>NW_027361760.1:11442500-12642500 GCF_039654945.1 Dendrobates tinctorius | reverse complement strand
CCTCTCATGAGCCCAAACAAGTCTCTAAAAGCATGAGTTTGCAACTACTTTACTTTTGGAGAAAATTCAAAACATTCATTATTCAATAGAGCCCAATAGCAAAAACCAGTGTTTTGAATGAAGAATCACATTTCTTGGTAGAATCATGCAGGATTGAAATTTTTGATGGTTTTTTACTCCTCTCAACAGCCCAAACAAGTTTCTAAAAGGATGAGTTTGCAACTACTTTACTTTTGGAGAAAATTCAAAACATTCATTATTCAATAGGGCCCAAACTATCAAAAACCAGCGGTTTCAATGAACACACATTTCTTGGTAGAATCATGCAGGACTGAAATTTTTGATGTTTTTCTACTCCTCTCATGAGCCCAAACAAGTCTCTAAAAGCATGAGTTTGCAACTACTTTACTTTTGGAGAAAATTCAAAACATTCATTATTCAATAGAGCCCAATAGCAAAAACCAGCGTTTTGAATGAAGAATCACATTTCTTGGTAGAATCATGCAGGATTGAAATTTTTGATGGTTTTTTACTCCTCTCAACAGCCCAAACAAGTTTCTAAAAGGATGAGTTTGCAACTACTTTACTTTTGGAGAAAATTCAAAACATTCATTATTCAATAGGGCCCAAACTATCAAAAACCAGCGGTTTCAATGAACACACATTTCTTGGTAGAATCATGCAGGACTGAAATTTTTGATGTTTTTCTACTCCTCTCATGAGCCCAAACAAGTCTCTAAAAGCATGAGTTTGCAACTACTTTACTTTTGGAGAAAATTCAAAACATTCATTATTCAATAGAGCCCAATAGCAAAAACCAGCGTTTTGAATGAAGAATCACATTTCTTGGTAGAATCATGCAGGATTGAAATTTTTGATGGTTTTTTACTCCTCTCAACAGCCCAAACAAGTTTCTAAAAGGATGAGTTTGCAACTACTTTACTTTTGGAGAAAATTCAAAACATTCATTATTCAATAGGGCCCAAACTATCAAAAACCAGCGGTTTCAATGAACACACATTTCTTGGTAGAATCATGCAGGACTGAAATTTTTGATGTTTTTCTACTCCTCTCATGAGCCCAAACAAGTCTCTAAAAGCATGAGTTTGCAACTACTTTACTTTTGGAGAAAATTCAAAACATTCATTATTCAATAGGGCCCAAACTATCAAAAACCAGCGGTTTCAATGAACACACATTTCTTGGTAGAATCATGCAGGACTGAAATTTTTGATGTTTTTCTACTCCTCTCATGAGCCCAAACAAGTCTCTAAAAGCATGAGTTTGCAACTACTTTACTTTTGGAGAAAATTCAAAACATTCACTATTCAATAGAGCCCAATAGCAAAAATCAGGTTTTGAATGAAGAATCACATTTCTTGGTAAAATCATGCAGGATTGAAATTTTTGATGGTTTTTTACTCCTCTCAACAGCCCAAACAAGTTTCTAAAAGGATGAGTTTGCAACTACTTTACTTTTGGAGAAAATTCAAAACATTCATTATTCAATAGGGCCCAAACTATCAAAAACCAGCGGTTTCAATGAACACACATTTCTTGGTAGAATCATGCAGGACTGAAATTTTTGATGTTTTTCTACTCCTCTCATGAGCCCAAACAAGTCTCTAAAAGCATGAGTTTGCAACTACTTTACTTTTGGAGAAAATTCAAAACATTCATTATTCAATAGAGCCCAATAGCAAAAACCAGCGTTTTGAATGAAGAATCACATTTCTTGGTAGAATCATGCAGGATTGAAATTTTTGATGGTTTTTTACTCCTCTCAACAGCCCAAACAAGTTTCTAAAAGGATGAGTTTGCAACTACTTTACTTTTGGAGAAAATTCAAAACATTCATTATTCAATAGGGCCCAAACTATCAAAAACCAGCGGTTTCAATGAACACACATTTCTTGGTAGAATCATGCAGGACTGAAATTTTTGATGTTTTTCTACTCCTCTCATGAGCCCAAACAAGTCTCTAAAAGCATGAGTTTGCAACTACTTTACTTTTGGAGAAAATTCAAAACATTCATTATTCAATAGAGCCCAATAGCAAAAACCAGCATTTTGAATGAAGAATCACATTTCTTGGTAGAATCATGCAGGATTGAAATTTTTGATGGTTTTTTACTCCTCTCAACAGCCCAAACAAGTTTCTAAAAGGATGAGTTTGCAACTACTTTACTTTTGGAGAAAATTCAAAACATTCATTATTCAATAGGGCCCAAACTATCAAAAACCAGCGGTTTCAATGAACACACATTTCTTGGTAGAATCATACAGGACTGAAATTTTTGATGTTTTTCTACTCCTCTCATGAGCCCAAACAAGTCTCTAAAAGCATGAGTTTGCAACTACTTTACTTTTGGAGAAAATTCAAAACATTCATTATTCAATAGGGCCCAAACTATCAAAAACCAGCGGTTTGAATGAACACACATTTCTTGGTAGAATCATGCAGGACTGAAATTTTTGATGTTTTTCTACTCCTCTCATGAGCCCAAACAAGTCTCTAAAAGCATGAGTTTGCAACTACTTTACTTTTGGAGAAAATTCAAAACATTCATTATTCAATAGAGCCCAATAGCAAAAACCAGCGTTTTGAATGAAGAATCACATTTCTTGGTAGAATCATGCAGGATTGAAATTTTTGATGGTTTTTTACTCCTCTCAACAGCCCAAACAAGTTTCTAAAAGGATGAGTTTGCAACTACTTTACTTTTGGAGAAAATTCAAAACATTCATTATTCAATAGGGCCCAAACTATCAAAAACCAGCCGTTTCAATGAACACACATGTTTTGGTAGAATCATGCAGGACTGAAATTTTTGATGTTTTTCTACTCATCTCATGAGCCCAAACAAGTCTCTAAAAGCATGAGTTTGCAACTACTTTACTTTTGGAGAAAATTCAAAACATTCACTATTCAATAGAGCCCAATAGCAAAAATCAGGTTTTGAATGAAGAATCACATTTCTTGGTAAAATCATGCAGGATTGAAATTTTTGATGGTTTTTTACTCCTCTCAACAGCCCAAACAAGTTTCTAAAAGGATGAGTTTGCAACTTCTTTACTTTTGGAGAAAATTCAAAACATTCATTATTCAATAGGGCCCAAACTATCAAAAACCAGCGGTTTCAATGAACACACATTTCTTGGTAGAATCATGCAGGACTGAAATTTTTGATGTTTTTCTACTCCTCTCATGAGCCCAAACTAGTCTCTAAAAGCATGAGTTTGCAACTACTTTACTTTTGGAGAAAATTCAAAACATTCACTATTCAATAGAGCCCAATAGCAAAAATCAGGTTTTGAATGAAGAATCACATTTCTTGGTAAAATCATGCAGGATTGAAATTTTTGATGGTTTTTTACTCCTCTCAACAGCCCAAACAAGTTTCTAAAAGGATGAGTTTGCAACTACTTTACTTTTGGAGAAAATTCAAAACATTCATTATTCAATAGGGCCCAAACTATCGAAAACCAGCGGTTTCAATGAACACACATTTCTTGGTAGAATCATGCAGGACTGAAATTTTTGATGTTTTTCTACTCCTCTCATGAGCCCAAACAAGTCTCTAAAAGCATGAGTTTGCAACTACTTTACTTTTGGAGAAAATTCAAAACATTCATTATTCAATAGAGCCCAATAGCAAAAACCAGCGTTTTGAATGAAGAATCACATTTCTTGGTAGAATCATGCAGGATTGAAATTTTTGATGGTTTTTTACTCCTCTCAACAGCCCAAACAAGTTTCTAAAAGGATGAGTTTGCAACTACTTTACTTTTGGAGAAAATTCAAAACATTCATTATTCAATAGGGCCCAAACTATCAAAAACCAGCGGTTTCAATGAACACACATTTCTTGGTAGAATCATGCAGGACTGAAATTTTTGATGTTTTTCTACTCCTCTCATGAGCCCAAACAAGTCTCTAAAAGCATGAGTTTGCAACTACTTTACTTTTGGAGAAAATTCAAAACATTCATTATTCAATAGAGCCCAATAGCAAAAACCAGCATTTTGAATGAAGAATCACATTTCTTGGTAGAATCATGCAGGATTGAAATTTTTGATGGTTTTTTACTCCTCTCAACAGCCCAAACAAGTTTCTAAAAGGATGAGTTTGCAACTACTTTACTTTTGGAGAAAATTCAAAACATTCATTATTCAATAGGGCCCAAACTATCAAAAACCAGCGGTTTCAATGAACACACATTTCTTGGTAGAATCATACAGGACTGAAATTTTTGATGTTTTTCTACTCCTCTCATGAGCCCAAACAAGTCTCTAAAAGCATGAGTTTGCAACTACTTTACTTTTGGAGAAAATTCAAAACATTCATTATTCAATAGGGCCCAAACTATCAAAAACCAGCGGTTTGAATGAACACACATTTCTTGGTAGAATCATGCAGGACTGAAATTTTTGATGTTTTTCTACTCCTCTCATGAGCCCAAACAAGTCTCTAAAAGCATGAGTTTGCAACTACTTTACTTTTGGAGAAAATTCAAAACATTCATTATTCAATAGAGCCCAATAGCAAAAACCAGCGTTTTGAATGAAGAATCACATTTCTTGGTAGAATCATGCAGGATTGAAATTTTTGATGGTTTTTTACTCCTCTCAACAGCCCAAACAAGTTTCTAAAAGGATGAGTTTGCAACTACTTTACTTTTGGAGAAAATTCAAAACATTCATTATTCAATAGGGCCCAAACTATCAAAAACCAGCCGTTTCAATGAACACACATGTTTTGGTAGAATCATGCAGGACTGAAATTTTTGATGTTTTTCTACTCATCTCATGAGCCCAAACAAGTCTCTAAAAGCATGAGTTTGCAACTACTTTACTTTTGGAGAAAATTCAAAACATTCACTATTCAATAGAGCCCAATAGCAAAAATCAGGTTTTGAATGAAGAATCACATTTCTTGGTAAAATCATGCAGGATTGAAATTTTTGATGGTTTTTTACTCCTCTCAACAGCCCAAACAAGTTTCTAAAAGGATGAGTTTGCAACTTCTTTACTTTTGGAGAAAATTCAAAACATTCATTATTCAATAGGGCCCAAACTATCAAAAACCAGCGGTTTCAATGAACACACATTTCTTGGTAGAATCATGCAGGACTGAAATTTTTGATGTTTTTCTACTCCTCTCATGAGCCCAAACTAGTCTCTAAAAGCATGAGTTTGCAACTACTTTACTTTTGGAGAAAATTCAAAACATTCACTATTCAATAGAGCCCAATAGCAAAAATCAGGTTTTGAATGAAGAATCACATTTCTTGGTAGAATCATGCAGGATTGAAATTTTTGATGGTTTTTTACTCCTCTCAACAGCCCAAACAAGTTTCTAAAAGGATGAGTTTGCAACTACTTTACTTTTGGAGAAAATTCAAAACATTCATTATTCAATAGGGCCCAAACTATCAAAAACCAGCCGTTTCAATGAACACACATGTCTTGGTAGAATCATGCAGGACTGAAATTTTTGATGTTTTTCTACTCATCTCATGAGCCCAAACAAGTCTCTAAAAGCATGAGTTTGCAACTACTTTACTTTTGGAGAAAATTCAAAACATTCACTATTCAATAGAGCCCAATAGCAAAAATCAGGTTTTGAATGAAGAATCACATTTCTTGGTAGAATCATGCAGGATTGAAATTTTTGATGGTTTTTTACTCCTCTCAACAGCCCAAACAAGTTTCTAAAAGGATGAGTTTGCAACTACTTTACTTTTGGAGAAAATTCAAAACATTCATTATTCAATAGGGCCCAAACTATCAAAAACCAGCGGTTTCAATGAACACACATTTCTTGGTAGAATCATGCAGGACTGAAATTTTTGATGTTTTTCTACTCCTCTCATGAGCCCAAACTAGTCTCTAAAAGCATGAGTTTGCAACTACTTTACTTTTGGAGAAAATTCAAAACATTCACTATTCAATAGAGCCCAATAGCAAAAATCAGGTTTTGAATGAAGAATCACATTTCTTGGTAAAATCATGCAGGATTGAAATTTTTGATGGTTTTTTACTCCTCTTAACAGCCCAAACAAGTTTCTAAAAGGATGAGTTTGCAACTACTTTACTTTTGGAGAAAATTCAAAACATTCATTATTCAATAGGGCCCAAACTATCAAAAACCAGCGGTTTCAATGAACACACATTTCTTGGTAGAATCATGCAGGACTGAAATTTTTGATGTTTTTCTACTCCTCTCATGAGCCCAAACAAGTCTCTAAAAGCATGAGTTTGCAACTACTTTACTTTTGGAGAAAATTCAAAACATTCATTATTCAATAGAGCCCAATAGCAAAAACCAGTGTTTTGAATGAAGAATCACATTTCTTGGTAGAATCATGCAGGATTGAAATTTTTGATGGTTTTTTACTCCTCTCAACAGCCCAAACAAGTTTCTAAAAGGATGAGTTTGCAACTACTTTACTTTTGGAGAAAATTCAAAACATTCATTATTCAATAGGGCCCAAACTATCAAAAACCAGCGGTTTCAATGAACACACATTTCTTGGTAGAATCATGCAGGACTGAAATTTTTGATGTTTTTCTACTCCTCTCATGAGCCCAAACAAGTCTCTAAAAGCATGAGTTTGCAACTACTTTACTTTTGGAGAAAATTCAAAACATTCATTATTCAATAGAGCCCAATAGCAAAAACCAGCGTTTTGAATGAAGAATCACATTTCTTGGTAGAATCATGCAGGATTGAAATTTTTGATGGTTTTTTACTCCTCTCAACAGCCCAAACAAGTTTCTAAAAGGATGAGTTTGCAACTACTTTACTTTTGGAGAAAATTCAAAACATTCATTATTCAATAGGGCCCAAACTATCAAAAACCAGCGGTTTCAATGAACACACATTTCTTGGTAGAATCATGCAGGACTGAAATTTTTGATGTTTTTCTACTCCTCTCATGAGCCCAAACAAGTCTCTAAAAGCATGAGTTTGCAACTACTTTACTTTTGGAGAAAATTCAAAACATTCATTATTCAATAGAGCCCAATAGCAAAAACCAGCGTTTTGAATGAAGAATCACATTTCTTGGTAGAATCATGCAGGATTGAAATTTTTGATGGTTTTTTACTCCTCTCAACAGCCCAAACAAGTTTCTAAAAGGATGAGTTTGCAACTACTTTACTTTTGGAGAAAATTCAAAACATTCATTATTCAATAGGGCCCAAACTATCAAAAACCAGCGGTTTCAATGAACACACATTTCTTGGTAGAATCATGCAGGACTGAAATTTTTGATGTTTTTCTACTCCTCTCATGAGCCCAAACAAGTCTCTAAAAGCATGAGTTTGCAACTACTTTACTTTTGGAGAAAATTCAAAACATTCATTATTCAATAGGGCCCAAACTATCAAAAACCAGCGGTTTGAATGAACACACATTTCTTGGTAGAATCATGCAGGACTGAAATTTTTGATGTTTTTCTACTCCTCTCATGAGCCCAAACAAGTCTCTAAAAGCATGAGTTTGCAACTACTTTACTTTTGGAGAAAATTCAAAACATTCACTATTCAATAGAGCCCAATAGCAAAAATCAGGTTTTGAATGAAGAATCACATTTCTTGGTAAAATCATGCAGGATTGAAATTTTTGATGGTTTTTTACTCCTCTCAACAGCCCAAACAAGTTTCTAAAAGGATGAGTTTGCAACTACTTTACTTTTGGAGAAAATTCAAAACATTCATTATTCAATAGGGCCCAAACTATCAAAAAACAGCGGTTTCAATGAACACACATTTCTTGGTAGAATCATGCAGGACTGAAATTTTTGATGTTTTTCTACTCCTCTCATGAGCCCAAACAAGTCTCTAAAAGCATGAGTTTGCAACTACTTTACTTTTGGAGAAAATTCAAAACATTCATTATTCAATAGAGCCCAATAGCAAAAACCAGCGTTTTGAATGAAGAATCACATTTCTTGGTAGAATCATGCAGGATTGAAATTTTTGATGGTTTTTTACTCCTCTCAACAGCCCAAACAAGTTTCTAAAAGGATGAGTTTGCAACTACTTTACTTTTGGAGAAAATTCAAAACATTCATTATTCAATAGGGCCCAAACTATCAAAAACCAGCGGTTTCAATGAACACACATTTCTTGGTAGAATCATGCAGGACTGAAATTTTTGATGTTTTTCTACTCCTCTCATGAGCCCAAACAAGTCTCTAAAAGCATGAGTTTGCAACTACTTTACTTTTGGAGAAAATTCAAAACATTCATTATTCAATAGAGCCCAATAGCAAAAACCAGCATTTTGAATGAAGAATCACATTTCTTGGTAGAATCATGCAGGATTGAAATTTTTGATGGTTTTTTACTCCTCTCAACAGCCCAAACAAGTTTCTAAAAGGATGAGTTTGCAACTACTTTACTTTTGGAGAAAATTCAAAACATTCATTATTCAATAGGGCCCAAACTATCAAAAACCAGCGGTTTCAATGAACACACATTTCTTGGTAGAATCATACAGGACTGAAATTTTTGATGTTTTTCTACTCCTCTCATGAGCCCAAACAAGTCTCTAAAAGCATGAGTTTGCAACTACTTTACTTTTGGAGAAAATTCAAAACATTCATTATTCAATAGGGCCCAAACTATCAAAAACCAGCGGTTTGAATGAACACACATTTCTTGGTAGAATCATGCAGGACTGAAATTTTTGATGTTTTTCTACTCCTCTCATGAGCCCAAACAAGTCTCTAAAAGCATGAGTTTGCAACTACTTTACTTTTGGAGAAAATTCAAAACATTCATTATTCAATAGAGCCCAATAGCAAAAACCAGCGTTTTGAATGAAGAATCACATTTCTTGGTAGAATCATGCAGGATTGAAATTTTTGATGGTTTTTTACTCCTCTCAACAGCCCAAACAAGTTTCTAAAAGGATGAGTTTGCAACTACTTTACTTTTGGAGAAAATTCAAAACATTCATTATTCAATAGGGCCCAAACTATCAAAAACCAGCGGTTTCAATGAACACACATTTCTTGGTAGAATCATGCAGGACTGAAATTTTTGATGTTTTTCTACTCCTCTCATGAGCCCAAACAAGTCTCTAAAAGCATGAGTTTGCAACTACTTTACTTTTGGAGAAAATTCAAAACATTCATTATTCAATAGAGCCCAATAGCAAAAACCAGCATTTTGAATGAAGAATCACATTTCTTGGTAGAATCATGCAGGATTGAAATTTTTGATGGTTTTTTACTCCTCTCAACAGCCCAAACAAGTTTCTAAAAGGATGAGTTTGCAACTACTTTACTTTTGGAGAAAATTCAAAACATTCATTATTCAATAGGGCCCAAACTATCAAAAACCAGCGGTTTCAATGAACACACATTTCTTGGTAGAATCATACAGGACTGAAATTTTTGATGTTTTTCTACTCCTCTCATGAGCCCAAACAAGTCTCTTAAAGCATGAGTTTGCAACTACTTTACTTTTGGAGAAAATTCAAAACATTCATTATTCAATAGGGCCCAAACTATCAAAAACCAGCGGTTTGAATGAACACACATTTCTTGGTAGAATCATGCAGGACTGAAATTTTTGATGTTTTTCTACTCCTCTCATGAGCCCAAACAAGTCTCTAAAAGCATGAGTTTGCAACTACTTTACTTTTGGAGAAAATTCAAAACATTCATTATTCAATAGAGCCCAATAGCAAAAACCAGCGTTTTGAATGAAGAATCACATTTCTTGGTAGAATCATGCAGGATTGAAATTTTTGATGGTTTTTTACTCCTCTCAACAGCCCAAACAAGTTTCTAAAAGGATGAGTTTGCAACTACTTTACTTTTGGAGAAAATTCAAAACATTCATTATTCAATAGGGCCCAAACTATCAAAAACCAGCCGTTTCAATGAACACACATGTTTTGGTAGAATCATGCAGGACTGAAATTTTTGATGTTTTTCTACTCATCTCATGAGCCCAAACAAGTCTCTAAAAGCATGAGTTTGCAACTACTTTACTTTTGGAGAAAATTCAAAACATTCACTATTCAATAGAGCCCAATAGCAAAAATCAGGTTTTGAATGAAGAATCACATTTCTTGGTAAAATCATGCAGGATTGAAATTTTTGATGGTTTTTTACTCCTCTCAACAGCCCAAACAAGTTTCTAAAAGGATGAGTTTGCAACTTCTTTACTTTTGGAGAAAATTCAAAACATTCATTATTCAATAGGGCCCAAACTATCAAAAACCAGCGGTTTCAATGAACACACATTTCTTGGTAGAATCATGCAGGACTGAAATTTTTGATGTTTTTCTACTCCTCTCATGAGCCCAAACTAGTCTCTAAAAGCATGAGTTTGCAACTACTTTACTTTTGGAGAAAATTCAAAACATTCACTATTCAATAGAGCCCAATAGCAAAAATCAGGTTTTGAATGAAGAATCACATTTCTTGGTAGAATCATGCAGGATTGAAATTTTTGATGGTTTTTTACTCCTCTCAACAGCCCAAACAAGTTTCTAAAAGGATGAGTTTGCAACTACTTTACTTTTGGAGAAAATTCAAAACATTCATTATTCAATAGGGCCCAAACTATCAAAAACCAGCCGTTTCAATGAACACACATGTCTTGGTAGAATCATGCAGGACTGAAATTTTTGATGTTTTTCTACTCATCTCATGAGCCCAAACAAGTCTCTAAAAGCATGAGTTTGCAACTACTTTACTTTTGGAGAAAATTCAAAACATTCACTATTCAATAGAGCCCAATAGCAAAAATCAGGTTTTGAATGAAGAATCACATTTCTTGGTAGAATCATGCAGGATTGAAATTTTTGATGGTTTTTTACTCCTCTCAACAGCCCAAACAAGTTTCTAAAAGGATGAGTTTGCAACTACTTTACTTTTGGAGAAAATTCAAAACATTCATTATTCAATAGGGCCCAAACTATCAAAAACCAGCGGTTTCAATGAACACACATTTCTTGGTAGAATCATGCAGGACTGAAATTTTTGATGTTTTTCTACTCCTCTCATGAGCCCAAACTAGTCTCTAAAAGCATGAGTTTGCAACTACTTTACTTTTGGAGAAAATTCAAAACATTCATTATTCAATAGGGCCCAAACTATCAAAAACCAGCGGTTTCAATGAACACACATTTCTTGGTAGAATCATGCAGGACTGAAATTTTTGATGTTTTTCTACTCCTCTCATGAGCCCAAACAAGTCTCTAAAAGCATGAGTTTGCAACTACTTTACTTTTGGAGAAAATTCAAAACATTCATTATTCAATAGAGCCCAATAGCAAAAACCAGCGTTTTGAATGAAGAATCACATTTCTTGGTAGAATCATGCAGGATTGAAATTTTTGATGGTTTTTTACTCCTCTCAACAGCCCAAACAAGTTTCTAAAAGGATGAGTTTGCAACTACTTTACTTTTGGAGAAAATTCAAAACATTCATTATTCAATAGGGCCCAAACTATCAAAAACCAGCGGTTTCAATGAACACACATTTCTTGGTAGAATCATGCAGGACTGAAATTTTTGATGTTTTTCTACTCCTCTCATGAGCCCAAACAAGTCTCTAAAAGCATGAGTTTGCAACTACTTTACTTTTGGAGAAAATTCAAAACATTCATTATTCAATAGAGCCCAATAGCAAAAACCAGCGTTTTGAATGAAGAATCACATTTCTTGGTAGAATCATGCAGGATTGAAATTTTTGATGGTTTTTTACTCCTCTCAACAGCCCAAACAAGTTTCTAAAAGGATGAGTTTGCAACTACTTTACTTTTGGAGAAAATTCAAAACATTCATTATTCAATAGGGCCCAAACTATCAAAAACCAGCGGTTTCAATGAACACACATTTCTTGGTAGAATCATGCAGGACTGAAATTTTTGATGTTTTTCTACTCCTCTCATGAGCCCAAACAAGTCTCTAAAAGCATGAGTTTGCAACTACTTTACTTTTGGAGAAAATTCAAAACATTCATTATTCAATAGAGCCCAATAGCAAAAACCAGCATTTTGAATGAAGAATCACATTTCTTGGTAGAATCATGCAGGATTGAAATTTTTGATGGTTTTTTACTCCTCTCAACAGCCCAAACAAGTTTCTAAAAGGATGAGTTTGCAACTACTTTACTTTTGGAGAAAATTCAAAACATTCATTATTCAATAGGGCCCAAACTATCAAAAACCAGCGGTTTCAATGAACACACATTTCTTGGTAGAATCATACAGGACTGAAATTTTTGATGTTTTTCTACTCCTCTCATGAGCCCAAACAAGTCTCTAAAAGCATGAGTTTGCAACTACTTTACTTTTGGAGAAAATTCAAAACATTCATTATTCAATAGGGCCCAAACTATCAAAAACCAGCGGTTTGAATGAACACACATTTCTTGGTAGAATCATGCAGGACTGAAATTTTTGATGTTTTTCTACTCCTCTCATGAGCCCAAACAAGTCTCTAAAAGCATGAGTTTGCAACTACTTTACTTTTGGAGAAAATTCAAAACATTCATTATTCAATAGAGCCCAATAGCAAAAACCAGCGTTTTGAATGAAGAATCACATTTCTTGGTAGAATCATGCAGGATTGAAATTTTTGATGGTTTTTTACTCCTCTCAACAGCCCAAACAAGTTTCTAAAAGGATGAGTTTGCAACTACTTTACTTTTGGAGAAAATTCAAAACATTCATTATTCAATAGGGCCCAAACTATCAAAAACCAGCCGTTTCAATGAACACACATGTTTTGGTAGAATCATGCAGGACTGAAATTTTTGATGTTTTTCTACTCATCTCATGAGCCCAAACAAGTCTCTAAAAGCATGAGTTTGCAACTACTTTACTTTTGGAGAAAATTCAAAACATTCACTATTCAATAGAGCCCAATAGCAAAAATCAGGTTTTGAATGAAGAATCACATTTCTTGGTAAAATCATGCAGGATTGAAATTTTTGATGGTTTTTTACTCCTCTCAACAGCCCAAACAAGTTTCTAAAAGGATGAGTTTGCAACTTCTTTACTTTTGGAGAAAATTCAAAACATTCATTATTCAATAGGGCCCAAACTATCAAAAACCAGCGGTTTCAATGAACACACATTTCTTGGTAGAATCATGCAGGACTGAAATTTTTGATGTTTTTCTACTCCTCTCATGAGCCCAAACTAGTCTCTAAAAGCATGAGTTTGCAACTACTTTACTTTTGGAGAAAATTCAAAACATTCACTATTCAATAGAGCCCAATAGCAAAAATCAGGTTTTGAATGAAGAATCACATTTCTTGGTAAAATCATGCAGGATTGAAATTTTTGATGGTTTTTTACTCCTCTCAACAGCCCAAACAAGTTTCTAAAAGGATGAGTTTGCAACTACTTTACTTTTGGAGAAAATTCAAAACATTCATTATTCAATAGGGCCCAAACTATCGAAAACCAGCGGTTTCAATGAACACACATTTCTTGGTAGAATCATGCAGGACTGAAATTTTTGATGTTTTTCTACTCCTCTCATGAGCCCAAACAAGTCTCTAAAAGCATGAGTTTGCAACTACTTTACTTTTGGAGAAAATTCAAAACATTCATTATTCAATAGAGCCCAATAGCAAAAACCAGCGTTTTGAATGAAGAATCACATTTCTTGGTAGAATCATGCAGGATTGAAATTTTTGATGGTTTTTTACTCCTCTCAACAGCCCAAACAAGTTTCTAAAAGGATGAGTTTGCAACTACTTTACTTTTGGAGAAAATTCAAAACATTCATTATTCAATAGGGCCCAAACTATCAAAAACCAGCGGTTTCAATGAACACACATTTCTTGGTAGAATCATGCAGGACTGAAATTTTTGATGTTTTTCTACTCCTCTCATGAGCCCAAACAAGTCTCTAAAAGCATGAGTTTGCAACTACTTTACTTTTGGAGAAAATTCAAAACATTCATTATTCAATAGAGCCCAATAGCAAAAACCAGCATTTTGAATGAAGAATCACATTTCTTGGTAGAATCATGCAGGATTGAAATTTTTGATGGTTTTTTACTCCTCTCAACAGCCCAAACAAGTTTCTAAAAGGATGAGTTTGCAACTACTTTACTTTTGGAGAAAATTCAAAACATTCATTATTCAATAGGGCCCAAACTATCAAAAACCAGCGGTTTCAATGAACACACATTTCTTGGTAGAATCATACAGGACTGAAATTTTTGATGTTTTTCTACTCCTCTCATGAGCCCAAACAAGTCTCTAAAAGCATGAGTTTGCAACTACTTTACTTTTGGAGAAAATTCAAAACATTCATTATTCAATAGGGCCCAAACTATCAAAAACCAGCGGTTTGAATGAACACACATTTCTTGGTAGAATCATGCAGGACTGAAATTTTTGATGTTTTTCTACTCCTCTCATGAGCCCAAACAAGTCTCTAAAAGCATGAGTTTGCAACTACTTTACTTTTGGAGAAAATTCAAAACATTCATTATTCAATAGAGCCCAATAGCAAAAACCAGCGTTTTGAATGAAGAATCACATTTCTTGGTAGAATCATGCAGGATTGAAATTTTTGATGGTTTTTTACTCCTCTCAACAGCCCAAACAAGTTTCTAAAAGGATGAGTTTGCAACTACTTTACTTTTGGAGAAAATTCAAAACATTCATTATTCAATAGGGCCCAAACTATCAAAAACCAGCCGTTTCAATGAACACACATGTTTTGGTAGAATCATGCAGGACTGAAATTTTTGATGTTTTTCTACTCATCTCATGAGCCCAAACAAGTCTCTAAAAGCATGAGTTTGCAACTACTTTACTTTTGGAGAAAATTCAAAACATTCACTATTCAATAGAGCCCAATAGCAAAAATCAGGTTTTGAATGAAGAATCACATTTCTTGGTAAAATCATGCAGGATTGAAATTTTTGATGGTTTTTTACTCCTCTCAACAGCCCAAACAAGTTTCTAAAAGGATGAGTTTGCAACTTCTTTACTTTTGGAGAAAATTCAAAACATTCATTATTCAATAGGGCCCAAACTATCAAAAACCAGCGGTTTCAATGAACACACATTTCTTGGTAGAATCATGCAGGACTGAAATTTTTGATGTTTTTCTACTCCTCTCATGAGCCCAAACTAGTCTCTAAAAGCATGAGTTTGCAACTACTTTACTTTTGGAGAAAATTCAAAACATTCACTATTCAATAGAGCCCAATAGCAAAAATCAGGTTTTGAATGAAGAATCACATTTCTTGGTAGAATCATGCAGGATTGAAATTTTTGATGGTTTTTTACTCCTCTCAACAGCCCAAACAAGTTTCTAAAAGGATGAGTTTGCAACTACTTTACTTTTGGAGAAAATTCAAAACATTCATTATTCAATAGGGCCCAAACTATCAAAAACCAGCCGTTTCAATGAACACACATGTCTTGGTAGAATCATGCAGGACTGAAATTTTTGATGTTTTTCTACTCATCTCATGAGCCCAAACAAGTCTCTAAAAGCATGAGTTTGCAACTACTTTACTTTTGGAGAAAATTCAAAACATTCACTATTCAATAGAGCCCAATAGCAAAAATCAGGTTTTGAATGAAGAATCACATTTCTTGGTAGAATCATGCAGGATTGAAATTTTTGATGGTTTTTTACTCCTCTCAACAGCCCAAACAAGTTTCTAAAAGGATGAGTTTGCAACTACTTTACTTTTGGAGAAAATTCAAAACATTCATTATTCAATAGGGCCCAAACTATCAAAAACCAGCGGTTTCAATGAACACACATTTCTTGGTAGAATCATGCAGGACTGAAATTTTTGATGTTTTTCTACTCCTCTCATGAGCCCAAACTAGTCTCTAAAAGCATGAGTTTGCAACTACTTTACTTTTGGAGAAAATTCAAAACATTCACTATTCAATAGAGCCCAATAGCAAAAATCAGGTTTTGAATGAAGAATCACATTTCTTGGTAAAATCATGCAGGATTGAAATTTTTGATGGTTTTTTACTCCTCTTAACAGCCCAAACAAGTTTCTAAAAGGATGAGTTTGCAACTACTTTACTTTTGGAGAAAATTCAAAACATTCATTATTCAATAGGGCCCAAACTATCAAAAACCAGCGGTTTCAATGAACACACATTTCTTGGTAGAATCATGCAGGACTGAAATTTTTGATGTTTTTCTACTCCTCTCATGAGCCCAAACAAGTCTCTAAAAGCATGAGTTTGCAACTACTTTACTTTTGGAGAAAATTCAAAACATTCATTATTCAATAGAGCCCAATAGCAAAAACCAGTGTTTTGAATGAAGAATCACATTTCTTGGTAGAATCATGCAGGATTGAAATTTTTGATGGTTTTTTACTCCTCTCAACAGCCCAAACAAGTTTCTAAAAGGATGAGTTTGCAACTACTTTACTTTTGGAGAAAATTCAAAACATTCATTATTCAATAGGGCCCAAACTATCAAAAACCAGCGGTTTCAATGAACACACATTTCTTGGTAGAATCATGCAGGACTGAAATTTTTGATGTTTTTCTACTCCTCTCATGAGCCCAAACAAGTCTCTAAAAGCATGAGTTTGCAACTACTTTACTTTTGGAGAAAATTCAAAACATTCATTATTCAATAGAGCCCAATAGCAAAAACCAGCGTTTTGAATGAAGAATCACATTTCTTGGTAGAATCATGCAGGATTGAAATTTTTGATGGTTTTTTACTCCTCTCAACAGCCCAAACAAGTTTCTAAAAGGATGAGTTTGCAACTACTTTACTTTTGGAGAAAATTCAAAACATTCATTATTCAATAGGGCCCAAACTATCAAAAACCAGCGGTTTCAATGAACACACATTTCTTGGTAGAATCATGCAGGACTGAAATTTTTGATGTTTTTCTACTCCTCTCATGAGCCCAAACAAGTCTCTAAAAGCATGAGTTTGCAACTACTTTACTTTTGGAGAAAATTCAAAACATTCATTATTCAATAGAGCCCAATAGCAAAAACCAGCGTTTTGAATGAAGAATCACATTTCTTGGTAGAATCATGCAGGATTGAAATTTTTGATGGTTTTTTACTCCTCTCAACAGCCCAAACAAGTTTCTAAAAGGATGAGTTTGCAACTACTTTACTTTTGGAGAAAATTCAAAACATTCATTATTCAATAGGGCCCAAACTATCAAAAACCAGCGGTTTCAATGAACACACATTTCTTGGTAGAATCATGCAGGACTGAAATTTTTGATGTTTTTCTACTCCTCTCATGAGCCCAAACAAGTCTCTAAAAGCATGAGTTTGCAACTACTTTACTTTTGGAGAAAATTCAAAACATTCATTATTCAATAGGGCCCAAACTATCAAAAACCAGCGGTTTGAATGAACACACATTTCTTGGTAGAATCATGCAGGACTGAAATTTTTGATGTTTTTCTACTCCTCTCATGAGCCCAAACAAGTCTCTAAAAGCATGAGTTTGCAACTACTTTACTTTTGGAGAAAATTCAAAACATTCACTATTCAATAGAGCCCAATAGCAAAAATCAGGTTTTGAATGAAGAATCACATTTCTTGGTAAAATCATGCAGGATTGAAATTTTTGATGGTTTTTTACTCCTCTCAACAGCCCAAACAAGTTTCTAAAAGGATGAGTTTGCAACTACTTTACTTTTGGAGAAAATTCAAAACATTCATTATTCAATAGGGCCCAAACTATCAAAAACCAGCGGTTTCAATGAACACACATTTCTTGGTAGAATCATGCAGGACTGAAATTTTTGATGTTTTTCTACTCCTCTCATGAGCCCAAACAAGTCTCTAAAAGCATGAGTTTGCAACTACTTTACTTTTGGAGAAAATTCAAAACATTCATTATTCAATAGAGCCCAATAGCAAAAACCAGCGTTTTGAATGAAGAATCACATTTCTTGGTAGAATCATGCAGGATTGAAATTTTTGATGGTTTTTTACTCCTCTCAACAGCCCAAACAAGTTTCTAAAAGGATGAGTTTGCAACTACTTTACTTTTGGAGAAAATTCAAAACATTCATTATTCAATAGGGCCCAAACTATCAAAAACCAGCGGTTTCAATGAACACACATTTCTTGGTAGAATCATGCAGGACTGAAATTTTTGATGTTTTTCTACTCCTCTCATGAGCCCAAACAAGTCTCTAAAAGCATGAGTTTGCAACTACTTTACTTTTGGAGAAAATTCAAAACATTCATTATTCAATAGAGCCCAATAGCAAAAACCAGCATTTTGAATGAAGAATCACATTTCTTGGTAGAATCATGCAGGATTGAAATTTTTGATGGTTTTTTACTCCTCTCAACAGCCCAAACAAGTTTCTAAAAGGATGAGTTTGCAACTACTTTACTTTTGGAGAAAATTCAAAACATTCATTATTCAATAGGGCCCAAACTATCAAAAACCAGCGGTTTCAATGAACACACATTTCTTGGTAGAATCATACAGGACTGAAATTTTTGATGTTTTTCTACTCCTCTCATGAGCCCAAACAAGTCTCTAAAAGCATGAGTTTGCAACTACTTTACTTTTGGAGAAAATTCAAAACATTCATTATTCAATAGGGCCCAAACTATCAAAAACCAGCGGTTTGAATGAACACACATTTCTTGGTAGAATCATGCAGGACTGAAATTTTTGATGTTTTTCTACTCCTCTCATGAGCCCAAACAAGTCTCTAAAAGCATGAGTTTGCAACTACTTTACTTTTGGAGAAAATTCAAAACATTCATTATTCAATAGAGCCCAATAGCAAAAACCAGCGTTTTGAATGAAGAATCACATTTCTTGGTAGAATCATGCAGGATTGAAATTTTTGATGGTTTTTTACTCCTCTCAACAGCCCAAACAAGTTTCTAAAAGGATGAGTTTGCAACTACTTTACTTTTGGAGAAAATTCAAAACATTCATTATTCAATAGGGCCCAAACTATCAAAAACCAGCGGTTTCAATGAACACACATTTCTTGGTAGAATCATGCAGGACTGAAATTTTTGATGTTTTTCTACTCCTCTCATGAGCCCAAACAAGTCTCTAAAAGCATGAGTTTGCAACTACTTTACTTTTGGAGAAAATTCAAAACATTCATTATTCAATAGAGCCCAATAGCAAAAACCAGCATTTTGAATGAAGAATCACATTTCTTGGTAGAATCATGCAGGATTGAAATTTTTGATGGTTTTTTACTCCTCTCAACAGCCCAAACAAGTTTCTAAAAGGATGAGTTTGCAACTACTTTACTTTTGGAGAAAATTCAAAACATTCATTATTCAATAGGGCCCAAACTATCAAAAACCAGCGGTTTCAATGAACACACATTTCTTGGTAGAATCATACAGGACTGAAATTTTTGATGTTTTTCTACTCCTCTCATGAGCCCAAACAAGTCTCTTAAAGCATGAGTTTGCAACTACTTTACTTTTGGAGAAAATTCAAAACATTCATTATTCAATAGGGCCCAAACTATCAAAAACCAGCGGTTTGAATGAACACACATTTCTTGGTAGAATCATGCAGGACTGAAATTTTTGATGTTTTTCTACTCCTCTCATGAGCCCAAACAAGTCTCTAAAAGCATGAGTTTGCAACTACTTTACTTTTGGAGAAAATTCAAAACATTCATTATTCAATAGAGCCCAATAGCAAAAACCAGCGTTTTGAATGAAGAATCACATTTCTTGGTAGAATCATGCAGGATTGAAATTTTTGATGGTTTTTTACTCCTCTCAACAGCCCAAACAAGTTTCTAAAAGGATGAGTTTGCAACTACTTTACTTTTGGAGAAAATTCAAAACATTCATTATTCAATAGGGCCCAAACTATCAAAAACCAGCCGTTTCAATGAACACACATGTTTTGGTAGAATCATGCAGGACTGAAATTTTTGATGTTTTTCTACTCATCTCATGAGCCCAAACAAGTCTCTAAAAGCATGAGTTTGCAACTACTTTACTTTTGGAGAAAATTCAAAACATTCACTATTCAATAGAGCCCAATAGCAAAAATCAGGTTTTGAATGAAGAATCACATTTCTTGGTAAAATCATGCAGGATTGAAATTTTTGATGGTTTTTTACTCCTCTCAACAGCCCAAACAAGTTTCTAAAAGGATGAGTTTGCAACTTCTTTACTTTTGGAGAAAATTCAAAACATTCATTATTCAATAGGGCCCAAACTATCAAAAACCAGCGGTTTCAATGAACACACATTTCTTGGTAGAATCATGCAGGACTGAAATTTTTGATGTTTTTCTACTCCTCTCATGAGCCCAAACTAGTCTCTAAAAGCATGAGTTTGCAACTACTTTACTTTTGGAGAAAATTCAAAACATTCACTATTCAATAGAGCCCAATAGCAAAAATCAGGTTTTGAATGAAGAATCACATTTCTTGGTAGAATCATGCAGGATTGAAATTTTTGATGGTTTTTTACTCCTCTCAACAGCCCAAACAAGTTTCTAAAAGGATGAGTTTGCAACTACTTTACTTTTGGAGAAAATTCAAAACATTCATTATTCAATAGGGCCCAAACTATCAAAAACCAGCCGTTTCAATGAACACACATGTCTTGGTAGAATCATGCAGGACTGAAATTTTTGATGTTTTTCTACTCATCTCATGAGCCCAAACAAGTCTCTAAAAGCATGAGTTTGCAACTACTTTACTTTTGGAGAAAATTCAAAACATTCACTATTCAATAGAGCCCAATAGCAAAAATCAGGTTTTGAATGAAGAATCACATTTCTTGGTAGAATCATGCAGGATTGAAATTTTTGATGGTTTTTTACTCCTCTCAACAGCCCAAACAAGTTTCTAAAAGGATGAGTTTGCAACTACTTTACTTTTGGAGAAAATTCAAAACATTCATTATTCAATAGGGCCCAAACTATCAAAAACCAGCGGTTTCAATGAACACACATTTCTTGGTAGAATCATGCAGGACTGAAATTTTTGATGTTTTTCTACTCCTCTCATGAGCCCAAACTAGTCTCTAAAAGCATGAGTTTGCAACTACTTTACTTTTGGAGAAAATTCAAAACATTCACTATTCAATAGAGCCCAATAGCAAAAATCAGGTTTTGAATGAAGAATCACATTTCTTGGTAAAATCATGCAGGATTGAAATTTTTGATGGTTTTTTACTCCTCTTAACAGCCCAAACAAGTTTCTAAAAGGATGAGTTTGCAACTACTTTACTTTTGGAGAAAATTCAAAACATTCATTATTCAATAGGGCCCAAACTATCAAAAACCAGCGGTTTCAATGAACACACATTTCTTGGTAGAATCATGCAGGACTGAAATTTTTGATGTTTTTCTACTCCTCTCATGAGCCCAAACAAGTCTCTAAAAGCATGAGTTTGCAACTACTTTACTTTTGGAGAAAATTCAAAACATTCATTATTCAATAGAGCCCAATAGCAAAAACCAGCGTTTTGAATGAAGAATCACATTTCTTGGTAGAATCATGCAGGATTGAAATTTTTGATGGTTTTTTACTCCTCTCAACAGCCCAAACAAGTTTCTAAAAGGATGAGTTTGCAACTACTTTACTTTTGGAGAAAATTCAAAACATTCATTATTCAATAGGGCCCAAACTATCAAAAACCAGCGGTTTCAATGAACACACATTTCTTGGTAGAATCATGCAGGACTGAAATTTTTGATGTTTTTCTACTCCTCTCATGAGCCCAAACAAGTCTCTAAAAGCATGAGTTTGCAACTACTTTACTTTTGGAGAAAATTCAAAACATTCATTATTCAATAGAGCCCAATAGCAAAAACCAGCGTTTTGAATGAAGAATCACATTTCTTGGTAGAATCATGCAGGATTGAAATTTTTGATGGTTTTTTACTCCTCTCAACAGCCCAAACAAGTTTCTAAAAGGATGAGTTTGCAACTACTTTACTTTTGGAGAAAATTCAAAACATTCATTATTCAATAGGGCCCAAACTATCAAAAACCAGCGGTTTCAATGAACACACATTTCTTGGTAGAATCATGCAGGACTGAAATTTTTGATGTTTTTCTACTCCTCTCATGAGCCCAAACAAGTCTCTAAAAGCATGAGTTTGCAACTACTTTACTTTTGGAGAAAATTCAAAACATTCATTATTCAATAGGGCCCAAACTATCAAAAACCAGCGGTTTGAATGAACACACATTTCTTGGTAGAATCATGCAGGACTGAAATTTTTGATGTTTTTCTACTCCTCTCATGAGCCCAAACAAGTCTCTAAAAGCATGAGTTTGCAACTACTTTACTTTTCGAGAAAATTCAAAACATTCATTATTCAATAGAGCCCAATAGCAAAAACCAGCGTTTTGAATGAAGAATCACATTTCTTGGTAGAATCATGCAGGATTGAAATTTTTGATGGTTTTTTACTTCTCTCAACAGCCCAAACAAGCTTCTAAAAGGATGAGTTTGCAACTACTTTACTTTTGGAGAAAATTCAAAACATTCATTATTCAATAGGGCCCAAACTATCAAAAACCAGCGGTTTCAATGAACACACATTTCTTGGTAGAATCATGCAGGACTGAAATTTTTGATGTTTTTCTACTCCTCTCATGAGCCCAAACAAGTCTCTAAAAGCATGAGTTTGCAACTACTTTACTTTTGGAGAAAATTCAAAACATTCATTATTCAATAGGGCCCAAACTATCAAAAATCAGCGGTTTGAATGAACACACATTTCTTGGTAGAATCATGCAGGACTGAAATTTTTGATGTTTTTCTACTCCTCTCATGAGCCCAAACAAGTCTCTAAAAGCATGAGTTTGCAACTACTTTACTTTTGGAGAAAATTCAAAACATTCATTATTCAATAGAGCCCAATAGCAAAAACCAGCGTTTTGAATGAAGAATCACATTTCTTGGTAGAATCATGCAGGATTGAAATTTTTGATGGTTTTTTACTCCTCTCAACAGCCCAAACAAGTTTCTAAAAGGATGAGTTTGCAACTACTTTACTTTTGGAGAAAATTCAAAACATTCATAATTCAATAGGGCCCGAACTATCAAAAACCAGCCGTTTCAATGAACACACATGTTTTGGTAGAATCATGCAGGACTGAAATTTTTGATGTTTTTCTACTCATCTCATGAGCCCAAACAAGTCTCTAAAAGCATGAGTTTACAACTACTTTACTTTTGGAGAAAATTCAAAACATTCACTATTCAATAGAGCCCAATAGCAAAAATCAGGTTTTGAATGAAGAATCACATTTCTTGGTAAAATCATGCAGGATTGAAATTTTTGATGGTTTTTTACTCCTCTCAACAGCCCAAACAAGTTTCTAAAAGGATGAGTTTGCAACTACTTTACTTTTGGAGAAAATTCAAAACATTCATTATTCAATAGGGCCCAAACTATCAAAAACCAGCGGTTTCAATGAACACACATTTCTTGGTAGAATCATGCAGGACTGAAATTTTTGATGTTTTTCTACTCCTCTCATGAGCCCAAACTAGTCTCTAAAAGCATGAGTTTGCAACTACTTTACTTTTGGAGAAAATTCAAAACATTCACTATTCAATAGAGCACAATAGCAAAAATCAGGTTTTGAATGAAGAATCACATTTCTTGGTAAAATCATGCAGGATTGAAATTTTTGATGGTTTTTTACTCCTCTCAACAGCCCAAACAAGTTTCTAAAAGGATGAGTTTGCAACTACTTTACTTTTGGAGAAAATTCAAAACATTCATTATTCAATAGGGCCCAAACTATCAAAAACCAGCGGTTTCAATGAACACACATTTCTTGGTAGAATCATGCAGGACTGAAATTTTTGATGTTTTTCTACTCCTCTCATGAGCCCAAACAAGTCTCTAAAAGCATGAGTTTGCAACTACTTTACTTTTGGAGAAAATTCAAAACATTCATTATTCAATAGAGCCCAATAGCAAAAACCAGCGTTTTGAATGAAGAATCACATTTCTTGGTAGAATCATGCAGGATTGAAATTTTTGATGGTTTTTTACTCCTCTCAACAGCCCAAACAAGTTTCTAAAAGGATGAGTTTGCAACTACTTTACTTTTGGAGAAAATTCAAAACATTCATTATTCAATAGGGCCCAAACTATCAAAAACCAGCGGTTTCAATGAACACACATTTCTTGGTAGAATCATGCAGGACTGAAATTTTTGATGTTTTTCTACTCCTCTCATGAGCCCAAACAAGTCTCTAAAAGCATGAGTTTGCAACTACTTTACTTTTGGAGAAAATTCAAAACATTCATTATTCAATAGAGCCCAATAGCAAAAACCAGCGTTTTGAATGAAGAATCACATTTCTTGGTAGAATCATGCAGGATTGAAATTTTTGATGGTTTTTTACTCCTCTCAACAGCCCAAACAAGTTTCTAAAAGGATGAGTTTGCAACTACTTTACTTTTGGAGAAAATTCAAAACATTCATTATTCAATAGGGCCCAAACTATCAAAAACCAGCGGTTTCAATGAACACACATTTCTTGGTAGAATCATGCAGGACTGAAATTTTTGATGTTTTTCTACTCCTCTCATGAGCCCAAACAAGTCTCTAAAAGCATGAGTTTGCAACTACTTTACTTTTGGAGAAAATTCAAAACATTCATTATTCAATAGGGCCCAAACTATCAAAAACCAGCGGTTTCAATGAACACACATTTCTTGGTAGAATCATGCAGGACTGAAATTTTTGATGTTTTTCTACTCCTCTCATGAGCCCAAACAAGTCTCTAAAAGCATGAGTTTGCAACTACTTTACTTTTGGAGAAAATTCAAAACATTCATTATTCAATAGAGCCCAATAGCAAAAACCAGCGTTTTGAATGAAGAATCACATTTCTTGGTAGAATCATGCAGGATTGAAATTTTTGATGGTTTTTTTACTTCTCTCAACAGCCCAAACAAGCTTCTAAAAGGATGAGTTTGCAACTACTTTACTTTTGGAGAAAATTCAAAACATTCATTATTCAATAGGGCCCAAACTATCAAAAACCAGCGGTTTGAATGAACACACATTTCTTGGTATTATCATGCAGGACTGAAATTTTTGATGTTTTTCTACTCCTCTCATGAGCCCAAACAAGTCTCTAAAAGCATGAGTTTGCAACTACTTTACTTTTGGAGAAAATTCAAAACATTCACTATTCAATAGAGCCCAATAGCAAAAATCAGGTTTTGAATGAAGAATCACATTTCTTGGTAAAATCATGCAGGATTGAAATTTTTGATGGTTTTTTACTCCTCTCAACAGCCCAAACAAGTTTCTAAAAGGATGAGTTTGCAACTACTTTACTTTTGGAGAAAATTCAAAACATTCATTATTCAATAGGGCCCAAACTATCAAAAACCAGCGGTTTCAATGAACACACATTTCTTGGTAGAATCATGCAGGACTGAAATTTTTGATGTTTTTCTACTCCTCTCATGAGCCCAAACAAGTCTCTAAAAGCATGAGTTTGCAACTACTTTACTTTTGGAGAAAATTCAAAACATTCATTATTCAATAGAGCCCAATAGCAAAAACCAGCGTTTTGAATGAAGAATCACATTTCTTGGTAGAATCATGCAGGATTGAAATTTTTGATGGTTTTTTACTCCTCTCAACAGCCCAAACAAGTTTCTAAAAGGATGAGTTTGCAACTACTTTACTTTTGGAGAAAATTCAAAACATTCATTATTCAATAGGGCCCAAACTATCAAAAACCAGCGGTTTCAATGAACACACATTTCTTGGTAGAATCATGCAGGACTGAAATTTTTGATGTTTTTCTACTCCTCTCATGAGCCCAAACAAGTCTCTAAAAGCATGAGTTTGCAACTACTTTACTTTTGGAGAAAATTCAAAACATTCATTATTCAATAGAGCCCAATAGCAAAAACCAGCGTTTTGAATGAAGAATCACATTTCTTGGTAGAATCATGCAGGATTGAAATTTTTGATGGTTTTTTACTCCTCTCAACAGCCCAAACAAGTTTCTAAAAGGATGAGTTTGCAACTACTTTACTTTTGGAGAAAATTCAAAACATTCATTATTCAATAGGGCCCAAACTATCAAAAACCAGCGGTTTCAATGAACACACATTTCTTGGTAGAATCATGCAGGACTGAAATTTTTGATGTTTTTCTACTCCTCTCATGAGCCCAAACAAGTCTCTAAAAGCATGAGTTTGCAACTACTTTACTTTTGGAGAAAATTCAAAACATTCATTATTCAATAGGGCCCAAACTATCAAAAACCAGCGGTTTCAATGAACACACATTTCTTGGTAGATTCATGCAGGACTGACATTTTTGATGTTTTTCTACTCCTCTCATGAGCCCAAACAAGTCTCTAAAAGCATGAGTTTGCAACTACTTTACTTTTGGAGAAAATTCAAAACATTCATTATTCAATAGAGCCCAATAGCAAAAACCAGCGTTTTGAATGAAGAATCACATTTCTTGGTAGAATCATGCAGGATTGAAATTTTTGATGGTTTTTTACTCCTCTCAACAGCCCAAACAAGTTTCTAAAAGGATGAGTTTGCAACTACTTTACTTTTGGAGAAAATTCAAAACATTCATTATTCAATAGGGCCCAAACTATCAAAAACCAGCCGTTTCAATGAACACACATGTTTTGGTAGAATCATGCAGGACTGAAATTTTTGATGTTTTTCTACTCATCTCATGAGCCCAAACAAGTCTCTAAAAGCATGAGTTTGCAACTACTTTACTTTTGGAGAAAATTCAAAACATTCACTATTCAATAGAGCCCAATAGCAAAAATCAGGTTTTGAATGAAGAATCACATTTCTTGGTAAAATCATGCAGGATTGAAATTTTTGATGTTTTTTTACTCCTCTCAACAGCCCAAACAAGTTTCTAAAAGGATGAGTTTGCAACTACTTTACTTTTGGAGAAAATTCAAAACATTCATTATTCAATAGGGCCCAAACTATCAAAAACCAGCGGTTTCAATGAACACACATTTCTTGGTAGAATCATGCAGGACTGAAATTTTTGATGTTTTTCTACTCCTCTCATGAGCCCAAACAAGTCTCTAAAAGCATGAGTTTGCAACTACTTTACTTTTGGAGAAAATTCAAAACATTCATTATTCAATAGAGCCCAATAGCAAAAACCAGCGTTTTGAATGAAGAATCACATTTCTTGGTGGAATCATGCAGGATTGAAATTTTTGATGGTTTTTTACTCCTCTCAACAGCCCAAACAAGTTTCTAAAAGGATGAGTTTGCAACTACTTTACTTTTGGAGAAAATTCAAAACATTCATTATTCAATAGGGCACAAACTATCAAAAACCAGCGGTTTGAATGAACACATTTCTTGGTAGAATCATGCAGGACTGAAATTTTTGATGTTTTTCTACTCCTCTCATGAGCCCAAACAAGTCTCTAAAAGCATGAGTTTGCAACTACTTTACTTTTGGAGAAAATTCAAAACATTCATTATTCAATAGTGCCCAAACTATCAAAAACCAGCGGTTTGAATGAACACACATTTCTTGGTAGAATCATGCAGGACTGAAATTTTTGATGTTTTTCTACTCCTCTCATGAGCCCAAACAAGTCTCTAAAAGCATGAGTTTGCAACTACTTTACTTTTGGAGAAAATTCAAAACATTCACTATTCAATAGAGCTCAATAGCAAAAATCAGGTTTTGAATGAAGAATCACATTTCTTGGTAAAATCATGCAGGATTGAAATTTTTGATGGTTTTTTACTCCTCTCAACAGCCCAAACAAGTTTCTAAAAGGATGAGTTTGCAACTACTTTACTTTTGGAGAAAATTCAAAACATTCATTATTCAATAGGGCCCAAACTATCAAAAACCAGCGGTTTCAATGAACACACATTTCTTGGTAGAATCATGCAGGACTGAAATTTTTGATGTTTTTCTACTCCTCTCATGAGCCCAAACAAGTCTCTAAAAGCATGAGTTTGCAACTACTTTACTTTTGGAGAAAATTCAAAACATTCATTATTCAATAGAGCCCAATAGCAAAAACCAGCGTTTTGAATGAAGAATCACATTTCTTGGTAGAATCATGCAGGATTGAAATTTTTGATGGTTTTTTACTCCTCTCAACAGCCCAAACAAGTTTCTAAAAGGATGAGTTTGCAACTACTTTACTTTTGGAGAAAATTCAAAACATTCATTATTCAATAGGGCCCAAACTATCAAAAACCAGCGGTTTCAATGAACACACATTTCTTGGTAGAATCATGCAGGACTGAAATTTTTGATGTTTTTCTACTCCTCTCATGAGCCCAAACAAGTCTCTAAAAGCATGAGTTTGCAACTACTTTACTTTTGGAGAAAATTCAAAACATTCATTATTCAATAGAGCCCAATAGCCAAAACCAGCGTTTTGAATGAAGAATCACATTTCTTGGTAGAATCATGCAGGATTGAAATTTTTGATGGTTTTTTACTCCTCTCAACAGCCCAAACAAGTTTCTAAAAGGATGAGTTTGCAACTACTTTACTTTTGGAGAAAATTCAAAACATTCATTATTCAATAGGGCCCAAACTATCAAAAACCAGCGGTTTCAATGAACACACATTTCTTGGTAGAATCATGCAGGACAGAAATTTTTGATGTTTTTCTACTCCTCTCATGAGCCCAAACAAGTCTCTAAAAGCATGAGTTTGCAACTACTTTACTTTTGGAGAAAATTCAAAACATTCATTATTCAATAGGGCCCAAACTATCAAAAACCAGCGGTTTGAATGAACACACATTTCTTGGTAGAATCATGCAGGACTGAAATTTTTGATGTTTTTCTACTCCTCTCATGAGCCCAAACAAGTCTCTAAAAGCATGAGTTTGCAACTACTTTACTTTTGGAGAAAATTCAAAACATTCATTATTCAATAGAGCCCAATAGCAAAAACCAGCGTTTTGAATGAAGAATCACATTTCTTGGTAGAATCATGCAGGATTGAAATTTTTGATGGTTTTTTACTCCTCTCAACAGCCCAAACAAGTTTCTAAAAGGATGAGTTTGCAACTACTTTACTTTTGGAGAAAATTCAAAACATTCATTATTCAATAGGGCCCAAACTATCAAAAACCAGCCGTTTCAATGAACACACATGTTTTGGTAGAATCATGCAGGACTGAAATTTTTGATGTTTTTCTACTCATCTCATGAGCCCAAACAAGTCTCTAAAAGCATGAGTTTGCAACTACTTTACTTTTGGAGAAAATTCAAAACATTCACTATTCAATAGAGCCCAATAGCAAAAATCAGGTTTTGAATGAAGAATCACATTTCTTGGTAAAATCATGCAGGATTGAAATTTTTGATGGTTTTTTACTCCTCTCAACAGCCCAAACAAGTTTCTAAAAGGATGAGTTTGCAACTACTTTACTTTTGGAGAAAATTCAAAACATTCATTATTCAATAGGGCCCAAACTATCAAAAACCAGCGGTTTCAATGAACACACATTTCTTGGTAGAATCATGCAGGACTGAAATTTTTGATGTTTTTCTACTCCTCTCATGAGCCCAAACAAGTCTCTAAAAGCATGAGTTTGCAACTACTTTACTTTTGGAGAAAATTCAAAACATTCATTATTCAATAGAGCCCAATAGCAAAAACCAGCGTTTTGAATGAAGAATCACATTTCTTGGTAGAATCATGAAGGATTGAAATTTTTGATGGTTTTTTACTCCTCTCAACAGCCCAAACAAGTTTCTAAAAGGATGAGTTTGCAACTACTTTACTTTTGGAGAAAATTCAAAACATTCATTATTCAATAGGGCCCAAACTATCAAAAACCAGCGGTTTGAATGAACACATTTCTTGGTAGAATCATGCAGGACTGAAATTTTTGATGTTTTTCTACTCCTCTCATGAGCCCAAACAAGTCTCTAAAAGAATGAGTTTGCAACTACTTTACTTTTGGAGAAAATTCAAAACATTCACTATTCAATAGAGCCCAATAGCAAAAATCAGGTTTTGAATGAAGAATCACATTTCTTGGTAAAATCATGCAGGATTGAAATTTTTGATGGTTTTTTACTCCTCTCAACAGCCCAAACAAGTTTCTAAAAGGATGAGTTTGCAACTACTTTACTTTTGGAGAAAATTCAAAACATTCATTATTCAATAGGGCCCAAACTATCAAAAACCAGCGGTTTGAATGAACACATTTCTTGGTAGAATCATGCAGGACTGAAATTTTTGATGTTTTTCTACTCCTCTCATGAGCCCAAACAAGTCTCTAAAAGCATGAGTTTGCAACTACTTTACTTTTGGAGAAAATTCAAAACATTCACTATTCAATAGAGCCCAATCGCAAAAATCAGGTTTTGAATGAAGAATCACATTTCTTGGTAAAATCATGCAGGATTGAAATTTTGATGGTTTTTTACTCCTCTCAACAGCCCAAACAAGTTTCTAAAAGGATGAGTTTGCAACTACTTTACTTTTGGAGAAAATTCAAAACATTCATTATTCAATAGGGCCCAAACTATCAAAAACCAGCGGTTTCAATGAACACACATTTCTTGGTAGAATCATGCAGGACTGAAATTTTTGATGTTTTTCTACTCCTCTCATGAGCCCAAACAAGTCTCTAAAAGCATGAGTTTGCAACTACTTTACTTTTGGAGAAAATTCAAAACATTCACTATTCAATAGAGCCCAATAGCAAAAATCAGGTTTTGAATGAAGAATCACATTTCTTGGTAAAATCATGCAGGATTGAAATTTTTGATGGTTTTTTACTCCTCTCAACAGCCCAAACAAGTTTCTAAAAGGATGAGTTTGCAACTACTTTACTTTTGGAGAAAATTCAAAACATTCATTATTCAATAGGGCCCAAACTATCAAAAACCAGCGGTTTCAATGAACACACATTTCTTGGTAGAATCATGCAGGACTGAAATTTTTGATGTTTTTCTACTCCTCTCATGAGCCCAAACAAGTCTCTAAAAGCATGAGTTTGCAACTACTTTACTTTTGGAGAAAATTCAAAACATTCATTATTCAATAGAGCCCAATAGCAAAAACCAGCGTTTTGAATGAAGAATCACATTTCTTGGTAGAATCATGCAGGATTGAAATTTTTGATGGTTTTTTACTCCTCTCAACAGCCCAAACAAGTTTCTAAAAGGATGAGTTTGCAACTACTTTACTTTTGGAGAAAATTCAAAACATTCATTATTCAATAGGGCCCAAACTATCAAAAACCAGCGGTTTGAATGAACACATTTCTTGGTAGAATCATGCAGGACTGAAATTTTTGATGTTTTTCTACTCCTCTCATGAGCCCAAACAAGTCTCTAAAAGCATGAGTTTGCAACTACTTTACTTTTGGAGAAAATTCAAAACATTCACTATTCAATAGAGCCCAATCTCCTCCCCAGATTATGTGACCTCTACTAAAATTGGACAATTTCTTCTTGACCTTATTTAGAAAACTAATTTGTCGGACATTAGGGGTGTATACGTTTACCACTGTATATTCCACACCCTCCAAAGTAAAATTAATAGCAAGTTGTCTACCATTGCTGTCCCCATATATGTCTGAGACCACTATTGGCAAATCTTTGTGGAAGGCGATGGCCACCCCAGCTTTTTTCTTTCCCTCAGTGTTAGAAAAGAAAATCTGAGGGAAGTCTTTATTTTTGAGTCTTGTGTTATCAATTTCTAGAAGGTGTGTTTCTTGTATCATTGCTATGTTGGCCTTCAATTTTTTAATCTCCTTCCACAAAGCAAATCTCTTGAATGGGCTATTGAGCCCATTTACATTAAATGACAGTACCCTCAATTCCATAATGTGTCAGGAAGGAAAAAAAGCATTAGATGATTCACTGAAACAGAACATTTCACCCGAAAATACATCCAAAAGACAGTGGGTTTCCTTAGTGATTTTTTGTTAGTGCCTGGTGTGCCTGTAAACAAAAACATGTTACAACCTAGAACAGAACAAAACTTATAAACTAGACAAATTTAGATTTCTCAAAAGAAATGGTACCGAGAGAATGTCTCTCAGTTATCACGTGGGGAGTGAAAAAGAGAAAGTTCAGGCCTAAAGCCAGGGTCAGTACCCACCAAGTCTATTTTCTTTTCTTTTGCGTATTCCAGGACTGGGAAAGGCGTCTTTGCTGCTGCAAGGGGATATTCCTTTCTTGATTGTAGAATGATGATGATGGTGGAGTCTCCAGTGGAGGGATACCTAAATCTTGGAAAAAACTATTACAGTTATCAATATTAGACAAGGCAAAAGTGGTATTCTCTTTCATGACTAGAATTTTTGTAGGGAAACCCCATCTGTATAAAATCTTGTGTTTCCGCAGATGTGCAGTGATTGGAAAGAAGTCTCTCCTTTTCTGCAGGGTAGCTTTTGAGAAGTCTGCAAAAATCTTGATATCCTCATATGGCCTTGGTAATATAGGTGATTGCTTACTTCTCCTCAGAATGTCCTCCTTTGTCAGGAAATAATGAAAATATGCAATGACATCTCTTGGGGCTCTGTCTGGGGCATATTTGGACTTGGGGAGTCTGTGTATACGTTCCATCAATAGGTCCCCTTTAGAGGCCCCTGGAAGTATTGTATGGAGCATCTTTTGCACATATGCATTAAGGTCTCTGTCTTTGACATTTTCAGGTATTCCCCTGAATTTAAGGTTGTTCCTTCTACTTCTGTCTTCTTGCTCTATCAACCTTGATTTTAAGAAGACAACCTCTTTTTCTAGGGCATAGTGTTCATCTATCAAATTATTATGGGATTTAACCAATTCTTCCATTTTGGATTCAAGATGGTCCACTCTCTGGCCCAGACCGTCTATGTTATTTTGGAGATTTGTATTATAGCCCTCCAGTTGTTTCTGAAATGTCTTTGCTAGAAGGCATAGCATGTTTTTAATAAATATTTCTGAGGCTGTATTGCTGGTAGCCTCCACCTCTGTTAAAACGTGTAAAATGTTCTCCGGTATGGGATTATCAGAAGGACAGGAGTCCTCAATTTGTAATTCCTGTTGCATCTCAGCTGAGCTGCTGCTAAATCTGCGGCTAGTCACTGAGAAAGGAGACATTTCCCTCTGTAATGGCGTTAGAGGAGTATCTGACACATTGGAGATGTCAGGACAGGATGAGGAACCCCTTAATACATTTGTCTCCTCCATATCAGCGGTCAGCGGTGCTGCTGCACCATAATTCACAAGCTGCGCTGTATTTTTGCTTAAGTTACGCAAATTGCGTATCTGTTGCGTAGTCTCGCTTGTCCCCCGGTCACTCTCGCGAGATAGGCATCATAGAATCATAGAATCATAGAATCGTAGAGTTGGAAGGGACCTCCTGGGCCATCTGGTCCAACCCCCTGCTCAAAGCAGGATTCGCTAAATCATCCCAGTCAGATGTCTGTCCAGCCTCTGTTTGAAGACTTCCATTGAAGGAGAACTCACCACTTCTCGTGGCAGCCTGTTCCACTCATTGATCACTCTAACTGTCAAAAAGTTTTTTCTAATATCTAATCTGTGTCTCCTCCCATTCAGTTTCATCCCATTGCTTCTAGTCTTTCCTTGTGCAAATGAGAATAAAGTTGATCCTTCTACAAGGTGACAGCCCTTTAGATATTTGTAGACAGCTATTAAGTCTCCTCTCAGTCTTCTCTTTTGCAAACTAAACATTCCCAAATCCTGCAACCTTTCCTCATAAGACAGGGTTTGCAGACCGGTCACCATTCTGGTCGCTCTTTTCTGAACTTGCTCCAGTTTGTTGATGTCTTTTTTAAAATGTGGTGCCCAAAACTGGACACAATATTCCAGATGAGGTCTGACCAAAGAGGAGTAGAGGGAAATAATGACTTCACGTGATCTAGACTGTATGCTTCTGTTAATACATCCTAGAATTGCATTTGCCTTTTTTGCTGCTGCATCACACTGTTGACTCATATTCAGTCTGTGATCTATTAGTATACCCAAGTCTTTTTCACATGTGCTGTCACTTAGCCCTATTCCTCCCATTCTATATATGCTTTTTCCATTTTTATTGCCCAGATGTAGTACTTTGCATTTCTCCCTGTTAAAAACCATTCTGTTAGTTGCTGCCCACTTCTCCAGTTTATTTAAATCTTTTTGAATCCTCTCTCTCTCTTCTCTAGTATTAGCTATCCCTCCTAGCTTTGTGTCATCAGCAAATTTAATCAGTTTACCCTCAATTCCTTCATCTAAATCGTTGATAAAGATGTTGAACAATACAGGGCCCAGGACAGAGCCCTGTTGTACCCCACTTGAGACATTCTTCCAACTGGATGATCTCGCTCCTTTCACCTCAGCGCTACTTTTAATGTGTAAATTAGCGCTTCTATTAGCCTGCAGAGTGGCGGTTTTAGCTAGGGCAGGGGTAGACTTACCCCCTGACTTGAATGCTGCATGCTTCAGCCGCTGTGGCGTCCTTTGCCGCTGTGTACCGCTCAGGCTGGGGCTGCAGGCTGTGGCTGCTGCTGTGAGGCGGGCGCCATCTTGGCTCCTCAGCATGAGGGGAGAGCGCTCTGTTTTCTTTCCTTTTTCTGCTTTTTTACTGAGCAGATCCATAGTGTGGGGGCACCGCTGGTGTCTATGGAGGTTCCCACAAGTTTTCAGCCAGTCCTGGCTTGTAAATCGCTTGTTAATAGCGCTTGGTAGGCTGCCCTGTGGAGGAGCTCAGAGCTCAGGCTTCCATTCAGCTCAGACGCTGGCCACGCCAATGTTTTGAATTTTCTCCAAAAGTAAAGTAGTTGCAAACTCATGCTTTTAGAGACTTGTTTGGGCTCATGAGAGGAGTAGAAAAACATCAAAAATTTCAGTCCTGCATGATTCTACCAAAAAATGTGTGTTCATTGAAACCGCTGGTTTTTGATAGTTTGGGCCCTATTGAATAATGAATGTTTTGAATTTTCTCCAAAAGTAAAGTAGTTGCAAACTCATCCTTTTAGAAACTTGTTTGGGCTGTTGAGAGGAGTAAAAATCCATCAAAAATTTCAATCCTGCATGATTCTACCAAGAAATGTAATTCTTCATTCAAAACGCTGGTTTTTGCTATTGGGCTCTATTGAATAATGAATGTTTTGAATTTTCTCCAAAAGTAAAGTAGTTGCAAACTCATGCTTTAGAGACTTGTTTGGGCTCATGAGAGGAGTAGAAAAACATCAAAAATTTCAGTCCTGCATGATTCTACCAAGAAATGTGTGTTCATTGAATCCGCTGGTTTTTGATAGTTTGGGCCCTATTGAATAATGAATGTTTTGAATTTTCTCCAAAAGTAAAGTAGTTGCAAACTCATCCTTTTAGAAACTTGTTTGGGCTGTTGAGAGGAGTAAAAAACCATCAAAAATTTCAATCCTGCATGATTCTACCAAGAAATGTGATTCTTCATTCAAAACGCTGGTTTTTGCTATTGGGCTCTATTGAATAATGAATGTTTTGAATTTTCTCGAAAAGTAAAGTAGTTGCAAACTCATGCTTTTAGAGACTTGTTTGGGCTCATGAGAGGAGTAAAAAACCATCAAAAATTTCAATCCTGCATGATTCTACCAAGAAATGTGATTCTTCATTCAAAACGCTGGTTTTTGCTATTGGGCTCTATTGAATAATGAATGTTTTGAATTTTCTCCAAAAGTAAAGTAGTTGCAAACTCATGCTTTTAGAGACTTGTTTGGGCTCATGAGAGGAGAAGAAAAACATCAAAAATTTCAGTCCTGCATGATTCTACCAAGAAATGTGTGTTCATTGAAACCGCTGGTTTTTGATAGTTTGGGCCCTATTGAATAATGAATGTTTTGAATTTTCTCCAAAAGTAAAGTAGTTGCAAACTCATCCTTTTAGAAACTTGTTTGGGCTGTTGAGAGGAGTAAAAAACCATCAAAAATTTCAATCCTGCATGATTCTACCAAGAAATGTGATTCTTCATTCAAAACGCTGGTTTTTGCTATTGGGCTCTATTGAATAATGAATGTTTTGAATTTTCTCCAAAAGTAAAGTAGTTGCAAACTCATCCTTTTAGAAACTTGTTTGGGCTGTTGAGAGGAGTAAAAAACCATCAAAAATTTCAATCCTGCATGATTTTACCAAGAAATGTGATTCTTCATTCAAAACCTGATTTTTGCTATTGGGCTCTATTGAATAGTGAATGTTTTGAATTTTCTCCAAAAGTAAAGTAGTTGCAAACTCATGCTTTTAGAGACTTGTTTGGGCTCATGAGAGGAGTAGAAAAACATCAAAAATTTCAGTCCTGCATGATTCTACCAAGAAATGTGTGTTCATTGAAACCGCTGGTTTTTGATAGTTTGGGCCCTATTGAATAATGAATGTTTTGAATTTTCTCCAAAAGTAAAGTAGTTGCAAACTCATCCTTTTAGAAACTTGTTTGGGCTGTTGAGAGGAGTAAAAAACCATCAAAAATTTCAATCCTGCATGATTCTACCAAGAAATGTGATTCTTCATTCAAAACGCAATAGAACCCAATAGCAAAAATCAGCGTTTTGAATGAAGAATCACATTTCTTGGTAGAATCATGCAGGATTAAAATTTTTGATGGTTTTTTACTCCTCTCAACAGCCCAAACAAGTTTCTAAAAGGATGAGTTTGCAACTACTTTACTTTTGGAGAAAATTCAAAACATTCATTATTCAATAGGGCCCAAACTATCAAAAACCAGCGGTTTGAATGAACACTCACATTTCTTGGTAGAATCGTGCAGGACTGAAATTTTTGATGTTTTTCTACTCCTCTCATGAGCACAAACAAGTCTCTAAAAGGATGAGTTTGCAACTACTTTACTTTTGGAGAAAATTCAAAACATTCATTATTCAATAGGGTAAAAAAAAATCAAAAACCAGCGGTTTGAATGAACACTCACATTTCTTGGTAGGATCGTGCAGGACTGAAATTTTTGATGTTTTTCTACTCCTCTCATGAGCCCAAGCCAAGACTCTAAAAGGATGAGTTTGCATCTACTTTACTTTTGGAGAAAATTCAAAACATTCATTATTCAATAGGGTAAAAAAAAATCAAAAACCAGCGGTTTGAATGAACACTCACATTTCTTGGTAGGATCGTGCAGGACTGAAATTTTTGATGTTTTTCTACTCCTCTCATGAGCCCAAGCCAAGACTCTAAAAGGATGAGTTTGCATCTACTTTACTTTTGGAGAAAATTCAAAACATTCATTATTCAATAGAGCCCAATAGCAAAAACCAGCGTTTTGAATGAAGAATCACATTTCTTGGTAGAATCATGCAGGATTGAAATTTTTGATGGTTTTTTACTCCTCTCAACAGCACAAACAAGTTTCTAAAAGGATGAGTTTGCAACTACTTTACTTTTGGAGAAAATTCAAAACATTCATTATTCAATAGGGCCCAAAATATCAAAAACCAGCGGTTTGAATGAAGAATCACATTTCTTGGTAGAATCATGCAGGATTGAAATTTTTGATGGTTTTTTACTCCTCTCAACAGCCCTAACAAGTTTCTAAAAGGATGAGTTTGCAACTACTTTACTTTTGGAGAAAATTCAAAACATTCATTATTCAATAGGGCCCAAAATATCAAAAACCAGCGGTTTGAATGAACACACATTTCTTGGTAGAATCATGCAGGACTGAAATTTTTGATGTTTTTCTACTCCTCTCATGAGCCCAAACAAGTCTCTAAAAGCATGAGTTTGCAACTACTTTACTTTTGGAGAAAATTCAAAACATTCATTATTCAATAGAGCCTAATAGCAAAAATCAGGTTTTGAATGAAGAATCACATTTCTTGGTAGAATCATGCAGGATTGAAATTTTTGATGGTTTTTTACTCCTCTCAACAGCCCAAACAAGTTTCTAAAAGGATGAGTTTGCAACTACTTTACTTTTGGAGAAAATTCAAAACATTCATTATTCAATAGGGCCCAAACTATCAAAAACCAGCGGTTTGAATGAACACTCACATTTCTTGGTAGAATCGTGCAGGACTGAAATTTTTGATGTTTTTCTACTCCTCTCATGAGCCCAAACAAGTCTCTAAAAGGATGAGTTTGCAACTACTTTACTTTTGGAGAAAATTCAAAACATTCATTATTCAATAGAACCCAATAGCAAAAATCAGCGTTTTGAATGAAGAATCACATTTCTTGGTAGAATCATGCAGGATTGAAATTTTTGATGGTTTTTTACTCCTCTCAACAGCCCAAACAAGTTTCTAAAAGGATGAGTTTGCAACTACTTTACTTTTGGAGAAAATTCAAAACATTCATTATTCAATAGGGCCCAAACTATCAAAAACCAGCGGTTTGAATGAACACTCACATTTCTTGGTAGAATCGTGCAGGACTGAAATTTTTGATGTTTTTCTACTCCTCTCATGAGCTCAAACAAGTCTCTAAAAGGATGAGTTTGCAACTACTTTACTTTTGGAGAAAATTCAAAACATTCATTATTCAATAGGGCCCAAACTATCAAAAACCAGCGGTTTGAATGAACACACATTTCTTGGTAGAATCATGCAGGACTGAAATTTTTGATGTTTTTCTACTCCTCTCATGAGCCCAAACAAGTCTCTAAAAGCATGAGTTTGCAACTACTTTACTTTTGGAGAAAATTCAAAACATTCATTATTCAATAGAGCCCAATAGCAAAAATCAGGTTTTGAAAGAAGAATCACATTTCTTGGTAGAATCATGCAGGATTGAAATTTTTGATGTTTTTTTACTCCTCTCAACAGCCCAAACAAGTTTCTAAAAGGATGAGTTTGCAACTACTTTACTTTTGGAGAAAATTCAAAACATTCATTATTCAATAGGGCCCAAACTATCAAAAACCAGCGGTTTGAATGAACACTCACATTTCTTGGTAGAATCGTGCAGGACTGAAATTTTTGATGTTTTTCTACTCCTCTCATGAGCCCAAACCAAGTCTCTAAAAGGATGAGTTTGCAACTACTTTACTTTTGGAGAAAATTCAAACATTCAATTGACATTCATTGAATTTTCTCCAAAAGTAAAGTAGTTGCAAACTCATCCTTTTAGAGACTTGTTTGGGTTCATGAGAGGAGTAGAAAAACATCAAAAATTTCAGTCCTGCACGATTCTACCAAGAAATGTGTGTTCATTTAAACCGCTGTTTTTTGATATTTTGGGCCCTATTGAATAATGAATGTTTTGAATTTTCTCCAAAAGTAAAGTAGTTGCAAACTCATCCTTTTAGAAACTTGTTTGGGCTTTTGAGAGGAGTAAAAAACCATCAAAAATGTCAATCCTGCATGATTCTACCAAGAAATGTGATTCTTCATTCAAAACGCTGGTTTTTGCTATTGGGCTCTAATGAATAATGAATGTTTTGAATTTTCTCCAAAAGTAAAGTAGTTGCAAACTCATCCTTTTAGAGACTTGTTTGGGCTCATGAGAGGAGTAGAAAAACATCAAAAATTTCAGTCCTGCACGATTCTACCAAGAAATGTGTGTTCATTCAAACCGCTGGTTTTTGATATTTTGGGCCCTATTGAATAATGAATGTTTTGAATTTTCTCCAAAAGTAAAGTAGTTGCAAACTCATCCTTTTAGAAACTTGTTTGTGCTGTTGAGAGGAGTAAAAAACCATCAAAAATTTAAATCCTGCATGATTCTACCAAGAAATGTGATTCTTCATTCAAAACGCTGGTTTTTGCTAGTGGGCTCTATTGAATAATGAATGTTTTGAATTTTCTCCAAAAGTAAAGTAGTTGCAAACTCATCCTTTTAGAGTCTTGTTTGGGCTCATGAGAGGAGTAGAAAAACAGCAGCAGCAGCAGCAGCAGCTAGGTGCGCTGCTTGCCTGCAGTAAATAGGATGTGTTCCATCCATGGAACACTGTGATAGGAATCATGCCATTCATAGAACACAATGCTTGGATGTGTTCTATTCCTGGAACAATGGGGCCACGTGTCACAATGGGACCACGTGTCACAATGGGCAGCCCACAGTCTGTAGCAGCTGCTCAGTAGTAGTCAGCTTCAGTCTGCTGAGGGAGCCTGAGCAGACAGGTGGGCGATGCTCGCCAGGGAGATGGAAAAATAGCTTGCTCACTTCACTCCACGCATCATTTCAGTATCTGCAGTTCCTCTGAGAATGGTGCACTCACTCTCTTAAGCGGTTTCCAAAGACAGATTGCATTTAAATTGGGATACACAAGTACTGTTTTCAAAGCATGATTTGAATGCTTTTTTCAAATGTCGTTGCTCTGTAATTAGTTTTTCTTGGTCCAAGTTGCACATTTCCAATTCCTTAGCCTTGATTTAACTTGACCAACTCTTCTACTACTACTACTACTACTACTCTTATTCACCTCTATATGGGAGGCATTGCACTGTATTCAATCTGCCAGTAAAATAACGATCTATCTTGGCCTTTGCTGCTTGGTAGGTACAGGTGTGACAAGCTGCAGTAATGTGTTTGGCTTTGGATAGCTACATTTCTGCACAGCCACCTGCTACAAGGCCTGCAGCCCCTTCCCCTCAGTACTTCCCCAGTCTTAATTCAAGCATTCAATTCCTACCACATCCCTCATGCAATGATATGTCGTTTCATTTTTGAAACATTGTCCCCCTCTTTTGGCCTTCCAACTTTGAAATTTACTGTTCAATTTTGAATTAATTCATATATGAATTAAATGGAAAAGCAACGATTTATCTGGCGAGTTATTTGAATGTTCGGCCTACGTCCACCTGTCTGACAGACGGTATTCTAGTGGCTTGTAGCAGCAGCAGCAGCAGCTAGGTGCGCTGCTTGCCTGCAGTAAATAGGATGTGTTCCATCCATGGAACACTGTGATAGGAATCATGCCATTCATAGAACACAATGCATGGATGTGTTCTATTCCTGGAACAATGGGACCACGTGTCACAATGGGACCACGTGTCACAATGGGCAGCCCACAGTCTGTAGCATCTGCACAGTAGTAGTCAGTTTCAGTCTGCTGAGGGAGCCTCAGCAGACAGGTGGGCGATGCTCGCTAGGGAGATGGAAAAAGAGCTTGCTCACTTCACTCCACGCATCATTTCAGTATCTGCAGTTCCTCTGAGAATGGTGCACTCACTCTCTTAAGCGGTTTCCAAAGACAGATTGAATTGAAATCGGGATACACAAGTAGTGTTTTCAAAGCATGATTTGAATGCTTTTTTCAAATGTCGTTGCTCTGTAATTAGTTTTTCTTGGCCCAAGTTGCACATTTCCAATTCCTTAGCCTTGATTTAACTTGACCAACTCTTCTACTACTACTACTACTACTACTACTACTCTTATTCACCTCTATATGGGAGGCATTGCACTGTATTCAATCTGTCAGTAAAATAACGATCTATCTTGGCCTTTGCTGCTTGTTAGGTACAGGTGTGACAAGCTGCAGTAATGTGTTTGGCTTTGGATAGCTACATTTCTGCACACCCACCTGCTACAAGGCCTGCAGCCCCTTCCCCTCAGTACTTCCCCAGTCTTAATTCAAGCATTCAATTCCTACCACATCCCTCATGCAATGATATGTCGTTTCATTTTTGAAACATTGTCTTCCTCTTGTGGCCTTCCAACTTTGAAATTTACTGTTCAATTTTGAATTAATTCATATATGAATTAAATGGAAAAGCAACAATTTATCTGGCGAGTTATTTGAATGTTCGGCCTACGTCCACCTGTCTGACAGACGGTATTCTAGTGTCTTGTAGCAGCAGCAGCAGCAGCTAGGTGCCCTGCTTGCCTACAGTAAATAGGATGTGTTCCATCCATGGAACACTGTGATAGGAATCATGCCATTCATAGAACACAATGCATGGATGTGTTCTATTCCTGGAACAATGGGACCACGTGTCACAATGGGACCACGTGTCACAATGGGCAGCCCACAGTCTGTAGCAGCTGCACAGTAGCAGTCAGCTTCAGTCTGCTGAGGGAGCCTCAGCAGAAAGGTGGGCGATGCTCGCCAGGGAGATGGAAAAAGAGCTTGCTCACTTAACTCCACACATCATTTCAGTATCTGCAGTTCCTCTGAGAATGGTGCACTCACTCTCTTAAGCGGTTTCCAAAGACAGATTGAATTGAAATCGGGATACACAAGTAGTGTTTTCAAAGCATGATTTGAATGCTTTTTTCAAATGTCGTTGCTCTGTAATTAGTTTTTCTTGGTCCAAGTTGCACATTTCCAATTCCTTAGCCTTGATTTAACTTGACCAACTCTTCTACTACTACTACTCTTATTCACCTCTATATGGGAGGCATTGCACTGTATTCAATCTGTCAGTAATATAACGATTTATCTTGGCCTTTGCTGCTTGGTAGGTACAGGTGTGACAAGCTGCAGTAATGTGTTTGGCTTTGGATAGCTACATTTCTGCACACCCACCTGCTACAAGGCCAGCAGCCCCTTCCCCTCAGTACTTCCCCAGTCTTAATTCAAGCATTCAATTCCTACAACATCCCTCATGCAATGATATGTCGTTTCATTTTTGAAACATTGTCCCCCTCTTGTGGCCTTCCAACTTTGAAATTTACAGTTCAATTTTGAATTAATTCATATTTGGGCCCTATTGAATAATGAATGTTTTGAATTTTCTCGAAAAGTAAAGTAGTTGCAAACTCATCCTTTTAGAAACTTGTTTGGGCTGTTGAGAGGAGTAAAAAACCATCAAAAATTTCAATCCTGCATGATTCTACCAAGAAATGTGATTCTTCATTCAAAACCTGATTTTTACTTTTGGGCTCTATTGAATAATGAATGTTTTGAATTTTCTCCAAAAGTAAAGTAGTTGCAAACTCATCCTTTTAGAGACTTGTTTGTGCTCATGAGAGGAGTAGAAAAACATCAAAAATTTCAGTCCTGCACGATTCTACCAAGAAATGTGAGTGTTCATTCAAACCGCTGGTTTTTGATAGTTTGGGCCCTATTGAATAATGAATGTTTTGAATTTTCTCCAAAAGTAAAGTAGTTGCAAACTCATCCTTTTAGACACTTGTTTGGGCTGTTGAGAGGAGTAAAAAACCATCAAAAATGTCAATCCTGCATGATTCTACCAAGCAATGTGATTCTTCATTCAAAACGCTGGTTTTTGCTATTGGGCTCTATTGAATAATGAATGTTTTGAATTTTCTCCAAAAGTAAAGTAGTTGCAAACTCATCCTTTTAGAGTCTTGGTTTGGGCTCATGAGAGGAGTAGAAAAACATGAAAAATTTCAGTCCTGCACGATTCTACCAAGAAATGTGAGTGTTCATTCAAACCGCTGGTTTTTGATATTTTGGGCCCTATTGAATAATGAATGTTTTGAATGTTCTCGAAAAGTAAAGTAGTTGCAAACTCATCCTTTTAGAAACTTGTTTGGGCTGTTGAGAGGAGTAAAAAACCATCAAAAATTTCAATCCTGCATGATTCTACCAAGAAATGTGATTCTTCATTCAAAACGCTGGTTTTTGCTATTGGGCTCTATTGAATAATGAATGTTTTGAATTTTCTCCAAAAGTAAAGTAGTTGCAAACTCATGCTTTTAGAGACTTGTTTGGGCTCATGAGAGGAGTAGAAAAACATCAAAAATTTCAGTCCTGCATGATTCTACCAAGAAATGTGTGTTCATTCAAACCGCTGGTTTTTGATATTTTGGGCCCTATTGAATAATGAATGTTTTGAATTTTCTCCAAAAGTAAAGTAGTTGCAAACTCATCCTTTTAGAAACTTGTTTGGGCTGTTGAGAGGAGTAAAAAACCATCAAAAATTTCAAGCCTGCATGATTCTACCAAGAAATGTGATTCTTCAATCAAAACCTGATTTTTGCTATTGGGCTCTATTGAAAAATGTATGTTTTGAATTTTCTCCAAAAGTAAAGTAGTTGCAAACTCATGCTTTTAGAGACTTGTTTGGGCTCATGAGAGGAGTAGAAAAACATCAAAAATTTCAGTCCTGCATGATTCTACCAAGAAATGTGTGTTCATTCAAACCGCTGGTTTTTGATATTTTGGGCCCTATTGAATAATGAATGTTTTGAATTTTCTCCAAAAGTAAAGTAGTTGCAAACTCATCCTTTTAGAAACTTGTTTGGGCTGTTGAGAGGAGTAAAAAAACCATCAAAAATTTCAATCCTGCATGATTCTACCAAGAAATGTGATTCTTCATTCAAACCGCTGGTTTTTGATATTTTGGGCCCTATTGAATAATGAATGTTTTGAATTTTCTCCAAAAGTAAAGTAGTTGCAAACTCATCCTTTTAGAAACTTGTTTGGGCTGTTGAGAGGAGTAAAAAACCATCAAAAATTTCAATCCTGCATGATTCTACCAAGAAATGTGATTCTTCATTCAAAACGCTGGTTTTTGCTATTGGGCTCTATTGAATAATGAATGTTTTGAATTTTCTCCAAAAGTAAAGTAGTTGCAAACTCATCCTTTTAGAGTCTTGGTTTGGGCTCATGAGAGGAGTAGAAAAACATGTAAAATTTCAGTCCTGCACGATTCTACCAAGAAATGTGAGTGTTCATTCAAACCGCTGGTTTTTGATATTTTGGGCTCTATTGAATAATGAATGTTTTGAATTTTCTCGAAAAGTAAAGTAGTTGCAAACTCATCCTTTTAGAAACTTGTTTGGGCTGTTGAGAGGAGTAAAAAACCATCAAAAATTTCAATCCTGCATGATTCTACCAAGAAATGTGATTCTTCATTCAAAACCTGATTTTTGCTATTGGGCTCTATTGAATAATGAATGTTTTGAATTTTCTCCAAAAGTAAAGTAGTTGCAAACTCATCCTTTTAGAGACTTGTTTGTGCTCATGAGAGGAGTAGAAAAACATCAAAAATTTCAGTCCTGCACGATTCTACCAAGAAATGTGAGTGTTCATTCAAACCGCTGGTTTTTGATAGTTTGGGCCCTATTGAATAATGAATGTTTTGAATTTTCTCCAAAAGTAAAGTAGTTGCAAACTCATCCTTTTAGAAACTTGCTTGGGCTGTTGAGAGGAGTAAAAAGCCATCAAAAATTTCAATCCTGCATGATTCTACCAAGAAATGTGATTCTTCATTCAAAACGCTGATTTTTGATATTGGGTTCTATTGAATAATGAATGTTTTGAATTTTCTCCAAAAGTAAAGTAGTTGCAAACTCATGCTTTTAGAGACTTGTTTGGGCTCATGAGAGGAGTAGAAAAACATCAAAAATTTCAGTCCTGCATGATTCTACCAAGAAATGTGTGTTCATTCAAACCGCTGGTTTTTGATATTTTGGGCCCTATTGAATAATGAATGTTTTGAATTTTCTCCAAAAGTAAAGTAGTTGCAAACTCATCCTTTTTGAAACTTGTTTGGGCTGTTGAGAGGAGTAAAAAACCATCAAAAATTTCAATCCTGCATGATTCTACCAAGAAATGTGATTCTTCATTCAAAACGCTGGTTTTTGCTATTGGGCTCTATTGAATAATGAATGTTTTGAATTTTCTCCAAAAGTAAAGTAGTTGCAAACTCATCCTTTTAGAGTCTTGGTTTGAGCTCATGAGAGGAGTAGAAAAACATCAAAAATTTCAGTCCTGCACGATTCTACCAAGAAATGTGAGTGTTCATTCAAACCGCTGGTTTTTGATATTTTGGGCCCTATTGAATAATGAATGTTTTGAATTTTCTCCAAAAGTAAAGTAGTTGCAAACTCATCCTTTTAGAAACTTGTTTGGGCTGTTGAGAGGAGTAAAATAGAATCAAAAATTTAAATCCTGCATGATTCTACCAAGAAATGTGATTCTTCATTCAAAACCTGATTTTTGCTATTGGGCTCTATTGAATAATGAATGTTTTGAATTTTCTCCAAAAGTAAAGTAGTTGCAAACTCATCCTTTTAGAGACTTGTTTGGGCTCATGAGAGGAGTAGAAAAACATCAAAAATTTCAGTCCTGCACGATTCTACCAAGAAATGTGAGTGTTCATTCAAACCGCTGGTTTTTGATAGTTTGGGCCCTATTGAATAATGAATGTTTTGAATTTTCTCCAAAAGTAAAGTAGTTGCAAACTCATCCTTTTAGAAACTTGTTTGGGCTGTTGAGAGGAGTAAAAAAACATCAAAAATTTCAATCCTGCATGATTCTACCAAGAAATGTGATTCTTCATTCAAAACGCTGGTTTTTGCTATTGGGCTCTATTGAATAATGAATGTTTTGAATTTTCTCCAAAAGTAAAGTAGTTGCAAACTCATCCTTTTAGAGACTTGTTTGTGCTCATGAGAGGAGTAGAAAAACATCAAAAATTTCAGTCCTGCACGATTCTACCAAGAAATGTGAGTGTTCATTCAAACCACTGGTTTTTGATAGTTTGGGCCCTATTGAATAATGAATGTTTTGAATTTTCTCCAAAAGTAAAGTAGTTGCAAACTCATCCTTTTAGAAACTTGTTTGGGCTGTTGACAGGAGTAAAAAACCATCAAAAATTTCAATCCTGCATGATTCTACCAAGAAATGTGATTCTTCATTCAAAACGCTGATTTTTGCTATTGGGTTCTATTGAATAATGAATGTTTTGAATTTTCTCCAAAAGTAAAGTAGTTGCAAGCTCATGCTTTATAGACTTGTTTGGGCTCATGAGAGGAGTAGAAAAACATCAAAAATTTCAGTACTGCATGATTCTACCAAGAAATGTGTGTTCATTCAAACCGCTGGTTTTTGATATTTTGGGCCCTATTGAATAATGAATGTTTTAAATTTTCTGCACGGCTCAGCAGGCAGTATCACACAGGAGAGGATTAGATACACGGCTCAGCAGACAGTATTACAGATATGCCCACACTGGTGAAACTTCCAGCCCCCCCCAATTATACACAAGACTATGGGCTGTATAAGTCACTGTCCTCCTCAGACAGCCATAAAAGCAAAGGTGTCAGATTACCGGAGATCACTGGGGCTGTGAGTGAGGAGGCGGAGACAGAGCAGGAGGACGCTGGAGCAGGAAGCACAGGGCTGAGCCTGGAGTAAGCAGTACAGAGGAGCATAGATGAAAGTCACCCGCACTCACCACTCTCCATCCTCCGGCTCCAGTGAGCGCTTCTCTCCTCTGCTGACCACCTTCTCCTTTTCTTCAGCCTCTCCTCACAACACAGGACCCGTTATGCCACAAGTGGTCCTGTGATAGAGGGTAAGTGGAGCTCAGCAGATAGCACTGGGCTACAGTAAAATGGCACCCAGCCACACCTACAGCAGTGAATGGTGCAGCCCACAGGGGCGTGCCCAGTTCTCTGCTACTGAGGCTGCAATGTGCGGTCGGAAGCCGACCGCAGTTTCCTATGTGCAGGGACGGCCATATTTGCAGACTGTATGAGTCCTCCACAGATCTGCAAATCAAGATGTCAGCGCCCAGTGGCTACATGAAAACATTATTACAAACAAACCATAAATCCTGGTTAGTACAACATTTGCTGAAACAACATGTTTTGTAACTTACTATTTTTTTGCAAATTATATAAAATTGCGGCACCTTCCCTTTAAGAGATTGAGTGCACCATTCTCAGAGGAACTGCAGATACTGAAATGATGCGTGGAGTGAAGTGAGAAAGCTCTTTTTCCATCTCCCTGGCGAGAATCGCCCACCTGTCTGCTGAGGCTCCCTCAGCAGACTGAAGCTGACTACTACTGCGCAGCTGCTACATACTGTGGGCTGCCCATTGTGACACGTGGTCCCATTGTGACACGTGGTCCCAGTCTTCCAGGAATAGAACACATCCAAGCATTGTGTTCTTTGAATGGCATGATTCCTATCACAGTGTTCCATGGATGGAACACATCCTATTTACTGCAGGCAAGCAGCGCACCTAGCTGCTGCTGCTGCTGCTACTGCTACAAGCAGTATACCGTCTGTCAGACAGGTGGACGTAGGCCGAACATTCAAATAACTCGCCAGATAAATCGTTGCTTTTCCATTTAATTCATATATGAATTAATTCAAAATTGAACAGTAAATTTCAAAGTTGGAAGACCACAAGAGGGGGACAATGTTTCAAAAATGAAAAGACATATCATTGCATGAGGGATGTGGTAGGAATTGAATGCTTGAATTAAGACTGGGGAAGTACTGAGGGGAAGGGGCTGCAGGCCTTGTAGAAGGTGGGTGTGCAGAAATGTAGCTATCCAAAGACAAACACATTACTGCAGCTTGTCACACCTGTACCTACCAAGCAGCAAAGGCCAAGATAGATCGTTATTTTACTGACAGATTGAATACAGTGCAATGCCTCCCATATAGAGGTAAATAAGACTAGTAGTAGTAGTAGTAGTAGAAGAGTTGGTCAAGTTAAATCAAGGCTAAGGAATTGGAAATGTGCAACTTGGACCAAGAAAAACTTATTACAGAGCAACGACATTTGAAAAAAGCATTCAAATCATGCTTTGAAAACACTACTTGTGTATCCCGACTTCAATTCAATCTGTCTTTGGAAACCGCTTAAGAGATTGAGTGCACCATTCTCAGAGGAACTGCAGATACTGAAATGATGCGTGGAGTGAAGTGAGCAAGCTCTTTTTCCATCTCCCTGGCGAGAATCGCCCACCTGTCTGCTGAGGCTCCCTCATCAGACTGAAGCTGACTACTACTGCGCAGCTGCTACAGACTGTGGGCTGCCCATTGTGACACGTGGTCCCATTGTGACACGTGGTCCCATTGTTCCAGGAATAGAACACCTCCAAGCATTGTGTTCTATGAATGGCATGATTCCTATCACAGTGTTCCATGGATGGAACACATCCTATTTACTGCAGGCAAGCAGCGCACCTAGCTGCTGCTGCTGCTGCTACTGCTACAAGCCACTAGAATACCGTCTGTCAGACAGGTGGACGTAGGCCAAACATTCAAATAACTCGCCAGATAAATCTTTGCTTTTCCATTTAATTCATATATGAATTAATTGAAAATTGAACAGTAAATTTCAAAGTTGGAAGGCCACAAGAGGGGGACAATGTTTCAAAAATGAAACGACATATCATGGCATGAGGGATGTGGTAGGAATTGAATGCTTGAATTAAGACTGGGGAAGTACTGAGGGGAAGGGGCTGCAGGCCTTGTAGCAGGTGGGTGTGCAGAAATGTAGCTATCCAAAGGCAAACACATTACTGCAGCTTGTCACACCTGTACCTACCAAGCAGCAAAGGCCAAGATAGATTGTTATTTTACTGACAGATTGAATACAGTGCAATGCCTCCCATATAGAGGTGAATAAGAGTAGTAGTAGTAGTAGTAGTAGTAGAAGAGTTGGTCAAGTTAAATCAAGGCTAAGGAATTGGAAATGTGCAACTTGGACCAAGAAAAACTAATTACAGAGCAACGACATTTGAAAAAAGCATTCAAATCATGCTTTGAAAACACTACTTGTGTATCCCGATTTCAATTCAATCTGTCTTTGAAAACCGCTTAAAAGAGTGAGTGCACCATTCTCAGAGGAACTGCAGATACTGAAATGATGCGTGGAGTGAAGTGAGCAAGCTCTTTTTCCATCTCCCTGGCGAGCATCGCCCACCTGTCTGCTGAGGCTCCCTCAGCAGACTGAAGCTGACTACTACTGCGCAGCTGCTACAGAATGTGGGCTGCCCATTGTGACACGTGGTCCCATTGTGACACGTGGTCCCATTGTTCCAGGAATAGAACACTTCCAAGCATTGTGTTCTATGAATGGCATGATTCCTATCACAGTGTTCCATAGATGGAACACATCCTATTTACTGCAGGCAAGCAGCGCACCTAGCTGCTGCTGCTGCTGCAACTACAAGCCACTAGAATACTGTCTGTCAGACAGGTGGACGTAGGCCGAACATTCAAATAACTCGCCAGATAAATCGTTGCTTTTCCATTTAATTCATATATGAATTAATTCAAAATTGAACAGTAAATTTCAAAGTTGGAATGCCACAAGAGGGGGACAATGTTTCAAAAATGAAACGACATATCATTGCATGAGGGATGTGGTAGGAATTGAATGCTTGAATTAAGACTGGGGAAGTACTGAGGGGAAGGGGCTGCAGGCCTTGTAGCAGGTGGGTGTGCAGAAATGTAGCTATCCAAAGCCAAACACATTACTGCAGCTTGTCACACCTATACCTACCAAGCAGCAAAGGCCAAGATAGATCGTTATTTTACTGACAGATTGAATACAGTGCAACGCCTCCCATATAGAGGTGAATAAGATTAGTAGTAGTAGTAGTAGTAGTAGAAGGGTTGGTCAAGTTAAATCAAGGCAAAGGAATTGGAAATGTGCAACTTGGACCAAGAAAAACTAATTACAGAGCAACGACATTTGAAAAAAGCATTCAAATCATGCTTTGAAAACACTACTTGTGTATCCCGATTTCAATTCAATCTGTTTTTGGAAACCGCATAAGAGAGTGAGTGCACCATTCTCAGAGGAACTGCAGATACTGAAATGATGCGTGGTGTGAATTGAGCAAGCTCTTTTTCCATCTCCCTGGCGAGCATCGCCCACCTGTCTGCTGAGGCTCCCTCAGCAGACTGAAGCTGACTAGTACTGCGCAGCTGCTACAGACTGTGGGCTGCCCATTGTGACACGTGGTCCCATTGTTACAGGAATAGAACACATCCAAGCATTGTGTTCTATGAATGGCATGATTCCTATCACAGTGTTCCATGGATGGAACACATCTTATTTACTGCAGGCAAGCAGCGCACCTAGCTGCTGCTGCTGCTGCTGCTACAAGCCACTAGAATACCGTCTGTCAGACAGGTGGACGTAGGCCGAACATTCAAATAACTCGCCAGATAAATCGTTGCTTTTCCATTTAATTCATATATGAATTAATTCAAAATTGAACAGTAAATTTCAAAGTTGGAAGGCCATAAGAGGGGGACAATGTTTCAAAAATGAAACGACATATCATTGCATGATGGATGTGGTAGGAATTGAATGCTTGAATTAAGACTGGGGAAGTACTGAGGGGAAGGGGCTGCAGGCCTTGTAGCAGGTGGGTGTGCAGAAATGTAGCTATCCAAAGCCAAACACATTACTGCAGCTTGTCACACCTGTACCTACCAAGCAGCAAAGGCCAAGATAGATCATTATTTTACTGACAGATTGAATACAGTGCAATGCCTCCCATATAGAGGTGAATAAGAGTAGTAGTAGTAGTAGTAGTAGTAGTAGTAGTAGTAGTAGTAGTAGTAGTAGTAGTAGTAGTAGTAGTAGAAGAGTTGGTCAAGTTAAATCAAGGCTAAGGAATTGGAAATGTGCAACTTGGACCAAGAAAAACTAATTACAGAGCAACGACATTTGAAAAAAGCATTCAAATCATGCTTTGAAAACACTACTTGTGTATCCCGATTTCAATTCAATCTGTCTTTGGAAACCGCTTAAGAGAGTATGCACCATTCTCAGAGGTACTGCAGATACTGAAATGATGCGTGGAGTGAAGTGAGCAAGCTCTTTTTCCATCTCCTTGGCGAGCATCGCCCACCTGTCTGCTGAGGCTCCCTCAGCAGACTGAAGCTGACTACTACTGCGCAGCTGCTACAGACTGTGGGCTGCCCATTGTGACACGTGGTCCCATTGTGACACGTGGTCCCATTGTTCCAGGAATAGAACACATCCAAGCATTGTGTTCTATGAATGGCATGATTCCTATCACAGTGTTCCATGGATGGAACACATCCTTTTTACTGCAGGCAAGCATCGCACCTAGCTGCTGCTGCTGCTGCTGCTGCTGCTGCTGCTACAAGCCACTAGAATACCGTCTGTCAGACAGGTGGATGTAGGCCGAACATTCAAATAACTCGCCAGATAAATCGTTGCTTTTCCATTTAATTCATATATGAATTAATTCAAAATTGAACAGTAAATTTCAAAGTTGGAAGGCCACAAGAGGGGGACACCACGAACACCTCTGCCAAGCTGCCCCCGGCCCGTACGGCTCGTGTGAGAACCATCACCGCTGCTGTGTGCTGGGAATGCCTCAAGCAACCGATTTACCAGAGTTGCTTGTTTATTAGCCAATATTAGGTCAAGGTTCTCCTGTGGCATGATGTTTTGTAATTTGCCTTTATAGCGTGGATCCAGGATGCTGGCCAACCAGTAGTCGTCATCGTTCATCATTTTGGCAATGCAGGGGTCCCTTTTTAGGATCCGCAAGGCATAATCTGACATGTGGGCCAATGTTCCCGGTGTCAATGATGCACTGCGAATGCTGGGTGGAGGAGCACTTTCTGGCAAATCCACATCCCTCCAGTCACGCACAAACCCTGTACCAGACCTTGCCACGCCAACATTTTCACTTTCCCCACGAGATGCATCCTCCTCCCCTAAGTAATCATCCCCATCATCCTCCTCCTCCTCCTCCTCTTCTTCCTCCACCTCGTCCAGGAGAGGTCCCTGAGCAGACAATGGCTGAATGTCATCAAGGATTCCCTCCTCCTCTTCCTCCTCATCAACATTGGCTGCAGACGCCTGCTCCTTAAGGTGCGTCAAAGTTTGCATGAGCAGACGCATAAGTGGGATGCTCATGCTTAGGATGGCGTCGTCTGCGCTTACCAGCCGTGTGCATTCCTCAAAACACTGAAGGACTTTACAAAGGTCTTTCAGTTTCAACCACTGCACGCCTGTCAACTCCATGTCTGCTCTCAAAGTGCCTGGCCGTGTATCCTCCCACAAATGCATTATGGCCTGCCTCTGCTCGCACAGCCGCTCCACCATGTGCAGGGTGGAGTTCCACCTTGTTGCAATGTCGATAATGAGGTGGTGGTTGGGAAGGTGGAGCAATCGCTGCAGCTTCTGCATACGAACCGTGTACAGGCGACCGGCGGATGTGCGCGCACAGTCTTCGCACCTTCTGGAGCAGGGCTGTTAACTCCGGATAATTTTTGAGGAAGCACTGCACCACCAGGTTCAAGGTGTGAGCCAAGCAAGGTATGTGGCTGAGTTTTGAAAGGGCTATGGCTGCCACAAAATTACGGCCGTTATCACTAACTACCTTGCCTGCCTCAAGATGTACACTGCCCAGCCATGACTCAGTTTGTCGCTTCAAGTACTCGGCCAGCACCTCGGCAGTGTGTCTGTCGCCCAAACACATCATCTGCAACACAGCCTGCTGACGCTTTCCACTAGCTGCTCGATAGGGGGACACATCGTTTGCAACAGTGGCAGCTGCAGATGGAGTGCTCGTACAACTGCGCTCTGTGGATGAGCTTTCGCTTCTGGAGGAGGAGGAGGAGGAGGAGGAGGGTCGAACGCCTGCAGCCAACTGTTTCCTATACCGTGGGCTAGGCAGCACTGTCCCACCACCGCTGTCCCCTGTGGACCCTGCATCCACCACATTAACCCAGTGCGCAGTGATGGACACGTAACGGCCCTGGCCATGCCGACTGGACCATGCATCAGTTGTGAGGTGCACCTTTCCGCTCACTGACTGCTTGAGTGCATGGACAATGCGGTCTTTCACATGATGGTGGAGGGCTGGGATGGCTTTGCGAGAGAAGAAGTGGCGACTGGGTAGGTCATAGCGTGGTACTGCATAGGCCATGAGTTCGCGGAAAGCTGTGCTTTCCACCAACCGAAAGGGCATCATCTCAAACGAGATTAGTTTGGCAATGTGGGCGTTCAAACCCAGTGTACGCGGATGAGAGACTGAGTACTTTCTTGACCTACTCATAGTGTCTGGGAGGGTGAGCTGGACTTGAGAGCTGCATATGGTGGAAGTAGCGGTGGACAGGGCGGACTGAGGGAGGGTTGATGATGGTGATGGAGTTGGTGTTCTTTCTGATGCCCTAGAATCAGTCTTTCGTTGATATAACTGTTACGGTTCTAAGTAGGAACCAGAGAGTGGACCCTCTGGGTCGTGGCTCCAGAGCCCCCGAGGGCGAGCGGCCCAGGTGATGACCACCCCCTATACAGGGAGTGTTAGGGGCAGGCCCAAGGGGGGTGAGTCCACGACAGCCGGAACCAAAGGGACGACCCAGGGAGTGTACAGAGGGAAAGGCCAAAGGATACTGACTAGAGTAGACCCGGAGCAGGAGGAAACAGAACGTAGGGAACCAGGACCGATCAGGATGGAGCCAGGGCAGGAACGCTGGAAGAAAGAAGGAAGGAAGGTTAGGGGCAACTGACCTAGGGGTACAGACGGAACCCTAGCTAAGGGGCTACCGATGACAGCAGCAGGGAAGGACCCGGCGAGGGTCAGGCACAGAGACAGCAGAGGGAGCTGAGAGGGGGTCCAGATGGGGCTATGGAGCGGAGAGCAGAGCGCAGACTAGGAGACAGGGGGGACCTGAGAGTCGGGGCGACGCTGCGCAGGAACGCTAAGCGCCACAGAGAAAGACAAACAGGCGTCTTACCATTCAAGACGCGAGACAGAAATACCCGGTGGGCGCCGCCATGTTGGGGAGGAGCCACCGGGTCACGTGCTCCCAGGATGCCCCGCGGTCAGAAACGAGCGAGTGCGCATGTGCGTGCCTCTGACGCGCCGTGACCCTGCAAAGCCAGACAGGGCACGGCGCGAGGATGAAGGAGGGATGCACCGGGAGGAGGGGGACCCCAGGTGAGCATCGGGGCACGTAATAGTACCCCCTCTCTTACTCCCCTCCTTCTTCAGGCGGGATAGAAACCTTCTCATGATATGAGGAGCATTGATGTTCTCCCGGGGCTCCCATGACCTTTCCTCAGGACCGAATCCTTCCCAATCTACCAGAAAGAAGGTTCTACCTCGGACGGTCCTCTTTGCCAGGATGTCCCTGACATCAAAGACGTCCCCAGCGGAGCTAGGTTGCGGAGCGTGGGACGAGGCTGGCTGAAAGCGATTAAACACTGTGGGTTTGAGAAGCGAGACATGGAAAGTGTTGGGGATCCGCAGAGAGGCAGGCAATTTTAGTTTATAGGTTACATCATTGATGCGAGCCAAAACCTCAAAGGGGCCAACGTAACGTGGACCTAACTTATAAGAGGGGATTTTAAGTCGGAGGAAGCGCGAGGACAGCCAGACCTTATCGCCTGGATGATAAGGAGGGGTGTCCAGGCGCCTCTTGTCGGCGTATCTTTTCATCCGATCGCTAGCTCTCTCAAGGGACCTTTTAGTTTCCTCCCAAATTTTAGAGAATTCTGAGGACAAGGAGTCCGCCGCCGGCACGCCCGAGGTGGGGGACACGGGAAGGGGAATGCCCGGATGCTGCCCAAAACCTACGAAAAAGGGAGATTTGGAAGAGGACTCGTTGGGGTGATTGTTGTGAGCAAATTCCGCCCAGGGAAGCAGTGAGACCCAGTTACTTTGGTGTGCATTAGAAAAATGTCGAAGATAAGTGGTTAACACCTGATTGATCCGCTCCACTTGGCCATTGGATTGTGAATGATAGGCGGAGGAGAAATCCAGGACTACCCCCATTGAGCTAGAGAGAGCTCTCCAGAAACGAGAGGTGAATTGAACACCACGGTCAGACACGATGTGCTGGGGAAAACCATGAAGTCGGAAATCATGATGCACGAAGATCTTCGCCAACTCGGGCGCAGAAGGCAGACCAGGTAGCGGGATGAAATGAGCCATTTTGGAAAAACGGTCTACCACCACCAAAATGACAGAGCAGCCGGAAGATGGAGGTAGATCCGTGACGAAATCCATGGCGATGTGGCTCCAGGGAACTGATGGAACCGGCAAAGGATGTAAGAGACCAGAGGGTAGCTGTCGTGGAATCTTATTCCAGGCGCAGGATGAGCAAGAAGCGGTAAATTCCAGGACGTCCTGGCGGAGTGAAGGCCACCAATAATGGCGGGAGATGAGGGATAGAGTCCTCTTGGCTCCGACATGCCCGGCGAACTTAGAAGAGTGTCCCCAGTGCAGAACCCTTACTCTGTCATGGTCCAATACCAAGGTCTTGCCTGGTGGTGGGTTGACCAAACTTAGAGGGGCTAGGGTGATGATTTTTGCTGGATCGATGATGTGAGCGGGGCTCTCCTCTTTATCGGTCGGGAGAAATGATCTTGATAGGGCATCAGCTATGATGTTCTTATTACCCGGACGAAAGCGGAGCTCGAAATCAAAGCGTCCAAAAAATAGGGACCATCGGGCTTGCCGGGGATTGAGCCTTTGGGCAGACTGAACATAGGCCAAATTCTTGTGGTCGGTAAATATCGTAAAGGGATGGACAGCTCCTTCGAGAAGGTAACGCCATTCCTCTAAAGCCAGTTTGATTGCCAGTAGTTCCTTGTCCCCAATGGAGTAATTGCGTTCGGGGGGAGAAAAGGCTTTAGAAAAGAACCCACAGGTGACAGTCCGGCCAGAGGAGGTTCTTTGCAGGAGAACCGCCCCCGCTCCCACGGAGGATGCGTCGACCTCGAGAATGAAGGGTCTCTCGGCATCAGGACGGTGGAGAACGGGCGCTGTAGCGAATTCTCTCTTCAGAGTTTGAAAGGCGTCTTCTGCCTCGGGAGGCCAGAGGCGGGGATTGGCTCCTTTGCGCACGAGAGCAGAGATGGGCTTGGTTATGGTGGAAAAATGAGGAACGAATTGCCTATAATAGTTAGCAAAGCCGAGAAAGCGTTGAATGGCTTTGAGACCAAGGGGACTGGGGCCAGGCCAGGATCGTGGACACTTTCTCGGGATCCATCCTCAACCCAGACTTCGAAACGATATACCCAAGGAACGGCAGAGACGGTTGTTCGAAGGCGCATTTCTCCAACTTGGCAAATAGGTGGTTCTCTCTTAGACGCTGCAACACTTGCCGTACATCTCGTCGATGGGTGGAGAGATCTGGAGAGAAGACAAGAATGTCGTCAAGATAAACCACGACACAGGAGTAAAGGAGATCCCGAAAAATATCGTTAACGAGCTCCTGGAATACCGCTGGTGCGTTACAGAGGCCAAACGGCATCACCAGGTATTCATAGTGACCGTCACGGGTGTTGAATGCGGTCTTCCACTCATCCCCAGCGCAAATTCGGACCAAGTTATAGGCTCCTCGAAGATCAAGTTTGGTAAATATGTGCGCCCCTCTCAGGCGATCAAAGAGTTCGGGGATGAGGGGTAACGGGTACTTGTTCTTAATCGTGATGCTGTTCAGACCTCTGTAATCAATGCACGGGCGGAGCGACCCGTCCTTCTTCTTGACAAAAAAGAAGCCTGCGCCCGCAGGGGAGGAAGACTTCCGTATGAAACCCTTGGCTAAGTTCTCTTGAACGTATTCCGACATGGCTTGCGTCTCTGCCGGCGAGAGCGGATAAATCCTACCCCGCGGAGGGGTGGCTCCAGGGACGAGCTCGATGGGGCAATCATAGGGTCGGTGAGGCGGAAGGTTCTCGGACTCCCTCTTGTCAAAAACATCCGAAAAAGAGCTGTAAGCAACGGGCAACCCGGAGGTTAAGGAGGGGGAAGGAGAACCACCCACGGGATGCACCGGCAGCAGACACCCAGACCTACAGGACTCCCCCCAGCGCAGGATATTACCCTTATGCCAGTCTAAGGTAGGGCCGTGGGCTCGTAGCCAGGGAAGGCCTAAAAGGATAGGGTGAGAGATGCTCGCTAGGACATAAAAAGCAATCCTCTCCTTGTGTAGGGCCCCTACCTGGAGTTCTACCTCATGGGTGACCAAGGTAATGGTCTCTTGGAGAGGTTTACCGTCCACGGAAGCAAGGATCCGTGGAGTTTCTAAGGTCTTGACCGGGACCGAAAATTTAAGAACCTCTTTGAGCCTAATAAAATTTCCCGCTGCGCCGGAATCCACATAGGCTGCCAGAGAAAAATGTTTTCCACCAACGTGCAACAAGACAGACAGAGTGAGGGGTAGAGAGGTATCATACACACCTAGGGAGGCCTCTCTTACCTGACCTAGGCGGAGGAGTTTTCCGGACGTTCCGGGCAGGTACGGACCAGATGGGAGTCACTACCACAGTAGAAGCAGAGACCGTGAGTGCGTCTTTCCTCCCGGCGTTGTCCAGATACCTTAAGCCGGTCTACTTGCATGGGTTCAGGCATGGAAGCAGAAGCGGATATTCCGGGCCGGAGACAGGGTAGACCGCGGATGGTTGGGGAAGCACGGGGAAGTCTCCTCTCGCGAGCACGTTCCTGGAACCTAAGGTCGATACGTGTGGCTAGCGAAATGAGATCTTCTAAAGCAGTGGGAGTATCCCGCCCAGCTAACTCATCCTTAATTCGACCCGCGAGGCCTCGCCAAAAGGCCCCTACCAAGGCCTCGTTATTCCATCCCAAATCAGAAGACAAGGTTCGGAATCGGATGGCATACTGACCCACGGTTTGGGACCCTTGGTGGAGGTTAAATAAAGATTCCGTAGTAGAGGCCAGGCGACCCGGCTCGTCGAACACTCGACGAAACGTCTCGAAGAAAGTACTTAGCTGGGAGACTACCGGATCATCACGTTCCCAGAGGGGGTTAACCCACGCTAAAGCGTCTCCCTCAAGATGGGAGACAACAAAAGCCACCTTAGCCCGCTCAGTGGGATATTGCAGGGGCAGGAGCTCGAAATGGAGGCGGCATTGATTCAGGAAACCTCGGCACAGCTTGGGATCCCCGTTATAGCGGGGCGGCTTAGCTAAACGGGGTGGCGGGTGAGGCGCCTGGGCTGGAACGGGGCTGCAGCAGCCGACTGTAAGGAGAGTAGGCGGTCATCTATGGAGGCCATATAACTGAGTATATGGGTCTGGGTATCTCTTTGCTGGGCCAGTTCCTGCTGCAGTCCAGCCAGTTGGGAGGCATTCCCAGGGTCAGAGGACTGGAGCCCGGAAAGACGAGAATCCATGGATTTCATGAAAGCCATGATACGAGTTTGATTCTCCCGCAAAAACAGCAACTCCTTTTGAGCCGCAGCGGCTCCAGCGGGGTCCATGGCCTGTTTGTTCTGTTACGGTTCTAAGTAGGAACCAGAGAGTGGACCCTCTGGGTCGTGGCTCCAGAGCCGCCGAGGGCGAGCGGCCCAGGTGATGACCACCCCCTATACAGGGAGTGTTAGGGGCAGGCCCAAGGGGGGTGAGACCACGAAATCCGGAACCAAAGGGACGACCCAGGGAGTGTACAGAGGGAAAGGCCAAAGGATACTGACTAGAGTAGACCCGGAGCAGGAGGAAACAGAACGTAGGGAACCAGGACCGATCAGGATGGAGCCAGGGCAGGAACGCTGGAAGAAAGAAGGAAGGAAGGTTAGGGGGAACTGACCTAGGGGTACAGACGGAACCCTAGCTAAGGGGCTACCGATGACAGCAGCAGGGAAGGACCCGGCGAGGGTCAGGCACAGAGGCAGCAGAGGGAGCTGGGCGGGGGTCCAGATGGGGCTATGGAGCGGAGAGCAGAGCGCAGACTAGGAGAGAGGGGGGACCTGAGAGTCGGGGCGACGCTGCGCTGGAACGCTAAGCACCACAGAGAAAGACAAACAGGCGTCTTACCATTCAAGACGCCAGACAGAAATACCCGGTGGGCGCCGCCATGTTGGGGAGGAGCCACCGGGTCACGTGCTCCCAGGATGCCCCGCGGTCAGAAACGAGCGAGTGCGCATGTGCGTGCCTCTGACGCGCCGTGACCCTGAAAAGCCAGACAGGGCACGGCGCGAGGATGAAGGAGGGATGCACCGGGAGGAGGGGGACCCCAGGTGAGCATCGGGGCACGTAATAATAACAGTGGGATTCCCTGACTGCTGTGGCCTTGCAACGACACCTCAACATTTGCTGCTGTGCTAACCGGTGGGCTTACAGTGGGGGAAACAATGTAGCGTTGCTGACTACCTTCGTTGTGATCAGTTGCACATGTGGCACTTGAGGTTTGGTGTTGTGTCCACGCTTGCAAGTGCATGCTGGTTAAATGTCTAAGCATGCAACTGGTATTCAAATTTTTCAGATTTTTCCCTCGGCTAAAGGTCTTTGCGCACTTCTTACAGATAACCTTGGCCTGATCATGAGGATTTTGTTCAAAAAAGTGCCACACTGCACTCTTCCTACTTTGGCAGACATTTTGCGGCCTAGCACGCTGTGATCTTTTGACCCTCTGGACAAGCTGTCCAGCAACTCTTTTGATGTTTGGAACCTGTCTTTGGAGTGCTCCGGGCCTGCCAGATAACAGCTGTTGCGATGTCGATGTCTGCTGTGGATGGTCCTCATCTGAGCTATTGGAAGCAGCACGCTCTTCCCCCAATGGATGCCAATCTGGGTCAACAACTGGGTCATCCATCACCTCCTCTTCTATGTCATGTGCACCTTTCTCTGTGTCACCGTGTATGGTGGTATAGTGTGCGGGAAGGGGCACCTGAGTCTCATCAGGGTCAAAATCTGGCTCTGTACACTGCGAGGACAATGTAGTGCTCTGAGTGAATGTACCAGCAGAATCATCCATCAGCGGCTGTGCATCAGTGCACTCCATGTCAGATTCATCTTGGCCTGGGTAATTCACCATTTGACCTGATAATCCAGGCATGGTATGTGAAAACAGCTCCATGGAGTAATCAGTAGTATGGCCTGCGTCATCCTTCAATCTTGGTTGGGGTGAAGGACACAAGGAAAGGTGTGGTTCATGAACATGAGCCTCCAATGACGACTCAGTGCTTTTACTTTTTACAACTGAAGAAGAGGAGGCGATAGAGCTGGAGGCTGAGTCAGCAATGTAAGACAAAACTTTTTCCTGATGCTCTGCCTTTAAAAGCGGTTTGCCAACTCCTAGAAAACTAAGCGTTCGAGGCCTTATGTAGCCAGACGATGACGCAGGGTCAGCACCTCCTGCATTCGGTCCTATTTTGCTCTTGCCACTACCATCAGATCCACCACCAACACCATCATTACCAGCTGCCAACCCCCACCCAATTCCACGGCCTCTTCCACCAGCCTTCCTCATTTTTGGTAGAAATGTAGACAAAATCCAACAAACTATATAGTAATGTAAAACAAGGTACAAGGTGTCTCTAGGACAGGGGAGATTTAGAATTTCTGCACACACTTGTGGACAGTGGACACTTTTGGATTGTGTGAGGCCCACTGATATTTGAGCGCTATGTGACACGCTCGATGGCACAGCTGCCTGTGACCAAAGTGACGAGAGGATAATGGAGATTTTGAATCTCTGCGTACACTTTTGGACACTGGACACTTGTGGATTGTGTGAGGCCCACTGATATCTGAGCGCTATGTGACATGCTCGATGGCACAGCTGCCTGTGACCAAAGTGACGAGAGGATAATGGAGATTTTGAATCTCTGCGTACACTTTTGGACACTGGACACTTGTGGATTGTGTGAGGCCCACTGATATCTGAGCGCTATGTGACACGCTCGATGGCACAGCTGCCTGTGACCAAAGTGACGAGAGGATAATGGAGATTTTGAATCTCTGCGTACACTTTTGGACACTGGACACTTGTAGATTGTGTGAGGCCCACTGATATCTGAGCGCTATGTGACACGCTCGATGGCACAGCTGCCTGTGACCAAGGTGACGAGAGGATAATGGAGATTTTGAATCTCTGCGTACACTTTTGGACACTGGACACTTGTGGATTGTGTGAGGCCCACTGATATCTGAGCGCTATGTGACACGCTCGATGGCACAGCTGCCTGTGACCAAAGTGACGAGAGGATAATGGAGATTTTGAATCTCTGCGTACACTTTTGGACACTGGACACTTGTGGATTGTGTGAGGCCCACTGATATCTGAGCGCTATGTGACACGCTCGATGGCACAGCTGCCTGTGACCAAAGTGACGAGAGGATAATGGAGATTTTGAATCTCTGCGTACACTTTTGGACACTGGACACTTGTAGATTGTGTGAGGCCCACTGATATCTGAGCGCTATGTGACACGCTCGATGGCACAGCTGCCTGTGACCAAAGTGACGAGAGGATAATGGAGATTTTGAATCTCTGCGTACACTTTTGGACACTGGACACTTGTGGATTGTGTGAGGCCCACTGATATCTGAGCGCTATGTGACACGCTCGATGGCACAGCTGCCTGTGACCAAAGTGACGAGAGGATAATGGAGATTTTGAATCTCTGCGTACACTTTTGGACACTGGACACTTGTAGATTGTGTGAGGCCCACTGATATCTGAGCGCTATGTGACACGCTCGATGGCACAGCTGCCTGTGACCAAAGTGACGAGAGGATAATGGAGATTTTGAATCTCTGCGTACACTTTTGGACACTGGACACTTGTGGATTGTGTGAGGCCCACTGATATCTGAGCGCTATGTGACACGCTCGATGGCACAGCTGCCTGTGACCAAAGTGACGAGAGGATAATGGAGATTTTGAATCTCTGCGTACACTTTTGGACACTGGACACTTGTGGATTGTGTGAGGCCCACTGATATCTGAGCGCTATGTGACACGCTCGATGGCACAGCTGTGACAAAAGTGACTAGAGGATAAGGGAGATTGGATTGCTTTTAAAAAAGCAGTTTGCAGAGCAGTGGGTAAACAGCAATGCCAGCGTGTCAGGAAGCCTTAAAAGGCAGCCCAACAACCAATACCACTGATACACCACAATATAGCCTCCCCTTGCACTGCACACACAGTGACTTGTGTGTTGTGCAGGCCAAATCGCTAGCAGCAGAAGCATTTTTTTTGTCTTCTTCCCTGCCTAACGCTCTCCCTACAGAATCAGCAGCAACCTCTCCCTATACTAAGATCGGCAGAAGTAAGATGGCGGTCGGCGTGCACGCCCTTTTATACCCCCTGTGACGCCCACCAAAGCAAGCCAATCACTTGCATGCCCTTCTGAAAGATGGTGGTGACCCGTGCCTAGGTCATCACGTTGCCCACAGTGTCCGTGGATCCTGATTGGCTGAAAAAGAGCGCAAAACAAACTTTTGAAACGCGACTTTGGCGCGTAAGTCGCCGACCTCGTGGCCGACCTCATCCTAGGGTCGGGTTTCGTTTCATGAAACCCGACTTTGCCAAAAGTCGGCGACTTTTGAATTTTTTTGACCCGTTTCGCTCAACTCTAGTTACAAGGTCACTAAACTTCAGGATAGCAAATTTCCAACGGATGAGAGATGATCTTGGTGGAATTAACTGGGACGATATCCTGAGACATAAAAATACACAAAGAAAATGGGAGACGTTTATTAGCATCCTGAATAGGACCTGTGCACAATATATACCGTATGGGAATAAACATGCGAGAAATAGGAAGAAACCACTATGGCTAAATAGAGCTGTAAGGGGCGCAATAAGGGACAAAAATAAAGCATTTAGCGAATTAAAGCAAATAGGTAGTGATGAAGTATTAACTAAATACAGAAGATTAAATAAATTCTGTAAAAAGCAAATCAAGACAGCAAAGATTGAGACAGAGAGACTCATTGCCAGAGAAAGTAAAAATAATCCCAAAATATTCTTTAACTACATAAATAGTAAGAAACTTAAAAATGATAGTGTTGGCCCCCTTAAAAATAGTCTGGGTGAAATGGTGGATGAGGATGAGGAAAAAGCCAATATGCTAAATGACTTTTTTTCAACAGTGTTTACACAAGAAAATCCCATGACGGATAACATGATCAGGGATAAAAATTCTCTGTTAAATGTCACCTGCTTAACCCAGCAGGAAGTACGGCGGCGTCTAAAAATCACTAAAATTGACAAATCCCCGGGCCCGGATGGGATACACCTCCGAGTACTGCAGGAATTAAGCACAGTCATAGACCATTATTTTTAATCTTTAAAGATTCCATAATAACAGGGTCTGTACCACAGGACTGGCGTATAGCAAATGTGGTGCCAATATTCAAAAAGGGGACAAAAACTGAACTTGGAAATTATAGGCCAGTAAGTTTAACCTCAACTGTGGGTAAAATCATGGAGGGTTTTCTAAAAGATACTATACTGGAGTATCTGGAGAAGAATAACCTCATGACCCAATATCAACATGGGTTTACAAGGGACAGTTCCTGTCAGACTAATCTGATAAGCTTTTATGAAGAGGTAAGTTCCGGACTGGACCAAGGGAATGCAGTGGATGTGGTGTACATGGACTTTTCAAAAGCTTTTGATACGGTGCCACACAAAAGGTTGATACATAAAATGAGAACAATGGGGATAGGGGAAAATATGTGTAGGTGGTTTAAGAGCTGGCTCAGGGATAGGAAACAAAGGGTGGTTATTAATGGAGCACACTCAGACTGGGTTAGCAGTGGGGTACCACAGGGGTCAGTTTTGGGCCCGCTTCTTTTTAACATATTTATTAATGACCTTGTAGGGGGCATAGAGAGTAGAATTTCAATATTTGCAGATGACACTAAACTCTGCAGGGTAATCAATACAGAGGAGGACAATTTTATATTACAGGAGGATTTATGTAAACTAGAAGCTTGGGCTGATAAATGGCAAATGAGCTTTAATGGGGATAAATGTAAGGTCATGCACTTGGGTAGAACGAGCAAGATGTATAATTATGTGCTTAATTGTAAAACTCTGGGCAAAACAATCACTGAAAAAGACCTGGGTGTATGGGTGGACGACAAACTCACATTTAGCGGCCAGTGTCAGGCAGCTGCTGCAAAGGCAAATAAAATAATGGGATGCATTAAAAGAGGCATAGATGCTCATGAGGAGAACATAATTTTACCTCTATATAAGTCACTAGTGCGACCACACTTAGAATACTGTGTACAGTTCTGGTCTCCGGTATATAAGAAAGACATAGCTGAACTGGAGCGGGTGCAGAGAAGAGCGACCAAGGTTATTAGGGAACTAGGGGGTCTGCAATACCAAGACAGGTTATTACATTTGGGGTTATTTAGTTTGGAGAATCGAAGGCTTAGGGGTGATCTTATTACAATGTATAAATATATGCGGGGACAAACCAAGAGCTTTCTAATGATATTTTTACTCTTAGACCTGTGACGGGGACAAGGGGGCATCCTCTACGTCTGGAGGAAAGAAGGTTTAAGCATACTCACAGACACGGATTCTTTACTGTAAGAGCAGTGAGACTATGGAACTCTCTGCCATATGATGTAATGAGTGATTCCCTACTAAAATTTAAGAATGGACTGGATGCCTTTCTTGAAAAGTATAATATTACAGGGTATATACACTAGTTTCCTTAATATTGCGTTGATCCAGGGAGCAAGTCTGATTGCCGTATGTGGAGTCAGGAAGGAATTTTTTTCCCCAATGTGAAGCTTACTTGTTGCCACATGGGTTTTTTTTTGCCTTCCTCTGGATCAACATGTTAGGGCAAGTTAGGATAGGATATGGGTTGAACTAGATGGACTTAAAGTCTCCCTTCAACCTTAATAACTATGTTACTATGTTACTATGTTACATGCATGCAACATGCATACTACATATATACTATATACACTACATGTAACATACATACTACATACATGCTACATTCATGCTACATACATACAACATATATACTACATGCATGCAACATGCATACTACATACCGTATATACTCGAATATAAACCGAGATTTTCAGCCCGTTGTTTTGGGCTCAAAGTCCCCCTCTCGGCTTATATTCGAGTCATATACACCGGGGGGTCAGAGGGGGAGGGGGGCGGGGGTGTCAGGTCATACTTACCCGTCCTGACGCTGTGTCTTGAGCCCCCAGCTTCTCCCCGTGCTCTCTCTTCCTGCCTTCAGCGGTCACGTGGTGCCGCTCATTAAAACTCATGAATATGCGCATATTAATGAGCGGCACCACTTGACCGCTGAAGGCAGGAAGAGAGAGCGCGGAGAAGCTGGGGGCTCAAGACACAGCGTCAGGACGGGTAAGTATAGCGATACTCACCTGTCCTGTGTCCATCGCTGCTTGCTGCTGTCTGTCATCGGTCAGTGACTTGAGACAGCAGAGGGCGCGGTGACGTGATTAGTGCGCACCGCGCCCCCTGCAGTCTGGACGTCACTGACTGATGACGTGGCAGATAGCGGTGAGCAGCCATGGACGCAGGACAGGTGAGAATCTGACACCCAGCGACGGAGAGGTGAGTATGTCATTTTTTTTATTTTTACATGCTGCAGCAGTGGCAGCATATGGGGGAATAATCTTAAGGAGCTTCTAATGGGGGCAGTATATGGGGGAACAGTATGGAGCTTCTAATGGGGGCAGTATATGGGGGTACAATATGGAGCTTCTAATGGGGGCAGCATATGGGGGAACAATATGGAGCTTCTAATGGGGGCAGTATATGGGGGAACAATATGGAGCTTCTAATGGGGGCAGCATATGGGGGAACAATATGGAGCTTCTAATGGGGGCAGCATATGGGGGAACAATATGGAGCTTCTAATGGGGGCAGTATATGGGGGAACAATATGTAGCTTCTAATGGGGGCAGTATATGGGGGAACAATATGGAGCTTCTAATGGGGGCAGTATATAGGGGAACAATATGGAGCTTCTAATGGGGCAGCATATGGGGGAACAATCTATGGAGCTTCTTATGGGGGCAGTATATGGGGGAATAATCTATGGAGCTTCTTATGGGGGAATAATCTATGGAGCATTTCCCACCCTAGGCTTATACTCGAGTCAATAAGTTTTCCCAGTTTTTTGTGGCAAAATTAGGGGGGTCGGCTTATACTCGGGTCGGCTTATACTCGAGTATATACGGTATATACTATATATACTACATGTAACATACATACTACATACATGCACTACATGCATGCAACATACATACTACATACCACATGCATGCAACATGCATACTACATATATACTGCATATATACTACATGCATGCAACATACATACAGTGGGGAAAAAAAGTATTTAGTCAGTCAGCAATAGTGCAAGTTCCACCACTTAAAAAGATGAGAGGCGTCTGTAATTTACATCATAGGTAGACCTCAACTATGGGAGACAAACTGAGAAAAAAAAATCCAGAAAATCACATTGTCTGTTTTTTTTTCATTTTATTTGCATATTATGGTGGAAAATAAGTATTTGGTCAGAAACAAAATTTCATCTCAATACTTTGTGATATATCCTTTGTTGGCAATGACAGAGGTCAAACGTTTTCTGTAAGTCTTCACAAGGTTGCCACACACTGTTGTTGGTATGTTGGCTCATTCCTCCATGCAGATCTCCTCTAGAGCAGTGATGTTTTTGGCTTTTCGCTTGGCAACACGGACTTTCAACTCCCTCCAAAGGTTTTCTATAGGGTTGAGATCTGGAGACTGGCTAGGCCACTCCAGGACCTTGAAATGCTTCTTACGAAGCCACTCCTTCGTTGCCCTGGTGGTGTGCTTTGGATCATTGTCATGTTGAAAGACCCAGCCACGTTTCATCTTCAATGCCCTTGCTGATGGAAGGAGGTTTGCATGCAAAATCTCACGATACATGGCCCCATTCATTCTTTCATGTACCCGGATCAGTCGTCCTGGCCCCTTTGTAGAGAAACAGCCCCAAAGCATGATGTTTCCACCACCATGCTTTACAGTAGGTATGGTGTTTGATGGATGCAACTCAGTATTCTTTTTCCTCCAAACACGACAAGTTGTGTTTCTACCAAACAGTTCCAGTTTGGTTTCATCAGACCATAGGACATTCTCCCAAAACTCCTCTGGATCATCCAAATGCTCTCTAGCAAACTTCAGACGGGCCCGGACATGTACAGGCTTAAGCAGTGGGACACGTCTGGCACTGCAGGATCTGAGTCCATGGTGGCGTAGTGTGTTACTTATGGTAGGCCTTGTTACATTGGTCCCAGCTCTCTGCAGTTCATTCACTAGGTCCCCCCGCGTGGTTCTGGGATTTTTGCTCACCGTTCTTGTGATCATTCTGACCCCACGGGGTGGGATTTTGCGTGGAGCACCAGATCGAGGGAGATTATCAGTGGTCTTGTATGTCTTCCATTTTCTAATTATTGCTCCCACAGTTGATTTCTTCACTCCAAGCTGGTTGTCTATTGCAGATTCAGTCTTCCCAGCCTGGTGCAGGGCTACAATTTTGTTTCTGGTGTCCTTTGACAGCTCTTTGGTCTTCACCATAGTGGAGTTTGGAGTCAGACTGTTTGAGGGTGTGCACAGGTGTCTTTTTATACTGATAACAAGTTTAAACAGGTGCCATTACTACAGGTAATGAGTGGAGGAAAGAGGAGACTCTTAAAGAAGAAGTTACAGGTCTGTGAGAGCCAGAAATCTTGATTGCTTGTTTCTGACCAAATACTTATTTTCCACCATAATATGCAAATAAAATGAAAAAAAAAACAGAAAATGTGATTTTCTGGATTTTTTTTTTCTCAGTTTGTCTCCCATAGTTGAGGTCTACCTATGATGTTGAGGTCTACCTATGATGCACTATTGCTGACTGACTAAATACTTTTTTTCCCCACTGTATATACTACATACAATACATACATATAGACATACAGTACATATAACATAGAGTACATACTTACCGTCACTTGTCACTTTGATCCCCGAAGCCATTGTCGTCTAAGGAATAAATATCAAAATAAAAATACACCAATATACTTACCCTGATCCGCAGAAGTCCACGAGGGTCCCACGTCCATCTTGCGTGGAGAACAGCAGCATCAGCTGATGCTACCGTTCTCTACCAGCTCCAGGAATACAATGACGGAAGGTAGGTATCCTTCCGCACTGTATTCCTCCACCACTGTAAAAAAAAAGTCCCTAGTCTCACTTTATGCCATTGCTGCGTGGGACCCTCGTGGACTTCTGCAGATCGGGGTAAGTATATTGGTGTATTTAAAAAAAAAATTTACATGCTACATACATGCTACATACATACAACATGCATACTACATATATACTACATGTAACATACATACTACATACATGCTACATACTACATGCCTGCTACATACATGCTACATACTACATACATGCTACATACATATTACATATATACTACATGCATGCAACATACATACTACATATATACTACATGTAACATACATACTACATATATACTGCATGTAACATACATACTACATACATGCTACATACTACATGCATGCTACATACTACATACATGCTACATACATACTACATATATAATACATATATACTACATGCATGCAACATACATACAACATATATACTACATACATGCAACATGCATACTACATATATACTATATATACTACATGTAACATACATACTACATATATACTACATGCAACATGCATACTACATACATGCTACATACATACTACATACATAATACATATATACTACATGCATGCAACATACATACAACATATATACTACATGCATGCAACATGCATACTACATATATACTATATATACTACATGTAACATACATACTACATATATACTACATGCATGCAACATACATATATACTACATACAATACATACATATAGACATACAGTACATATAACATAGAGTACATACTCACCGTCACTTGTCACTTTGATCCCTGAAGCCATTGTCACCTGAGGGATAAATATCAAAATAAAAAAAACCAATATACTTACCCCGATCCGCAGAAGTCCACGAGGGTCCCACGTCCATCTTGCGTGGAGAACAGCAGCATCAGCTGATGCTACCGTTCTCTACCAGCTCCAGGAATACAATGACGGAAGGTAGGTATCCTTCTGCACTGTATTCCTCCACCACTTTAAAAACAAAAAGTCCCTAGTCTCCTAGTCTCACTTTATGCCATTGCTGCGTGGGAAATTCCCACGCAGCAATGGCATAAAGTGAGACTAGGGACTTTTTTTTTACAGTGGTGGAGGAATACAGTGCGGAAGGATACCTACCTTCCGTCATTGTATTCCTGGAGCTGGTAGAGAACGGTAGCATCAGCTGATGCTGCTGTTCTCCACGCAAGATGGACGTGGGACCCTCGTGGACTTCTGCGGATCGGGGTAAGTATATTGGTGTATTTTTATTTTGATATTTATTCCTTAGACGACAATGGCTTCGGGGATCAAAGTGACAAGTGACGGTAAGTATGTACTCTATGTTATATGTACTGTATGTCTATATGTATGTATTGTATGTAGTATATACAGTGGGGAAAAAAAGTATTTAGTCAGTCAGCAATAGTGCAAGTTCCACCACTTAAAAAGATGAGAGGCGTCTGTAATTTACATCATAGGTAGACCTCAACTATGGGAGACAAACTGAGAAAAAAAATCCAGAAAATCACATTTTCTGTTTTTTTTTCATTTTATTTGCATATTATGGTGGAAAATAAGTATTTGGTCAGAAACAAGCAATCAAGATTTCTGGCTCTCACAGACCTGTAACTTCTTCTTTAAGAGTCTCCTCTTTCCTCCACTCATTACCTGTAGTAATGGCACCTGTTTAAACTTGTTATCAGTATAAAAAGACACCTGTGCACACCCTCAAACAGTCTGACTCCAAACTCCACTATGGTGAAGACCAAAGAGCTGTCAAAGGACACCAGAAACAAAATTGTAGCCCTGCACCAGGCTGGGAAGACTGAATCTGCAATAGACAACCAGCTTGGAGTGAAGAAATCAACTGTGGGAGCAATAATTAGAAAATGGAAGACATACAAGACCACTGATAATCTCCCTCGATCTGGTGCTCCACGCAAAATCCCACCCCGTGGGGTCAGAATGATCACAAGAACGGTGAGCAAAAATCCCAGAACCACGCGGGGGGACCTAGTGAATGAACTGCAGAGAGCTGGGACCAATGTAACAAGGCCTACCATAAGTAACACACTACGCCACCATGGACTCAGATCCTGCAGTGCCAGACGTGTCCCACTGCTTAAGCCTGTACATGTCCGGGCCCGTCTGAAGTTTGCTAGAGAGCATTTGGATGATCCAGAGGAGTTTTGGGAGAATGTCCTATGGTCTGATGAAACCAAACTGGAACTGTTTGGTAGAAACACAACTTGTCGTGTTTGGAGGAAAAAGAATACTGAGTTGCATCCATCAAACACCATACCTACTGTAAAGCATGGTGGTGGAAACATCATGCTTTGGGGCTGTTTCTCTGCAAAGGGGCCAGGACGACTGATCCGGGTACATGAAAGAATGAATGGGGCCATGTATCGTGAGATTTTGCATGCAAACCTCCTTCCATCAGCAAGGGCATTGAAGATGAAACGTGGCTGGGTCTTTCAACATGACAATGATCCAAAGCACACTGCCAGGGCAACGAAGGAGTGGCTTCGTAAGAAGCATTTCAAGGTCCTGGAGTGGCCTAGCCAGTCTCCAGATCTCAACCCTATAGAAAACCTTTGGAGGGAGTTGAAAGTCCGTGTTGCCAAGCGAAAAGCCAAAAACATCACTGCTCTAGAGGAGATCTGCATGGAGGAATGAGCCAACATACCAACAACAGTGTGTGGCAACCTTGTGAAGACTTACAGAAAACGTTTGACCTCTGTCATTGCCAACAAAGGATATATCACAAAGTATTGAGATGAAATTTTGTTTCTGACCAAATGCTTATTTTCCACCATAATATGCAAATAAAATGAAAAAAAAACAGACAATGTGATTTTCTGGATTTTTTTTTCTCAGTTTGTCTCCCATAGTTGAGGTCTACCTATGATGTAAATTACAGACGCCTCTCATCTTTTTAAGTGGTGGAACTTGCACTATTGCTGACTGACTAAATACTTTTTTTCCCCACTGTATGTATGTTGCATGCATGTAGTATATATGCAGTATATATGTAGTATGCATGTTGCATGCATGTGGTATGTAGTATGTATGTTGCATGCATGTAGTGGATGTATGTAGTATGTATGTTACATGTAGTATATATAGTATATATGTAGTATGCATGTTGCATGCATGTAGTATATATGTTGTATGTATGTAGCATGAATGTAGCATGTATGTAGTATGTATGTTACATGTAGTATATATAGTATATATGTAGTATGCATGTTGCATGCATGTAACATAGTAACATAGTAACATAGTTATTAAGGTTGAAGGGAGACTTTAAGTCCATCTAGTTCAACCCATATCCTATCCTAACTTGCCCTAACATGTTGATCCAGAGGAAGGCAAAAAAAACCCATGTGGCAACAAGTAAGCTTCACATTGGGGAAAAAAATTCCTTCCTGACTCCACATACGGCAATCAGACTTGCTCCCTGGATCAACGCAATATTAAGGAAACTTGTGTATATACCCTGTAATATTATACTTTTCAAGAAAGGCATCCAGTCCATTCTTAAATTTTAGTAGGGAATCACTCATTACAACATCATATGGCAGAGAGTTCCATAGTCTCACTGCTCTTACAGTAAAGAATCCGCGTCTGTGAGTATGCTTAAACCTTCTTTCCTCCAGACGTAGAGGATACCCCCTTGTCCCCGTCACAGGTCTAAGAGTAAAAATATCATTAGAAAGCTCTTGGTTTGTCCCCGCATATATTTATACATTGTAATAAGATCACCCCTAAGCCTTCGATTCTCCAAACTAAATAACCCCAAATGTAATAACCTGTCTTGGTATTGCAGACCCCCTAGTTCCCTAATAACCTTGGTCGCTCTTCTCTGCACCCGCTCCAGTTCAGCTATGTCTTTCTTATATACCGGAGACCAGAACTGTACACAGTATTCTAAGTGTGGTCGCACTAGTGACTTATATAGAGGTAAAATTATGTTCTCCTCATGAGCATCTATGCCTCTTTTAATGCATCCCATTATTTTATTTGCCTTTGCAGCAGCTGCCTGACACTGGCCGCTAAATGTGAGTTTGTCGTCCACCCATACACCCAGGTCTTTTTCAGTGATTGTTTTGCCCAGAGTTTTACAATTAAGCACATAATTATACATCTTGCTCGTTCTACCCAAGTGCATGACCTTACATTTATCCCCATTAAAGCTCATTTGCCATTTATCAGCCCAAGCTTCTAGTTTACATAAATCCTCCTGTAATATAAAATTGTCCTCCTCTGTATTGATTACCCTGCAGAGTTTAGTGTCATCTGCAAATATTGAAATTCTACTCTCTATGCCCCCTACAAGGTCATTAATAAATATGTTAAAAAGAAGCGGGCCCAAAACTGACCCCTGTGGTACCCCACTGCTAACCCAGTCTGAGTGTGCTCCATTAATAACCACCCTTTGTTTCCTATCCCTGAGCCAGCTCTTAAACCACCTACACATATTTTCCCCTATCCCCATTGTTCTCATTTTATGTATCAACCTTTTGTGTGGCACCGTATCAAAAGCTTTTGAAAAGTCCATGTACACCACATCCACTGCATTCCCTTGGTCCAGTCCGGAACTTACCTCTTCATAAAAGCTTATCAGATTAGTCTGACAGGAACTGTCCCTTGTAAACCCATGTTGATATTGGGTCATGAGGTTATTCTTCTCCAGATACTCCAGTATAGTATCTTTTAGAAAACCCTCCAGGATTTTACCCACAGTTGAGGTTAAACTTACTGGCCTATAATTTCCAAGTTCAGTTTTTGTCCCCTTTTTGAATATTGGCACCACATTTGCTATACGCCAGTCCTGTGGTACAGACCCTGTTATTATGGAATCTTTAAAGATTAAAAATAATGGTCTATCTATGACTGTGCTTAATTCCTGCAGTACTCGGAGGTGTATCCCATCCGGGCCCGGGGATTTGTCAATTTTAGTGATTTTTAGACGCCGCCGTACTTCCTGCTGGGTTAAGCAGGTGACATTTAACAGAGAATTTTTATCCCTGATCATGTTATCCGTCATGGGATTTTCTTGTGTAAACACTGTTGAAAAAAAGTCATTTAGCATATTGGCTTTTTCCTCATCCTCATCCACCATTTCACCCAGACTATTTTTAAGGGGGCCAACACTATCATTTTTAAGTTTCTTACTATTTATGTAGTTAAAGAATATTTTGGGATTATTTTTACTTTCTCTGGCAATGAGTCTCTCTGTCTCAATCTTTGCTGTCTTGATTTGCTTTTTACAGAATTTATTTAATCTTCTGTATTTAGTTAATACTTCATCACTACCTATTTGCTTTAATTCGCTAAATGCTTTATTTTTGTCCCTTATTGCGCCCCTTACAGCTCTATTTAGCCATAGTGGATTCTTCCTATTTCTCGCATGTTTATTCCCATACGGTATATATTGTGCACAGGTCCTATTCAGGATGCTAATAAACGTCTCCCATTTTCTTTGTGTATTTTTATGTCTCAGGATATCGTCCCAGTTAATTCCACCAAGATCATCTCTCATCCGTTGGAAATTTGCTATCCTGAAGTTTAGTGACCTTGTAACTAGAGTTGAGCGAAACGGGTCGAAAAAATTCAAAAGTCGCCGACTTTTGGCAAAGTCGGGTTTCATGAAACGAAACCCGACCCTAGAATGAGGTCGGCCACGAGGTCGGCGACTTACGCGCCAAAGTCGCGTTTCAAAAGTTTGTTTTGCGCTCTTTTTCAGCCAATCAGGATCCACGGACACTGTGGGCAACGTGATGACCTAGGCACGGGTCACCACCATCTTTCAGAAGGGCATGCAAGTGATTGGCTTGCTTTGGTGGGCGTCACAGGGGGTATAAAAGGGCGTGCACGCCGACCGCCATCTTACTTCTGCCGATCTTAGTATAGGGAGAGGTTGCTGCTGATTCTGTAGGGAGAGCGTTAGGCAGGGAAGAAGACAAAAAAACTGCTTCTGCTGCTAGCGATTTGGCCTGCACAACACACAAGTCACTGTGTGTGCAGTGCAAGGGGAGGCTATATTGTGGTGTATCAGTGGTATTGGTTGTTGGGCTGCCTTTTAAGGCTTCCTGACACGCTGGCATTGCTGTTTACCCACTGCTCTGCAAACTGCTTTTTTAAAAGCAATCCAATCTCCCTTATCCTCTAGTCACTTTTGTCACAGCTGTGCCATCGAGCGTGTCACATAGCGCTCAGATATCAGTGGGCCTCACACAATCCACAAGTGTCCAGTGTCCAAAAGTGTACGCAGATATTCAAAATCTCCATTATCCTCTCGTCACTTTGGTCACAGGCAGCTGTGCCATCGAGCGTGTCACATAGCGCTCAGATATCAGTGGGCCTCACACAATCCACAAGTGTCCAGTGTCCAAAAGTGTACGCAGAGATTCAAAATCTCCATTATCCTCTCGTCACTTTGGTCACAGGCAGCTGTGCCATCGAGCGTGTCACATAGCGCTCAGATATCAGTGGGCCTCACACAATCCACAAGTGTCCAGTGTCCAAAAGTGTACGCAGAGATTCAAAATCTCCATTATCCTCTCGTCACTTTGGTCACAGGCAGCTGTGCCATCGAGCGTGTCACATAGCGCTCAGATATCAGTGGGCCTCACACAATCTACAAGTGTCCAGTGTCCAAAAGTGTACGCAGAGATTCAAAATCTCCATTATCCTCTCGTCACTTTGGTCACAGGCAGCTGTGCCATCGAGCGTGTCACATAGCGCTCAGATATCAGTGGGCCTCACACAATCTACAAGTGTCCAGTGTCCAAAAGTGTACGCAGAGATTCAAAATCTCCATTATCCTCTCGTCACTTTGGTCACAGGCAGCTGTGCCATCGAGCGTGTCACATAGCGCTCAGATATCAGTGGGCCTCACACAATCCACAAGTGTCCAGTGTCCAAAAGTGTACGCAGAGATTCAAAATCTCCATTATCCTCTCGTCACTTTGGTCACAGGCAGCTGTGCCATCGAGCGTGTCACATAGCGCTCAGATATCAGTGGGCCTCACACAATCCACAAGTGTCCAGTGTCCAAAAGTGTACGCAGATATTCAAAATCTCCATTATCCTCTCGTCACTTTGGTCACAGGCAGCTGTGCCATCGAGCGTGTCACATAGCGCTCAGATATCAGTGGGCCTCACACAATCCACAAGTGTCCAGTGTCCAAAAGTGTACGCAGAGATTCAAAATCTCCATTATCCTCTCGTCACTTTGGTCACAGGCAGCTGTGCCATCGAGCGTGTCACATAGCGCTCAGATATCAGTGGGCCTCACACAATCCACAAGTGTCCAGTGTCCAAAAGTGTACGCAGAGATTCAAAATCTCCATTATCCTCTCGTCACTTTGGTCACAGGCAGCTGTGCCATCGAGCGTGTCACATAGCGCTCAGATATCAGTGGGCCTCACACAATCTACAAGTGTCCAGTGTCCAAAAGTGTACGCAGAGATTCAAAATCTCCATTATCCTCTCGTCACTTTGGTCACAGGCAGCTGTGCCATCGAGCGTATCACATAGCGCTCAGATATCAGTGGGCCTCACACAATCTACAAGTGTCCAGTGTCCAAAAGTGTACGCAGAGATTCAAAATCTCCATTATCCTCTCGTCACTTTGGTCACAGGCAGCTGTGCCATCGAGCGTGTCACATAGCGCTCAGATATCAGTGGGCCTCACACAATCCACAAGTGTCCAGTGTCCAAAAGTGTACGCAGAGATTCAAAATCTCCATTATCCTCTCGTCACTTTGGTCACAGGCAGCTGTGCCATCGAGCGTGTCACATAGCGCTCAGATATCAGTGGGCCTCACACAATCCACAAGTGTCCAGTGTCCAAAAGTGTACGCAGATATTCAAAATCTCCATTATCCTCTTGTCACTTTGGTCACAGGCAGCTGTGCCATCGAGCGTGTCACATAGCGCTCAGATATCAGTGGGCCTCACACAATCCACAAGTGTCCAGTGTCCAAAAGTGTACGCAGAGATTCAAAATCTCCATTATCCTCTCGTCACTTTGGTCACAGGCAGCTGTGCCATCGAGCGTGTCACATAGCGCTCAGATATCAGTGGGCCTCACACAATCCACAAGTGTCCAGTGTCCAAAAGTGTACGCAGAGATTCAAAATCTCCATTATCCTCTCGTCACTTTGGTCACAGGCAGCTGTGCCATCGAGCGTGTCACATAGCGCTCAGATATCAGTGGGCCTCACACAATCTACAAGTGTCCAGTGTCCAAAAGTGTACGCAGAGATTCAAAATCTCCATTATCCTCTCGTCACTTTGGTCACAGGCAGCTGTGCCATCGAGCGTGTCACATAGCGCTCAGATATCAGTGGGCCTCACACAATCTACAAGTGTCCAGTGTCCAAAAGTGTACGCAGAGATTCAAAATCTCCATTATCCTCTCGTCACTTTGGTCACAGGCAGCTGTGCCATCGAGCGTGTCACATAGCGCTCAGATATCAGTGGGCCTCACACAATCCACAAGTGTCCAGTGTCCAAAAGTGTACGCAGAGATTCAAAATCTCCATTATCCTCTCGTCACTTTGGTCACAGGCAGCTGTGCCATCGAGCGTGTCACATAGCGCTCAGATATCAGTGGGCCTCACACAATCCACAAGTGTCCAGTGTCCAAAAGTGTACGCAGAGATTCAAAATCTCCATTATCCTCTCGTCACTTTGGTCACAGGCAGCTGTGCCATCGAGCGTGTCACATAGCGCTCAGATATCAGTGGGCCTCACACAATCCACAAGTGTCCAGTGTCCAAAAGTGTACGCAGAGATTCAAAATCTCCATTATCCTCTCGTCACTTTGGTCACAGGCAGCTGTGCCATCGAGCGTGTCACATAGCGCTCAGATATCAGTGGGCCTCACACAATCCACAAGTGTCCAGTGTCCAAAAGTGTACGCAGAGATTCAAAATCTCCATTATCCTCTCGTCACTTTGGTCACAGGCAGCTGTGCCATCGAGCGTGTCACATAGCGCTCAGATATCAGTGGGCCTCACACAATCCAAAAGTGTCCACTGTCCACAAGTGTGTGCAGAAATTCTAAATCTCCCCTGTCCTATAGACACCTTGTACCTTGTTTTACATTACTATATAGTTTGTTGGATTTTGTCTACATTTCTACCAAAAATGAGGAAGGCTGGTGGAAGAGGCCGTGGAATTGGGCGGGGGTTGGCAGCTGGTAATGATGGTGTTGGTGGTGGATCTGATGGTAGTGGCAAGAGCAAAATAGGACCGAATGCAGGAGGTGCTGACCCTGCGTCATCGTCTGGCTACATAAGGCCTCGAACGCTTAGTTTTCTAGGAGTTGGCAAACCGCTTTTAAAGGCAGAGCATCAGGAAAAAGTTTTGTCTTACATTGCTGACTCAGCCTCCAGCTCTATCGCCTCCTCTTCTTCAGTTGTAAAAAGTAAAAGCACTGAGTCGTCATTGGAGGCTCATGTTCATGAACCACACCTTTCCTTGACCCAGATTGGCATCCATTGGGGGAAGAGGGTTCTGCTTCCAATAGCTCAGATGAGGACCATCCACAGCAGACATCGACATCGCAACAGCTGTTATCTGGCAGGCCCGGAGCACTCCAAAGACAGGTTCCAAACATCAAAAGAGTTGCTGGACAGCTTGTCCAGAGGGTCAAAAGATCACAGCGTGCTAGGCCGCAAAATGTCTGCCAAAGTAGGAAGAGTGCAGTGTGGCACTTTTTTGAACAAAATCCTCATGATCAGGCCAAGGTTATCTGTAAGAAGTGCGCAAAGACCTTTAGCCGAGGGAAAAATCTGAAAAATTTGAATACCAGTTGCATGCTTAGACATTTAACCAGCATGCACTTGCAAGCGTGGACACAACACCAAACCTCAATTGCCACATGTGCAACTGATCACAACGAAGGTAGTCAGCAACGCTACATTGTTTCCCCCACTGTAAGCCCACCGGTTAGCACAGCAGCAAATGTTGAGGTGTCGTTGCAAGGCCACAGCAGTCAGGGAATCCCACTGTTATTATTACGTGCCCCGATGCTCACCTGGGGTCCCCCTCCTCCCGGTGCATCCCTCCTTCATCCTCGCGCCATGCCCTGTCTGGCTTTGCAGGGTCACGGCGCGTCAGAGGCACGCACATGCGCACTCGCTCGTTTCTGACCGCGGGGCATCCTGGGAGCACGTGACCCGGTGGCTCCTCCCCAACATGGCGGCGCCCACGGGGTATTTCTGTCTGGCGTCTTGAATGGTAAGACGCCTGTTTGTCTTTCTCTGTGGCACTTAGCGTTCCTGCGCAGCGTCGCCCCGACTCTCAGGTCCCCCCTCTCTCCTAGTCTGCGCTCTGCTCTCCGCTCCATAGCCCCATCTGGACCCCCTCTCAGCTCCCTCTGCTGTCTCTGTGCCTGACCCTCGCCGGGTCCTTCCCTGCTGCTGTCATCGGTAGCCCCTTAGCTAGGGTTCCGTCTGTACCCCTAGGTCAGTTCCCCCTAACCTTCCTTCCTTCTTTCTTCCAGCGTTCCTGCCCTGGCTCCATCCTGATCGGTCCTGGTTCCCTACGTTCTGTTTCCTCCTGCTCCGGGTCTACTCTAGTCAGTATCCTTTGGCCTTTCCCTCTGTACACTCCCTGGGTCGTCCCTTTGGTTCCGGCTGTCGTGGTCTCACCCCCCTTGGGCCTGCCCCTAACACTCCCTGTATAGGGGGTGGTCATCACCTGGGCCGCTCGCCCTCGGGGGCTCTGGAGCCACGACCCAGAGGGTCCACTCTCTGGTTCCTACTTAGAACCGTAACAGAACAAACAGGCCATGGACCCCGCTGGAGCCGCTGCGGCTCAAAAGGAGTTGCTGTTTTTGCGGGAGAATCAAACTCGTATCATGGCTTTCATGAAATCCATGGATTCTCGTCTTTCCGGGCTCCAGTCCTCTGACCCTGGGAATGCCTCCCAACTGGCTGGACTGCAGCAGGAACTGGCCCAGCAAAGAGATACCCAGACCCATATACTCAGTTATATGGCCTCCATAGATGACCGCCTACTCTCCTTACAGTCGGCTGCTGCAGCCCCCGTTCCAGCCAGGCGCCTCACCCGCCACCCCGTTTAGCTAAGCCGCCCCGCTATAACGGGGATCCCAAGCTGTGCCGAGGTTTCCTGAATCAATGCCGCCTCCATTTCGAGCTCCTGCCCCTGCAATATCCCACTGAGCGGGCTAAGGTGGCTTTTGTTGTCTCCCATCTTGAGGGAGACGCTTTAGCTTGGGTTAACCCCCTCTGGGAACGTGATGATCCGGTAGTCTCCCAGCTAAGTACTTTCTTCGAGACGTTTCGTCGAGTGTTCGACGAGCCGGGTCGCCTGGCCTCTACTACGGAATCTTTATTTAACCTCCACCAAGGGTCCCAAACCGTGGGTCAGTATGCCATCCGATTCCGAACCTTGTCTTCTGATTTGGGATGGAATAACGAGGCCTTGGTAGGGGCCTTTTGGCGAGGCCTCGCGGGTCGAATTAAGGATGAGTTAGCTGGGCGGGATACTCCCACTGCTTTAGAAGATCTCATTTCGCTAGCCACACGTATCGACCTTAGGTTCCAGGAACGTGCTCGCGAGAGGAGACTTCCCCGTGCTTCCCCAACCATTCGCGGTCTACCCTGTCTCCGGCCCGGAATATCCGCTTCTGCTTCCATGCCTGAACCCATGCAAGTAGACCGGCTTAAGGTATCTGGACAACGCCGGGAGGAAAGACGCACTCACGGTCTCTGCTTCTACTGTGGTAGTGACTCCCATCTGGTCCGTACCTGCCCGGAACGTCCGGAAAACTCCTCCGCCTAGGTCAGGTAAGAGAGGCCTCCCTAGGTGTGTATGATACCTCTCTACCCCTCACTCTGTCTGTCTTGTTGCACGTTGGTGGAAAACATTTTTCTCTGGCAGCCTATGTGGATTCCGGCGCAGCGGGAAATTTTATTAGGCTCAAAGAGGTTCTTAAATTTTCGGTCCCGGTCAAGACCTTAGAAACTCCACGGATCCTTGCTTCCGTGGACGGTAAACCTCTCCAAGAGACCATTACCTTGGTCACCCATGAGGTAGAACTCCAGGTAGGGGCCCTACACAAGGAGAGGATTGCTTTTTATGTCCTAGCGAGCATCTCTCACCCTATCCTTTTAGGCCTTCCCTGGCTACGAGCCCACGGCCCTACCTTAGACTGGCATAAGGGTAATATCCTGCGCTAGGGGAGTCCTGTAGGTCTGGGTGTCTGCTGCCGCTGCGTCCCGTGGGTGCTTCTCCTTCCCCCTCCTTAACCTCCGGGTTGCCCGTTGCTTACAGCTCTTTTTCGGATGTTTTTGACAAGAGGGAGTCCGAGAACCTTCCGCCTCACCGACACTATGATTGCCCCATCGAGCTCGTCCCTGGAGCCACTCCTCCGCGGGGTAGGATTTATCCGCTCTCGCTGGCAGAGACGCAAGCCATGTCGGAATACGTTCAAGAGAACTTAGCCAAGGGTTTCATACGGAAGTCTTCCTCCCCTGCGGGCGCAGGCTTCTTTTTTGTCAAGAAGAAGGACGGGTCGCTCCGCCCGTGCATTGATTACAGAGGTCTGAACAGCATCACGATTAAGAACAAGTACCCGTTACCCCTCATCCCCGAACTCTTTGATCGCCTGAGAGGGGCGCACATATTTACCAAACTTGATCTTCGAGGAGCCTATAACTTGGTCCGAATTCGCGCTGGGGATGAGTGGAAGACCGCATTCAACACCCGTGACGGTCACTATGAATACCTGGTGATGCCGTTTGGCCTCTGTAACGCACCAGCGGTATTCCAGGAGCTCGTTAACGATATTTTTCGGGATCTCCTTTACTCCTGTGTCGTGGTTTATCTTGACGACATTCTTGTCTTCTCTCCAGATCTCTCCACCCATCGACGAGATGTACGGCAAGTGTTGCAGCGTCTAAGAGAGAACCACCTATTTGCCAAGTTGGAGAAATGCGCCTTCGAACAACCGTCTCTGCCGTTCCTTGGGTATATCGTTTCGAAGTCTGGGTTGAGGATGGATCCCGAGAAAGTGTCCACGATCCTGGCCTGGCCCCGTCCCCTTGGTCTCAAAGCCATTCAACGCTTTCTCGGCTTTGCTAACTATTATAGGCAATTCGTTCCTCATTTTTCCACCATAACCAAGCCCATCTCTGCTCTCGTGCGCAAAGGAGCCAATCCCCGCCTCTGGCCTCCCGAGGCAGAAGACGCCTTTCAAACTCTGAAGAGAGAATTCGCTACAGCGCCCGTTCTCCACCGTCCTGATGCCGAGAGACCCTTCATTCTCGAGGTCGACGCATCCTCCGTGGGAGCGGGGGTGGTTCTCCTGCAAAGAACCTCCTCTGGCCGGACTGTCACCTGTGGGTTCTTTTCTAAAGCCTTTTCTCCCCCCGAACGCAATTACTCCATTGGGGACAAGGAACTACTGGCAATCAAACTGGCTTTAGAGGAATGGCGTTACCTTCTCGAAGGAGCTGTCCATCCCTTTACGATATTTACCGACCACAAGAATTTGGCCTATGTTCAGTCTGCCCAAAGGCTCAATCCCCGGCAAGCCCGATGGTCCCTATTTTTTGGACGCTTTGATTTCGAGCTCCGCTTTCGTCCGGGTAATAAGAACATCATAGCTGATGCCCTATCAAGATCATTTCTCCCGACCGATGAAGAGAGCCCCGCTCACATCATCGATCCAGCAAAAATCGTCACCCTAGCCCCTCTAAGTTTGGTCAACCCACCACCAGGCAAGACCTTGGTATTGGACCATGACAGAGTAAGGGTTCTGCACTGGGGACACTCTTCTAAGTTCGCCGGGCATGTCGGAGCCAAGAGGACTCTATCCCTCATCTCCCGCCATTATTGGTGGCCTTCACTCCGCCAGGACGTCCTGGAATTTACCGCTTCTTGCTCATCCTGCGCCCGGAATAAGATTCCACGACAGCTACCCTCTGGTCTCTTACATCCTTTGCCGGTTCCATCAGTTCCCTGGAGCCACATCGCCATGGATTTCGTCATGGATCTACCTCCATCTTCCGGCTGCTCTGTCATTTTGGTGGTGGTAGACCGTTTTTCCAAAATGGCTCATTTCATCCCGCTACCTGGTCTGCCTTCTGCGCCCGAGTTGGCGAAGATCTTCGTGCATCATGTTTTCCGACTTCATGGTTTTCCCCAGCACATCGTGTCTGACCGTGGTGTTCAATTCACCTCTCGTTTCTGGAGAGCTCTCTCTAGCTCAATGGGGGTAGTCCTGGATTTCTCCTCCGCCTATCATCCACAATTCAACGGCCAAGTGGAGCGGATCAATCAGGTGTTAACCACTTATCTTCGACATTTTTCTAATGCACACCAAAGTAACTGGGTCTCACTGCTTCCCTGGGCGGAATTTGCTCACAACAATCACCCCAACGAGTCCTCTTCCAAATCTCCCTTTTTCATAGTTTTTGGGCAGCATCCGGGCATTCCCCTTCCCGTGTCCCCCACCTCGGGCGTGCCGGCGGCGGACTCCTTGTCCTCAGAATTCTCTAAAATTTGGGAGGAGACTAAAAGGTCCCTTGAGAGAGCTAGCGATCGGATGAAAAGATACGCCGACAAGAGGCGCCTGGACACCCCTCCTTATCATCCAGGCGATAAGGTCTGGCTGTCCTCGCGCTTCCTCCGACTTAAAATCCCCTCTTATAAGTTAGGTCCACGTTACGTTGGCCCCTTTGAGGTTTTGGCTCGCATCAATGATGTAACCTATAAACTAAAATTGCCTGCCTCTCTGCGGATCCCCAACACTTTCCATGTCTCGCTTCTCAAACCCTCACTGTTTTAATCGCTTTCAGCCAGCCTCGTCCCACGCTCCGCAACCTAGCTCCGCTGGGGACGTCTTTGATGTCAGGGACATCCTGGCAAAGAGGACCGTCCGAGGTAGAACCTTCTTTCTGGTAGATTGGGAAGGATTCGGTCCTGAGGAAAGGTCATGGGAGCCCCGGGAGAACATCAATGCTCCTCATATCATGAGAAGGTTTCTATCCCGCCTGAAGAAGGAGGGGAGTAAGAGAGGGGGTACTATTACGTGCCCCGATGCTCACCTGGGGTCCCCCTCCTCCCGGTGCATCCCTCCTTCATCCTCGCGCCGTGCCCTGTCTGGCTTTGCAGGGTCACGGCGCGTCAGAGGCACGCACATGCGCACTCGCTCGTTTCTGACCGCGGGGCATCCTGGGAGCACGTGACCCGGTGGCTCCTCCCCAACATGGCGGCGCCCACCGGGTATTTCTGTCTCGCGTCTTGAATGGTAAGACGCCTGTTTGTCTTTCTCTGTGGCGCTTGGCGTTCCTGCGCAGCGTCGCCCCGACTCTCAGGTCCCCCCTCTCTCCTAGTCTGCGCTCTGCTCTCCGCTCCATAGCCCCATCTGGACCCCTGCTCAGCTCCCTCTGCTGCCTCTGTGCCTGACCCTCGCCGGGTCCTTCCCTGCTGCTGTCATCGGTAGCCCCTTAGCTAGGGTTCCGTCTGTACCCCTAGGTCAGTTGCCCCTAACCTTCCTTCCTTCTTTCTTCCAGCGTTCCTGCCCTGGCTCCATCCTGATCGGTCCTGGTTCCCTACGTTCTGTTTCCTCCTGCTCCGGGTCTACTCTAGTCAGTATCCTTTGGCCTTTCCCTCTGTACACTCCCTGGGTCGTCCCTTTGGTTCCGGCTGTCGTGGTCTCACCCCCCTTGGGCCTGCCCCTAACACTCCCTGTATAGGGGGTGGTCATCACCTGGGCCGCTCGCCCTCGGGGGCTCTGGAGCCACGACCCAGAGGGTCCACTCTCTGGTTCCTACTTAGAACCGTAACAGTTATATCAATGAAAGACTGATTCTAGGCCATCAGAAAGAACACCAACTCCATCACCATCATCAACCCTCTCTCAGTCCGCCCTGTCCACCGCTACTTCCACCATATGCAGCTCTCAAGTCCAGCTCACCCTCCCAGACACTATGAGTAGGTCAAGAAAGTACTCAGTCTCTCATCCACGTACACTGGGTTTGAACGCCCACATTGCCAAACTAATCTCGTTTGAGATGATGCCCTTTCGGTTGGTGGAAAGCACAGCTTTCCGCGAACTCATGGCTTATGCAGTACCACGCTATGACCTACCCAGTCGCCACTTCTTCTCTCGCAAAGCCATCCCAGCCCTCCACCATCATGTGAAAGACCGCATTGTCCATGCACTCAAGCAGTCAGTGAGCGGAAAGGTGCACCTCACAACTGATGCATGGTCCAGTCGGCATGGCCAGGGCCATTACGTGTCCATCACTGCGCACTGGGTTAATGTGGTGGATGCAGGGTCCACAGGGGACAGCGGTGGTGGGACAGTGCTGCCTAGCCCACGGTATAGGAAACAGTTGGCTGTAGGCGTTCGACCCTCCTCCTCCTCCTCCTCCTCCTCCTCCTCCAGAAGCGAAAGCTCGTCCACAGAGCGCAGTTGTACGAGCACTCCATCTGCAGCTGCCACTGTTGCAAACGATGTGTCCCCCTATCGAGCAGCTAGTGGAAAGCGTCAGCAGGCTGTGTTGCAGATGATGTGTTTGGGCGACAGACACACCGCCGAGGTGCTGGCTGAGTACTTGAAGCGACAAACTGAGTCATGGCTGGGCAGTGTACATCTTGAGGCAGGCAAGGTAGTTAGTGATAACGGCCGTAATTTTGTGGCAGCCATAGCCCTTTCAAAACTCAGCCACATACCTTGCTTGGCTCACACCTTGAACCTGGTGGTGCAGTGCTTCCTCAAAAATTATCCGGAGTTAACAGCCCTGCTCCAGAAGGTGCGAAGACTGTGCGCGCACATCCGACGGTCGCCTGTACACTCCGTTCGTATGCAGAAGCTGCAGCGATTGCTCCACCTTCCCAACCACCGCCTCATTATCGACATTGCAACAAGGTGGAACTCCACCCTGCACATGGTGGAGCGGCTGTGCGAGCAGAGGCAGGCCATAATGCATTTGTGGAAGGATACACGGCCAGGCACTTTGAGAGCAGACATGGAGTTGACAGGCGTGCAGTGGTCGAAACTGAAAGACCTTTGTAAAGTCCTTCAGTGTTTTGAGGAATGCACACGGCTGGTAAGCGCAGACGACGCCATCCTAAGCATGAGCATCCCACTTATGCGTCTGCTCATGCAAACTTTGACGCACCTTAAGGAGCAGGCGTCTGCAGCCAATGTTGATGAGGAGGAAGAGGAGGAGGGAATCCTTGATGACATTCAGCCATTGTCTGCTCAGGGACCTCTCCGACCCCCTGACGAAGGATTCATTCCGAAACGTACGTCGGGCATGTGTAGCTCATCCAGCAGCGTTCCTCCAAGGTATATACCCTCTATTCTTCCCTCCTTTCCCCTACACTCACTCTTTTTTTTTTTTATTTATTTATTTTTGGAATTTGCATTTTTTGCACTTTATACCATCACATTGGTTTCTCTCCTTGCTGATTGTTTTGCATCACCACATGGTTCTATGCACAGACACTTGTTTGAGCCTATATGGTCTCCATATATTTTATGTCACTTTTTTAAGGAGCCAATGTATAGAGGGATAAAATATAGTTATTTATTAATGGGGAACGCCGTGCTTTATTAACCTATATAGGTGTATATATAAAATTCTTTTGAGCACACATCTTTTTTATATGTATTCGTATTACTATTACTTAAAAAAGGTATTTTAATCGTATATCTGTTTTATGACTTTTTTATTATTCATATATCTTATTTAATTTTTATATACATTTTTTGACCAAAATTTGGGTTTTTCTTTGATTCGGTTTACAAATCTTTTCTCGAATGGTCTACCATTCTTCCAGTGGCACACACTTATACACGTTGAAAAAGGTATACTAATAGAATTATAACCATTTCATTATTATTGTTATATAAAAAATATATATATATTTTTTTTTTTTTTCACGTGTTTTTTGTGGTATTGCCTTTAAATCAGGTTATTTTGAGTTATCTTTGACGTATCGGAGCATGATGAGTTGTGGTATGTGTTAAAGGGGCGCTCTTTCGCCCAGGGCACATGAAAACCTGCAGCCAGCCCTCCCCCCCACAACTTTAGCCAAATAACACCCATTTTTCAGTGCGTAACTTATATTATGAAGTTAATTAAGGTTGACAAGCTTAAGTAAGAAGAATTGATGCTTTTGGCATTCAAATGGGCACTGTTGGTGTGTTTCCTGTCCTCCTCTCACTGCCGACTTTTATTCCCCATTGACTTACATTGGGTTTCGTGTTTCGGGACGACCCCGACTTTTCCCTATAATCGGACGATCTTGCTCGACCCGACTTTTGGAAAAGTCGGGTTTCACGAAACGAAACGCGACCCTAAAAAACCAAAAGTCGCTCAACTCTACTTGTAACCCCTCTACTACACTTCTTATTAAAGGATACATGAAAACTTATTAATTTGTGATCACTGTTACCCAAGTGACCCCCAACCCTTACATTTGATATGCGGTCTGGCCTGTTGGTTAATATTAGGTCTAGCAGTGCCCCCCCCTCTTGTTGGGTCCTGAACCAGTTGTGAAAGGTAATTGTCTCTCATAGTAGTCAAAAACCTATTACCTTTGCTGGAGCTGCAGGTTTCTGTTCCCCAATGTATTTCAGGGTAGTTGAAGTCCCCCATAATAATGACTTCTCCTTGAGTCGCAGCTTCATCTATTTGCTGTTTAATAGAGTAGGGCCCGATCAAAAGAGTCTTCCTTGTGGTGGGGGCTTAAAAAATCTTTTGGCAAAAACAAAAGCTGATGGCTGTATGTGATCTGGTGTTCGATGGGAACTACTAATGTGTGATTGGTGAGGACGTGATGCAGAAGTGGAGTTTTTCCAAGACTGGGCAGAGGACTGTGGAAGGTTCAAGGGGTGGAGGAGGGCCTGAGGTGGAGCCTGGGCAGAATCTCAAGGGGGCCAAAAAACTTTGCCAATATGGGGCTTCAAAATTCCTGGTGACAGCCCTGCCTGTGTGAATGCTACCTAATGTCTGATAGTAAGAAATCCTTCATTGTGTGGGTTTATATAATAGTATTTATGCACTCATAGAAATATAGATCTATCAATAAAAGTATCCTCTAAAGAAAGCAGCACTATACAAAACTGACATTGCAAACGAGAGCAAGCTTCAGAGTATCGACCCAGTATCCTCCATATATACATGGCCCATCCTTTGCCACACTGGAGGGATGAGAGACCCATAGATGGGTGTCTGTCAATTTGGTAGACGGCACTAAATTGGGCTTAGAAGGTTAATGCTGTTAACACTTTATAGCCATGATAAAATTGAACCTGGAACAAAATATACAATGGTAAGTTCAAAAATACAATAAAGCATTTATCATACAAGCAATAATTAAAACATTTTAGGACAATGATTATAAACAGGGCAGGTGGGCGGGAAATGCTTCATCCTGTTCATCCTGTGCAAGAAAGAGGGAGAGACACAGATATGAATTAAATGGAAAAGCAACGATTTCTCTGGCGAGTTATTTGAATGTTCGGCCTACGTCCACCTGTCTGACAGACGGTATTCTAGTGGCTTGTAGCAGCAGCAGCAGCAGCATTCATAGAACACAATGCTTGCATGTGTTCTATTCCTGGAACAATGGGACCACGTGTCACAATGGGACCACGTGTCACAATGGGCAGCCCACAGTCTGTAGCAGCTGCGCAGTAGTAGTCAGCTTCAGTCTGCTGAGGGAGCCTCAGCAGACAGGTGGGCGATGCTCGCAAGGGAGATGGAAAAAGAGCTTGCTCACTTCACTCCACGCATCATTTCAGTATCTGCAGTACCTCTGAGAATGGTGCACTCACTCTCTTAAGCGGTTTCCAAAGACAGATTGAATTGAAATCGGGATACACAAGTAGTGTTTTCAAAGCATGATTTGAATGCTTTTTTCAAATGTCGTTGCTCTGTAATTAGTTTTTCTTGGTCCAAGTTGCACATTTCCAATTCCTTGGCCTTGATTTAGCTTGACCAACTCGTCTACTACTACTACTACTACTACTACTACTACTACTACTCTTATTCACCTCTATATGGGAGGCATTGCACTGTATTCAATCTGTCAGTAAAATAACGATCTATCTTGGCCTTTCCTGCTTGGTAGGTTCAGGTGTGACAAGCTGCAGTAATGTGTTTGGCTTTGGATAGCTACATTTCTGCACACCCACCTGCTACAAGGCCTGCAGCCCCTTCCCCTCAGTACTTCCCCAGTCTTAATTCAAGCATTCAATTCCTACCACATCCCTCATGCAATGATATGTCGTTTCATTTTTGAAACATTGTCCCCCTCTTGTGGCATTCCAACTTTGAAATTTACTGTTCAATTTTGAATTAATTCATATATGAATTAAATGGAAAAGCAACGATTTATCTGGCGAGTTATTTGAATGTTCGGCCTACGTCCACCTGTCTGACAGACAGTATTCTAGTGGCTTGTAGTTGCAGCAGCAGCAGCAGCTAGGTGCGCTGCTTGCCTGCAGTAAATAGGATGTGTTCCATCTATGGAACACTGTGATAGGAATCATGCCATTCATAGAACACAATGCTTGGATGTGTTCTATTCCTGGAACAATGGGACCACGTGTCACAATGGGACCACGTGTCACAATGGGCAGCCCACATTCTGTAGCAGCTGCGCAGTAGTAGTCAGCTTCAGTCTGCTGAGGGAGCCTCAGCAGACAGGTGGGCGATTCTCGCCAGGGAGATGGAAAAAGAGCTTGCTCACTTCACTCCACGCATCATTTCAGTATCTGCAGTTCCTCTGAGAATGGTGCACTCACTCTTTTAAGCGGTTTTCAAAGACAGATTGAATTGAAATCGGGATACACAAGTAGTGTTTTCAAAGCATGATTTGAATGCTTTTTTCAAATGTCGTTGCTCTGTAATTAGTTTTTCTTGGTCCAAGTTGCACATTTCCAATTCCTTAGCCTTGATTTAACTTGACCAACTCTTCTACTACTACTACTACTACTCTTATTCACCTCTATATGGGAGGCATTGCACTGTATTCAATCTGTCAGTAAAATAACGATCTATCTTGGCCTTTGCTGCTTGGTAGGTACAGGTGTGACAAGCTGCAGTAATGTGTTTGCCTTTGGATAGCTACATTTCTGCACACCCACCTGCTACAAGGCCTGCAGCCCCTTCCCCTCAGTACTTCCCCAGTCTTAATTCAAGCATTCAATTCCTACCACATCCCTCATGCAATGATATGTCGTTTCATTTTTGAAACATTGTCCCCCTCTTGTGGCCTTCCAACTTTGAAATTTACTGTTCAATTTTCAATTAATTCATATATGAATTAAATGGAAAAGCAAAGATTTATCTGGCGAGTTATTTGAATGTTTGGCCTACGTCCACCTGTCTGACAGACGGTATTCTAGTGGCTTGTAGCAGTAGCAGCAGCAGCAGCAGCTAGGTGCGCTGCTTGCCTGCAGTAAATAGGATGTGTTCCATCCATGGAACACTGTGATAGGAATCATGCCATTCATAGAACACAATGCTTGGAGGTGTTCTATTCCTGGAACAATGGGACCACGTGTCACAATGGGACCACGTGTCACAATGGGCAGCCCACAGTCTGTAGCAGCTGCGCAGTAGTAGTCAGCTTCAGTCTGCTGAGGGAGCCTCAGCAGACAGGTGGGCGATTCTCGCCAGGGAGATGGAAAAAGAGCTTGCTCACTTCACTCCACGCATCATTTCAGTATCTGCAGTTCCTCTGAGAATGGTGCACTCAATCTCTTAAGCGGTTTCCAAAGACAGATTGAATTGAAGTCGGGATACACAAGTAGTGTTTTCAAAGCATGATTTGAATGCTTTTTTCAAATGTTGTTGCTCTGTAATAAGTTTTTCTTGGTCCAAGTTGCACATTTCCAATTCCTTAGCCTTGATTTAACTTGACCAACTCTTCTACTACTACTACTACTACTACTACTACTATTACTACTACTACTACTACTACTCTTATTCACCTCTATATGGGAGGCATTGCACTGTATTCAATCTGTCAGTAAAATAACGATCTATCTTGGCCTTTGCTGCTTGGTAGGTATAGGTGTGACAAGCTGCAGTAATGTGTTTGGCTTTGGATAGCTACATTTCTGCACACCCACCTGCTACAAGGCCTGCAGCCCCTTCCCCTCAGTACTTCCCCAGTCTTAATTCAAGCATTTAATTCCTACCACATCCTTCATGCAATGATATGTCGTTTCATTTTTGAAACATTGTCCCCCTCTTGTGGCCTTCCAACTTTGAAATTTACTGTTCAATTTTGAATTAATTCATATATGAATTAAATGGAAAAGCAACGATTTATCTGGCGAGTTATTTGAATGTTCGGCCTACGTCCACCTGTCTGACAGACGGTATTCTAGTGGCTTGTAGCAGCAGCAGCAGCAGCAGTAGCAGCTAGGTGCGCTGCTTGCCTGCAGTAAATAGGATGTGTTACATCCATGGAACACTGTGATAGGAATCATGCCATTCATAGAACACAATGCTTGGATGTGTTCTATTCCTGGAACAATGGGACCACGTGTCACAATGGGACCACGTGTCACAATGGGCAGCCCACAGTCTGTAGCAGCTGCGCAGTAGTAGTCAGCTTCAGTCTGCTGAGGGAGCCTCAGCAGACAGGTGGGCGATTCTCGCCAGGGAGATGGAAAAAGAGCTTGCTCACTTCACTCCACGCATCATTTCAGTATCTGCAGTTCCTCTGAGAATGGTGCACTCAATCTCTTAAAGGGAAGGTGCCGCAATTTTATATAATTTGCAAAAAAATAGTAAGTTACAAAACATGTTGTTTCAGCAAATGTACTAACCAGGATTTATGGTTTGTTTGTAATAATGTTTTCATGTAGCCACTGGGCGCTGACATCTTGATTTGCAGATCTGTGGAGGACTCATACAGTCTGCAAATATGGCCGTCCCTGCACATAGGAAACTGCGGTCGGCTTCCGACCGCACATTGCAGCCTCAGTAGCAGAGAACTGGGCACGCCCCTGTGGGCTGCACCATTCACTGCTGTAGGTGTGGCTGGGCGCCATTTTACTGTAGCCCAGTGCTATCTGCTGAGCTCCACTTACCCTCTATCACAGGACCACTTGTGGCATAACGGGTCCTGTGTTGTGAGGAGAGGCTGAAGAAAAGCAGAAGGTGGTCAGCAGAGGAGAGAAGCGCTCACTGGAGCCGGAGGATGGAGAGTGGTGAGTGCGGGTGACTTTCATCTATGCTCCTCTGTACTGCTTACTCCAGGCTCAGCCCTGTGCTTCCTGCTCCAGCGTCCTCCTGCTCTGTCTCCGCCTCCTCACTCACAGCCCCAGTGATCTCCGGTAATCTGACACCTTTGCTTTTATGGCTGTCTGAGGAGGACAGTGACTTATACAGCCCATAGTCTTGTGTATAATTGGGGGGGGCTGGAAGTTTCACCAGTGTGGGCATATCTGTAATACTGTCTGCTGAGCCGTGTATCTAATCCTCTCCTGTGTGATACTGCCTGCTGAGCCGTGCATCTAATCCTCTTCTGTGTGATACTGCCTGCTGAGTCGTGCATCTAATCCTCTTCTGTGTGATACTGCCTGCTGAGCCGTGTATCTAATCCTCTCCTGTGTGATACTGCCTGCTGAGCCGTGTATCTAACCCTATCCTGTGTGATACTGCCTGCTGAGCCGTGTATCTAATCCTCTCCTGTGTGATACTGACTGCTGAGCCGTGTATCTAATCCTCTCCTGTGTGATACTGACTGCTGAGCCGTGTATGTAATCCTATCCTGTGTGATACTGTATTCTGAGCCGGGTATCTAATCCTCTCCTGTGTGATACTTTCTGCTGAGCCGTGTATCTAATCCTCTCCTGTGTGATACTGTCTGCTGAGCCGTGTATCTAATCCTCTCCTGTGTGATACTGTCTGCTGAGCTGTGTATCTAATCCTATCCTGTGTGATACTGTATTCTGAGCCGGGTATCTAATCCTCTCCTGTGTGATACTTTCTGCTGAGCCGTGTATCTAATCCTCTCCTGTGTGATACTGTCTGCTGAGCCATGTATCTAATCCTCTCCTGTGTGATACTGTCTGCTGAGCTGTGTATCTAATCCTATCCTGTGTGATACTGTATTCTGAGCCGGGTATCTAATCCTCTCCTGTGTGATACTTTCTGCTGAGCCGTGTATCTAATCCTCTCCTGTGTGATACTGACTGCTGAGCCGTGTATCTAATCCTCTCCTGTGTGATACTGACTGCTGAGCCGTGCATCTAATCCTCTTCTGTGTGATACTGCCTGCTGAGCCGTGCATCTAATCCTCTTCTGTGTGATACTGCCTGCTGAGCCGTGTATCTAATCCTCTCCTGTGTGATACTGCCTGCTGAGCCGTGTATCTAATCCTCTCCTGTGTGATACTGACTGCTGAGCCGTGTATGTAATCCTATCCTGTGTGATACTGACTGCTGAGCCGTGTATCTAATCCTATCCTGTGTGATACTGTATTCTGAGCCGTGTATCTAATCCTCTCCTGTGTGATGCTGCCTGCTGAGCCGTGTATCTAATCCTATCCCATGTGATACTGCCTGCTGAGCCGTGTATCTAATCCTCTCCTGTGTGATGCTGCCTGCTGAGCCGTGTATCTAATCCTATCCCGTGTGATACTGCTCTCCTGAAATACTCTGTGCTGCTGTCACTCTGCTCCCAGAATCCTTGCTGCCTGCCATCCTCGGTGACCGAAGACCCCATTCCTCTCCTCAGATCCCGTCCTGGCGATGTGTGAAACCGAGGGGACAGGGGCCTGATGTATGGTGGAAGGAGCAGGGCGACAGCAGCACAGAGTATTTCAGGAGAGCAGTGTGTGCTGGTCTGTGGGGGGCGCCCTGTTCGGTGCCAGGGATTGTACAAAGAGCGCTGTGTTTTATTCACATGGATGAACCGTCTGCTTGTCTGCTCCACAGAAATCCAGGAAACATGTCTGCTGATTGATGGCCTGTTGTGATCCAGACTTTACATGCAAAGACAGTCAGTAACTTTGCAAGCCCCATCAAAATGGCTGCTCACTGTGTCTATAGATGTCATAGGTTTTTGTGCCAGATTTCAGTAGCTGCTCCCCCTAGTGTTAACAAGTGGAAATGCCAAACTTTTTAAAATTATTTTTCATATTTTGCAAAATTAAAAACAAACGATAATATTTTTTAAGAAAATGTAAACATTAATTCTTTACATTTTTTCAATTGCTGAAAAAAATTTTTTTGGATGGCACCTTCCCTTTAAGCGGTTTCCAAATACAGATTGAATTGAAGTCGGGATACACAAGTAGTGTTTTCAAAGCATGATTTGAATGCTTTTTTCAAATGTCGTTGCTCTGTAATAAGTTTTTCTTGGTCCAAGTTGCACATTTCCAATTCCTTAGCCTTGATTTAACTTGACCAACTCTTCTACTACTACTACTACTACTCTTATTCACCTCTATATGGGAGGTATTGCACTGTATTCAATCTGTCAGTAAAATAACGATCTATCTTGGCCTTTGCTGCTTGGTAGGTACAGGTGTGACAAGCTGCAGTAATGTCTTTGCCTTTGGATAGCTACATTTCTGCACACCCACCTTCTACAAGGCCTGCAGCCCCTTCCCCTCAGTACTTCCCCAGTCTTAATTCAAGCATTCAATTCCTACCACATCCCTCATGCAATGATATGTCGTTTCATTTTTGAAACATTGTCCCCCTCTTGTGGCCTTCCAACTTTGAAATTTACTGTTCAATTTTGAATTAATTCATATATGAATTAAAATGGAAAAGCAACGATTTATCTGGCGAGTTATTTGAATGTTCGGCCTACGTTCACCTGTCTGACAGACGGTATTCTAGTGGCTTGTAGCAGCAGCAGCAGCTAGGTGCGCTGCTTGCCTGCAGTAAATAGGATGTGTTCCATCCATGGAACACTGTGATAGGAATCAAGCCATTCATAGAACACAATGCTTGGGTGTGTTCTATTCCTGGAACAATGGGACCACGTGTCACAATGGGACAACGTGTCACAATGGGCAGCCCACAGTCTGTAGCAGCTGCGCAGTAGTAGTCAGCTTCAGTCTGCTGAGGGAGCCTCAGCAGACAGGTGGGCGATGCTCGCCAGGGATATGGAAAAAGAGCTTGCTCACTTCACTACACGCATCATTTCAGTATCTGCAGTTCCTATGAGAATGGTGCACTCACTCTCTTAAGCGGTTTCCAAACACAGATTGAATTTGGGCCCTATTGAATAATGAATGTTTTGAATTTTCTCCAAAAGTAATGTAGTTGCAAACTCATGCTTTTAGAGACTTGTTTGGGCTCATGAGAGTAGAAAAACATCAAAAATTTCAGTCCTGCATGATTCTACCATGAAATGTGTGTTCATTCAAACCACTGTTTTTTGATATTTTGGGCCCTATTGAATAATGAATGTTTTGAATTTTCTCCAAAAGTAAAGTAGTTGCAAACTCATCCTTTTGAAACTTGTTTGGGCTGTTGAGAGGAGTAAAAAACCATCAAAAATTTCAATCCTGCATGATTCTACCAAGAAATGATTCTTCATTCAAAACGCTGATTTTTGCTATTGGGTTCTATTGAATAATGAATGTTTTGAATTTTCTCCAAAAGTAAAGTAGTTGCAAACTCATGCTTTTAGAGACTTGTTTGGGCTCATGAGAGGAGTAGAAAAACATCAAAAATTTCAGTCCTGCACGATTCTACCAAGAAATGTGAGTGTTCATTCAAACCGCTGGTTTTTGATAGTTTGGGTCCTATTGAATAATGAATGTTTTGAATTTTCTCCAAAAGTAAAGTAGTTGCAAACTCATCCTTTTAGAAACTTGTTTGGGCTGTTGAGAGGAGTAAAAAACCACCAAAAACTTCAATCCTGCATGATTCTACCAAGAAATGTGATTCTTCATTCAAAACGCTGGTTTTTGCTATTGGGCTCTATTGAATAATGAATGTTTTGAATTTTCTCCAAAAGTAAAGTAGTTGCAAACTCATCCTTTTAAACTCTTGTTTGGGCTCATGAGAGGAGTAGAAAAACATCAAAAATTTCAGTCCTGCACGATTCTACCAAGAAATGTGAGTGTTCATTCAAACCGCTGGTTTTTGATAGTTTGGGCCCTATTGAATAATGAATGTTTTGAATTTTCTCCAAAAGTAAAGTAGTTGCAAACTCATGCTTTTAGAGACTTGTTTGGGCTCATGAGAGTAGAAAAACATCAAAAATTTCAGTCCTGCATGATTCTACCAAGAAATGTGTGTTCATTCAAACCACTGGTTTTTGATATTTTGGGCCCTATTGAATAATGAATGTTTTGAATTTTCTCCAAAAGTAAAGTAGTTGCAAACTCATCCTTTTGAAACTTGTTTGGGCTGTTGAGAGGAGTAAAAAACCATCAAAAATTTCAATCCTGCATGATTCTACCAAGAAATGTGATTCTTCATTCAAAACCTGATTTTTGCTATTGGGCTCTATTGAATAATGAATGTTTTGAATTTTCTCCAAAAGTAAAGTAGTTGCAAACTCATCCTTTTAGAGACTTGTTTGGGCTCATGAGAGGAGTAGAAAAACATCAAAAATTTCAGTCCTGCACGATTCTACCTAGAAATGTGAGTGTTCATTCAAACCGCTGGTTTTTGATAGTTTGGGCCCTATTGAATAATGAATGTTTTGAATTTTCTCCAAAAGTAAAGTAGTTGCAAACTCATCCTTTTAGCAAAAATCAGCGTTTTGAATGAAGAATCACATTTCTTGGTAGAATCATGCAGGATTGAAATTTTTGATGGTTTTTTACTCCTCTCAACAGCCCAAACAAGTTTCTAAAAGGATGAGTTTGCAACTACTTTACTTTTGGAGAAAACTCAAAACATTCATTATTCAATAGGGCCCAAAATATCAAAAACCAGCGGTTTGAATGAACACACATTTCTTGGTAGAATCGTGCAGGACTGAAATTTTTGATGTTTTTCTACTCCTCTCATGAGCCCAAACATGTCTCTAAATGCATGAGCTTGCAACTACTTTACTTTTGGAGAAAATTCAAAACATTCATTATTCAATAGAACCCAATACCAAAAATCAGCATTTTGAATGAAGAATCACATTTCTTGGTAGCATCATGCAGGATTGAAATTTTTGATGTTTTTTTACTCCTCTCATGAGCACAAACAAGTCTCTAAAAGGATGAGTTTGCAACTACTTTACTTTTGGAGAAAATTCAAAACATTCATTATTCAATAGAGCCCAAAAGCAAAAACCAGCGTTTTGAATGAAGAATCACATTTCTTGGTAGAATATGCAGGATTGAAATTTTTGATGTTTTTTTACTCCTCTCAACAGCCCAAACAAGTTTCTAAAAGGATGAGTTTGCAACTACTTTACTTTTGGAGAAAATTCAAAACATTCATTATTCAATAGGGCCCAAACTATCATAAACCAGCGGTTTGAATGAACACTCACATTTCTAGGTAGAATCATGCAGGACTGAAATTTTTGATGTTTTTCTACTCCTCTCATGAGCACAAACAAGTCTCTAAAAGGATGAGTTTGCAATTACTTTACTTTTGGAGAAAATTCAAAACATTCATTATTCAATAGAGCCCAATAGCAAAAACCAGCGTTTTGAATGAAGAATCACATTTCTTGGTAGAATCATGCAGGATTGAAATTTTTGATGTTTTTTTACTCCTCTCAACAGCCCAAACAAGTTTCTAGAAGGATGAGTTTGCAACTACTTTACTTTTGGAGAAAATTCAAAACATTCATTATTCAATAGGGCCCAAACTATCAAAAACCAGCGGTTTGAATGAACACTCACATTTCTTGGTAGAATCGTGCAGGACTGAAATTTTTGATGTTTTTCTACTCCTCTCATGAGCCCAAACAAGTCTCTAAAAGGATGAGTTTGCAACTACTTTACTTTTGGAGAAAATTCAAAACATTCATTATTCAATAGGGCCCAAAATATCAAAAACCAGCGGTTTGAATGAACACTCACATTTCTTGGTAGAATCGTGCAGGACTGAAATTTTGGATGTTTTTCTACTCCTCTCATGAGCCCAAACCAAGACTCTAAAAGGATGAGTTTGCAACTACTTTACTTTTGGAGAAAATTCAAAATATTCATTATTCAATAGGGCCCAAAATATCAAAAACCAGCGGTTTGAATGAACACACATTTCTTGGTAGAATCATGCAGGACTGAAATTTTTGATGTTTTTCTACTCCTCTCATGAGCACAAACAAGTCTCTAAAAGAATGAGTTTGCAACTACTTTACTTTTGAAGAAAATTCAAAACATTCATTATTCAATAGAGCCCAATAGCAAAAATCAGGTTTTGAATGAAGAATCACATTTCTTGGTAGAATCATGCAGGATTGAAATTTTTTATGGTTTTTTACTCCTCTCAACAGCCCAAACAAGTTTCTAAAAGGATGAGTTTGCAACTACTTTACTTTTGGAAAAAATTCAAAATATTCATTATTCAATAGGGCCCAAAATATCAAAAACCAGCGGTTTGAATGAACACACATTTCTTGGTAGAATCATGCAGGACTGAAATTTTTGATGTTTTTCTACTCCTCTCATGAGCACAAACAAGTCTCTAAAAGAATGAGTTTGCAACTACTTTACTTTTGAAGAAAATTCAAAACATTCATTATTCAATAGAGCCCAATAGCAAAAATCAGGTTTTGAATGAAGAATCACATTTCTTGGTAGAATCATGCAGGATTGAAATTTTTGATGGTTTTTTTACTCCTCTCAACAACCCAAACAAGTTTCTAAAAGGATGAGTTTGCAACTACTTTACTTTTGGAGAAAATTCAAAACATTCATTATTCAATAGAGCCCAATAGCAAAAACCAGCATTTTGAATGAAGAATCACATTTCTTGGTACAATCATGCAGGACTGAAATTTTTGATGGTTTTTTACTCCTCTCAACAGCCCAAACAAGTTTCTAAAAGGATAAGTTTGCAACTACTTTACTTTTGGAGAAAATTCAAAACATTCATTATTCAATAGGGCCCAAACTATCAAAAACCAGCGGTTTGAATGAACACTCACATTTCTTGGTAGAATCGTGCAGGACTGAAATTTTTGATGTTTTTCTACTCCTCTCATGAGCACAAACAAGTCTCTAAAAGAATGAGTTTGCAACTACTTTACTTTTGGAGAAAATTCAAAACATTCATTATTCAATAGAGCCCAATAGCAAAAACCAGCTTTTGAATGAAGAATCACATTTCTTGGTAGAATCATGCAGGATTGAAATTTTTGATGGTTTTTTACTCCTCTCAACAGCCCAAACAAGATTCTAAAAGGATGAGTTTGCAACTACTTTACTTTTCGAGAAAATTCAAAACATTCATTATTCAATAGGGCCCAAAATATCAAAAACCAGAGGTTTGAATGAAGAATCACATTTCTTGGTAGAATCATGCAGGATTGAAATTTTTGATGGTTTTTTTACTCCTCTCAACAGCCCAAACAAGTTTCTAAAATGATGAGTTTGCAACTACTTTACTTTTGGAGAAAATTCAAAACATTCATTATTCAATAGGGCCCAAAATATCAAAAACCAGCGGTATGAATGAACACACATTTCTTGGTAGAATCATGCAGGACTGAAATTTTTGATGTTTTTCTACTCCTCTCATGAGCCCAAACAAGTCTCTAAAAGCATGAGTTTGCAACTACTTTACTTTTGAAGAAAATTCAAAACATTCATTATTCAATAGAACCCAATAGCAAAAATCAGGTTTTGAATGAAGAATCACATTTCTTGGTAGAATCATGCAGGATTGAAATTTTTGATGGTTTTTTACTCCTCTCAACAGCCCAAACAAGTTTCTAAAAGGATGAGTTTGCAACTACTTTACTTTTGGAGAAAATTCAAAACATTCATTATTCAATAGGGCCCAAACTATCAAAAACCAGCGGTTTGAATGAACACTCACATTTCTTGGTAGAATCGTGCAGGACTGAAATTTTTGATGTTTTTCTACTCCTCTCATGAGCACAAACAAGTCTCTAAAAGGATGAGTTTGCAACTACTTTACTTTTGGAGAAAATTCAAAACATTCATTATTCAATAGAGCCCAATAGCAAAAACCAGCGTTTTGAATGAAGAATCACATTTCTTGGTAGAAAATGCAGGATTGAAATTTTTGATGGTTTTTTACTCCTCTCAACAGCCCAAACAAGTTTCTAAAAGGATGAGTTTGCAACTACTTTACTTTTGGAGAAAATTCAAAACATTCAATATTCAATAGGGCCCAAAATATCAAAAACCAGCGGTTTGAATGAACACACATTTCTTGGTAGAATCATGCAGGACTGAAATTTTTGATGTTTTTCTACTCCTCTCATGAGCCCAAACAAGTCTCTAAAAGCATGAGTTTGCAACTACTTTACTTTTGGAGAAAATTCAAAACATTCATTATTCAATAGAGCCCAATAGCAAAAATCAGGTTTTGAATGAAGAATCACATTTCTTGGTAGAATCATGCAGGATTGAAATTTTTGATGGTTTTTTACTCCTCTCAACAGCCCAAACAAGTTTCTAAAAGGATGAGTTTGCAACTACTTTACTTTTGGAGAAAATTCAAAACATTCATTATTCAATAGGGCCCAAACTATCAAAAACCAGTGGTTTGAATGAACACTCACATTTCTTGGTAGAATCGTGCAGGACTGAAATTTTTGATGTTTTTCTACTCCTCTCATGAGCCCAAACAAGTCTCTAAAAGGATGAGTTTGCAACTACTTTACTTTTGGAGAAAATTCAAAACATTCATTATTCAATAGAACCCAATAGCAAAAATCAGCGTTTTGAATGAAGAATCACATTTCTTGGTAGAATCATGCAGGATTGAAATTTTTGATGGTTTTTTACTCCTCTCAACAGCCCAAACAAGTTTCTAAAAGGATGAGTTTGCAACTACTTTACTTTTGGAGAAAATTCAAAACATTCATTATTCAATAGGGCCCAAAATATCACAAACTAGCGGTTTGAATGAACACACATTTCTTGGTAGAATCATGCAGGACTGACATTTTTGATGTTTTTCTACTCCTCTCATGAGCCCAAACAAGTCTCTAAAAGCATGAGCTTGCAACTACTTTACTTTTGGAGAAAATTCAAAACATTCATTATTCAATAGAACCCAATAGCAAAAATCAGCGTTTTGAATGAAGAATCACATTTCTTGGTAGAATCATGCAGGATTGAAATTTTTGATGGTTTTTTACTCCTCTCAACAGCCCAAACAAGTTTCTAAAAGGATGAGTTTGCAACTACTTTACTTTTGCAGAAAATTCAAAACATTCATTATTCAATAGGGCCCAAAATATCAAAAACCAGCGGTTTGAATGAACACATATTTCTTGGTAGAATCATGCAGGACTGAAATTTTTGATGTTTTTCTACTCCTCTCATGAGCCCAAACAAGTCTCTAAAAGCATGAGTTTGCAACTACTTTACTTTTGGAGAAAATTCAAAACATTCATTATTCAATAGAGCCCAATAGCAAAAATCAGGTTTTGAATGAAGAATCACATTTCTTGGTAGAATCATGCAGGATTGAAATTTTTGATGGTTTTTTACTCCTCTCATGAACCCAAACAAGTCTCTAAAAGCATGAGCTTGCAACTACTTTACTTTTGGAGAAAATTCAAAACATTCATTATTCAATATAACCCAATAGCAAAAATCAGCGTTTTGAATGAATAATCACATTTCTTGGTAGAATCATGCAGGATTGAAATTTTTGATTCTTTTTTAATCCTCTCAACAGCCCAAACAAGTTTCTAAAAGGATGAGTTTGCAACTACTTTACTTTTGGAGAAAATTCAAAACATTCATTATTCAATAGGGCCCAAAATATCAAAAACCAGCGGTTTGAATGAACACTCACATTTCTTGGTAGAATCGTGCAGGACTGAAATTTTTGATGTTTTTCTACTCTCATGAGCCCAAACCAAGACTCTAAAAGGATGAGTTTGCAACTACTTTACTTTTGGAGAAAATTCAAAACATTCATTATTCAATAGAGCCCAATAGCAAAAACCAGCGTTTTGAATGAAGAATCACATTTCTTGGTAGAATCATGCAGGATTGAAATTTTTGATGGTTTTTTACTCCTCTCAACAGCCCAAACAAGTTTCTAAAAGGATGAGTTTGCAACGACTTTACTTTTGGAGAAAATTCAAAACATTCATTATTCAATAGGGCCCAAAATATCAAAAACCAGCGGTTTGAATGAACACACATTTCTTGGTAGAATCATGCAGGACTGAAATTTTTGATGTTTTTCTACTCCTCTCATGAGCCCAAACAAGTCTCTAAAAGCATGAGTTTGCGGAAGGGGTGTGGCCTGGAGCTCGATGTAGGAGGACACTTGAGCTCAGAGCTCCCATGAAGCCTATCTACAAAGCGACATAATTGCTTAAGACGACTCTTATTCATCAGAAGACCTTTGGAATTGGATTCTTATCTTTATTGTGAACATTTTGACACCTCCCTGGAAGAAATCCTCTGTTTACTTAAGGAATTACAGCCTTTAGAAGTGAGTGGTGAGGAGAGAGCCGCTGTTGACTCAACAGGTTTCCCCTGTACTTAGCCGCGGGTACCGCCATTGTTTACATCAGAGGTATGAACTGGAGGAGATCCTGTGTGACGGCTGCTGAGCCCCTGATCTGACGCTGAAGGAGCCTCGGTGTTCCTGAGTCGATAGAGGTCCGCTGTCGACGCTGTTGGATACTGGGCTCTGCGCAGCTTGCCGCCGCTCAGCTGCAGAGGAGTAAAGGAGCTGGCGGTGCTGGAGAGCGACGCGGCGGGAGTTGGCAGGCACGAAGCCGCAAGGAAGAGGCTGTCATCAAAGAAAGTAGAGGTGGCTCTGGTCCTTCTTGGGTGCCTCGGCTGAAGCTGTCACTGACTGAGTGTTGCATTGGTGAGTGCGGAGAAGAAGGGGAGCGCCGCATCTGATTTTAAAACTGTTTGGCGGGAGAGCTGCTGGAGCTTAGCGGCGGTCTAGGAGGAGAAGCCCACTGCTGGGGATATCTTTAACAGAAAGAATTTGGAATTGCCCACGCTTTTTCTGTGCTGATCGGAGGTCATTGCCTGGAGACCGAGCTCTGCGCAGCTTGCCGCCGCTCAGCTGCAGAGGAGTAAAGGAGCTGGCGGTGCTGGAGAGTGTCGCGGCAGGAGCTGGCGGGCACGAAGCTGCAAGGAAGAAGCTGTCATCAAAGAGGGTGGAGGTGGATCTGGTCCTTATTGGGTGCCTCGGCTGAGGCTGTCATTGACTGATTGTCACATCGAGTTCGACCCTTTAACACGCTAAGGGGCTTAGAGACGGCTACATTTATACAAGAAGAAGCAGAGGAGATTTAGTGAAATTTGACTATGGTTTTGGCGGTCACTTGATTACTATCCAACGGTGACCTGAAGGAAGGAGCATCGTTGACCCCTACTACTTGGAGAATATTACACTCGTTGGGTGAGATGGAATCTGTTGCTCTCTGAACTTATTGTTAGTCTCTTGGGGATGGTGAAATCTTAATTATTTGTAAATTGGAATAGGGATAGTAATATAGGGGAGAGTATCTGAATATTGTTATATCAATAAGACTGTTTGTGTATTGCTGAAGTGCATCCTTGAGTTAGATGAGACTTACATGGAGATTGTCTCTTGTGCCTTGTTTTGATGACATATTAAAGCATTAGAAGAAGATATTTAAGGGAATAACTAATCTATACATTCCTAGACGGGAAGATATAGAGCTTATACTGTCTTATTCTGAATCCTACTGATTGTATGCTCTTCTCTTCTCTGTCTATAACATTTAAGGCACCTGAGGTTATATAGGTAGTGTTTGGACAGGAGTGTATGAGGTGCTGTTGTTTTATATAAGCCTACGTTACGGAGGACAAGACGTCTCTATTGCTTTGTTGAATTATCAAAATTGAAGGGGTTACATTACTACTCTATTTAAGTCTTTATTCTTATCTTAGTTTGCGATTTACAAACCCTGCTGAAACTGTAATAAAGTTCAACTTAATTACAATAATAATAAAACAGGGGTGGCATATACAGGAACATTTAAGGGTATAGCGCATTTCCTTTACTCTTGTTTCGGTATACTCTAATTATGGCATCTAATTTGAAATCTAAATTGCCTACTAGTAAAAACCAGAAATCTACGAGCGCTTCAAATCAGAAAATTTACACTGAATCTGTTAATCTATTAAGTCCAATTAAATCTAGATCCCCTCTAAAAAGGGAGGAAGCTATCTCATCTAGACACATGCCTCACGGTTTATCTAATAAGGCTACTCAGCAGGACTCAGATCAAAAAATTATATCTTCTGACCCCCGTACTCTATCTTTCACATCTTCTCAAGTTTTTGATAATAAAGGTGCCTCAAAACTTTCTTTTCAGGATGAGGAAAGTAAAATGGATTTATCCAAATCTCATAAGAGAAGAATTCCAGAAGGTGAAACTGTGAGAACAGAGGCAGCAGATTTAGATTCTAATACTTCATCTGATGACTATTCTCCAAATAGTACCCCAGTTAAACAACTCTCTAAAAAAGGCTGTCCGGAGTCGTCTTCTACTGATTTTCTGACTCCCCATGACTTTGACTTTAAAACACTGTTGAACTCTGATAGGCGAGTCACTGATGGTTTGCTTGCTGGCTTCCTCATATCCTTCCAGGAATCCACCAATCAAGCTAATCAATTCATGCATAAATCTATCAATGCAATCAATGCGTCGATTAAAACGGGATTTGATTCTCACAGGAAGGATATGCAGGAGATTAGTGAAAAATTCTCTCAAAGATTTGAACTGAATGAGAAAAGATTGTCAAAGGTTGAAAATAGAACAGATGAGTTAGTAAAGCAAAACTCAGATTTAAAAGCCGAACTTTTATCCGTGAGGTCCAAGTTAACGGACTTAGAGGACCGGAGTAGACGGAACAACGTCAAGATTAGGGGGATACCTGAAAGCGTGATACAGAAAGACCTTTCAGATTACACTAAAGCTACGCTTAAAAAGGCTTTGCCGTCCTTAACTGATTTACAATTGATAATTGATAGGATTCACCGCCTGCCCCGCCCAAAGAATGTACCAATGGATAAGCCGAGGGATACGATACTTCACTTTCACTTTTTTGAAACTAAAGAAATGATACTAAGATATATTAGAGAGAAGGGCTCTCTACCTCCCCCTAATAATCATTTAAAATTCTTCTCTGATTTCTCAAAGTCAACTATGGAAGCTAGAAAATTGTTTAATCAAGCTACTAATGCTCTCAGGGAAATGGGGATTCCATATAAATGGGGCTTTCCAACAAAGTTACTTGTGTCACATAGGGGTAAAATTGTCCCCTTCTTTACTCCAAAGGAAGCTTTAGACTTTATACGCTTTCTAGATGAGGATCCTTCTAACAAAGATACTGGTTGAATAGGGATATATCTCTCATTGGTCTTTGTATTATTTACATTTGACATTTGACAAAATATCAATGGCTTCATGGGTTCTCGCCACTTTGGCTTTTTTTTTTTTTAAAGTACCCAAAAAAAGGAGATTATCACGTTCCGTGATTAACTCCAGGAGGACTCTTTAAGTTTGTTTATTTGTTTGTTATAGTTTTTTTTTTTTTTTCTTTTTGTTGTTTCATTCGCCTTTTCTAGACATATACATTTTATTGAATTCAGCTAATAAGAGTAAGCAATCCTAAATATATATAAGATAATTTACTCTAATAAAAAAGGAAAGAGATTATCATGAGAATTAAAATCCTTTCACACAATGTTAAAGGACTGAACAGTCCCCATAAGCGCTATATAACTTGGAGAGAAATAAGACGGCTTCAAGCGGATGTCTCTTGTTTACAAGAGGTCAAATTAATAAAAGATATACATCCAACCTTTCAGCATAAAGATTTTCCATATATTTTTAAATCCCTCAATAATAATAAAAAAAGTGCGGGAGTTATAACCATTATAAATACGAATATTCCCTTCCAATTAATTGAAGAACATCCCGACACCCAGGGAAGATTTCACATCCTCATATGTAAGTTAAATTTTAACCTTTGTACAATCGTGAATATATATGCCCCAAATAATGGTCAGATCTCTTTTTTTAATAAATTAATGCAGAAGATTGACAAAGTTAAAAAAGGTGACCTCATGCTAATAGGGGACTTCAATCTAGTTCCCGATAGAGAAATTGACTCATCATCTTCTGCTACTTCTAAATCAGGCCGATCTCTGAAAAATTGGATAAAACAAAATGAGATGTATGACATTTTCAGATGTCTAAATACCACCTCTAGAGAATTTACATATTACTCAGATATATATAAGACATCTTCCAGAATAGACTTATTTCTAACCAATGTCTTTTCTATCACAAAATTTAAGAAAATTGAAATTCTTGAGAAGTCTTTTTCCGACCACGCCCCTGTGCTGGCAGTATTTGAATCAGGCCCTCCAGTAGCAAACACTTTTCTTTGGAAGGTTAATCCTACCCTACTACGTACCCCAAAGTATAGAAATGTAATTACCGAAACTATTGATAATTATTTTAAAGAAAACTCTTCAGATAGTATTGATCCCTTTACATTATGGAACGCCCACAAGGCGGTCTTGAGAGGATGTCTCATCCAACTCTCCACGAGATACAAAAAAGAAAAAAGACAAAAAATTGCTGACCTCCAGAACCAAATTGCTTCAAAAGAAAAACAACAAAATTCCCTGTCTGCTCCATCCCATATTATCCATCTTGATATCCTGAAATTGAGATAGGCGTTAAGATCCGAAATTATTTCCGAGTACGATTCCATTGTTAGAGCATCAAAATATAATCTGTATGCTTCAATTAACAAACCCACCAAATATATGACAAGTAAACTTAAACAAGCTCGCGTAAGTAGAAGGATTGTTAAAATCAAATCCCCTTCAGGAGAAATGAAACAACACCCCTCTGATATTACCGAAATATTTGCGGATTATTTCGAAACCCTCTATAATCTTAAAAAAGATCCCTTAGTTCATACTCCTAATCAAAAAGAGATTGACCTTTTTCTTTCTAAATTGACCCTTCCCCAACTAGATAATTTGGACCTAACTCTTTTAAATCAACCGTTTACTGTAGAAGAAATTGCCAAAACGATTGACAAACTTAAACTTAACAAATCCCCTGGCCCAGATGGGTTCACAAACGAATATCTCAAGTTTTTCTCCAACATTTTATCCCCGCACCTAAAATCTCTTTTTGACCACGCTTCTAGTATTGGATCGTTCCCCAAAGAAATGACGGAGGCAACTATCATTTTGATCCCCAAAGACATTAGAAACCCAGAAGAAGTTAAAAATTATCGTCCGATCTCTTTAATTAACACTGATATTAAAGTATATTCAAAAATTTTAGCGGATCGATTAAAGAATCTTTTACCTGATCTTGTTAAAAATGATCAAGTAGGGTTTGTCTCCGGAAGACAAGTAACAGACGGTACCAGAAGAATCTTGAACTTGTTTAACATAGCTAGCTCTAATAATCTCCCTTCACTATTTATCTCGTTGGATGCCCAAAAAGCTTTTGATAGGGTGAATTGGGATTATCTTAAAGCTACTTTACTAAAGTTTGGTTTTGACAATCGCTTTATAACATCTATATTTGCATTGTACTCTAATACTAATGCTAAAACCTATACTAATAATCACCTTTCTAGGAATTTCAACATCACTAATGGAACAAGACAGGGCTGCCCCCTTTCGCCCCTTTTATTTGCCTTGGCAGTCGAGCCCTTGGCGGAAATGATCAGACAATGTACTGATATTTCGGGTTTTAAAACAAAAAATTATCATCACAAGTTAACCTTATTTGCTGACGACCTTATGTTATCAGTCACTGATCCGGCTAATTCACTTAACGCTTTAATCACCATTTTAGATGAGTTCTCTAAGGTCTCATATTTTAAAATAAATCCCCAAAAATCTAAAATAATACATTTTAATTTACGTCCCTCTGAAATTGAAGCCTTTAAAGAATTATCTGAATTTTACTGGGAAGATTTTGAACTAGAATACTTGGGGATAATTTTCCCTAAAGATTTGAAACTCATTGTTTCTAAGAATATGGAACATCTCAGTAAGAAAATCTTAAAAGACCTTTCTGGTTATAATAATTGCGATCTATCCCTGATGGGAAGAACCTTGGTAATAAAAACATATATTTTACCTAAAATTCTTTTTGTACTTAGGAATTTACCTCTTATGATTCCCACTTCCCTTTTATTTAAAATCCAAAAAGCAATTAACCTTTTTATCTGGAAAGGGAAGAAACCTAGAGTTGCTACTGAAATTTTATATAAGAAAAAGAGTAATGGAGGCCTTGCACTCCCCAATATTCAAATCTATTTTCAAGCTTCTCTTATTCTTCAGAGTCAACAGTGGTTTTCTACGAAAACACTTCCCGCTTGGTTGGACCTTGAGCTAGAACATTATGGGACTAGTTCAATATCAGATTTTTTCTTTAAAGATCTGCTATCTCCTTCGATCATTACTTATCAACATCCTGTTGTAAATTCTATACTGACTATGTGGAGGAGTTTCACAAAATTAAAGAAAGGCGACGACAGGAAAAGCATTTTGAAAAAATTCCCATTAAAATTATTATCAAAAATATATAAATGTCCAGTTCCAGAGGAGTGGTGCAGCTTTAAAATTAATACGGTAGGGGATTTATGGGACGGACAAAATTTTTTACCCTTTAATGAAATTAAAAATAAATTTCATGTCCCGTCTACACATTTCACCTCTTATCTACTTCTGAAAGATCTTCTGCGGAAATTTTTGACTAGTAGAGCTTTGAATTCGGATATTGTGGCCTCCATGTTTGCAAATGTTGCTCTTAAGTCGACTTGGAGTCTTAAAAACATATATTCCCACCTTAATGACGACACCGAACTCTTTAAAAATGTATACATTCAAAGATGGGAAAGGGATTTTAACATAAAATTTGATGAAGACCAATGGGGGAAGGCCATAAAGTTTTCAAATGCATCTACTATTTCGGCGACTTTACAGGAGTCTTTCTTTAAAACTTTAATTAGATGGCATTACACTCCGATTAGGTTAGCTCATATAGATAATAAATACTCCCCTCTATGCTGGAGGAATTGTGGTTTACCAGGTAACCTGTACCACATTTTCTGGAGCTGTCCTAAATTGAAGAGATTGTGGAAAGAAGTTACGAATCATATAAATACTCTCTCTGACAACGCAGTGAAGGTCACCCCACAAATGGCATTACTTTCTTTGGGCACTGAAGAAATAAATCCTGTTATTCGATTTGTAATGATACATACTTTTTTGGTGACCAAAAACGCTATAGCTTTCTGGTGGCTTAAAACTGATTTACCTTCTTTTGCTGATATTTTAGGTAAATTACGGACTCATAATTCTATGGAGAAAAGATTTGCCTTTATTAATGGTACTCTCCATAAATATCACACTAAATGGGATGTTTGGAATTTGAAATTTTCTTAATTTATGTTATCTAACACTACTGTAAACTCAATATGACAATGTTGGTTCCTTTTTTGAGAGGATTGCATTCAAGCGATGTATTATATTTGTTTCTTATGTACACTACTTGTATTAAACAATTTTATTTAATGTGTGATGTAACACGTAGAGTAAAGTTCTCTACTTTTTACTTTGTCCATTTACCCTTTCCCTCTATACTTGAAACTTTAATAAAAATATTTAAACAAAAAACCATGAGTTTGCAACTACTTTACTTTTGGAGAAAATTCAAAACATTCATTATTCAATAGGGCCCAAAATATCAAAAACCAGCAGTTTGAATGAACACACATTTCTTGGTAGAATCATGCAGGACTGAAATTTTTGATGTTTTTCTACTCCTCTCATGAGCCCAAACAAGTCTCTAAAAGCAATAGCTTGCAACTACTTTACTTTTGGAGAAAATTCAAAACATTCATTATTCAATAGGGCCCAAAATATCAAAAACCAGCAGTTTGAATGAACACACATTTCTTGGTAGAATCATGCAGGACTGAAATTTTTGATGTTTTTCTACTCCTCTCATGAGCACAAACAAGTCTCTAAAAGGATGAGTTTGCAACTACTTTACTTTTGGAGAAAATTCAAAACATTCATTATTCAATAGGGCCCAATAGCAAAAACCAGCGTTTTGAATGAAGAATCACATTTCTTGGTAGAATCATGCAGGATTGAAATTTTTGATGGTTTTTTACTCCTCTCAACAGCCAAATAAGTTTCTAAAAGGATGAGTTTGCAACTACTTTACTTTTGGAGAAAATTCAAAACATTCATTATTCAATAGGGCCCAAAATATCAAAAACCAGCGGTTTGAATGAACACACATTTCTTGGTAGAATCATGCAGGACTGAAATTTTTGATGTTTTTCTACTCCTCTCATGAGCCTAAACAAGTCTCTAAAAGCATGAGTTTGCAACTACTTTACTTTTGGAGAAAATTCAAAACATTCATTATTCAATAGAACCCAATAGCAAAAATCAGCGTTTTGAATGAAGAATCACATTTCTTGGTAGAATCATGCAGGATTGAAATTTTTTATGGTTTTTTACTCCTCTCAACAGCCCAAACAAGTTTCTAAAAGGATGAGTTTGCAACTACTTTACTTTTGGAGAAAATTCAAAACATTCATTATTCAATGTGGCCCAAACTATCAAAAACCAGCGGTTTGAATGAACACTCACATTTCTTGGTAGAATCGTGCAGGACTGAAATTTTTGATGTTTTTCTACTCCTCTCATGAGCCCAAACAAGTCTCTAAAAGGATGAGTTTGCAACTACTTTACTTTTGGAGAAAATTCAAAACATTCATTATTCAATAGAGCCCAATAGCAAAAACCAGCGTTTTGAATGAAGAATCACATTTCTTGGTAGAAAATGCAGGATTGAAATTTTTGATGGTTTTTTACTCCTCTCAACAGCCCAAACAAGTTTCTAAAAGGATGAGTTTGCAACTACTTTACTTTTGGAGAAAATTCAAAACATTCATTATTCAATAGGGCCCAAAATATCAAAAACCAGCGGTTTGAATGAACACACATTTCTTGATAGAATCGTGCAGGACTGAAATTTTTGATGTTTTTCTACTCCTCTCATGAGCCCAAACAAGTCTATAAAAGGATGAGTTTGCAACTACTTTACTTTTGGAGAAAATTCAAAACATTCATTATTCAATAGAACCCAATAGCAAAAATCAGCGTTTTGAATCACATTTCTTGGTAGAATCATGCAGGATTGAAATTTTTGATGGTTTTTTACTCCTCTCAACAGCCCAAACAAGTTTCTAAAAGGATGAGTTTGCAACTACTTTACTTTTGGAGAAAATTCAAAACATTCATTATTCAATAGGGCCCAAACTATCAAAAACCAGCGGTTTGAATGAACACTCACATTTCTTGGTAGAATCGTGCAGGACTGAAATTTTTGATGTTTTTCTACTCCTCTCATGAGCACAAACAAGTCTCTAAAAGGATGAGTTTGCAACTACTTTACTTTTGGAGAAAATTCAAAACATTCATTATTCAATAGGGTAAAAAAAAATCAAAAACCAGCGGTTTGAATGAACACTCACATTTCTTGGTAGAATCGTGCAGGACTGAAATTTTTGATGTTTTTCTACTCCTCTCATGAGCCCAAACCAAGACTCTAAAAGGATGAGTTTGCATCTACTTTACTTTTGGAGAAAATTCAAAACATTCATTATTCAATAGAGCCCAATAGCAAAAACCAGCGTTTTGAATGAAGAATCACATTTCTTGGTAGAATCATGCAGGATTGAAATTTTTGATGGTTTTTTACTCCTCTCAACAGCCCAAACAAGTTTCTAAAAGGATGAGTTTGCAACTACTTTACTTTTGGAGAAAATTCAAAACATTCATTATACAATAGGGCCCAAACTATCAAAAACCAGCGGTTTGAATGAACACTCACATTTCTTGGTAGAATCGTGCAGGACTGAAATTTTTGATGTTTTTCTACTCCTCTCATGAGCCCAAACAAGTCTCTAAAAGGATGAGTTTGCAACTACTTTACTTTTGAAGAAAATTCAAAACATTCATTATTCAATAGAACCCAATAGCAAAAATCAGCGTTTTGAATGAAGAATCACATTTCTTGGTAGAATCATGCAGGATTGAAATTTTTGATGGTTTTTTACTCCTCTCAACAGCCCAAACAAGTTTCTAAAAGGATGAGTTTGCAACTACTTTACTTTTGGAGAAAATTCAAAACATTCATTATTCAATAGGGCCCAAAATATCAAAAACCAGCGGTTTGAATGAACACACATTTCTTGGTAGAATCATGCAGGACTGAAATTTTTGATGGTTTTTTACTCCTCTCAACAGCCCAAACAAGTTTCTAAAAGGATGAGTTTGCAACTACTTTACTTTTGGAGAAAATTCAAAACATTCAATATTCAATAGGGCCCAAAATATCAAAAACCAGCGGTTTGAATGAACACACATTTCTTGGTAGAATCATGCAGGACTGAAATTTTTGATGTTTTTCTACTCCTCTCATGAGCCCAAACAAGTCTCTAAATGCATGAGCTTGCAACTACTTTACTTTTGGAGAAAATTCAAAACATTCATTATTCAATAGGGCCCAAACTATCAAAAACCAGCGGTTTGAATGAACACTCACATTTCTTGGTAGAATTGTGCAGGACTGAAATTTTTGATGTTTTTCTACTCCTCTCATGAGCCCAAACAAGTCTCTAAAAGTATGAGTTTGCAACTACTTTACTTTTGTAGAAAATTCAAAACATTCATTATTCAATAGAGCCCAATAGCAAAAATCAGGTTTTGAATGAAGAATCACATTTCTTGGTAGAATCATGCAGGATTGAAATTTTTGATGGTTTTTTACTCCTCTCAACAGCCCAAACAAGTTTCTAAAAGGATGAGTTTGCAACTACTTTACTTTTGGAGAAAATTCAAAACATTCATTATTCAATAGGGCCCAAACTATCAAAAACCAGCGGTTTGAATGAACACTCACATTTCTTGGTAGAATCGTGCAGGACTGAAATTTTTGATGTTTTTCTACTCCTCTCATGAGCCCAAACCAAGTCTCTAAAAGGATGAGTTTGCAACTACTTTACTTTTGGAGAAAATTCAAAACATTCAATTGACATTCATTGAATTCTCTCCAAAAGTAAAGTAGTTGCAAACTCATCCTTTTAGAGACTTGTTTGGGCTCATGAGAGGAGTAGAAAAACATCAAAAATTTCAGTCCTGCACGATTCTACCAAGAAATGTGTGTTCATTCAAACCGCTGGTTTTTGATATTTTGGGCCCTATTGAATAATGAATGTTTTGAATTTTTTCCAAAAGTAAAGTAGTTGCAAACTCATCCTTTTAGAAACGTGTTTGGGCTTTTGAGAGGAGTAAAAAACCATCAAAAATTTCAATCCTGCATGATTCTACCAAGAAATGTGATTCTTCATTCAAAACGCTGGTTTTTGCTATTGGGCTCTATTGAATAATGAATGTTTTGAATTTTCTCCAAAAGTAAAGTAGTTGCAAACTCATCCTTTTAGAGTCTTGTTTGGGCTCATGAGAGGAGTAGAAAAACATCAAAAATTTCAGTCCTGCACGATTCTACCAAGAAATATGAGTGTTCATTCAAACCGCTGGTTTTTGATAGTTTGGGCCCTATTGAATAATGAATGTTTTGAATTTTCTCCAAAAGTAAAGTAGTTGCAAACTCATCCTTTTAGAAACTTGTTTTGGCTGTTGAGAGGAGTAAAAAACCATCATAAATTTCAATCCTGCATGATTCTACCAAGAAATGTGATTCTTCATTCAAAACGCTGGTTTTTGCTATTGGGCTCTATTGAATAATGAATGTTTTGAATTTTCTCCAAAAGTAAAGTAGTTGCAAACTCATCCTTTTAGAGTCTTGTTTGGGCTCATGAGAGGAGTAGAAAAAAAGCAGCAGCAGCAGCAGCAGCTAGGTGCGCTGCTTGCCTGCAGTAAATAGGATGTGTTCCATCCATGGAACACTGTGATAGGAATCATGCCATTCATAGAACACAATGCTTGGATGTGTTCTATTCCTGGAACAATGGGGCCACGTGTCACAATGGGACCACGTGTCACAATGGGCAGCCCACAGTCTGTAGCAGCTGCGCAGTAGTAGTCAGCTTCAGTCTGCTGAGGGAGCCTCAGCAGACAGGTGGGCGATGCTCGCCAGGGAGATGGAAAAATAGCTTGCTCTCTTCACTCCACGCATCATTTCAGTATCTGCAGTTCCTCTGAGAATGGTGCACTCACTCTCTTAAGCAGTTTCCAAAGACAGATTGAATTGAAATCGGGATACACAAGTAGTGTTTTCAAAGCATGATTTGAATGCTTTTTTCAAATGTCGTTGCTCTGTAATTAGTTTTTCTTGGTCCAAGTTGCACATTTCCAATTCCTTAGCCTTGATTTAACTTGACCAACTCTTCTACTACTACTACTACTACTACTACTACTGCTACTACACTTATTCACCTCTATATGGGAGGCATTGCACTGTATTCAATCTGTCAGTAAAATAACAATCTATCTTGGCCTTTGCTGCGTGGTAGGTACAGTTGTGACAAGCTGCAGTAATGTGTTTGGCTTTGGATAGCTACATTTCTGCACACCCACCTGCTACAAGGCCTGCAGCCCCTTCCCCTCAGTACTTCCCCAGTCTTAATTCAAGCATTCAATTCCTACCACATCCCTCATGCAATGATATGTCGTTTCATTTTTGAAACATTGTCCCCCTCTTGTGGCCTTCCAACTTTGAAATTTACTGTTCAATTTTGAATTAATTTATATATGAATTAAATGGAAAAGCAACGATTTATCTGGCGAGTTATTTGAATGTTCGGCCTACGTCCACCTGTCTGACAGACGGTATTCTAGTGGCTTGTAGCAGCAGCAGCAGCAGCAGCAGCTAGGTGCGCTGCTTGCCTGCAGTAAATAGGATGTGTTCCATCCATGGAACACTGTGATAGGAATCATGCCATTCATAGAACACAATGCTTGGATGTGTTCTATTCCTGGAACAATGGGACCACGTGTCACAATGGGACCACGTGTCACAATGGGCCGCCCACAGTCTGTAGCAGCTGCGCAGTAGTATTCAGCTTCAGTCTGCTGAGGGAGCCTCAGCAGACAGGTGGGCGATGCTCGCCAGGGAGATGGAAAAATAGCTTGCTCACTTCACTCCACACATCATTTCAGTATCTGCAGTTCCTCTGAGAATGGTGCACTCACTCTCTTAAGCGGTTTCCAAAGACAGATTGAATTGAAATCGGGATACACAAGTAGTGTTTTCAAAGCATGATTTGAATGCTTTTTTCAAATGTCGTTGCTCTGTAATTAGTTTTTCTTGGTCCAAGTTGCACATTTCCAATTCCTTAGCCTTGATTTAACTTGACCAAATCTTCTACTACTACAACTACTACTACTACTCTTATTCACCTCTATATGGGAGGCATTGCACTGTATTCAATCTGTCAGTAAAATAACGATCTATCTTGGCCTTTGCTGCTTGGTAGGTACAGGTGTGACAAGCTGCAGTAATGTGTTTGGCTTTGGATAGCTACATTTCTGCACACCCACCTGCTACAAGGCCTGCAGCCCCTTCCCCTCAGTACTTCCCCAGTCTTAATTCAAGCATTCAATTCCTACCACATCCCTCATGCAATGATATGTCGTTTCATTTTTGAAACATTGTCCCCCTCTTGTGGCCTTCCAACTTTGAAATTTACTGTTCAATTTTGAATTAATTCATATATGAATTAAATGGAAAAGCAACGATTTATCTGGCTAGTTATTTGAATGTTCGGCCTACGTCCACCTGTCTGACAGACGGTATTCTAGTGGCTTGTAGCAGCAGCAGCAGCAGCTAGGTGCGCTGCTTGCCTGCAGTAAATAGGATGTGTTCCATCCATGGAACACTGTGATAGGAATCATGCCATTCATAGAACACAATGCTTGGATGTGTTCTATTCCTGGAACAATGGGACCACGTGTCACAATGGGACCACGTGTCACAATGGGCCGCCCACAGTCTGTAGCAGCTGCGCAGTAGTAGTCAGCTTCAGTCTGCTGAGGGAGCCTCAGCAGAGAGGTGGGCGATGCTCGCCAGGGAGATGGAAAAATAGCTTGCTCACTTCACTCCACGCATCATTTCAGTATCTGCAGTTCCTCTGAGAATGGTGCACTCACTCTTAAGCGGTTTCCAAAGACAGATTGAATTGAAATTGGGATACACAAGTAGTGTTTTCAAAGCATGATTTGAATGCTTTTTTCAAATGTCGTTGCTCTGTAATTAGTTTTTCTTGGTCCAAGTTGCACATTTCCAATTTCTTAGCCTTGATTTAACTTGACCAACTCTTCTACTACTACTACTACTACTACTACTACTACTCTTATTCACCTCTATATGGGAGGCATTGCACTGTATTCAATCTGTCAGTAAAATAACGATCTATCTTGGCCTTTGCTGCTTGGTAGGTACAGGTGTGACAAGCTGCAGTAATGTGTTTGGCTTTGGAAAGCTACATTTCTGCACACCCACCTGCTACAAGGCCTGCAGCCCCTTCCCCTCAGTACTTCCCCAGTCTTAATTCAAGCATTCAATTCCTACCACATCCCTCATGCAATGATATGTCGTTTCATTTTTGAAACATTGTCCCCCTCTTGTGGCCTTCCAACTTTGAAATTTACTGTTCAATTTTGAATTAATTCATATATGAATTAAATGGAAAAGCAACGATTTATCTGGCGAGTTATTTGAATGTTCGGCCTACGTCCACCTGTCTGACAGACGGTATTCTAGTGGCTTGTAGCAGCAGCAGCAGCAGCTAGGCGCGCTGCTTGCCTGCAGTAAATAGGATGTGTTCCATCCATGGAACACTGTGATAGGAATCATGCCATTCACAGAACACAATGCTTGGATGTGTTCTATTCCTGGAACAATGGGGCCACGTGTCACAATGGGACCACGTGTCACAATGGGCAGCCCACAGTCTGTAGCAGCTGCGCAGTAGTAGTCAGCTTAAGTCTGCTGAGGGAGCCTCAGCAGACAGGTGGGCGATGCTCGCCCGGGAGATGGAAAAATAGCTTGCTCACTTCACTCCACGCATCATTTCAGTATCTGCAGTTCCTCTGAGAATGGTGCACTCACTCTCTTAAGCGGTTTCCAAAGACAGATTGAATTGAAATTGGGATACACAAGTAGTGTTTTCAAAGCATGATTTGAATGCTTTTTTCAAATGTCGTTGCTCTGTAATTAGTTTTTCTTGGTCCAAGTTGCACATTTCCAATTTCTTAGCCTTGATTTAACTTGACCAACTCTTCTACTACTACTACTACTACTACTACTACTACTACTACTACTACTCTTATTCACCTCTATATGGGAGGCATTGCACTGTATTCAATCTGTCAGTAAAATAACGATCTATCTTGGCCTTTGCTGCTTGGTAGGTACAGGTGTGACAAGCTGCAGTAATGTGTTTGGCTTTGCATAGCTACATTTCTGCACACCCACCTGCTACAAGGCCTGCAGCCCCTTCCCCTCAGTACTTCCCCAGTCTTAATTCAAGCATTCAATTCCTACCACATCCCTCATGCAATGATATGTCGTTTCATTTTTGAAACATTGCCCCCCTGTTGTGGCCTTCCAACTTTGAAATTTACTGTTCAATTTTGAATTAATTCATATATGAATTAAATTGAAAAGCATCGATTTATCTGGTGAGTTATTTGAATGTTCGGCCTACGTCCACCTGTCTGACAGACGGTATTCTAGTGGATTGTAGCAGCAGCAGCAGCAGCTAGGTGCGCTGCTTGCCTGCAGTAAATAGGATGTGTTCCATCCATGGAACACTGTGATAGGAATCATGCCATTCATAGAACACAATGCTTGGATGTGTTCTATTCCTGGAACAATGGGACCACGTGTCACAATGGGACCACATGTCACAATGGGCAGCCCACAGTCTGTAGCAGCTGCGCAGTAGTAGTCAGCTTCAGTCTGCTGAGGGAGCCTCAGCAGACAGGTGGGCGATGCTCGCCATGGAGATGGAAAAATAGCTTGCTCACTTCACTCCACGCATCATTTCAGTATCTGCAGTTCCTCTGAGAATGGTGCACTCACTCTCTTAAGCGGTTTCCAAAGACAGATTGAATTGAAATCGGGATACACAAGTAGTGTTTTCAAAGCATGATTTGAATGCTTTTTTCAAATGTCGTTGCTCTGTAATTAGTTTTTCTTGGTCCAAGTTGCACATTTCCAATTCCTTAGCCTTGATTTAACTTGACCAACTCTTCTACTACTACTACTCTTATTCACCTCTATATGGGAGGCATTGCACTGTATTCAATCTGTCAGTAAAATAACGATCTATCTTGGCCTTTGCTGCTTGGTAGGTACAGGTATGACAAGCTGCGGTAATGTGTTTGGCTTTGGATAGCTACATTTCTGCACACCCACCTGCTACAAGGCCTGCAGCCCCTTCCCCTCAGTACTTCCCCAGTCTTAATTCAAGCATTCAATTCCTACCACATCCCTCATGCAATGATATGTCATTTCATTTTTGAAACATTGTCCCCCTCTTGTGGCCTTCCAACTTTGAAATTTACTGTTCAATTTTGAATTAATTCATATATGAATTAAATGGAAAAGCAACGATTTATCTGGCGAGTTATTTGAATGTTCGGCCTACATCCACCTGTCTGACAGACGGTATTCTAGTGGCTTGTAGCAGCAGCAGCAGCAGCAGCAGCTAGGTGCGCTGCTTGCCTGCAGTAAATAGGATGTGTTCCATCCATGGAACACTGTGATAGGAATCATGCCATTCATAGAACACAATGCTTGGATGTGTTCTATTCCTGGAACAATGGGACCACGTGTCACAATGGGACCACGTGTCACAATGGGCAGCCCACAGTCTGTAGCAGCTGCGCAGTAGTAGTCAGCTTCAGCCTGCTGAGGGAGCCTCAGCAGACAGGTGGGCGATGCTCGCCAGGGAGATGGAAAAATAGCTTGCTCACTTCACTCCACGCATCATTTCAGTATCTGCAGTTCCTCTGAGAATGGTGCACTCACTCTCTTAAGCGGTTTCCAAAGACAGATTGAATTGAAATTGGGATAGACAAGTAGTGATTTCAAAGCATGATTTGAATGCTTTTTTCAAATGTCGTTGCTCTGTAATTAGTTTTTCTTGGTCCAAGTTGCACATTTCCAATTCCTTAGCCTTGATTTAACTTGACCAACTCTTCTACTACTACTACTACTACTACTACTCTTATTCACCTCTATATGGGAGGCATTGCACTGTATTCAATCTGTCAGTAAAATAACGATCTATCTTGGCCTTTGCTGCTTGGTAGGTACAGGTGTGACAAGCTGCAGTAATGTGTTTGGCTTTGGATAGCTACATTTCTGCACACCCACCTGCTACAAGGCCTGCAGCCCCTTCCCCTCAGTACTTCCCCAGTCTTAATTCAAGCATTCAATTCCTACCACATCCCTCATGCAATGATATGTCGTTTCATTTTTGAAACATTGTCCCCCTCTTGTGGCCTTCCAACTTTGAAATTTACTGTTCAATTTTGAATTAATTCATATATGAATTAAATGGAAAAGCAACGATTTATCTGGCGAGTTATTTGAATGTTCGGCCTACGCCCACCTGTCTGACAGACGGTATTCTAGTGGCTTGTAGCAGCAGCAGCAGCAGCAGCAGCTAGGTGCGCTGCTTGCCTGCAGTAAATAGGATGTGTTCCATCCATGGAACACTGTGATAGGAATCATGCCATTCATAGAACACAATGCTTGGATGTGTTCTATTCCTGGAACAATGGGACCACGTGTCACAATGGGACCACGTGTCACAATGGGCAGCCCACAGTCTGTAGCAGCTGCGCAGTAGTAGTCAGCTTCAGTCTGCTGAGGGAGCCTCAGCAGACAGGTGGGCGATGCTCGCCAGGGAGATGGAAAAATAGCTTGCTCACTTAACTCCACGCATCATTTCAGTATCTGCAGTTCCTCTGAGAATGGTGCACTCACTCTCTTAAGCGGTTTCCAAAGACATATTGAATTGAAATTGGGATACACAAGTAGTGTTTTCAAAGCATGATTTGAATGCTTTTTTCAAATGTCGTTGCTCTGTAATTAGTTTTTCTTGGTCCAAGTTGCACATTTCCAATTCCTTAGCCTTGATTTAACTTGACCAACTCTTCTACTACTACTACTACCAGGGGAAGAGTCTTGAGGAGATCATTTGCATATTCCCAGTGCCTTCTGGGAGAAGTGAAGAGTCTCCGCGAGCTCAACGATCACTGGGTTTTGGCCGTTGCAGCTGAAAAGAGGAAATCGGAAAACCAGGGGAAGAGTCTTGAGGAGATCATTTGCATATTCCCAGTGCCTTCTGGGAGAAGTGAAGAGTCTCCGCGAGCTCAACGATCACTGGGTTTTGGCCGTTGCAGCTGAAAAGAGGAAATCGGAAAACCAGGGGAAGAGTCTTGAGGAGATCATTTGCATATTCCCAGTGCCTTCTGGGAGAAGTGAAGAGTCTCCGCGAGCTCAACGATCACTGGATTTTGGCCGTTGCAGCTGAAAAGAGGAAATCGAAAAACCGAATTTGGGCTCATCTTTCATCGTTTTTAAGAAATCTCAAGATGGAAGAGGCCAGGAGCCATTTGGTGAGCTGCATTTCTTGCTACATGTTCACAGACTTACCAGTGGAAAAGCCAAACTTCACATGCCACAAATGCAAGCTTGTGTCCCTGTTGGAGGAAAAGTTGCAAAATCTCGAAGAGAGGTTAGCTACGTTGAAGATCATTAAGGAAGGTGAAGAGTTCTTGGACAGAGCAGAATTATCTCTTCATGTTACAGAAAGAGAAGAAATTCGAAGTGCACCTGAAGAAACAGAGAAATGGAGACATGTGACCCAGAGAAGCAGGAGGATCAGGAGGCAGTCAGCACCCATACTGCTTAGAAACCAGTACCAGGCTCTCACGCAGGAAAACAATGAAGAAATACATCAGGATAAGACTTTGCTAACAAGCAGCAACCTTGTACGCCTTCAGAGTCCTCCTGGATGGAGAAAGAAAAATGTTGTGAAGAAGAAACGGAGAGTGGTGGTCATGGGGGATTCCCTGTTGAGAGGAACTGAGGCCGCTATCTGCAGACCGGATATAACTTCAAGAGAAATGTGTTGTCTTCCAGGTGCAAAAATTAAAGATGTGTCTGACCGGATATCAGGACTCTTCAGACCTACAGATGACTACCCATTCCTGCTACTACATGTGGGGACAAATGACACTGCAAGAAACGACCTGGAAACCATCTGCAGAGACTTTGAAGACTTAGGCAAGAAAGTGAAAGAACTGGGAGCGCAGGTGGTCTTCTCTTCCATCCTCCCAGTGGATGGCCATGGAACAAGGAGGTGGAATAAGATTCTGCAGGTGAACAACTGGCTACGTCGATGGTGCCGTCAGCAACGATTTGGATTTCTGGATCACGGAGTGAACTACTTATACGATGGACTACTTGCTAGAGATGGGGTGCACCTTACGAAGACTGGAAAGCATGTATTTGGAAGTCGCCTTGCTACACTTGTAAGGAGAGCTTTAAACTAGAACAAAATGGGAAGGGAAGCAAAAGACCAGAAAAAGCCATACACCTGACAAATGCTATTGAGAACTCTGCTATTAGAAGTGGAAAGGAAGAACAAAGACGAAAGAATCTAATTAATACAAATTTTGGAGAAAGAGAAACCAATCACAAACTAAAATGTTTCTATACTAATGCACAAAGCATGGGCAACAAACAAGGAGAATTGGAACTACTAACACAGGAAAAGAAATATGATGTCATTGGAATCACTGAAACTTGGTGGGACAATACACATGATTGGAATACAAGACTAGAAGGATACAACTTATTTGCAAGAAACAGACTTGATAAACGAGGAGGGGGTGTCGCATTGTATATTAGAAACGCGTATATCTGCACAGAGATTGAAGCTTCAGAGACTGGGAGTTCTGTGGAAACTGTTTGGGTAAGAATACAAGGACAGAACAACGGAAAGGACACCATTGTAGGCATTTACTACAGGCCGCCTGTGCAAGCTGAAGCTATGGATGAACTCTTTATGCATCAAATGGCCAAGTTCTCCAAAAAATATGACATAGTTGTCATGGGAGATTTCAACTATCCAGACATTTGTTGGGAATCTCTCTCAGGCAAAACTAACAGGTCAAGGAAATTCTTATCCTCTCTTGCTGACAACTTTATCTTCCAAAAGGTAAGGGAGAAAACAAGGGGAACTGCTACCTTGGATCTAATCCTTATAAACAGGGAGGAAATGGTTGAGGAGGTAAAAGTGGCTGGGACCCTAGGAGGAAGCGACCATGCTATTTTAGAATTTTGGATAACTAGAGGCGGAAGACCTGTGAAGACTCAGACGTCAAGGTTAGATTTCAGAAAGGCAGATTTTAAGGGATTCAGAAAGAGAATTGGAGGGATCCAATGGCTGGATATCCTTAAAGACAAAAATGTCCAGGAAGGATGGGAAATCTTGAAAAATGAAATTCTCAAAGCACAGTTGTTAATTCCGAAAAGAGGGAAGAATAGGAAGCAGTTAAGGAAACCAGGATGGATGAACACAGAACTTAAGCACATGCTAAAAAGGAAGAAAAAAATGTTTATAAAATGGAAAGAGGGAGGCATATCTAAAGAAGAATATAATGCTGTCTGCAGAACCTGCAGGACACAAATCAGATTATCTAAAGCTGAAAATGAATTGAGGCTTGCAAGAGATGTCAAAAGCAATAATAAAGGATTTTGGGGATATGTCAAAAGTAAAAGAAAAGTCAAAGATGCTATAGGATTTTTACAGGATGAAAATGATGAAATGGTAAGACAGGATGTTGAGAAGGCTGAACTTTTAAATTCCTATTTTGCATCTGTTTTCTCTCAGAAAGGAAATGTAACATCAACTGTTATTCACTGTCCTATTAAGGGAATAGAAGAATCCAGGATATCTATAAACAGAAAGATAGTGAGGAAACACTTAGCTAACCTAAATGAATTCAAGTCTCCAGGTCCAGATGAATTACACCCCAGAGTACTGAAGGAGATAGCAGAAGAAATTTTTGAACCCCTCTCTATAATCTTTGAAAATTCTTGGAGAACAGGAGAAGTGCCAGAAGACTGGAGAAGAGCAAATGTTGTTCCTATCTTCAAAAAGGGGAAGAAGGTGGACCCAGGTAACTATAGGCCGGTGAGTCTGACTTCTATACCAGGAAAGATCTTTGAACAAATTATTAAACAACATGTATGTCAATACCTGGATAAGAATGAAGTGATTAAACAGAGTCAGCATGGGTTTGTAACTAATAAGTCATGTCAGACTAACTTAATTTCCTTCTATGACGGTATCACTGATTGGGTAGATCAAGGAAATGCTGTAGATATAGTATATCTTGACTTCAGCAAAGCATTTGACAAAGTCTCTCATACAATCCTTATTGAAAAAATGATTAAGTATGGAATGGACAAGGCAACTGTTAGGTGGATTCAAAACTGGCTTAGTGATCGGACCCAAAGAGTGGTCGTAAATGGCTGCACATCCAGTTGGAAGAATGTCTCAAGTGGGGTACCACAGGGCTCTGTCCTGGGCCCTGTATTGTTCAACATCTTTATCAACGATTTAGATGAAGGAATTGAGGGTAAACTGATTAAATTTGCTGATGACACAAAGCTAGGAGGGATAGCTAATACTAGAGAAGAGAGAGAGAGGATTCAAAAAGATTTAAATAAACTGGAGAAGTGGGCAGCAACTAACAGAATGGTTTTTAACAGGGAGAAATGCAAAGTACTACATCTGGGCAATAAAAATGGAAAAAGCATATATAGAATGGGAGGAATAGGGCTAAGTGACAGCACATGTGAAAAAGACTTGGGTATACTAATAGATCACAGACTGAATATGAGTCAACAGTGTGATGCAGCAGCAAAAAAGGCAAATGCAATTCTAGGATGTATTAACAGAAGCATACAGTCTAGATCACGTGAAGTCATTATTTCCCTCTACTCCTCTTTGGTCCGACCTCATCTGGAATATTGTGTCCAGTTTTGGGCACCACATTTTAAAAAAGACATCAACAAACTGGAGCAAGTTCAAAAAAGAGCAACCAGAATGGTGACCGGTCTGCAAACCCTGTCTTATGAGGAAAGGTTGCAGGATTTGGGCATGTTTAGTTTGCAAAAGAGAAGACTGAGAGGAGACTTAATAGCTGTCTACAAATATCTAAAGGGCTGTCACATTGTAGAAGGATCAACTTTATTCTCATTTGCACAAGGAAAGACTAGAAGCAATGGGATGAAACTGAATGGGAGGAAACACAGATTAGATATTAGAAAAAACTTTTTGACAGTTAGAGTGATCAATGAGTGGAACAGGCTGCCACGAGAAGTGGTGAGTTCTCCTTCAATGGAAGTCTTCAAACAGAGGCTGGACAGACATCTGACTGGGATGATTTAGCGAATCCTGCTTTGAGCAGGGGGTTGGACCAGATGGCCCAGGAGGTCCCTTCCAACTCTACGATTCTATGATTCTATGATTCTATGATTCTACTACTCCTACTACTACTCTTATTCACCTCTATATGGGAGGCATTGCACTGTATTCAATCTGTCAGTAAAATAACGATCTATCTTGGCCTTTGCTTCTTGGTAGGTACAGGTGTGACAAGCTGCAGTAATGTGTTTGGCTTTGGATAGCTACATTTCTGCACACCCATCTGCTACAAGGCCTGCAGCCCCTTTCCCTCAGTACCTCCCCAGTCTTAATTCAAGCATTCAATTCCTACCACATCCCTCATGCAATGATATGTCGCTTCATTTTTGAAACATTGCCCCCCTCTTGTGGCCTTCCAACTTTGAAATTTACTGTTCAATTTTGAATTAATTCATATATGAATTAAATGGAAAAGCAATGATTTATCTGGCGAGTTATTTGAATGTTCGGCCTACGTCCACCTGTCTGACAGACGGTATTCTAGTGGCTTGTAGCAGCAGCAGCAGCAGCTAGGTGCGCTGCTTGCCTGCAGTAAATAGGATGTGTTCCATCCATGGAACACTGTGATAGGAATCATGCCATTCATAGAACACAATGCTTGGATGTGTTCTATTCCTGGAACAATGGGACCACGTGTCACAATGGGACCACATGTCACAATGGGCAGCCCACAGTCTGTAGCAGCTGCGCAGTAGTAGTCAGCTTCAGTCTGCTGAGGGAGCCTCAGCAGACAGGTGGGCGATGCTCGCCAGGGAGATGGAAAAATAGCTTGCTCACTTCACTCCACGCATCATTTCTGTATCTGCAGTTCCTCTGAGAATGGTGCACTCACTCTCTTAAGCAGTTTCCAAAGACAGATTGAATTGAAATCGGGATACACAAGTAGTGTTTTCAAAGCATGATTTGAATGCTTTTTTCAAATGTCGTTGCTCTCTAATTAGTTTTTCTTGGTCCAAGTTGCACATTTCCAATTCCTTAGCCTTGATTTAACTTGACCAACTCTTCTACTACTACTACTACTACTACTACTACTACTACTACTACTACTACTACTCTTATTCACCTCTATATGGGAGGCATTGCACTGTATTCAATCTGTCAGTAAAATAACGATCTATCTTGGCCTTTGCTGCTTGGTAGGTACAGTTGTGACAAGCTGCAGTAATGTGTTTGGCTTTGGATAGCTACATTTCTGCACACCCACCTGCTACAAGGCCTGCAGCCCCTTCCCCTCAGTACTTCCCCAGTCTTAATTCAAGCATTCAATTCCCACCACATCCCTCATGCAATGATATGTCGTTTCATTTTTGAAACATTGTCCCCCTCTTGTGGCCTTCCAACTTTGAAATTTACTGTTCAATTTTGAATTAATTTATATATGAATTAAATGGAAAAGCAACGATTTATCTGGCGAGTTATTTGAATGTTCGGCCTACGTCCACCTGTCTGACAGACGGTATACTAGTGGCTTGTAGCAGCAGTAGCAGCAGCAGCAGCAGCAGCAGCAGCTAGGTGCGCTGCTTGCCTGCAGTAAATAGGATGTGTTCCATCCATGGAACACTGTGATAGGAATCATGCCATTCATAGAACACAATGCTTGGATGTCTTCTATTCCTGTAACAATGGGACCACGTGTCACAATGGGACCACGTGTCACAATGGGTCGCCCACAGTCTGTAGCAACTTCAGTCTGCTGAGGGAGCCTCAGCAGACAGGTGGGCGATGCTCGCCAGGGAGATGGAAAAATAGCTTGCTCACTTCACTCCACACATCATTTCAGTATCTGCAGTTCCTCTGAGAATGGTGCACTCACTCTCTTAAGCGGTTTCCAAAGACAGATTGAATTGAAATCGGGATACACAAGTAGAGTTTTCAAAGCATGATTTGAATGCTTTTTTCAAATGTCGTTGCTCTGTAATTAGTTTTTCTTGGTCCAAGTTGCACATTTCCAATTCCTTAGCCTTGATTTAACTTGACCAACTCTTCTACTACTACTACTACTACTACTACTACTCTTATTCACCTCTATATGGGAGGCATTGCACTGTATTCAATCTGTCAGTAAAATAATGATCTATCTTGGCCTTTGCTGCTTAGAATCATAGAATCATAGAATCGTAGAGTTGGAAGGGACCTCCTGGGCCATCTGGTCCAACCCCCTGCTCAAAGCAGGATTCGCTAAATCATCCCAGTCAGATGTCTGTCCAGCCTCTGTTTGAAGACTTCCATTGAAGGAGAACTCACCACTTCTCGTGGCAGCCTGTTCCACTCATTGATCACTCTAACTGTCAAAAAGTTTTTTCTAATATCTAATCTGTGTCTCCTCCCATTCAGTTTCATCCCATTGCTTCTAGTCTTTCCTTGTGCAAATGAGAATAAAGTTGATCCTTCTACAATGTGACAGCCCTTTAGATATTTGTAGACAGCTATTAAGTCTCCTCTCAGTCTTCTCTTTTGCAAACTAAACATTCCCAAATCCTGCAACCTTTCCTCATAAGACAGGGTTTGCAGACCGGTCACCATTCTGGTCGCTCTTTTCTGAACTTGCTTGGTAGGTACAGGTGTGACAAGCTGCAGTAATGTGTTTGGCTTTGGATAGCTACATTTCTGCACACCCACCTGCTACAAGGCCTGCAGCCCCTTCCCCTCAGTACTTTCCCAGTCTTAATCCAAGCAATCAATTCCTACCACATCCCTCTTGCAATGATATGTCGTTTCGTTTTTGAAACATTGTACCCCTCTTGTGGCCTTCCAACTTTGAAATTTACTGTTCAATTTTGAATTAATTCATATATGAATTAAATGGAAAAGCAACGATTTATCTGGCTAGTTATTTGAATGTTCGGCCTACGTCCACCTGTCTGACAGACGGTATTCTAGTGGCTTGTAGCAGCAGCAGCTAGGTGCGCTGCTTGCCTGCAATAAATAGGATGTGTTCCATCCATGGAACACTGTGATAGGAATCATGCCATTCATAGAACACAATTCTTGGATGTGTTCTATTCCTGGAACAATGGGACCACGTGTCACAATGGGACCACGTGTCACAATGGGCAGCCCACTGTCTGTAGCAGCTGCGCAGTAGTAGTCAGCTTCAGTCTGCTGAGGGAGCCTCAGCAGACAGGTGGGCGATGCTCGCCAGGGAGATGGAAAAAAAGCTTGCTCACTTCACTCCACGCATCATTTCAGTATCTGCAGTTCCTCTGAGAATGGTGCACTCACTCTCTTAAGCGGTTTCCAAAGACAGATTGAATTGAAATCGGGATACACAAGTAGTGTTTTCAAAGCATGATTTGAATGCTTTTTTCAAATGTCGTTGCTCTGTAATTAGTTTTTCTTGGTCCAAGTTGCACATTTCCAATTCCTTAGCCTTTATTTAACTTGACCAACTCTTCTACTACTACTACTACTACTACTACTACTACTACTACTACTACTACTCTTATTCACCTCTATATGGGAGGCATTGCACTGTATTCAATCTGTCAGTAAAATAACGATCTATCTTGGCCTTTGCTGCTTGGTAGGTACAGGTGTGACAAGCTGCAGTAATGTGTTTGGCTTTGGATAGCTACATTTCTGCACACCCACCTGCTACAAGGCCTGCAGCCCCTTCCCCTCAGTACTTCCCCAGTCTTAATTCAAGCATTCAATTCCTACCACATCCCTCATGCAATGATATGTCGTTTCATTTTTGAAACATTGTCCCCCTCTTGTGGCCTTCCAACTTTGAAATTTACTGTTCAATTTTGAATTAATTCATATATGTATTAAATGGAAAAGCAACGATTTATCTGGCGAGTTATTTGAATGTTCGGCCTACGTCCACCTGTCTGACATACGGTATTCTAGTGGCTTGTAGCAGCAGCAGCAGCAGCAGCTAGGTGCCCTGCTTGCCTGCAGTAAATAGTATGTGTTCCATCCATGGAACACTGTGATAGGAATCATGCCATTCATAGAACACAATGCTTGGATGTGTTCTATTCCTGGAACAATGGGACCACGTGTCACAATGGGACCACGAGTCACAACGGGCAGCCCACAGTCTGTAGCAGCTGCGCAGTAGTAGTCAGCTTCAGTCTGCTGAGGGAGCCTCAGCAGACAGGTGGGCGATGCTCGCCAGGGAGATGGAAAAATAGCTTGCTCACTTCACTCCACGCATCATTTCAGTATCTGCAGTTCCTCTGAGAATGGTGCACTCACTCTCTTAAGCGGTTTCCAAAGACAGATTGAATTGAAATCGGGATACACAAGTAGTGTTTTCAAAGCATGATTTGAATGCTTTTTTCAAATGTCGTTGCTCTGTAATTAGTTTTTCTTGGTCCAAGTTGCACATTTCCAATTCCTTAGCCTTGATTTAACTTGACCAACTCTTCTACTATTACTACTACTACTACTACTCTTATTCACCTCTATATGGGAGGCATTGCACTGTATTCAATTTGTCAGTAAAATAACAATCTATCTTGGCCTTTGCTGCTTGGTAGGTACAGGTGTGACAAGCTGCGGTAATGTGTTTGGCTTTGGATAGCTACATTTCTGCACACCCACCTGTTACAAGGCCTGCAGCCCCTTCCCCTCAGTACTTCCCCAGTCTTAATTCAAGCATTCAATTCCTACCACATCCCTCATGCAATGATATGTCGTTTCATTTTTGAAACATTGTCCCCCTCTTGTGGCCTTCCAACTTTGAAATTTACTGTTCAATTTTGAATTAATTCATATATGAATTAAATGGAAAAGCATCGATTTATCTGGCGAGTTATTTTAATGTTCGGCCTACGTCCACCTGTCTGACAGACGGTATTCTAGTGGCTTGTAGCAGCAGCAGCAGCAGCAGCTAGGTGCGCTGCTTGCCTGCAGTAAATAGGATGTGTTCCATCCATGGAACACTGTGATAGGAATCATGCCATTCATAGAACACAATGCTTGGATGTGTTCTATTCCTGGAACAATGGGACCACGTGTCACAATGGGACCACGTGTCACAATGGGCAGCCCACAGTCTGTAGCAGCTGCGCAGTAGTAGTCAGCTTCAGTCTGCTGAGGGAGCCTCAGCAGACAGGTGGGCGATGCTCGCCAGGGAGATGGAAAAATAGCTTGCTCACTTCACTCCACGCATCATTTCAGTATCTGCTGTTCCTCTGAGAATGGTGCACTCACTCTCTTAAGCAGTTTCCAAAGACAGATTGAATTGAAATCGGGATACACAAGTAGTGTTTTCAAAGCATGATTTGAATGCTTTTTTCAAATGTCGTTGCTCTGTAATTAGTTTTTCTTGGTCCAAGTTGCACATTTCCAATTCCTTAGCCTTGATTTAACTTGACCAACTCTTCTACTACTACTACTACCACTACTACTACTACTACTCTTATTCACCTCTATATGGGAGGCATTGCACTGTATTCAATCTGTCAGTAAAATAACGATCTATCTTGGCCTTTGCTGCTTGGTAGGTACAGTTGTGACAAGCTGCAGTAATGTGTTTGGCTTTGGATAGCTACATTTCTGCACACCCACCTGCTACAAGGCCTGCAGCCCCTTCCCCTCAGTACTTCCCCAGTCTTAATTCAAGCATTCAATTCCTACCACATCCCTCATGCAATGATATGTCGTTTCATTTTTGAAAAATTGTCCCCCTCTTGTGGCCTTCCAACTTTGAAATTTACTGTTCAATTTTGAATTAATTTATATATGAATTAAATGGAAAAGCAACGATTTATCTGGCGAGTTATTTGAATGTTCGGCCTACGTCCACCTGTCTGACAGACGGTATTCTAGTGGCTTGTAGCAGCAGCAGCAGCAGCAGCAGCAGCTAGGTGCGCTGCTTGCCTGCAGTAAATAGGATGTGTTCCATCCATGGAACACTGTGATAGGAATCATGCCATTCATAGAACACAATGCTTGGATGTGTTCTATTCCTGGAACAATGGGACCACGTGTCACAATGGGACCACGTGTCACAATGGGTCGCCCACAGTCTGTAGCAGCTGCGCAGTAGTAGTCAGCTTCAGTCTGCTGAGGGAGCCTCAGCAGACAGGTGGGCGATGCTCGCCAGGGAGATGGAAAAATAGCTTGCTCACTTCACTCCACACATCATTTCAGTATCTGCAGTTCCTCTGAGAATGGTGCACTCACTCTCTTAAGCGGTTTCCAAAGACAGATTGAATTGAAATCGGGATACACAAGTAGAGTTTTCAAAGCATGATTTGAATGCTTTTTTCAAATGTCGTTGCTCTGTAATTAGTTTTTCTTGGTCCAAGTTGCACATTTCCAATTCCTTAGCCTTGATTTAACATGACCAACTCTTCTACTACTACTACTACTACTACTACTACTCTTATCCACCTCTATATGGGAGGCATTGCACTGTATTCAATCTGTCAGTAAAATAATGATCTATCTTGGCCTTTGCTGCTTGGTAGGTACAGGTGTGACAAGCTGCAGTAATGTGTTTGGCTTTGGATAGCTACATTTCTGCACACCCACCTGCTACAAGGCCTGCAGCCCCTTCCCCTCAGTACTTCCCCAGTCTTAATTCAAGCATTCAATTCCTACTACATCCCTCTTGCAATGATATGTCGTTTCATTTTTGAAACATTGTCCCCCTCTTGTGGCCTTCCAACTTTGAAATTTACTGTTCAATTTTGAATTAATTCATATATGAATTAAATGGAAAAGCAACGATTTATCTGGCTAGTTATTTGAATGTTCTGCCTACGTCCACCTGTCTGACAGACGGTATTCTAGTGGCTTGTAGCAGCAGCAGCAGCAGCAGCAGCAGCAGCTAGGTGCGCTGCTTGCCTGCAGTAAATAGGATGTGTTCCATCCATGGAACACTGTGATAGGAATCATGCCATTCATAGAACACAATGCTTGGATGTGTTCTATTCCTGGAACAATGGGACCACGTGTCACAATGGGACCACGTGTCACAATGGGCAGCCCACAGTCTGTAGCAGCTGCGCAGTAGTAGTCAGCTTCAGTCTGCTGAGGGAGCCTCAGCAGACAGGTGGGCGATGCTCGCCAGGGAGATGGAAAAATAGCTTGCTCACTTCACTCCATGCATCATTTCAGTATCTGCAGTTCCTCTGAGAATGGTGCACTCAATCTCTTAAGCGGTTTCCAAAGACAGATTGAATTGAAATCGGGATACACAAGTAGTGTTTTCAAAGCATGATTTGAATGCTTTTTTCAAATGTCGTTGCTCTGTAATTAGTTTTTCTTGGTCCAAGTTGCACATTTCCAATTCCTTAGCCTTGATTTAACTTGACCAACTCTTCTACTACTACTACTCTTATTCACCTCTATATGGGAGGCATTGCACTGTATTCAATCTGTCAGTAAAATTACGATCTATCTTGGCCTTTGCTGCTTGGTAGGTACAGTTGTGACAAGCTGCAGTAATGTGTTTGGCTTTGGATAGCTACATTTCTGCACACCCACCTGCTACAAGGCCTGCAGCCCCTTCCCCTCAGTACTTCCCCAGTCTTAATTCAAGCATTCAATTCCTACCACATCCCTCATGCAATGATATGTCGTTTCATTTTTGAAACATTGTCCCCCTCTTGTGGCCTTCCAACTTTGAAATTTACTGTTCAATTTTGAATTAATTCATATATGAATTAAATGGAAAAGCAACGATTTATCTGGCGAGTTATTTGAATGTTCGGCCTACGTCCACCTGTCTGACAGACGGTATTCTCGTGGCTTGTAGCAGCAGCAGCAGCTAGGTGCGCTGCTTGCCTGCAGTAAATAGGATGTGTTCCATCCATGGAACACTGTGATAGGAATCATGCCATTCATAGAACACAATGCTTGGATGTGTTCTATTCCTGGAACAATGGGACCACGTGTCACAATGGGACCACGTGTCACAATGGGCAGCCCACAGTCTGTAGCAGCTGCGCAGTAGTAGTCAGCTTCAGTCTGCTGAGGGAGCCTCAGCAGACAGGTGGGCGATGCTCGCCAGGGAGATGGAAAAAGAGCTTGCTCACTTCACTCCACGCATCATTTCAGTATCTGCAGTTCCTCTGAGAATGGTGCACTCACTCTCATAAGCAGTTTCCAAAGACAGATTGAATTGAAATCGGGATACACAAGTAGTGTTTTCAAAGCATGATTTGAATGCTTTTTTCAAATGTCGTTGCTCTGTAATTAGTTTTTCTTGGTCCAAGTTGCACATTTCCAATTCCTTAGCCTTGATTTAACTTGACCAACTCTTCTACTACTACTACTACTACTACTACTACTACTACTACTACTCTTATTCACCTCTATATGTGAGGCATTGCACTGTATTCAATCTGTCAGTAAAATAACGATCTATCTTGGCCTTTGCTGCTTGGTAGGTACAGGTGTGACAAGCTGCAGTAATGTGTTTGGCTTTGGATAGCTATATTTCTGCACACCCACCTGCTACAAGGCCTGCAGCCCCTTCCCCTCAGTACTTCCCCAGTCTTAATTCAAGCATTCAATTCCTACCACATCCCTCTTGCAATGATATGTCGTTTCGTTTTTGAAACATTGTCAACCTCTTGTGGCCTTCCAACTTTGAAATTTACTGTTCAATTTTGAATTAATTCATATATGAATTAAGTGGAAAAGCAACGATTTATCTGGCGAGTTATTTGAATGTTCGGCCTACGTCCACCTCTCTGACAGACGGTATTCTAGTGGCTTGTAGCAGCAGCAGCAGCTAGGTGCGCTGCTTGCCTGCAGTAAATAGGATGTGTTCCATCCATGGAACACTGTGATAGGAATCATGCCATTCATAGAACACAATGCTTGGATGTGTTCTATTCCTGGAACAATGGGACCACGTGTCACAATGGGACCACGTGTCACAATGGGCAGCCCACAGTCTGTATCAGCTGCGCAGTAGTAGTCAGCTTCAGTCTGCTGAGGGAGCCTCAGCAGACAGGTGGGCGATGCTCGCCAGGGAGATGGAAAAATAGCTTGCTCACTTCACTCCACGCATCATTTCAGTATCTGCAGTTCCTCTGAGAATGGTGCACTCACTCTCTTAAGCGGTTTCCAAAGACAGATTGAATTGAAATTGGGATAGACAAGTAGTGTTTTCAAAGCATGATTTGAATGCTTTTTTCAAATGTCGTTGCTCTGTAATTCGTTTTTCTTGGTCCAAGTTGCACATTTCCAATTCCTTAGCCTTGATTTAACTTGACCAACTCTTCTACTACTACTACTACTACTACTACTCTTATTCACCTCTATATGGGAGGCATTGCACTGTATTCAATCTGTCAGTAAAATAACGATCTATCTTGGCCTTTGCTGCTTGGTAGGTACAGGTGTGATAAGCTGCAGTAATGTGTTTGGCTTTGGATAGCTACATTTCTGCACACCCACCTGCTACAAGGCCTGTAGCCCCTTCCCCTCAGTACTTCCCCAGTCTTAATTCAAGCATTCAATTCCTACCACATCCCTCATGCAATGATATGTCGTTTCATTTTTGAAACATTGTCCCCCTCTTGTGGCCTTCCAACTTTGAAATTTACTGTTCAATTTTGAATTAATTCATATATGAATTAAATGGAAAAGCAACGATTTATCTGGTGAGTTATTTGAATGTTCGGCCTACGTCCACCTGTCTGACAGACGGTATTCTAGTGGCTTGTAACAGTAGCAGCAGCAGCTAGGTGCGCTGCTTGCCTGCAGTAAATAGGATGTGTTCCATCCATGGAACACTGTGATAGGAATCATGCCATTCATAGAACACAATGCTTGGATGTGTTCTATTCCTGGAACAATGGGGCCATGTGTCGCAATGGGACCACGTGTCACAATGGGCAGCCCACAGTCTGCAGCAGCTGCGCAGTAGTAGTCAGCTTTAGTCTGCTGAGGGAGCCTCAGCAGACAGGTGGGCGATGCTCGCCAGGGAGATGGAAAAATAGCTTGCTCACTTCACTCCACGCATCATTTCAGTATCTGCAGTTCCTCTGAGAATGGTGCACTCACTCTCTTAAGCGGTTTCCAAAGACAGATTGAATTGAAATCGGGATACACAAGTAGTGTTTTCAAAGCATGATTTGAATGCTTTTTTCAAATGTCGTTGCTCTGTAATTAGTTTTTCTTGGTCCAAGTTGCACATTTCCAATTCCTTAGCCTTGATTTAACTTGACCAACTCTTCTACTACTACTACTACTACTACTACTACTACTACTCTTATTCACCTCTATATGGGAGGCATTGCACTGTATTCAATCTGTCAGTAAAATAACGATCTATCTTGGCCTTTGCTGCTTAGTAGGTACAGGTGTGACAAGCTGAAGTAATGTGTTTGGCTTTGGATAGCTACATTTCTGCACACCCACCTGCTACAAGGCCTGCAGCCCCTTCCCCTCAGTACTTCCCCAGTCTTAATTCAAGCATTCAATTCCTACCACATCCCTCATGCAATGATATGTCGTTTCATTTTTGAAACATTGTCCCCCTCTTGTGGCCTTCCAACTTTGAAATTTACTGTTCAATTTTGAATTAATTCATATATGAATTAAATGGAAAAGCAACGATTTATCTGGCGAGTTATTTGAATGTTCGGCCTACGTCCACCTGTCTGACAGACGGTATTCTAGTGGCTTGTAGCAGCAGCAGCAGCAGCAGCTAGGTGCGCTGCTTGCCTGCAGTAAATAGGATGTGTTCCATCCATGGAACACTGTGATAGGAATCATGCCATTCATAGAACACAATGCTTGGATGTGCTCTATTCCTGGAACAATGGGACCACGTGTCACAATGGGACCACGTGTCACAATGGGCAGCCCACAGTCTGTTGCAGCTGCGCAGTAGTAGTCAGCTTCAGTCTGCTGAGGGAGCCTCAGCAGACTGGTGGGCGATGCTCGCCAGGGAGATGGAAAAATAGCTTGCTCACTTCACTCTACGCATCATTTCAGTATCTGCAGTTCCTCTGAGAATGGTGCACTAACTCTCTTAAACGGTTTCCAAAGACAGATTGAATTGAAATTGGGATACACAAGTAGTGTTTTCAAAGCATGATTTGAATGCTTTTTTCAAATGTCGTTGCTCTGTAATTAGTTTTTCTTGGTCCAAGTTGCACATTTCCAGTTCCTTAGCCTTGATTTAACTTGACCAACTCTTCTACTACTTCTACTACTACTACTACTACTCTTATTCACCTCTATATGGGAGGCATTGCACTGTATTCAATCTGTCAGTAAAATAACGATCTATCTTGGCCTTTGCTGCTTGGTAGGTACAGTTGTGACAAGCTGAAGTAATGTGTTTGGCTTTGGATAGCTACATTTCTGCACACCCACCTGCTACAAGGCCTGCAGCCCCTTCCCCTCAGTACTTCCCCAGTCTTAATTCAAGCATTCAATTCCTACCACATCCCTCTTGCAATGATATGTCGTTTCGTTTTTGAAACATTGTACCCCTCTTGTGGCCTTCCAACTTTGAAATTTACTGTTCAATTTTGAATTAATTCATATATGAATTAAATGGAAAAGCAACGATTTATCTGGCTAGTTATTTGAATGTTCGGCCTACGTCCACCTGTCTGACAGACGGTATTCTAGTGGCTTGTAGCAGCAGCAGCCTCCCATATAGAGGTGAATAAGAGTAGTAGTAGTAGAAGAGTTGGTCATGTTAAATCAAGGCTAAGGAATTGGAAATGTTCAACTTGGACCAAGAAAAACTAATTACAGAGCAACGACATTTGAAAAAAGCATTCAAATCATGCTTTGAAAACTCTACTTGTGTATCCCGATTTCAATTCAATCTGTCTTTGGAAACCGCTTAAGAGAGTGAGTGCACCATTCTCAGAGGAACTGCAGATACTGAAATGATGTGTGGAGTGAAGTGAGCAAGCTATTTTTCCATCTCCCTGGCGAGCATCGCCCACCTGTCTGCTGAGGCTCCCTCAGCAGACTGAAGCTGACTACTACTGCGCAGCTGCTACAGACTGTGGGCGACCCATTGTGACACGTGGTCCCATTGTGACACGTGGTCCCATTGTTCCAGGAATAGAACACATCCAAGCATTGTGTTCTATGAATGGCATGATTCCTATCACAGTGTTCCATGGATGGAACACATCCTATTTACTGCAGGCAAGCAGCGCACCTAGCTGCTGCTGCTGCTGCTGCTGCTGCTGCTGCTACAAGCCACTAGAATACCGTCTGTCAGACAGGTGGACGTAGGCCGAACATTCAAATAACTCGCCAGATAAATCGTTGCTTTTCCATTTAATTCATATATAAATTAATTCAAAATTGAACAGTAAATTTCAAAGTTGGAAGGCCACAAGAGGGGGACAATTTTTCAAAAATGAAACGACATATCATTGCATGAGGGATGTGGTAGGAATTGAATGCTTGAATTAAGACTGGGGAAGTACTGAGGGGAAGGGGCTGCAGGCCTTGTAGCAGGTGGGTGTGCAGAAATGTAGCTATCCAAAGCCAAACACATTACTGCAGCTTGTCACAACTGTACCTACCAAGCAGCAAAGGCCAAGATAGATCGTTATTTTACTGACAGATTGAATACAGTGCAATGCCTCCCATATAGAAGTGAATAAGAGTAGTAGTAGTAGTAGTGGTAGTAGTAGTAGTAGAAGAGTTGGTCAAGATAAATCAAGGCTAAGGAATTGGAAATGTGCAACTTGGACCAAGAAAAACTAATTACAGAGCAACGACATTTGAAAAAAGCATTCAAATCATGCTTTGAAAACACTACTTGTGTATCCCAATTTCAATTCAATCTGTCTTTGGAAACCGCTTAAGAGAGTGAGTGCACCATTCTCAGAGGAACAGCAGATACTGAAATGATGCGTGGAGTGAAGTGAGCAAGCTATTTTTCCATCTCCCTGGCGAGCATCGCCCACCTGTCTGCTGAGGCTCCCTCAGCAGACTGAAGCTGACTACTACTGCGCAGCTGCTACAGACTGTGGGCTGCCCGTTGTGACTCGTGGTCCCATTGTGACACGTGGTCCCATTGTTCCAGGAATAGAACACATCCAAGCATTGTGTTCTATGAATGGCATGATTCCTATCACAGTGTTCCATGGATGGAACACATACTATTTACTGCAGGCAAGCAGGGCACCTAGCTGCTGCTGCTGCTGCTGCTACAAGCCACTAGAATACCGTCTGTCAGACAGGTGGACGTAGGCCGAACATTCAAATAACTCGCCAGATAAATCGTTGCTTTTCCATTTAATTCATATATGAATTAATTCAAAATTGAACAGTAAATTTCAAAGTTGGAAGGCCACAAGAGGGGGACAATGTTTCAAAAATGAAACGACATATCATTGCATGAGGGATGTGGTAGGCATTGAATGCTTGAATTAAGACTGGGGAAGTACTGAGGGGAAGGGGCTGCAGGCCTTGTAGCAGGTGGGTGTGCAGAAATGTAGCTATCCAAAGCCAAACACATTACTGCAGCTTGTCACACCTGTACCTACCAAGCAGCAAAGGCCAAGATAGATCGTTATTTTACTGACAAATTGAATACAGTGCAATGCCTCCCATATAGAGGTGAATAAGAGTAGTAGTAGTAGTAGTAGTAGAAGAGTTGGTCAAGTTAAATCAAGGCTAAGGAATTGGAAATGTGCAACTTGGACCAAGAAAAACTAATTACAGAGCAACAACATTTGAAAAAAGCATTCAAATCATGCTTTGAAAACACTACTTGTCTATCCCAATTTCAATTCAATCTGTCTTTGGAAACCGCTTAAGAGAGTGAGTGCACCATTCTCAGAGGAACTGCAGATACTGAAATGATGCGTGGAGTGAAGTGAGCAAGCTATTTTTCCATCTCCCTGGCGAGCATCGCCCACCTGTCTGCTGAGGCTCCCTCAGCAGACTGAAGCTGACTACTACTGCGCAGCTGCTACAGACTGTGGGCTGCCCATTGTGACACGTGGTCCCATTGTGACACGTGGTCCCATTGTTCCAGGAATAGAACACATCCAAGCATTGTGTTCTATGAATGGCATGATTCCTATCACAGTGTTCCATGGATGGAACACATCCTATTTACTGCAGGCAAGCAGCGCACCTAGCTGCTGCTGCTGCTGCTGCTACAAGCCACTAGAATACCGTCTGTCAGACAGGTGGATGTAGGCCGAACATTCAAATAACTCGCCAGATAAATCGTTGCTTTTCCATTTAATTCATATATAAATTAATTCAAAATTGAACAGTAAATTTCAAAGTTGGAAGGCCACAAGAGGGGGACAATGTTTCAAAAATGAAACGACATATCATTGCATGAGGGATGTGGTAGGCATTGAATGCTTGAATTAAGACTGGGGAAGTACTGAGGGGAAGGGGCTGCAGGCCTTGTAGCAGGTGGGTGTGCAGAAATGTAGCTATCCAAAGCCAAACACATTACTGCAGCTTGTCACAACTGTACCTACCACGCAGCAAAGGCCAAGATAGATCGTTATTTTACTGACAGATTGAATACAGTGCAATGCCTCCCATATAGAGGTGAATAAGAGTAGTAGTAGTAGTAGTAGTAGTATTAGAAGAGTTGGTCAAGTTAAATCAAGGCTAAGGAATTGGAAATGTGCAACTTGGACCAAGAAAAACTAATTACAGAGCAACGACATTTGAAAAAAGCATTCAAATCATGCTTTGAAAACACTACTTGTGTATCTCGATTTCAATTCAATCTGTCTTTGGAAACTGCTTAAGAGAGTGAGTGCACCATTCTCAGAGGAACTGCAGATACTGAAATGATGCGTGGAGTGAAGTGAGCAAGCTATTTTTCCATCTCCCGGGCGAGCATCGCCCACCTGTCTGCTGAGGCTCCCTCAGCAGACTGAAGCTGACTACTACTGCGCAGCTGCTACAGACTGTGGGCTGCCCATTGTGACACGTGGTCCCATTGTGACACGTGGTCCCATTGTTCCAGGAATAGAACACATCCAAGCATTGTGTTCTATGAATGGCATGATTCCTATCACAGTGTTCCATGGATGGAACACATCCTATTTACTGCAGGCAAGCAGCGCACCTAGCTGCTGCTGCTGCTGCTGCTACAAGCCACTAGAATACCGTCTGTCAGACAGGTGGACGTAGGCCGAACATTCAAATAACTCACCAGATAAATCGTTGCTTTTCAATTTAATTCATATATGAATTAATTCAAAATTGAACAGTAAATTTCAAAGTTGGAAGGCCACAAGAGGGGGGCAATGTTTCAAAAATGAAACGACATATCATTGCATGAGGGATGTGGTAGGAATTGAATGCTTGAATTAAGACTGGGGAAGTACTGAGGGGAAGGGGCTGCAGGCCTTGTAGCAGGTGGGTGTGCAGAAATGTAGCTATCCAAAGCCAAACACATTACTGCAGCTTGTCACACCTGTACCTACCAAGCAGCAAAGGCCAAGATAGATCGTTATTTTACTGACAGATTGAATACAGTGCAATGCCTCCCATATAGAGGTGAATAAGAGTAGAAGTAGTAGTAGTAGTAGTAGTAGTAGTAGTAGTAGTAGTAGAAGAGTTGGTCAAGTTAAATCAAGGCTAAGGAATTGGAAATGTGCAACTTGGACCAAGAAAAACTAATTACAGAGCAACGACATTTGAAAAAAGCATTCAAATCATGCTTTGAAAACACTACTTGTATATCCCGATTTCAATTCAATCTGTCTTTGGAAACCGCTTAAGAGAGTGAGTGCACCATTCTCAGAGGAACTGCAGATACTGAAATGATGTGTGGAGTGAAGTGAGCAAGCTATTTTTCCATCTCCCTGGCGAGCATCGCCCACCTGTCTGCTGAGGCTCCCTCAGCAGACTGAAGCTGACTACTACTGCGCAGCTGCTACAGACTGTGGGCTGCCCATTGTGACACGTGGTCCCATTGTGACACGTGGTCCCATTGTTCCAGGAATAGAACACATCCAAGCATTGTGTTCTATGAATGGCATGATTCCTATCACAGTGTTCCATGGATGGAACACATCCTATTTACTGCAGGCAAGCAGCGCACCTAGCTGCTGCTGCTGCTGCTGCTGCTACAAGCCACTAGAATACCGTCTGTCAGACAGGTGGACGTAGGCCGAACATTCAAATAACTCGCCAGATAAATCATTGCTTTTCCATTTAATTCATATATAAATTAATTCAAAATTGAACAGTAAATTTCAAAGTTGGAAGGCCACAAGAGGGGGACAATGTTTCAAAAATGAAACGACATATCATTGCATGAGGGATGTGGTAGGAATTGAATGCTTGAATTAAGACTGGGGAAGTACTGAGGGGAAGGGGCTGCAGGCCTTGTAGCAGGTGGGTGTGCAGAAATGTAGCTATCCAAAGCCAAACACATTACTGCAGCTTGTCACAACTGTACCTACCACGCAGCAAAGGCCAAGATAGATCGTTATTTTACTGACAGATTGAATACAGTGCAATGCCTCCCATATAGAGGTGAATAAGTGTAGTAGTAGTAGTAGTAGTAGTAGTAGTAGTAGTAGAAGAGTTGGTCAAGTTAAATCAAGGCTAAGGAATTGGAAATGTGCAACTTGGACCAAGAAAAACTAATTACAGAGCAACGACATTTGAAAAAAGCATTCAAATCATGCTTTGAAAACACTACTTGTGTATCCCGATTTCAATTCAATCTGTCTTTGGAAACTGCTTAAGAGAGTGAGTGCACCATTCTCAGAGGAACTGCAGATACTGAAATGATGCGTGGAGTGAAGAGAGCAAGCTATTTTTCCATCTCCCTGGCGAGCATCGCCCACCTGTCTGCTGAGGCTCCCTCAGCAGACTGAAGCTGACTACTACTGCGCAGCTGCTACACACTGTGGGCTGCCCATTGTGACACGTGGTCCCATTGTGACACGTGGTCCCATTGTTCCAGGAATAGAACACATCCAAGCATTGTGTTCTATGAATGGCATGATTCCTATCACAGTGTTCCATGGATGGAACACATCCTATTTACTGCAGGCATGCAGCGCACCTAGCTGCTGCTGCTGCTGATGCTACAAGCCACTAGAATACCGTCTGTCAGACAGGTGGACGTAGGCCGAACATTCAACTAACTCGCCAGATAAATCGTTGCTTTTCCATTTAATTCATATATGAATTAATTCAAAATTGAACTGTAAATTTCAAAGTTGGAAGGCCACAAGAGGGGGACAATGTTTCAAAAATGAAACGACATATCATTGCATGAGGGATGTGGTAGGAATTGAATGCTTGAATTAAGACTGGGGAAGTACTGAGGGGAAGGGGCTGCAGGCCTTGTAGCAGGTGGGTGTGCAGAAATGTAGCTATCCAAAGCCAAACACATTACTGCAGCTTGTCACACCTGTACCTACCAAGCAGCAAAGGCCAAGATAGATCGTTATTTTACTGACAGATTGAATACAGTGCAATGCCTCCCATATAGAGGTGAATAAGAGTAGTAGTAGTAGTAGTAGTAGTAGAAGAGTTGGTCAAGTTAAATCAAGGCTAAGGAATTGGAAATGTGCAACTTGGACCAAGAAAAACTAATTACAGAGCAACGACATTTGAAAAAAGCATTCAAATCATGCTTTGAAAACACTACTTGTGTATCCCGATTTCAATTCAATCTGTCTTTGGAAAACGCTTAAGAGAGTGAGTGCACCATTCTCAGAAGAACTGCAGATACTGAAATGATGCGTGGAGTTAAGTGAGCAAGCTATTTTTCCATCTCCCTGGCGAGCATCGCCCACCTGTCTGCTGAGGCTCCCTCAGCAGACTGAAGCTGACTACTACTGCGCAGCTGCTACAGACTGTGGGCTGCCCATTGTGACACGTGGTCCCATTGTGACACGTGGTCCCATTGTTCCAGGAATAGAACACATCCAAGCATTGTGTTCTATGAATGGCATGATTCCTATCACAATGTTCCATGGATGGAACACATCCTATTTACTGCAGGCAAGCAGCGCACCTAGCTGCTGCTGCTGCTACAAGCCACTAGAATACCGTCTGTCAGACAGGTGGACGTAGGCCGAACATTCAAATAACTCGCCAGATAAATCGTTGCTTTTCCATTTAATTCATATATGAATTAATTCAAAATTGAACAGTAAATTTCAAAGTTGGAAGGCCACAAGAGGGGGACAATGTTTCAAAAATGAAACGACATATCATTGCATGAGGGATGTGGTAGGAATTGAATGCTTGAATTAAGACTGGGGAAGTACTGAGGGGAAGGGGCTGCAGGCCTTGTAGCAGGTGGGTGTGCAGAAATGTAGCTATCCAAAGCCAAACACATTACTGCAGCTTGTCACACCTGTACCTACCAAGCAGCAAAGGCCAAGATAGATCGTTATTTTACTGACAGATTGAATACAGTGCAATGCCTAGCATATAGAGGTGAATAAGAGTAGTAGTAGTAGTAGAAGAGTTTGTCAAGTTAAATCAAGGCTAAGAAATTGGAAATGTGCAACTTGGACCAAGAAAAACTAATTACAGAGCAACGACATTTGAAAAAAGCATTCAAATCATGCTTTGAAAACACTACTTGTGTATCCCGATTTCAATTCAATCTGTCTTTGGAAACTGCTTAAGAGAGTGAGTGCACCATTCTCAGAGGAACTGCAGATACTGAAATGATGCGTGGAGTGAAGTGAGCAAGCTATTTTTCCATCTCCATGGCGAGCATCGCCCACCTGTCTGCTGAGGCTCCCTCAGCAGACTGAAGCTGACTACTACTGCGCAGCTGCTACAGACTGTGGGCTGCCCATTGTGACATGTGGTCCCATTGTGACACGTGGTCCCATTGTTCCAGGAATAGAACACATCCAAGCATTGTGTTCTATGAATGGCATGATTCCTATCACAGTGTTCCATGGATGGAACACATCCTATTTACTGCAGGCAAGCAGCGCACCTAGCTGCTGCTGCTGCTGCTACAATCCACTAGAATACCGTCTGTCAGACAGGTGGACGTAGGCCGAACATTCAAATAACTCACCAGATAAATCGATGCTTTTCAATTTAATTCATATATGAATTAATTCAAAATTGAACAGTAAATTTCAAAGTTGGAAGGCCACAAGAGGGGGGCAATGTTTCAAAAATGAAACGACATATCATTGCATGAGGGATGTGGTAGGAATTGAATGCTTGAATTAAGACTGGGGAAGTACTGAGGGGAAGGGGCTGCAGGCCTTGTAGCAGGTGGGTGTGCAGAAATGTAGCTATCCAAAGCCAAACACATTACTGCAGCTTGTCACACCTGTACCTACCAAGCAGCAAAGGCCAAGATAGATCGTTATTTTACTGACAGATTGAATACAGTGCAATGCCTCCCATATAGAGGTGAATAAGAGTAGTAGTAGTAGTAGTAGTAGTAGTAGTAGTAGTAGTAGTAGTAGAAGAGTTGGTCAAGTTAAATCAAGGCTAAGAAATTGGAAATGTGCAACTTGGACCAAGAAAAACTAATTACAGAGCAACGACATTTGAAAAAAGCATTCAAATCATGCTTTGAAAACACTACTTGTGTATCCCAATTTCAATTCAATCTGTCTTTGGAAACCGCTTAAGAGAGTGAGTGCACCATTCTCAGAGGAACTGCAGATACTGAAATGATGCGTGGAGTGAAGTGAGCAAGCTATTTTTCCATCTCCCGGGCGAGCATCGCCCACCTGTCTGCTGAGGATCCCTCAGCAGACTTAAGCTGACTACTACTGCGCAGCTGCTACAGACTGTGGGCTGCCCATTGTGACACGTGGTCCCATTGTGACACGTGGCCCCATTGTTCCAGGAATAGAACACATCCAAGCATTGTGTTCTGTGAATGGCATGATTCCTATCACAGTGTTCCATGGATGGAACACATCCTATTTACTGCAGGCAAGCAGCGCACCTAGCTGCTGCTGCTGCTGCTACAAGCCACTAGAATACCGTCTGTCAGACAGGTGGACGTAGGCCGAACATTCAAATAACTAGCCAGATAAATCGTTGCTTTTCCATTTAATTCATATATGAATTAATTCAAAATTGAACAGTAAATTTCAAAGTTGGAAGGCCACAAGAGGGGGACAATGTTTCAAAAATGAAACGACATATCATTGCATGAGGGATGTGGTAGGAATTGAATGCTTGAATTAAGACTGGGGAAGTACTGAGGGGAAGGGGCTGCAGGCCTTGTAGCAGGTGGGTGTGCAGAAATGTAGCTTTCCAAAGCCAAACACATTACTGCAGCTTGTCACACCTGTACCTACCAAGCAGCAAAGGCCAAGATAGATCGTTATTTTACTGACAGATTGAATACAGTGCAATGCCTCCCATATAGAGGTGAATAAGAGTAGTAGTAGTAGTAGTAGTAGTAGTAGAAGAGTTGGTCAAGTTAAATCAAGGCTAAGAAATTGGAAATGTGCAACTTGGACCAAGAAAAACTAATTACAGAGCAACGACATTTGAAAAAAGCATTCAAATCATGCTTTGAAAACACTACTTGTGTATCCCAATTTCAATTCAATCTGTCTTTGGAAACCGCTTAAGAGTGAGTGCACCATTCTCAGAGGAACTGCAGATACTGAAATGATGCGTGGAGTGAAGTGAGCAAGCTATTTTTCCATCTCCCTGGCGAGCATCGCCCACCTCTCTGCTGAGGCTCCCTCAGCAGACTGAAGCTGACTACTACTGCGCAGCTGCTACAGACTGTGGGCGGCCCATTGTGACACGTGGTCCCATTGTGACACGTGGTCCCATTGTTCCAGGAATAGAACACATCCAAGCATTGTGTTCTATGAATGGCATGATTCCTATCACAGTGTTCCATGGATGGAACACATCCTATTTACTGCAGGCAAGCAGCGCACCTAGCTGCTGCTGCTGCTGCTGCTGCTACAAGCCACTAGAATACCGTCTGTCAGACAGGTGGACGTAGGCCGAACATTCAAATAACTAGCCAGATAAATCGTTGCTTTTCCATTTAATTCATATATGAATTAATTCAAAATTGAACAGTAAATTTCAAAGTTGGAAGGCCACAAGAGGGGGACAATGTTTCAAAAATGAAACGACATATCATTGCATGAGGGATGTGGTAGGAATTGAATGCTTGAATTAAGACTGGGGAAGTACTGAGGGGAAGGGGCTGCAGGCCTTGTAGCAGGTGGGTGTGCAGAAATGTAGCTTTCCAAAGCCAAACACATTACTGCAGCTTGTCACACCTGTACCTACCAAGCAGCAAAGGCCAAGATAGATCGTTATTTTACTGACAGATTGAATACAGTGCAATGCCTCCCATATAGAGGTGAATAAGAGTAGTAGTAGTAGTTGTAGTAGTAGAAGAGTTGGTCAAGTTAAATCAAGGCTAAGGAATTGGAAATGTGCAAGTTGGACCAAGAAAAACTAATTACAGAGCAACGACATTTGAAAAAAGCATTCAAATCATGCTTTGAAAACACTACTTGTGTATCCCGATTTCAATTCAATCTGTCTTTGGAAACCGCTTAAGAGAGTGAGTGCACCATTCTCAGAGGAACTGCAGATACTGAAATGATGTGTGGAGTGAAGTGAGCAAGCTATTTTTCCATCTCCCGGGCGAGCATCGCCCACCTGTCTGCTGAGGCTCCCTCAGCAGACTGAAGCTGAATACTACTGCGCAGCTGCTACAGACTGTGGGCGGCCCATTGTGACACGTGGTCCCATTGTGACACGTGGTCCCATTGTTCCAGGAATAGAACACATCCAAGCATTGTGTTCTATGAATGGCATGATTCCTATCACAGTGTTCCATGGATGGAACACATCCTATTTACTGCAGGCAAGCAGCGCACCTAGCTGCTGCTGCTGCTGCTGCTGCTACAAGCCACTAGAATACCGTCTGTCAGACAGGTGGACGTAGGCCGAACATTCAAATAACTCGCCAGATAAATCGTTGCTTTTCCGTTTAATTCATATATAAATTAATTCAAAATTGAACAGTAAATTTCAAAGTTGGAAGGCCACAAGAGGGGGACAATGTTTCAAAAATGAAACGACATATCATTGCATGAGGGATGTGGTAGGAATTGAATGCTTGAATTAAGACTGGGGAAGTACTGAGGGGAAGGGGCTGCAGGCCTTGTAGCAGGTGGGTGTGCAGAAATGTAGCTATCCAAAGCCAAACACATTACTGCAGCTTGTCACAACTGTACCTACCACGCAGCAAAGGCCAAGATAGATTGTTATTTTACTGACAGATTGAATACAGTGCAATGCCTCCCATATAGAGGTGAATAAGTGTAGTAGCAGTAGCAGTAGTAGTAGTAGTAGTAGTAGTAGAAGAGTTGGTCAAGTTAAATCAAGGCTAAGGAATTGGAAATGTGCAACTTGGACCAAGAAAAACTAATTACAGAGCAACGACATTTGAAAAAAGCATTCAAATCATGCTTTGAAAACACTACTTGTGTATCCCGATTTCAATTCAATCTGTCTTTGGAAACTGCTTAAGAGAGTGAGTGCACCATTCTCAGAGGAACTGCAGATACTGAAATGATGCGTGGAGTGAAGAGAGCAAGCTATTTTTCCATCTCCCTGGCGAGCATCGCCCACCTGTCTGCTGAGGCTCCCTCAGCAGACTGAAGCTGACTACTACTGCGCAGCTGCTACAGACTGTGGGCTGCCCATTGTGACACGTGGTCCCATTGTGACACGTGGCCCCATTGTTCCAGGAATAGAACACATCCAAGCATTGTGTTCTATGAATGGCATGATTCCTATCACAGTGTTCCATGGATGGAACACATCCTATTTACTGCAGGCAAGCAGCGCACCTAGCTGCTGCTGCTGCTGCTGCTTTTTTTCTACTCCTCTCATGAGCCCAAACAAGACTCTAAAAGGATGAGTTTGCAACTACTTTACTTTTGGAGAAAATTCAAAACATTCATTATTCAATAGAGCCCAATAGCAAAAACCAGCGTTTTGAATGAAGAATCACATTTCTTGGTAGAATCATGCAGGATTGAAATTTATGATGGTTTTTTACTCCTCTCAACAGCCAAAACAAGTTTCTAAAAGGATGAGTTTGCAACTACTTTACTTTTGGAGAAAATTCAAAACATTCATTATTCAATAGGGCCCAAACTATCAAAAACCAGCGGTTTGAATGAACACTCATATTTCTTGGTAGAATCGTGCAGGACTGAAATTTTTGATGTTTTTCTACTCCTCTCATGAGCCCAAACAAGACTCTAAAAGGATGAGTTTGCAACTACTTTACTTTTGGAGAAAATTCAAAACATTCATTATTCAATAGAGCCCAATAGCAAAAACCAGCGTTTTGAATGAAGAATCACATTTCTTGGTAGAATCATGCAGGATTGAACTTTTTGATGGTTTTTTACTCCTCTCAAAAGCCCAAACACGTTTCTAAAAGGATGAGTTTGCAACTACTTTACTTTTGGAAAAAATTCAAAACATTCATTATTCAATAGGGCCCAAAATATCAAAAACCAGCGGTTTGAATGAACACACATTTCTTGGTAGAATTGTGCAGGACTGAAATTTTTGATGTTTTTCTACTCCTCTCATGAGCCCAAACAAGTCTCTAAAAGGATGAGTTTGCAACTACTTTACTTTTGGAGAGAATTCAATGAATGTCAATTGAATGTTTTGAATTTTCTCCAAAAGTAAAGTAGTTGCAAACTCATCCTTTTAGAGACTTGGTTTGGGCTCATGAGAGGAGTAGAAAAACATCAAAAATTTCAGTCCTGCACGATTCTACCAAGAAATGTGAGTGTTCATTCAAACCGCTGGTTTTTGATAGTTTGGGCCCTATTGAATAATGAATGTTTTGAATTTTCTCCAAAAGTAAAGTAGTTGCAAACTCATCCTTTTAGAAACTTGTTTGGGCTGTTGAGAGGAGTAAAAAACCATCAAAAATTTCAATCCTGCATTATTCTACCAAGAAATGTGATTCTTCATTCAAAACCTGATTTTTGCTATAGGGCTCTATTGAATAATGAATGTTTTGAATTTTCTACAAAAGTAAAGTAGTTGCAAACTCATACTTTTAGAGACTTGTTTGGGCTCATGAGAGGAGTAGAAAAACATCAAAAATTTCAGTCCTGCACAATTCTACCAAGAAATGTGAGTGTTCATTCAAACCGCTGGTTTTTGATAGTTTGGGCCCTATTGAATAATGAATGTTTTGAATTTTCTCCAAAAGTAAAGTAGTTGCAAGCTCATGCATTTAGAGACTTGTTTGGGCTCATGAGAGGAGTAGAAAAACATCAAAAATTTCAGTCCTGCATGATTCTACCAAGAAATGTGTGTTCATTCAAACCGCTGGTTTTTGATATTTTGGGCCCTATTGAATATTGAATGTTTTGAATTTTCTCCAAAAGTAAAGTAGTTGCAAACTCATCCTTTTAGAAACTTGTTTGGGCTGTTGAGAGGAGTAAAAAACCATCAAAAATTTCAGTCCTGCATGATTCTACCAAGAAATGTGTGTTTATTCAAACCGCTGGTTTTTGATATTTTGGGCCCTATTGAATAATGAATGTTTTGAATTTTCTCCAAAAGTAAAGTAGTTGCAAACTCATCCTTTTAGAAACTTGTTTGGGCTGTTGAGAGGAGTAAAAAACCATCAAAAATTTCAATCCTGCATGATTCTACCAAGAAATGTGATTCTTCATTCAAAACGCTGATTTTTGCTATTGGGTTCTATTGAATAATGAATGTTTTGAATTTTCTTCAAAAGTAAAGTAGTTGCAAACTCATCCTTTTAGAGACTTGTTTGGGCTCATGAGAGGAGTAGAAAAACATCAAAAATTTCAGTCCTGCACGATTCTACCAAGAAATGTGAGTGTTCATTCAAACCGCTGGTTTTTGATAGTTTGGGCCCTATTGTATAATGAATGTTTTGAATTTTCTCCAAAAGTAAAGTAGTTGCAAACTCATCCTTTTAGAAACTTGTTTGGGCTGTTGAGAGGAGTAAAAAACCATCAAAAATTTCAATCCTGCATGATTCTACCAAGAAATGTGATTCTTCATTCAAAACGCTGGTTTTTGCTATTGGGCTCTATTGAATAATGAATGTTTTGAATTTTCTCCAAAAGTAAAGTAGATGCAAACTCATCCTTTTAGAGTCTTGGTTTGGGCTCATGAGAGGAGTAGAAAAACATCAAAAATTTCAGTCCTGCACGATTCTACCAAGAAATGTGAGTGTTCATTCAAACCGCTGGTTTTTGATTTTTTTTTACCCTATTGAATAATGAATGTTTTGAATTTTCTCCAAAAGTAAAGTAGTTGCAAACTCATCCTTTTAGAGACTTGTTTGTGCTCATGAGAGGAGTAGAAAAACATCAAAAATTTCAGTCCTGCACGATTCTACCAAGAAATGTGAGTGTTCATTCAAACCGCTGGTTTTTGATAGTTTGGGCCCTATTGAATAATGAATGTTTTGAATTTTCTCCAAAAGTAAAGTAGTTGCAAACTCATCCTTTTAGAAACTTGTTTGGGCTGTTGAGAGGAGTAAAAAACCATCAAAAATTTCAATCCTGCATGATTCTACCAAGAAATGTGATTCAAAACACTGATTTTTGCCATTGGGTTCTATTGAATAATGAATGTTTTGAATTTTCTCCAAAAGTAAAGTAGTTGCAAACTCATCCTTTTATAGACTTGTTTGGGCTCATGAGAGGAGTAGAAAAACATCAAAAATTTCAGTCCTGCACGATTCTATCAAGAAATGTGTGTTCATTCAAACCGCTGGTTTTTGATATTTTGGGCCCTATTGAATAATGAATGTTTTGAATTTTCTCCAAAAGTAAAGTAGTTGCAAACTCATCCTTTTAGAAACTTGTTTGGGCTGTTGAGAGGAGTAAAAAACCATCAAAAATTTCAATCCTGCATTTTCTACCAAGAAATGTGATTCTTCATTCAAAACGCTGATTTTTGCTATTGGGTTCTATTGAATAATGAATGTTTTGAATTTTCTCCAAAAGTAAAGTAGTTGCAAACTCATGCTTTTAGAGACTTGTTTAGGCTCATGAGAGGAGTAGAAAAACATCAAAAATTTCAGTCCTGCATGATTCTACCAAGAAATGTGTGTTCATTCAAACCGCTGGTTTTTGATATTTTGGGCCCTATTGAATAATGAATGTTTTGAATTTTCTCCAAAAGTAAAGTAGTTGCAAACTCATCCTTTTAGAAACCTATTTGGGCTGTTGAGAGGAGTAAAAAACCATCAAAAATTTCAATCCTGCATGATTCTACCAAGAAATGTGATTCTTCATTCAAAACGCTGGTTTTTGCTATTGGGCCCTATTGAATAATGAATGTTTTGAATTTTCTCCAAAAGTAAAGTAGTTGCAAACTCATCCTTTTAGAGACTTGTTTGTGCTCATGAGAGGAGTAGAAAAACATCAAAAATTTCAGTCCTGCATGATTCTACCAAGAAATGTGTGTTCATTCAAACTGCTGGTTTTTGATATTTTGGGCCCTATTGAATAATGAATGTTTTGAATTTTCTCCAAAAGTAAAGTAGTTGCAAGCTATTGCTTTTAGAGACTTGTTTGGGCTCATGAGAGGAGTAGAAAAACATCAAAAATTTCAGTCCTGCATGATTCTACCAAGAAATGTGTGTTCATTCAAACTGCTGGTTTTTGATATTTTGGGCCCTATTGAATAATGAATGTTTTGAATTTTCTCCAAAAGTAAAGTAGTTGCAAGCTATTGCTTTTAGAGACTTGTTTGGGCTCATGAGAGGAGTAGAAAAACATCAAAAATTTCAGTCCTGCATGATTCTACCAAGAAATGTGTGTTCATTCAAACTGCTGGTTTTTGATATTTTGGGCCCTATTGAATAATGAATGTTTTGAATTTTCTCCAAAAGTAAAGTAGTTGCAAACTCATGCTTTTTTGTTTAAATATTTTTATTAAAGTTTCAAGTATAGAGGGAAAGGGTAAATGGACAAAGTAAAAAGTAGAGAACTTTACTCTACGTGTTACATCACACATTAAATAAAATTGTTTAATACAAGTAGTGTACATAAGAAACAAATATAATACATCGCTTGAATGCAATCCTCTCAAAAAAGGAACCAACATTGTCATATTGAGTTTACAGTAGTGTTAGATAACATAAATTAAGAAAATTTCAAATTCCAAACATCCCATTTAGTGTGATATTTATGGAGAGTACCATTAATAAAGGCAAATCTTTTCTCCATAGAATTATGAGTCCGTAATTTACCTAAAATATCAGCAAAAGAAGGTAAATCAGTTTTAAGCCACCAGAAAGCTATAGCGTTTTTGGTCACCAAAAAAGTATGTATCATTACAAATCGAATAACAGGATTTATTTCTTAAGTGCCCAAAGAAAGTAATGCCATTTGTGGGGTGACCTTCACTGCGTTGTCAGAGAGAGTATTTATATGATTCGTAACTTCTTTCCACAATCTCTTCAATTTAGGACAGCTCCAGAAAATGTGGTACAGGTTACCTGGTAAACCACAATTCCTCCAGCATAGAGGGGAGTATTTATTATCTATATGAGCTAACCTAATCGGAGTGTAATGCCATCTAATTAAAGTTTTAAAGAAAGACTCCTGTAAAGTCGCCGAAATAGTAGATGCATTTGAAAACTTTATGGCCTTCCCCCATTGGTCTTCATCAAATTTTATGTTAAAATCCCTTTCCCATCTTTGAATGTATACATTTTTAAAGAGTTCGGTGTCGTCATTAAGGTGGGAATATATGTTTTTAAGACTCCAAGTCGACTTAAGAGCAACATTTGCAAACATGGAGGCCACAATATCCGAATTCAAAGCTCTACTAGTCAAAAATTTCCGCAGAAGATCTTTCAGAAGTAGATAAGAGGTGAAATGTGTAGACGGGACATGAAATTTATTTTTAATTTCATTAAAGGGTAAAAAATTTTGTCCGTCCCATAAATCCCCTACCGTATTAATTTTAAAGCTGCACCACTCCTCTGGAACTGGACATTTATATATTTTTGATAATAATTTTAATGGGAATTTTTTCAAAATGCTTTTCCTGTCGTCGCCTTTCTTTAATTTTGTGAAACTCCTCCACATAGTCAGTATAGAATTTACAACAGGATGTTGATAAGTAATGATCGAAGGAGATAGCAGATCTTTAAAGAAAAAATCTGATATTGAACTAGTCCCATAATGTTCTAGCTCAAGGTCCAACCAAGCGGGAAGTGTTTTCGTAGAAAACCACTGTTGACTCTGAAGAATAAGAGAAGCTTGAAAATAGATTTGAATATTGGGGAGTGCAAGGCCTCCATTACTCTTTTTCTTATATAAAATTTCAGTAGCAACTCTAGGTTTCTTCCCTTTCCAGATAAAAAGGTTAATTGCTTTTTGGATTTTAAATAAAAGGGAAGTGGGAATCATAAGAGGTAAATTCCTAAGTACAAAAAGAATTTTAGGTAAAATATATGTTTTTATTACCAAGGTTCTTCCCATCAGGGATAGATCGCAATTATTATAACCAGAAAGGTCTTTTAAGATTTTCTTACTGAGATGTTCCATATTCTTAGAAACAATGAGTTTCAAATCTTTAGGGAAAATTATCCCCAAGTATTCTAGTTCAAAATCTTCCCAGTAAAATTCAGATAATTCTTTAAAGGCTTCAATTTCAGAGGGACGTAAATTAAAATGTATTATTTTAGATTTTTGGGGATTTATTTTAAAATATGAGACCTTAGAGAACTCATCTAAAATGGTGATTAAAGCGTTAAGTGAATTAGCCGGATCAGTGACTGATAACATAAGGTCGTCAGCAAATAAGGTTAACTTGTGATGATAATTTTTTGTTTTAAAACCCGAAATATCAGTACATTGTCTGATCATTTCCGCCAAGGGCTCGACTGCCAAGGCAAATAAAAGGGGCGAAAGGGGGCAGCCCTGTCTTGTTCCATTAGTGATGTTGAAATTCCTAGAAAGGTGATTATTAGTATAGGTTTTAGCATTAGTATTAGAGTACAATGCAAATATAGATGTTATAAAGCGATTGTCAAAACCAAACTTTAGTAAAGTAGCTTTAAGATAATCCCAATTCACCCTATCAAAAGCTTTTTGGGCATCCAACGAGATAAATAGTGAAGGGAGATTATTAGAGCTAGCTATGTTAAACAAGTTCAAGATTCTTCTGGTACCGTCTGTTACTTGTCTTCCGGAGACAAACCCTACTTGATCATTTTTAACAAGATCAGGTAAAAGATTCTTTAATCGATCCGCTAAAATTTTTGAATATACTTTAATATCAGTGTTAATTAAAGAGATCGGACGATAATTTTTAACTTCTTCTGGGTTTCTAATGTCTTTGGGGATCAAAATGATAGTTGCCTCCGTCATTTCTTTGGGGAACGATCCAATACTAGAAGCGTGGTCAAAAAGAGATTTTAGGTGCGGGGATAAAATGTTGGAGAAAAACTTGAGATATTCGTTTGTGAACCCATCTGGGCCAGGGGATTTGTTAAGTTTAAGTTTGTCAATCGTTTTGGCAATTTCTTCTACAGTAAACGGTTGATTTAAAAGAGTTAGGTCCAAATTATCTAGTTGGGGAAGGGTCAATTTAGAAAGAAAAAGGTCAATCTCTTTTTGATTAGGAGTATGAACTAAGGGATCTTTTTTAAGATTATAGAGGGTTTCGAAATAATCCGCAAATATTTCGGTAATATCAGAGGGGTGTTGTTTCATTTCTCCTGAAGGGGATTTGATTTTAACAATCCTTCTACTTACGCGAGCTTGTTTAAGTTTACTTGTCATATATTTGGTGGGTTTGTTAATTGAAGCATACAGATTATATTTTGATGCTCTAACAATGGAATCGTACTCGGAAATAATTTCGGATCTTAACGCCTATCTCAATTTCAGGATATCAAGATGGATAATATGGGATGGAGCAGACAGGGAATTTTGTTGTTTTTCTTTTGAAGCAATTTGGTTCTGGAGGTCAGCAATTTTTTGTCTTTTTTCTTTTTTGTATCTCGTGGAGAGTTGGATGAGACATCCTCTCAAGACCGCCTTGTGGGCGTTCCATAATGTAAAGGGATCAATACTATCTGAAGAGTTTTCTTTAAAATAATTATCAATAGTTTCGGTAATTACATTTCTATACTTTGGGGTACGTAGTAGGGTAGGATTAACCTTCCAAAGAAAAGTGTTTGCTACTGGAGGGCCTGATTCAAATACTGCCAGCACAGGGGCGTGGTCGGAAAAAGACTTCTCAAGAATTTCAATTTTCTTAAATTTTGTGATAGAAAAGACATTGGTTAGAAATAAGTCTATTCTGGAAGATGTCTTATATATATCTGAGTAATATGTAAATTCTCTAGAGGTGGTATTTAGACATCTGAAAATGTCATACATCTCATTTTGTTTTATCCAATTTTTCAGAGATCGGCCTGATTTAGAAGTAGCAGAAGATGATGAGTCAATTTCTCTATCGGGAACTAGATTGAAGTCCCCTATTAGCATGAGGTCACCTTTTTTAACTTTGTCAATCTTCTGCATTAATTTATTAAAAAAAGAGATCTGACCATTATTTGGGGCATATATATTCACGATTGTACAAAGGTTAAAATTTAACTTACATATGAGGATGTGAAATCTTCCCTGGGTGTCGGGATGTTCTTCAATTAATTGGAAGGGAATATTCGTATTTATAATGGTTATAACTCCCGCACTTTTTTTATTATTATTGAGGGATTTAAAAATATATGGAAAATCTTTATGCTGAAAGGTTGGATGTATATCTTTTATTAATTTGACCTCTTGTAAACAAGAGACATCCGCTTGAAGCCGTCTTATTTCTCTCCAAGTTATATAGCGCTTATGGGGACTGTTCAGTCCTTTAACATTGTGTGAAAGGATTTTAATTCTCATGATAATCTCTTTCCTTTTTTATTAGAGTAAATTATCTTATATATATTTAGGATTGCTTACTCTTATTAGCTGAATTCAATAAAATGTATATGTCTAGAAAAGGCGAATGAAACAACAAAAAGAAAAAAAAAAAAAAACTATAACAAACAAATAAACAAACTTAAAGAGTCCTCCTGGAGTTAATCACGGAACGTGATAATCTCCTTTTTTTGGGTACTTTAAAAAAAAAAAAAGCCAAAGTGGCGAGAACCCATGAAGCCATTGATATTTTGTCAAATGTCAAATGTAAATAATACAAAGACCAATGAGGGATATATCCCTATTCAACCAGTATCTTTGTTAGAAGGATCCTCATCTAGAAAGCGTATAAAGTCTAAAGCTTCCTTTGGAGTAAAGAAGGGGACAATTTTACCCCTATGTGACACAAGTAACTTTGTTGGAAAGCCCCATTTATATGGAATCCCCATTTCCCTGAGAGCATTAGTAGCTTGATTAAACAATTTTCTAGCTTCCATAGTTGACTTTGAGAAATCAGAGAAGAATTTTAAATGATTATTAGGGGGAGGTAGAGAGCCCTTCTCTCTAATATATCTTAGTATCATTTCTTTAGTTTCAAAAAAGTGAAAGTGAAGTATCGTATCCCTCGGCTTATCCATTGGTACACTCTTTGGGCGGGGCAGGCGGTGAATCCTATCAATTATCAATTGTAAATCAGTTAAGGACGGCAAAGCCTTTTTAAGCGTAGCTTTAGTGTAATCTGAAAGGTCTTTCTGTATCACGCTTTCAGGTATCCCCCTAATCTTGACGTTGTTCCGTCTACTCCGGTCCTCTAAGTCCGTTAACTTGGACCTCACGGATAAAAGTTCGGCTTTTAAATCTGAGTTTTGCTTTACTAACTCATCTGTTCTATTTTCAACCTTTGACAATCTTTTCTCATTCAGTTCAAATCTTTGAGAGAATTTTTCACTAATCTCCTGCATATCCTTCCTGTGAGAATCAAATCCCGTTTTAATCGACGCATTGATTGCATTGATAGATTTATGCATGAATTGATTAGCTTGATTGGTGGATTCCTGGAAGGATATGAGGAAGCCAGCAAGCAAACCCTCAGTGACTCGCCTATCAGAGTTCAACAGTGTTTTAAAGTCAAAGTCATGGGGAGTCAGAAAATCAGTAGAAGACGACTCCGGACAGCCTTTTTTAGAGAGTTGTTTAACTGGGGTACTATTTGGAGAATAGTCATCAGATGAAGTATTAGAATCTAAATCTGCTGCCTCTGTTCTCACAGTTTCACCTTCTGGAATTCTTCTCTTATGAGATTTGGATAAATCCATTTTACTTTCCTCATCCTGAAAAGAAAGTTTTGAGGCACCTTTATTATCAAAAACTTGAGAAGATGTGAAAGATAGAGTACGGGGGTCAGAAGATATAATTTTTTGATCTGAGTCCTGCTGAGTAGCCTTATTAGATAAACCGTGAGGCATGTGTCTAGATGAGATAGCTTCCTCCCTTTTTAGAGGGGATCTAGATTTAATTGGACTTAATAGATTAACAGATTCAGTGTAAATTTTCTGATTTGAAGCGCTCGTAGATTTCTGGTTTTTACTAGTAGGCAATTTAGATTTCAAATTAGATGCCATAATTAGAGTATACCGAAACAAGAGTAAAGGAAATGCGCTATACCCTTAAATGTTCCTGTATATGCCACCCCTGTTTTATTATTATTGTAATTAAGTTGAACTTTATTACAGTTTCAGCAGGGTTTGTAAATCGCAAACTAAGATAAGAATAAAGACTTAAATAGAGTAGTAATGTAACCCCTTCAATTTTGATAATTCAACAAAGCAATAGAGACGTCTTGTCCTCCGTAACGTAGGCTTATATAAAACAACAGCACCTCATACACTCCTGTCCAAACACTACCTATATAACCTCAGGTGCCTTAAATGTTATAGACAGAGAAGAGAAGAGCATACAATCAGTAGGATTCAGAATAAGACAGTATAAGCTCTATATCTTCCCGTCTAGGAATGTATAGATTAGTTATTCCCTTAAATATCTTCTTCTAATGCTTTAATATGTCATCAAAACAAGGCACAAGAGACAATCTCCATGTAAGTCTCATCTAACTCAAGGATGCACTTCAGCAATACACAAACAGTCTTATTGATATAACAATATTCAGATACTCTCCCCTATATTACTATCCCTATTCCAATTTACAAATAATTAAGATTTCACCATCCCCAAGAGACTAACAATAAGTTCAGAGAGCAACAGATTCCATCTCACCCAACGAGTGTAATATTCTCCAAGTAGTAGGGGTCAACGATGCTCCTTCCTTCAGGTCACCGTTGGATAGTAATCAAGTGACCGCCAAAACCATAGTCAAATTTCACTAAATCTCCTCTGCTTCTTCTTGTATAAATGTAGCCGTCTCTAAGCCCCTTAGCGTGTTAAAGGGTCGAACTCGATGTGACAATCAGTCAATGACAGCCTCAGCCGAGGCACCCAATAAGGACCAGATCCACCTCCACCCTCTTTGATGACAGCTTCTTCCTTGCAGCTTCGTGCCCGCCAGCTCCCGCCGTGACACTCTCCAGCACCGCCAGCTCCTTTACTCCTCTGCAGCTGAGCGGCGGCAAGCTGCGCAGAGCTCGGTCTCCAGGCAATGACCTCCGATCAGCACAGAAAAAGCGTGGGCAATTCCAAATTCTTTCTGTTAAAGATATCCCCAGCAGTGGGCTTCTCCTCCTAGACCGCCGCTAAGCTCCAGCAGCTCTCCCGCCAAACAGTTTTAAAATCAGACGCGGCGCTCCCCTTCTTCTCTGCACTCACCAATGCAACACTCAGTCAGTGACAGCTTCAGCCGAGGCACCCAAGAAGGACCAGAGCCACCTCTACTTTCTTTGATGACAGCCTCTTCCTTGCGGCTTCGTGCCTGCCAACTCCCGCCGCGTCGCTCTCCAGCACCGCCAGCTCCTTTACTCCTCTGCAGCTGAGCGGCGGCAAGCTGCGCAGAGCCCAGTATCCAACAGCGTCGACAGCGGACCTCTATCGACTCAGGAACACCGAGGCTCCTTCAGCGTCAGATCAGGGGCTCAGCAGCCGTCACACAGGATCTCCTCCAGTTCATACCTCTGATGTAAACAATGGCGGTACCCGCGGCTAAGTACAGGGGAAACCTGTTGAGTCAACAGCGGCTCTCTCCTCACCACTCACTTCTAAAGGCTGTAATTCCTTAAGTAAACAGCGGATTTCTTCCAGGGAGGTGTCAAAATGTTCACAATAAAGATAAGAATCCAATTCCAAAGGTCTTCTGATGAATAAGAGTCTTCTTAAGCAATTATGTCGCTTTGTAGATAGGCTTCATGGGAGCTCTGAGCTCAAGTGTCCTCCTACATCGAGCTCCAGGCCACACCCCTTCCGCAAACTCATGCTTTTAGAGACTTGTTTGGGCTCATGAGAGGAGTAGAAAAACATCAAAAATTTCAGTCCTGCATGATTCTACCAAGAAATGTGTGTTCATTCAAACCGCTGGTTTTTGATATTTTGGGCCCTATTGAATAATGAATGTTTTGAATTTTCTCCAAAAGTAAAGTCGTTGCAAACTCATCCTTTTAGAAACTTGTTTGGGCTGTTGAGAGGAGTAAAAAACCATCAAAAATTTCAATCCTGCATGATTCTACCAAGAAATGTGATTCTTCATTCAAAACGCTGGTTTTTGCTATTGGGCTCTATTGAATAATGAATGTTTTGAATTTTCTCCAAAAGTAAAGTAGTTGCAAACTCATCCTTTTAGAGTCTTGGTTTGGGCTCATGAGAGTAGAAAAACATCAAAAATTTCAGTCCTGCACGATTCTACCAAGAAATGTGAGTGTTCATTCAAACCGCTGGTTTTTGATATTTTGGGCCCTATTGAATAATGAATGTTTTGAATTTTCTCCAAAAGTAAAGTAGTTGCAAACTCATCCTTTTAGAAACTTGTTTGGGCTGTTGAGAGGATTAAAAAAGAATCAAAAATTTCAATCCTGCATGATTCTACCAAGAAATGTGATTATTCATTCAAAACGCTGATTTTTGCTATTGGGTTATATTGAATAATGAATGTTTTGAATTTTCTCCAAAAGTAAAGTAGTTGCAAGCTCATGCTTTTAGAGACTTGTTTGGGCTCATGAGAGGAGTAAAAAACCATCAAAAATTTCAATCCTGCATGATTCTACCAAGAAATGTGATTCTTCATTCAAAACCTGATTTTTGCTATTGGGCTCTATTGAATAATGAATGTTTTGAATTTTCTCCAAAAGTAAAGTAGTTGCAAACTCATGCTTTTAGAGACTTGTTTGGGCTCATGAGAGGAGTAGAAAAACATCAAAAATGTCAGTCCTGCATGATTCTACCAAGAAATGTGTGTTCATTCAAACCGCTAGTTTGTGATATTTTGGGCCCTATTGAATAATGAATGTTTTGAATTTTCTCCAAAAGTAAAGTAGTTGCAAACTCATCCTTTTAGAAACTTGTTTGGGCTGTTGAGACGAGTAAAAAACCATCAAAAATTTCAATCCTGCATGATTCTACCAAGAAATGTGATTCTTCATTCAAAACGCTGATTTTTGCTATTGGGTTCTATTGAATAATGAATGTTTTGAATTTTCTCCAAAAGTAAAGTAGTTGCAAACTCATCCTTTTAGAGACTTGTTTGGGCTCATGAGAGGAGTAGAAAAACATCAAAAATTTCAGTCCTTCACGATTCTACCAAGAAATGTGAGTGTTCATTCAAACCACTGGTTTTTGATAGTTTGGGCCCTATTGAATAATGAATGTTTTGAATTTTCTCCAAAAGTAAAGTAGTTGCAAACTCATCCTTTTAGAAACTTGTTTGGGCTGTTGAGAGGAGTAAAAAACCATCAAAAATTTCAATCCTGCATGATTCTACCAAGAAATGTGATTCTTCATTCAAACCTCTGGTTTTTGATATTTTGGGCCCTATTGAATAATGAATGTTTTGAATTTTCTCGAAAAGTAAAGTAGTTGCAAACTCATCCTTTTAGAAACTTGTTTGGGCTGTTGAGAGGAGTAAAAAACCATCAAAAATTTCAATCCTGCATGATTCTACCAAGAAATGTGATTCTTCATTCAAAAGCTGGTTTTTGCTATTGGGCTCTATTGAATAATGAATGTTTTGAATTTTCTTCAAAAGTAAAGTAGTTGCAAACTCATTCTTTTAGAGACTTGTTTGTGCTCATGAGAGGAGTAGAAAAACATCAAAAATTTCAGTCCTGCATGATTCTACCAAGAAATGTGTGTTCATTCAAACCGCTGGTTTTTGATATTTTGGGCCCTATTGAATAATGAATATTTTGAATTTTTTCCAAAAGTAAAGTAGTTGCAAACTCATCCTTTTAGAAACTTGTTTGGGCTGTTGAGAGGAGTAAAAAACCATAAAAAATTTCAATCCTGCATGATTCTACCAAGAAATGTGATTCTTCATTCAAAACCTGATTTTTGCTATTGGGCTCTATTGAATAATGAATGTTTTGAATTTTCTTCAAAAGTAAAGTAGTTGCAAACTCATTCTTTTAGAGACTTGTTTGTGCTCATGAGAGGAGTAGAAAAACATCAAAAATTTCAGTCCTGCATGATTCTACCAAGAAATGTGTGTTCATTCAAACCGCTGGTTTTTGATATTTTGGGCCCTATTGAATAATGAATATTTTGAATTTTCTCCAAAAGTAAAGTAGTTGCAAACTCATCCTTTTAGAGTCTTGGTTTGGGCTCATGAGAGGAGTAGAAAAACATCCAAAATTTCAGTCCTGCACGATTCTACCAAGAAATGTGAGTGTTCATTCAAACCGCTGGTTTTTGATATTTTGGGCCCTATTGAATAATGAATGTTTTGAATTTTCTCCAAAAGTAAAGTAGTTGCAAACTCATCCTTTTAGAAACTTGTTTGGGCTGTTGAGAGGAGTAAAATAGAATCAAAAATTTAAATCCTGCATGATTCTACCAAGAAATGTGATTCTTCATTCAAAACCTGATTTTTGCTATTGGGCTCTATTGAATAATGAATGTTTTGAATTTTCTCCAAAAGTAAAGTAGTTGCAAACTCATCCTTTTAGAGACTTGTTTGTGCTCATGAGAGGAGTAGAAAAACATCAAAAATTTCAGTCCTGCACGATTCTACCAAGAAATGTGAGTGTTCATTCAAACCGCTGGTTTTTGATAGTTTGGGCCCTATTGAATAATGAATGTTTTGAATTTTCTCCAAAAGTAAAGTAGTTGCAAACTCATCCTTTTATAAACTTGTTTGGGCTGTTGAGAGGAGTAAAAAAACATCAAAAATTTCAATCCTGCATATTCTACCAAGAAATGTGATTCTTCATTCAAAACGCTGGTTTTTGCTTTTGGGCTCTATTGAATAATGAATGTTTTGAATTTTCTCCAAAAGTAAAGTAGTTGCAAACTCATCCTTTTAGAGACTTGTTTGTGCTCATGAGAGGAGTAGAAAAACATCAAAAATTTCAGTCCTGCACGATTCTACCAAGAAATGTGAGTGTTCATTCAAACCGCTGGTTTTTGATAGTTTGGGCCCTATTGAGTAATGAATGTTTTGAATTTTCTCCAAAAGTAAAGTAGTTGCAAACTCCTCCTTTTAGAAACTTGTTTGGGCTGTTGAGAGGAGTAAAAAAACATCAAAAATTTCAATCCTGCATGATGCTACCAAGAAATGTGATTCTTCATTCAAAATGCTGATTTTTGTATTGGGTTCTATTGAATAATGAATGTTTTGAATTTTCTCCAAAAGTAAAGTAGTTGCAAGCTCATGCATTTAGAGACATGTTTGGGCTCATGAGAGGAGTAGAAAAACATCAAAAATTTCAGTCCTGCACGATTCTACCAAGAAATGTGTGTTCATTCAAACCGCTGGTTTTTGATATTTTGGGCCCTATTGAATAATGAATGTTTTGAGTTTTCTCCAAAAGTAAAGTAGTTGCAAACTCATCCTTTTAGAAACTTGTTTGGGCTGTTGAGAGGAGTAAAAAACCATCAAAAATTTCAATCCTGCATGATTCTACCAAGAAATGTGATTCTTCATTCAAAACGCTGATTTTTGCTAAAAGGATGAGTTTGCAACTACTTTACTTTTGGAGAAAATTCAAAACATTCATTATTCAATAGGGCCCAAACTATCAAAAACCAGCGGTTTGAATGAACACTCACATTTCTAGGTAGAATCGTGCAGGACTGAAATTTTTGATGTTTTTCTACTCCTCTCATGAGCCCAAACAAGTCTCTAAAAGGATGAGTTTGCAACTACTTTACTTTTGGAGAAAATTCAAAACATTCATTATTCAATAGAGCCCAATAGCAAAAATCAGGTTTTGAATGAAGAATCACATTTCTTGGTAGAATCATGCAGGATTGAAATTTTTGATGGTTTTTTACTCCTCTCAACAGCCCAAACAAGTTTCAAAAGGATGAGTTTGCAACTACTTTACTTTTGGAGAAAATTCAAAACATTCATTATTCAATAGGGCCCAAAATATCAAAAACCAGCGGTTTGAATGAACACACATTTCTTGGTAGAATCATGCAGGACTGAAATTTTTGATGTTTTTCTACTCTCATGAGCCCAAACAAGTCTCTAAAAGCATGAGTTTGCAACTACTTTACTTTTGGAGAAAATTCAAAACATTCATTATTCAATAGGGCCCAAACTATCAAAAACCAGCGGTTTGAATGAACACTCACATTTCTTGGTAGAATCGTGCAGGACTGAAATTTTTGATGTTTTTCTACTCCTCTCATGAGCCCAAACAAGAGTTTAAAAGGATGAGTTTGCAACTACTTTACTTTTGGAGAAAATTCAAAACATTCATTATTCAATAGAGCCCAATAGCAAAAACCAGCGTTTTGAATGAAGAATCACATTTCTTGGTAGAATCATGCAGGATTGAAGTTTTTGGTGGTTTTTTACTCCTCTCAACAGCCCAAACAAGTTTCTAAAAGGATGAGTTTGCAACTACTTTACTTTTGGAGAAAATTCAAAACATTCATTATTCAATAGGGCCCAAAATATCAAAAACCAGCGGTTTGAATGAACACACATTTCTTGGTAGAATCGTGCAGGACTGAAATGTTTGATGTTTTTCTACTCCTCTCATGAGCCCAAACAAGACTCTAAAAGGATGAGTTTGCAACTACTTTACTTTTGGAGAAAATTCAAAACATTCATTATTCAAAAGAGCCGAATAGCAAAAATCAGGTTTTGAATGAAGAATCACATTTCTTGGTAGAATCATGCAGGATTGAAATTTTTGATGGTTTTTTACTCCTCTCAACAGCCCAAACAAGTTTCTAAAAGGATGAGTTTGCAACTACTTTACTTTTGGAGAAAATTCAAAACATTCATTATTCAATAGGACCCAAACTATCAAAAACCAGCGGTTTGAATGAACACTCACATTTCTTGGTAGAATCGTGCAGGACTGAAATTTTTGATGTTTTTCTACTCCTCTCATGAGCCCAAACAAGTCTCTAAAAGCATGAGTTTGCAACTACTTTACTTTTGGAGAAAATTCAAAACATTCATTATTCAATAGAACCCAATAGCAAAAATCAGCGTTTTGAATGAAGAATCATTTCTTGGTAGAATCATGCAGGATTGAAATTTTTGATGGTTTTTTACTCCTCTCAACAGCCCAAACAAGTTTCAAAAGGATGAGTTTGCAACTACTTTACTTTTGGAGAAAATTCAAAACATTCATTATTCAATAGGGCCCAAAATATCAAAAAACAGTTGTTTGAATGAACACACATTTCATGGTAGAATCATGCAGGACTGAAATTTTTGATGTTTTTCTACTCTCATGAGCCCAAACAAGTCTCTAAAAGCATGAGTTTGCAACTACATTACTTTTGGAGAAAATTCAAAACATTCATTATTCAATAGGGCCCAAATTCAATCTGTGTTTGGAAACCGCTTAAGAGAGTGAGTGCACCATTCTCATAGGAACTGCAGATACTGAAATGATGCGTGTAGTGAAGTGAGCAAGCTCTTTTTCCATCTCCCTGGCGAGCATCGCCCACCTGTCTGCTGAGGCTCCCTCAGCAGACTGAAGCTGACTACTACTGCGCAGCTGCTACAGACAGTGGGCTGCCCATTGTGACACGTTGTCCCATTGTGACACGTGGTCCCATTGTTCCAGGAATAGAACACATCCAAGCATTGTGTTCTATGAATGGCATGATTCCTATCACAGTGTTCCATGGATGGAACACATCCTATTTACTGCAGGCAAGCAGCGCACCTAGCTGCTGCTGCTGCTACAAGCCACTAGAATACCGTCTGTCAGACAGGTGAACGTAGGCCGAACATTCAAATAACTCGCCAGATAAATCGTTGCTTTTCCATTTTAATTCATATATGAATTAATTCAAAATTGAACAGTAAATTTCAAAGTTGGAAGGCCACAAGAGGGGGACAATGTTTCAAAAATGAAACGACATATCATTGCATGAGGGATGTGGTAGGAATTGAATGCTTGAATTAAGACTGGGGAAGTACTGAGGGGAAGGGGCTGCAGGCCTTGTAGAAGGTGGGTGTGCAGAAATGTAGCTATCCAAAGGCAAAGACATTACTGCAGCTTGTCACACCTGTACCTACCAAGCAGCAAAGGCCAAGATAGATCGTTATTTTACTGACAGATTGAATACAGTGCAATACCTCCCATATAGAGGTGAATAAGAGTAGTAGTAGTAGTAGAAGAGTTGGTCAAGTTAAATCAAGGCTAAGGAATTGGAAATGTGCAACTTGGACCAAGAAAAACTTATTACAGAGCAACGACATTTGAAAAAAGCATTCAAATCATGCTTTGAAAACACTACTTGTGTATCCCGACTTCAATTCAATCTGTCTTTGGAAATCGCTTAAAGGGAAGGTGCCATCCAAAAAATTTTTTTTCAGCAATTGAAAAAATGTAAAGAATTAATGTTTACATTTTCTTAAAAAATATTATCGTTATTTTTTAATTTTGCAAAATATGAAAAATAATTTTAAAAAGTTTGGCATTTCCACTTGTTAACACTAGGGGGAGCAGCTACTGAAATCTGGCACAAAAACCTATGACATCTATAGACACAGTGAGCAGCCATTTTGATGGGGCTTGCAAAGTTACTGACTGTCTTTGCATGTAAAGTCTGGATCACAACAGGCCATCAATCAGCAGACATGTTTCCTGGATTTCTGTGGAGCAGACAAGCAGACGGTTCATCCATGTGAATAAAACACAGCGCTCTTTGTACAATCCCTGGCACCGAACAGGGCGCCCCCCACAGACCAGCACACACTGCTCTCCTGAAATACTCTGTGCTGCTGTCGCCCTGCTCCTTCCACCATACATCAGGCCCCTGTCCCCTCGGTTTCACACATCGCCAGGACGGGATCTGAGGAGAGGAATGGGGTCTTCGGTCACCGAGGATGGCAGGCAGCAAGGATTCTGGGAGCAGAGTGACAGCAGCACAGAGTATTTCAGGAGAGCAGTATCACACGGGATAGGATTAGATACACGGCTCAGCAGGCAGCATCACACAGGAGAGGATTAGATACACGGCTCAGCAGGCAGTATCACATGGGATAGGATTAGATACACGGCTCAGCAGGCAGCATCACACAGGAGAGGATTAGATACACGGCTCAGAATACAGTATCACACAGGATAGGATTAGATACACGGCTCAGCAGTCAGTATCACACAGGATAGGATTACATACACGGCTCAGCAGTCAGTATCACACAGGAGAGGATTAGATACACGGCTCAGCAGGCAGTATCACACAGGAGAGGATTAGATACACGGCTCAGCAGGCAGTATCACACAGAAGAGGATTAGATGCACGGCTCAGCAGGCAGTATCACACAGAAGAGGATTAGATGCACGGCTCAGCAGTCAGTATCACACAGGAGAGGATTAGATACACGGCTCAGCAGTCAGTATCACACAGGAGAGGATTAGATACACGGCTCAGCAGAAAGTATCACACAGGAGAGGATTAGATACCCGGCTCAGAATACAGTATCACACAGGATAGGATTAGATACACAGCTCAGCAGACAGTATCACACAGGAGAGGATTAGATACATGGCTCAGCAGACAGTATCACACAGGAGAGGATTAGATACACGGCTCAGCAGAAAGTATCACACAGGAGAGGATTAGATACCCGGCTCAGAATACAGTATCACACAGGATAGGATTAGATACACAGCTCAGCAGACAGTATCACACAGGAGAGGATTAGATACACGGCTCAGCAGACAGTATCACACAGGAGAGGATTAGATACACGGCTCAGCAGAAAGTATCACACAGGAGAGGATTAGATACCCGGCTCAGAATACAGTATCACACAGGATAGGATTACATACACGGCTCAGCAGTCAGTATCACACAGGAGAGGATTAGATACACGGCTCAGCAGTCAGTATCACACAGGAGAGGATTAGATACACGGCTCAGCAGGCAGTATCACACAGGATAGGGTTAGATACACGGCTCAGCAGGCAGTATCACACAGGAGAGGATTAGATACACGGCTCAGCAGGCAGTATCACACAGAAGAGGATTAGATGCACGACTCAGCAGGCAGTATCACACAGAAGAGGATTAGATGCACGGCTCAGCAGGCAGTATCACACAGGAGAGGATTAGATACACGGCTCAGCAGACAGTATTACAGATATGCCCACACTGGTGAAACTTCCAGCCCCCCCCAATTATACACAAGACTATGGGCTGTATAAGTCACTGTCCTCCTCAGACAGCCATAAAAGCAAAGGTGTCAGATTACCGGAGATCACTGGGGCTGTGAGTGAGGAGGCGGAGACAGAGCAGGAGGACGCTGGAGCAGGAAGCACAGGGCTGAGCCTGGAGTAAGCAGTACAGAGGAGCATAGATGAAAGTCACCCGCACTCACCACTCTCCATCCTCCGGCTCCAGTGAGCGCTTCTCTCCTCTGCTGACCACCTTCTGCTTTTCTTCAGCCTCTCCTCACAACACAGGACCCGTTATGCCACAAGTGGTCCTGTGATAGAGGGTAAGTGGAGCTCAGCAGATAGCACTGGGCTACAGTAAAATGGCGCCCAGCCACACCTACAGCAGTGAATGGTGCAGCCCACAGGGGCGTGCCCAGTTCTCTGCTACTGAGGCTGCAATGTGCGGTCGGAAGCCGACCGCAGTTTCCTATGTGCAGGGACGGCCATATTTGCAGACAGTATGAGTCCTCCACAGATCTGCAAATCAAGATGTCAGCGCCCAGTGGCTACATGAAAACATTATTACAAACAAACCATAAATCCTGGTTAGTACATTTGCTGAAACAACATGTTTTGTAACTTACTATTTTTTTGCAAATTATATAAAATTGCGGCACCTTCCCTTTAAGAGATTGAGTGCACCATTCTCAGAGGAACTGCAGATACTGAAATGATGCGTGGAGTGAAGTGAGCAAGCTCTTTTTCCATCTCCCTGGCGAGAATCGCCCACCTGTCTGCTGAGGCTCCCTCAGCAGACTGAAGCTGACTACTACTGCGCAGCTGCTACAGACTGTGGGCTGCCCATTGTGACACGTGGTCCCATTGTGACACGTGGTCCCATTGTTCCAGGAATAGAACACATCCAAGCATTGTGTTCTATGAATGGCATGATTCCTATCACAGTGTTCCATGGATGTAACACATCCTATTTACTGCAGGCAAGCAGCGCACCTAGCTGCTACTGCTGCTGCTGCTGCTGCTACAAGCCACTAGAATACCGTCTGTCAGACAGGTGGACGTAGGCCGAACATTCAAATAACTCGCCAGATAAATCGTTGCTTTTCCATTTAATTCATATATGAATTAATTCAAAATTGAACAGTAAATTTCAAAGTTGGAAGGCCACAAGAGGGGGACAATGTTTCAAAAATGAAACGACATATCATTGCATGAAGGATGTGGTAGGAATTAAATGCTTGAATTAAGACTGGGGAAGTACTGAGGGGAAGGGGCTGCAGGCCTTGTAGCAGGTGGGTGTGCAGAAATGTAGCTATCCAAAGCCAAACACATTACTGCAGCTTGTCACACCTATACCTACCAAGCAGCAAAGGCCAAGATAGATCGTTATTTTACTGACAGATTGAATACAGTGCAATGCCTCCCATATAGAGGTGAATAAGAGTAGTAGTAGTAGTAGTAGTAATAGTAGTAGTAGTAGTAGTAGTAGTAGTAGTAGAAGAGTTGGTCAAGTTAAATCAAGGCTAAGGAATTGGAAATGTGCAACTTGGACCAAGAAAAACTTATTACAGAGCAACGACATTTGAAAAAAGCATTCAAATCATGCTTTGAAAACACTACTTGTGTATCCCGACTTCAATTCAATCTGTCTTTGGAAACCGCTTAAGAGATTGAGTGCACCATTCTCAGAGGAACTGCAGATACTGAAATGATGCGTGGAGTGAAGTGAGCAAGCTCTTTTTCCATCTCCCTGGCGAGAATCGCCCACCTGTCTGCTGAGGCTCCCTCAGCAGACTGAAGCTGACTACTACTGCGCAGCTGCTACAGACTGTGGGCTGCCCATTGTGACACGTGGTCCCATTGTGACACGTGGTCCCATTGTTCCAGGAATAGAACACCTCCAAGCATTGTGTTCTATGAATGGCATGATTCCTATCACAGTGTTCCATGGATGGAACACATCCTATTTACTGCAGGCAAGCAGCGCACCTAGCTGCTGCTGCTGCTGCTACTGCTACAAGCCACTAGAATACCGTCTGTCAGACAGGTGGACGTAGGCCAAACATTCAAATAACTCGCCAGATAAATCTTTGCTTTTCCATTTAATTCATATATGAATTAATTGAAAATTGAACAGTAAATTTCAAAGTTGGAAGGCCACAAGAGGGGGACAATGTTTCAAAAATGAAACGACATATCATTGCATGAGGGATGTGGTAGGAATTGAATGCTTGAATTAAGACTGGGGAAGTACTGAGGGGAAGGGGCTGCAGGCCTTGTAGCAGGTGGGTGTGCAGAAATGTAGCTATCCAAAGCCAAACACATTACTGCAGCTTGTCACACCTGAACCTACCAAGCAGCAAAGGCCAAGATAGATCGTTATTTTACTGACAGATTGAATACAGTGCAATGCCTCCCATATAGAGGTGAATAAGAGTAGTAGTAGTAGTAGTAGTAGTAGTAGTAGTAGTAGTAGTAGTAGTAGTAGTAGTAGTAGTAGAAGAGTTGGTCAAGCTAAATCAAGGCCAAGGAATTGGAAATGTGCAACTTGGACCAAGAAAAACTAATTACAGAGCAACGACATTTGAAAAAAGCATTCAAATCATGCTTTGAAAACACTACTTGTGTATCCCGATTTCAATTCAATCTGTCTTTGGAAACCGCTTAAGAGAGTGAGTGCACCATTCTCAGAGGTACTGCAGATACTGAAATGATGCGTGGAGTGAAGTGAGCAAGCTCTTTTTCCATCTCCCTTGCGAGCATCGCCCACCTGTCTGCTGAGGCTCCCTCAGCAGACTGAAGCTGACTACTACTGCGCAGCTGCTACAGACTGTGGGCTGCCCATTGTGACACGTGGTCCCATTGTGACACGTGGTCCCATTGTTCCAGGAATAGAACACATGCAAGCATTGTGTTCTATGAATGCTGCTGCTGCTGCTGCTACAAGCCACTAGAATACCGTCTGTCAGACAGGTGGACGTAGGCCGAACATTCAAATAACTCGCCAGAGAAATCGTTGCTTTTCCATTTAATTCATATCTGTGTCTCTCCCTCTTTCTTGCACAGGATGAACAGGATGAAGCATTTCCCGCCCACCTGCCCTGTTTATAATCATTGTCCTAAAATGTTTTAATTATTGCTTGTATGATAAATGCTTTATTGTATTTTTGAACTTACCATTGTATATTTTGTTCCAGGTTCAATTTTATCATGGCTATAAAGTGTTAACAGCATTAACCTTCTAAGCCCAATTTAGTGCCGTCTACCAAATTGACAGACACCCATCTATGGGTCTCTCATCCCTCCAGTGTGGCAAAGGATGGGCCATGTATATATGGAGGATACTGGGTCGATACTCTGAAGCTTGCTCTCGTTTGCAATGTCAGTTTTGTATAGTGCTGCTTTCTTTAGAGGATACTTTTATTGATAGATCTATATTTCTATGAGTGCATAAATACTATTATATAAACCCACACAATGAAGGATTTCTTACTATCAGACATTAGGTAGCATTCACACAGGCAGGGCTGTCACCAGGAATTTTGAAGCCCCATATTGGCAAAGTTTTTTGGCCCCCTTGAGATTCTGCCCAGGCTCCACCTCAGGCCCTCCTCCACCCCTTGAACCTTCCACAGTCCTCTGCCCAGTCTTGGAAAAACTCCACTTCTGCATCACGTCCTCACCAATCACACATTAGTAGTTCCCATCGAACACCAGATCACATACAGCCATCAGCTTTTGTTTTTGCCAAAAGATTTTTTAAGCCCCCACCACAAGGAAGACTCTTTTGATCGGGCCCTACTCTATTAAACAGCAAATAGATGAAGCTGCGACTCAAGGAGAAGTCATTATTATGGGGGACTTCAACTACCCTGAAATACATTGGGGAACAGAAACCTGCAGCTCCAGCAAAGGTAATAGGTTTTTGACTACTAAGAGAGACAATTACCTTTCACAACTGGTTCAGGACCCAACAAGAGGGGGGGGCACTGCTAGACCTAATATTAACCAACAGGCCAGACCGCATATCAAATGTAAGGGTTGGGGGTCACTTGGGTAACAGTGATCACAAATTAATAAGTTTTCATGTATCCTTTAATAAGAAGTGTAGTAGAGGGGTTACAAGTAGAGTTGAGCGACTTTTGGTTTTTTAGGGTCGCGTTTCGTTTCGTGAAACCCGACTTTTCCAAAAGTCGGGTCGAGCAAGATCGTCCGATTATAGGGAAAAGTCGGGGTCGTCCCGAAACACGAAACCCAATGTAAGTCAATGGGGAATAAAAGTCGGCAGTGAGAGGAGGACAGGAAACACACCAACAGTGCCCATTTGAATGCCAAAAGCATCAATTCTTCTTACTTAAGCTTGTCAACCTTAATTAACTTCATAATATAAGTTACGCACTGAAAAATGGGTGTTATTTGGCTAAAGTTGTGGGGGGGGGAGGGCTGGCTGCAGGTTTTCATGTGCCCTGGGCGAAAGAGCGCCCCTTTAACACATACCACAACTCATCATGCTCCGATACGTCAAAGATAACTCAAAATAACCTGATTTAAAGGCAATACCACAAAAAACACGTGAAAAAAAAAAAAAAAAAAAATATATTTTTTATATAACAATAATAATGAAATGGTTATAATTCTATTAGTATACCTTTTTCAACGTGTATAAGTGTGTGCCACTGGAAGAATGGTAGACCATTCGAGAAAAGATTTGTAAACCGAATCAAAGAAAAACCCAAATTTTGGTCAAAAAATGTATATAAAAATTAAATAAGATATATGAATAATAAAAAAGTCATAAAACAGATATACGATTAAAATACCTTTATTAAGTAATAGTAATACGAATACATATAAAAAAGATGTGTGCTCAAAAGAATTTTATATATACACCTATATAGGTTAATAAAGCACGGCGTTCCCCATTAATAAATAACTATATTTTATCCCTCTATACATTGGCTCCTTAAAAAAGTGACATAAAATATATGGAGACCATATAGGCTCAAACAAGTGTCTGTGCATAGAACCATGTGGTGATGCAAAACAATCAGCAAGGAGAGAAACCAATGTGATGGTATAAAGTGCAAAAAATGCAAATTCCAAAAATAAATAAATAAAAAAAAAAAAAGAGTGAGTGTAGGGGAAAGGAGGGAAGAATAGAGGGTATATACCTTGGAGGAACGCTGCTGGATGAGCTACACACGCCCGACGTACGTTTCGGAATGAATCCTTCGTCAGGGGGTCGGAGAGGTCCCTGAGCAGACAATGGCTGAATGTCATCAAGGATTCCCTCCTCCTCTTCCTCCTCATCAACATTGGCTGCAGACGCCTGCTCCTTAAGGTGCGTCAAAGTTTGCATGAGCAGACGCATAAGTGGGATGCTCATGCTTAGGATGGCGTCGTCTGCGCTTACCAGCCGTGTGCATTCCTCAAAACACTGAAGGACTTTACAAAGGTCTTTCAGTTTCAACCACTGCACGCCTGTCAACTCCATGTCTGCTCTCAAAGTGCCTGGCTGTGTATCCTCCCACAAATGCATTATGGCCTGCCTCTGCTCGCACAGCCGCTCCACCATGTGCAGGGTGGAGTTCCACCTTGTTGCAATGTCGATAATGAGGCGGTGGTTGGGAAGGTGGAGCAATCGCTGCAGCTTCTGCATACGAACGGAGTGTACAGGCGACCGGCGGATGTGCGCGCACAGTCTTCGCACCTTCTGGAGCAGGGCTGTTAACTCCGGATAATTTTTGAGGAAGCACTGCACCACCAGGTTCAAGGTGTGAGCCAAGCAAGGTATGTGGCTGAGTTTTGAAAGGGCTATGGCTGCCACAAAATTACGGCCGTTATCACTAACTACCTTGCCTGCCTCAAGATGTACACTGCCCAGCCATGACTCAGTTTGTCGCTTCAAGTACTCGGCCAGCACCTCGGCGGTGTGTCTGTCGCCCAAACACATCATCTGCAACACAGCCTGCTGACGCTTTCCACTAGCTGCTCGATAGGGGGACACATCGTTTGCAACAGTGGCAGCTGCAGATGGAGTGCTCGTACAACTGCGCTCTGTGGACGAGCTTTCGCTTCTGGAGGAGGAGGAGGAGGAGGAGGAGGAGGGTCTAACGCCTACAGCCAACTGTTTCCTATACCGTGGGCTAGGCAGCACTGTCCCACCACCGCTGTCCCCTGTGGACCCTGCATCCACCACATTAACCCAGTGCGCAGTGATGGACACGTAACGGCCCTGGCCATGCCGACTGGACCATGCATCAGTTGTGAGGTGCACCTTTCCGCTCACTGACTGCTTGAGTGCATGGACAATGCGGTCTTTCACATGATGGTGGAGGGCTGGGATGGCTTTGCGAGAGAAGAAGTGGCGACTGGGTAGGTCATAGCGTGGTACTGCATAGGCCATGAGTTCGCGGAAAGCTGTGCTTTCCACCAACCGAAAGGGCATCATCTCAAACGAGATTAGTTTGGCAATGTGGGCGTTCAAACCCAGTGTACGTGGATGAGAGACTGAGTACTTTCTTGACCTACTCATAGTGTCTGGGAGGGTGAGCTGGACTTGAGAGCTGCATATGGTGGAAGTAGCGGTGGACAGGGCGGACTGAGAGAGGGTTGATGATGGTGATGGAGTTGGTGTTCTTTCTGATGGCCTAGAATCAGTCTTTCATTGATATAACTGTTACGGTTCTAAGTAGGAACCAGAGAGTGGACCCTCTGGGTCGTGGCTCCAGAGCCCCCGAGGGCGAGCGGCCCAGGTGATGACCACCCCCTATACAGGGAGTGTTAGGGGCAGGCCCAAGGGGGGTGAGACCACGACAGCCGGAACCAAAGGGACGACCCAGGGAGTGTACAGAGGGAAAGGCCAAAGGATACTGACTAGAGTAGACCCGGAGCAGGAGGAAACAGAACGTAGGGAACCAGGACCGATCAGGATGGAGCCAGGGCAGGAACGCTGGAAGAAAGAAGGAAGGAAGGTTAGGGGCAACTGACCTAGGGGTACAGACGGAACCCTAGCTAAGGGGCTACCGATGACAGCAGCAGGGAAGGACCCGGCGAGGGTCAGGCACAGAGGCAGCAGAGGGAGCTGAGCAGGGGTCCAGATGGGGCTATGGAGCGGAGAGCAGAGCGCAGACTAGGAGAGAGGGGGGACCTGAGAGTCGGGGCGACGCTGCGCAGGAACGCCAAGCGCCACAGAGAAAGACAAACAGGCGTCTTACCATTCAAGACGCGAGACAGAAATACCCGGTGGGCGCCGCCATGTTGGGGAGGAGCCACCGGGTCACGTGCTCCCAGGATGCCCCGCGGTCAGAAACGAGCGAGTGCGCATGTGCGTGCCTCTGACGCGCCGTGACCCTGCAAAGCCAGACAGGGCACGGCGCGAGGATGAAGGAGGGATGCACCGGGAGGAGGGGGACCCCAGGTGAGCATCGGGGCACGTAATAGTACCCCCTCTCTTACTCCCCTCCTTCTTCAGGCGGGATAGAAACCTTCTCATGATATGAGGAGCATTGATGTTCTCCCGGGGCTCCCATGACCTTTCCTCAGGACCGAATCCTTCCCAATCTACCAGAAAGAAGGTTCTACCTCGGACGGTCCTCTTTGCCAGGATGTCCCTGACATCAAAGACGTCCCCAGCGGAGCTAGGTTGCGGAGCGTGGGACGAGGCTGGCTGAAAGCGATTAAAACACTGAGGGTTTGAGAAGCGAGACATGGAAAGTGTTGGGGATCCGCAGAGAGGCAGGCAATTTTAGTTTATAGGTTACATCATTGATGCGAGCCAAAACCTCAAAGGGGCCAACGTAACGTGGACCTAACTTATAAGAGGGGATTTTAAGTCGGAGGAAGCGCGAGGACAGCCAGACCTTATCGCCTGGATGATAAGGAGGGGTGTCCAGGCGCCTCTTGTCGGCGTATCTTTTCATCCGATCGCTAGCTCTCTCAAGGGACCTTTTAGTCTCCTCCCAAATTTTAGAGAATTCTGAGGACAAGGAGTCCGCCGCCGGCACGCCCGAGGTGGGGGACACGGGAAGGGGAATGCCCGGATGCTGCCCAAAAACTATGAAAAAGGGAGATTTGGAAGAGGACTCGTTGGGGTGATTGTTGTGAGCAAATTCCGCCCAGGGAAGCAGTGAGACCCAGTTACTTTGGTGTGCATTAGAAAAATGTCGAAGATAAGTGGTTAACACCTGATTGATCCGCTCCACTTGGCCGTTGAATTGTGGATGATAGGCGGAGGAGAAATCCAGGACTACCCCCATTGAGCTAGAGAGAGCTCTCCAGAAACGAGAGGTGAATTGAACACCACGGTCAGACACGATGTGCTGGGGAAAACCATGAAGTCGGAAAACATGATGCACGAAGATCTTCGCCAACTCGGGCGCAGAAGGCAGACCAGGTAGCGGGATGAAATGAGCCATTTTGGAAAAACGGTCTACCACCACCAAAATGACAGAGCAGCCGGAAGATGGAGGTAGATCCATGACGAAATCCATGGCGATGTGGCTCCAGGGAACTGATGGAACCGGCAAAGGATGTAAGAGACCAGAGGGTAGCTGTCGTGGAATCTTATTCCGGGCGCAGGATGAGCAAGAAGCGGTAAATTCCAGGACGTCCTGGCGGAGTGAAGGCCACCAATAATGGCGGGAGATGAGGGATAGAGTCCTCTTGGCTCCGACATGCCCGGCGAACTTAGAAGAGTGTCCCCAGTGCAGAACCCTTACTCTGTCATGGTCCAATACCAAGGTCTTGCCTGGTGGTGGGATGACCAAACATAGAGGGGCTAGGGTGACGATTTTTGCTGGATCGATGATGTGAGCGGGGCTCTCTTCATCGGTCGGGAGAAATGATCTTGATAGGGCATCAGCTATGATGTTCTTATTACCCGGACGAAAGCGGAGCTCGAAATCAAAGCGTCCAAAAAATAGGGACCATCGGGCTTGCCGGGGATTGAGCCTTTGGGCAGACTGAACATAGGCCAAATTCTTGTGGTCGGTAAATATCGTAAAGGGATGGACAGCTCCTTCGAGAAGGTAACGCCATTCCTCTAAAGCCAGTTTGATTGCCAGTAGTTCCTTGTCCCCAATGGAGTAATTGCGTTCGGGGGGAGAAAAGGCTTTAGAAAAGAACCCACAGGTGACAGTCCGGCCAGAGGAGGTTCTTTGCAGGAGAACCACCCCCGCTCCCACGGAGGATGCGTCGACCTCGAGAATGAAGGGTCTCTCGGCATCAGGACGGTGGAGAACGGGCGCTGTAGCGAATTCTCTCTTCAGAGTTTGAAAGGCGTCTTCTGCCTCGGGAGGCCAGAGGCGGGGATTGGCTCCTTTGCGCACGAGAGCAGAGATGGGCTTGGTTATGGTGGAAAAATGAGGAACGAATTGCCTATAATAGTTAGCAAAGCCGAGAAAGCATTGAATGGCTTTGAGACCAAGGGGACGGGGCCAGGCCAGGATCGTGGACACTTTCTCGGGATCCATCCTCAACCCAGACTTCGAAACGATATACCCAAGGAACGGCAGAGACGGTTGTTCGAAGGCGCATTTCTCCAACTTGGCAAATAGGTGGTTCTCTCTTAGACGCTGCAACACTTGCCGTACATCTCGTCGATGGGTGGAGAGATCTGGAGAGAAGACAAGAATGTCGTCAAGATAAACCACGACACAGGAGTAAAGGAGATCCCGAAAAATATCGTTAACGAGCTCCTGGAATACCGCTGGTGCGTTACAGAGGCCAAACGGCATCACCAGGTATTCATAGTGACCGTCACGGGTGTTGAATGCGGTCTTCCACTCATCCCCAGCGCGAATTCGGACCAAGTTATAGGCTCCTCGAAGATCAAGTTTGGTAAATATGTGCGCCCCTCTCAGGCGATCAAAGAGTTCGGGGATGAGGGGTAACGGGTACTTGTTCTTAATCGTGATGCTGTTCAGACCTCTGTAATCAATGCACGGGCGGAGCGACCCGTCCTTCTTCTTGACAAAAAAGAAGCCTGCGCCCGCAGGGGGGGAAGACTTCCGTATGAAACCCTTGGCTAAGTTCTCTTGAACGTATTCCGACATGGCTTGCGTCTCTGCCAGCGAGAGCGGATAAATCCTACCCCGCGGAGGAGTGGCTCCAGGGACGAGCTCGATGGGGCAATCATAGGGTCGGTGAGGCGGAAGGTTCTCGGACTCCCTCTTGTCAAAAACATCCGAAAAAGAGCTGTAAGCAACGGGCAACCCGGAGGTTAAGGAGGGGGAAGGAGAACCACCCACGGGACGCAGCGGCAGCAGACACCCAGACCTACAGGACTCCCCTAGCGCAGGATATTACCCTTATGCCAGTCTAAGGTAGGGCCGTGGGCTCGTAGCCAGGGAAGGCCTAAAAGGATAGGGTGAGAGATGCTCGCTAGGACATAAAAAGCAATCCTCTCCTTGTGTAGGGCCCCTACCTGGAGTTCTACCTCATGGGTGACCAAGGTAATGGTCTCTTGGAGAGGTTTACCGTCCACGGAAGCAAGGATCCGTGGAGTTTCTAAGGTCTTGACCGGGACCGAAAATTTAAGAACCTCTTTGAGCCTAATAAAATTTCCCGCTGCGCCGGAATCCACATAGGCTGCCAGAGAAAAACGTTTTCCACCAACGTGCAACAAGACAGACAGAGTGAGGGGTAGAGAGGTATCATACACACCTAGGGAGGCCTCTCTTACCTGACCTAGGCGGAGGAGTTTTCCGGACGTTCCGGGCAGGTACGGACCAGATGGGAGTCACTACCACAGTAGAAGCAGAGACCGTGAGTGCGTCTTTCCTCCCGGCGTTGTCCAGATACCTTAAGCCGGTCTACTTGCATGGGTTCAGGCATGGAAGCAGAAGCGGATATTCCGGGCCGGAGACAGGGTAGACCGCGAATGGTTGGGGAAGCACGGGGAAGTCTCCTCTCGCGAGCACGTTCCTGGAACCTAAGGTCGATACGTGTGGCTAGCGAAATGAGATCTTCTAAAGCAGTGGGAGTATCCCGCCCAGCTAACTCATCCTTAATTCGACCCGCGAGGCCTCGCCAAAAGGCCCCTACCAAGGCCTCGTTATTCCATCCCAAATCAGAAGACAAGGTTCGGAATCGGATGGCATACTGACCCACGGTTTGGGACCCTTGGTGGAGGTTAAATAAAGATTCCGTAGTAGAGGCCAGGCGACCCGGCTCGTCGAACACTCGACGAAACGTCTCGAAGAAAGTACTTAGCTGGGAGACTACCGGATCATCACGTTCCCAGAGGGGGTTAACCCACGCTAAAGCGTCTCCCTCAAGATGGGAGACAACAAAAGCCACCTTAGCCCGCTCAGTGGGATATTGCAGGGGCAGGAGCTCGAAATGGAGGCGGCATTGATTCAGGAAACCTCGGCAAAGCTTGGGATCCCCGTTATAGCGGGGCGGCTTAGCTAAACGGGGTGGCGGGTGAGGCGCCTGGGCTGGAACGGGGGCTGCAGCAGCCGACTGTAAGGAGAGTAGGCGGTCATCTATGGAGGCCATATAACTGAGTATATGGGTCTGGGTATCTCTTTGCTGGGCCAGTTCCTGCTGCAGTCCAGCCAGTTGGGAGGCATTCCCAGGGTCAGAGGACTGGAGCCCGGAAAGACGAGAATCCATGGATTTCATGAAAGCCATGATACGAGTTTGATTCTCCCGCAAAAACAGCAACTCCTTTTGAGCCGCAGCGGCTCCAGCGGGGTCCATGGCCTGTTTGTTCTGTTACGGTTCTAAGTAGGAACCAGAGAGTGGACCCTCTGGGTCGTGGCTCCAGAGCCCCCGAGGGCGAGCGGCCCAGGTGATGACCACCCCCTATACAGGGAGTGTTAGGGGCAGGCCCAAGGGGGGTGAGACCACGACAGCCGGAACCAAAGGGACGACCCAGGGAGTGTACAGAGGGAAAGGCCAAAGGATACTGACTAGAGTAGACCCGGAGCAGGAGGAAACAGAACGTAGGGAACCAGGACCGATCAGGATGGAGCCAGGGCAGGAACGCTGGAAGAAAGAAGGAAGGAAGGTTAGGGGGAACTGACCTAGGGGTACAGACGGAACCCTAGCTAAGGGGCTACCGATGACAGCAGCAGGGAAGGACCCGGCGAGGGTCAGGCACAGAGACAGCAGAGGGAGCTGAGAGGGGGTCCAGATTGGGCTATGGAGCGGAGAGCAGAGCGCAGACTAGGAGAGAGGGGGGACCTGAGAGTCGGGGCGACGCTGCGCAGGAACGCTAAGTGCCACAGAGAAAGACAAACAGGCGTCTTACCATTCAAGACGCCAGACAGAAATACCCGGTGGGCGCCGCCATGTTGGGGAGGAGCCACCGGGTCACGTGCTCCCAGGATGCCCCGCGGTCAGAAATGAGCGAGTGCGCATGTGCGTGCCTCTGACGCGCCGTGACCCTGCAAAGCCAGACAGGGCATGGCGCGAGGATGAAGGAGGGATGCACCGGGAGGAGGGGGACCCCAGGTGAGCATCGGGGCACGTAATAATAACAGTGGGATTCCCTGACTGCTGTGGCCTTGCAACGACACCTCAACATTTGCTGCTGTGCTAACCGGTGGGCTTACAGTGGGGGAAACAATGTAGCGTTGCTGACTACCTTCGTTGTGATCAGTTGCACATGTGGCAATTGAGGTTTGGTGTTGTGTCCACGCTTGCAAGTGCATGCTGGTTAAATGTCTAAGCATGCAACTGGTATTCAAATTTTTCAGATTTTTCCCTCGGCTAAAGGTCTTTGCGCACTTCTTACAGATAACCTTGGCCTGATCATGAGGATTTTGTTCAAAAAAGTGCCACACTGCACTCTTCCTACTTTGGCAGACATTTTGCGGCCTAGCACGCTGTGATCTTTTGACCCTCTGGACAAGCTGTCCAGCAACTCTTTTGATGTTTGGAACCTGTCTTTGGAGTGCTCCAGGCCTGCCAGATAACAGCTGTTGCGATGTCGATGTCTGCTGTGGATGGTCCTCATCTGAGCTATTGGAAGCAGAACCCTCTTCCCCCAATGGATGCCAATCTGGGTCAACAACTGGGTCATCCATCACCTCCTCTTCTATGTCATGTGCACCTTTCTCTGTGTCACCATGTATGGTGGTATAGTGTGCGGGAAGGGGCACCTGAGTCTCATCAGGGTCAAAATCTGGCTCTGTACACTGCGAGGACAATGTAGTGCTCTGAGTGAATGTACCAGCAGAATCATCCATCAGCGGCTGTGCATCAGTGCACTCCATGTCACATTCATCTTGGCCTGGGTAATTCACCATTTGACTTGATAATCCAGGCATGGTATGTGAAAACAGCTCCATGGAGTAATCAGTAGTATGGCCTGCGTCATCCTTCAATCTTGGTTGGGGTGAAGGACACAAGGAAAGGTGTGGTTCATGAACATGAGCCTCCAATGACGACTCAGTGCTTTTACTTTTTACAACTGAAGAAGAGGAGGCGATAGAGCTGGAGGCTGAGTCAGCAATGTAAGACAAAACTTTTTCCTGATGCTCTGCCTTTAAAAGCGGTTTGCCAACTCCTAGAAAACTAAGCGTTCGAGGCCTTATGTAGCCAGACGATGACGCAGGGTCAGCACCTCCTGCATTCGGTCCTATTTTGCTCTTGCCACTACCATCAGATCCACCACCAACACCATCATTACCAGCTGCCAACCCCCGCCCAATTCCACGGCCTCTTCCACCAGCCTTCCTCATTTTTGGTAGAAATGTAGACAAAATCCAACAAACTATATAGTAATGTAAAACAAGGTACAAGGTGTCTATAGGACAGGGGAGATTTAGAATTTCTGCACACACTTGTGGACAGTGGACACTTTTGGATTGTGTGAGGCCCACTGATATCTGAGCGCTATGTGACACGCTCGATGGCACAGCTGCCTGTGACCAAAGTGACGAGAGGATAATGGAGATTTTGAATCTCTGCGTACACTTTTGGACACTGGACACTTGTGGATTGTGTGAGGCCCACTGATATCTGAGCGCTATGTGACACGCTCGATGGCACAGCTGCCTGTGACCAAAGTGACGAGAGGATAATGGAGATTTTGAATCTCTGCGTACACTTTTGGACACTGGACACTTGTGGATTGTGTGAGGCCCACTGATATCTGAGCGCTATGTGACACGCTCGATGGCACAGCTGCCTGTGACCAAAGTGACGAGAGGATAATGGAGATTTTGAATCTCTGCGTATACTTTTGGACACTGGACACTTGTAGATTGTGTGAGGCCCACTGATATCTGAGCGCTATGTGACACGCTCGATGGCACAGCTGCCTGTGACCAAAGTGATGAGAGGATAATGGAGATTTTGAATCTCTGCGTACACTTTTGGACACTGGACACTTGTAGATTGTGTGAGGCCCACTGATATCTGAGCGCTATGTGACACGCTCGATGGCACAGCTGCCTGTGACCAAAGTGACGAGAGGATAATGGAGATTTTGAATCTCTGCGTACACTTTTGGACACTGGACACTTGTGGATTGTGTGAGGCCCACTGATATCTGAGCGCTATGTGACCAAAGTGACGAGAGGATAATGGAGATTTTGAATCTCTGCGTACACTTTTGGACACTGGACACTTGTGGATTGTGTGAGGCCCACTGATATCTGAGCGCTATGTGACACGCTCGATGGCACAGCTGCCTGTGACCAAAGTGACGAGAGGATAATGGAGATTTTGAATCTCTGCGTACACTTTTGGACACTGGACACTTGTGGATTGTGTGAGGCCCACTGATATCTGAGCGCTATGTGACACGCTCGATGGCACAGCTGCCTGTGACCAAAGTGACGAGAGGATAATGGAGATTTTGAATCTCTGCGTACACTTTTGGACACTGGACACTTGTGGATTGTGTGAGGCCCACTGATATCTGAGCGCTATGTGACACGCTCGATGGCACAGCTGCCTGTGACCAAAGTGACGAGAGGATAATGGAGATTTTGAATCTCTGCGTACACTTTTGGACACTGGACACTTGTGGATTGTGTGAGGCCCACTGATATCTGAGCGCTATGTGACACGCTCGATGGCACAGCTGCCTGTGACCAAAGTGACGAGAGGATAATGGAGATTTTGAATCTCTGCGTACACTTTTGGACACTGGACACTTGTAGATTGTGTGAGGCCCACTGATATCTGAGCGCTATGTGACACGCTCGATGGCACAGCTGCCTGTGACCAAAGTGACGAGAGGATAATGGAGATTTTGAATCTCTGCGTACACTTTTGGACACTGGACACTTGTAGATTGTGTGAGGCCCACTGATATCTGAGCGCTATGTGACACGCTCGATGGCACAGCTGCCTGTGACCAAAGTGACGAGAGGATAATGGAGATTTTGAATCTCTGCGTACACTTTTGGACACTGGACACTTGTGGATTGTGTGAGGCCCACTGATATCTGAGCGCTATGTGACACGCTCGATGGCACAGCTGCCTGTGACCAAAGTGACGAGAGGATAATGGAGATTTTGAATCTCTGCGTACACTTTTGGACACTGGACACTTGTGGATTGTGTGAGGCCCACTGATATCTGAGCGCTATGTGACACGCTCGATGGCACAGCTGCCTGTGACCAAAGTGACGAGAGGATAATGGAGATTTTGAATATCTGCGTACACTTTTGGACACTGGACACTTGTGGATTGTGTGAGGCCCACTGATATCTGAGCGCTATGTGACACGCTCGATGGCACAGCTGCCTGTGACCAAAGTGACGAGAGGATAATGGAGATTTTGAATCTCTGCGTACACTTTTGGACACTGGACACTTGTGGATTGTGTGAGGCCCACTGATATCTGAGCGCTATGTGACACGCTCGATGGCACAGCTGCCTGTGACCAAAGTGACGAGAGGATAATGGAGATTTTGAATCTCTGCGTACACTTTTGGACACTGGACACTTGTAGATTGTGTGAGGCCCACTGATATCTGAGCGCTATGTGACACGCTCGATGGCACAGCTGCCTGTGACCAAAGTGACGAGAGGATAATGGAGATTTTGAATCTCTGCGTACACTTTTGGACACTGGACACTTGTGGATTGTGTGAGGCCCACTGATATCTGAGCGCTATGTGACACGCTCGATGGCACAGCTGCCTGTGACCAAAGTGACGAGAGGATAATGGAGATTTTGAATCTCTGCGTACACTTTTGGACACTGGACACTTGTGGATTGTGTGAGGCCCACTGATATCTGAGCACTATGTGACACGCTCGATGGCACAGCTGTGACAAAAGTGACTAGAGGATAAGGGAGATTGGATTGCTTTTAAAAAAGCAGTTTGCAGAGCAGTGGGTAAACAGCAATGCCAGCGTGTCAGGAAGCCTTAAAAGGCAGCCCAACAACCAATACCACTGATACACCACAATATAGCCTCCCCTTGCACTGCACACACAGTGACTTGTGTGTTGTGCAGGCCAAATCGCTAGCAGCAGAAGCAGTTTTTTTGTCTTCTTCCCTGCCTAACGCTCTCCCTACAGAATCAGCAGCAACCTCTCCCTATACTAAGATCGGCAGAAGTAAGATGGCGGTCGGCGTGCACGCCCTTTTATACCCCCTGTGACGCCCACCAAAGCAAGCCAATCACTTGCATGCCCTTCTGAAAGATGGTGGTGACCCGTGCCTAGGTCATCACGTTGCCCACAGTGTCCGTGGATCCTGATTGGCTGAAAAAGAGCGCAAAACAAACTTTTGAAACGCGACTTTGGCGCGTAAGTCGCCGACCTCGTGGCCGACCTCATTCTAGGGTCGGGTTTCGTTTCATGAAACCCGACTTTGCCAAAAGTCGGCGACTTTTGAATTTTTTCGACCCGTTTCGCTCAACTCTAGTTACAAGGTCACTAAACTTCAGGATAGCAAATTTCCAACGGATGAGAGATGATCTTGGTGGAATTAACTGGGACGATATCCTGAGACATAAAAATACACAAAGAAAATGGGAGACGTTTATTAGCATCCTGAATAGGACCTGTGCACAATATATACCGTATGGGAATAAACATGCGAGAAATAGGAAGAATCCACTATGGCTAAATAGAGCTGTAAGGGGCGCAATAAGGGACAAAAATAAAGCATTTAGCGAATTAAAGCAAATAGGTAGTGATGAAGTATTAACTAAATACAGAAGATTAAATAAATTCTGTAAAAAGCAAATCAAGACAGCAAAGATTGAGACAGAGAGACTCATTGCCAGAGAAAGTAAAAATAATCCCAAAATATTCTTTAACTACATAAATAGTAAGAAACTTAAAAATGATAGTGTTGGCCCCCTTAAAAATAGTCTGGGTGAAATGGTGGATGAGGATGAGGAAAAAGCCAATATGCTAAATGACTTTTTTTCAACAGTGTTTACACAAGAAAATCCCATGACGGATAACATGATCAGGGATAAAAATTCTCTGTTAAATGTCACCTGCTTAACCCAGCAGGAAGTACGGCGGCGTCTAAAAATCACTAAAATTGACAAATCCCCGGGCCCGGATGGGATACACCTCCGAGTACTGCAGGAATTAAGCACAGTCATAGATAGACCATTATTTTTAATCTTTAAAGATTCCATAATAACAGGGTCTGTACCACAGGACTGGCGTATAGCAAATGTGGTGCCAATATTCAAAAAGGGGACAAAAACTGAACTTGGAAATTATAGGCCAGTAAGTTTAACCTCAACTGTGGGTAAAATCCTGGAGGGTTTTCTAAAAGATACTATACTGGAGTATCTGGAGAAGAATAACCTCATGACCCAATATCAACATGGGTTTACAAGGGACAGTTCCTGTCAGACTAATCTGATAAGCTTTTATGAAGAGGTAAGTTCCGGACTGGACCAAGGGAATGCAGTGGATGTGGTGTACATGGACTTTTCAAAAGCTTTTGATACGGTGCCACACAAAAGGTTGATACATAAAATGAGAACAATGGGGATAGGGGAAAATATGTGTAGGTGGTTTAAGAGCTGGCTCAGGGATAGGAAACAAAGGGTGGTTATTAATGGAGCACACTCAGACTGGGTCACGGTTAGCAGTGGGGTACCACAGGGGTCAGTTTTGGGCCCGCTTCTTTTTAACATATTTATTAATGACCTTGTAGGGGGCATAGAGAGTAGAATTTCAATATTTGCAGATGACACTAAACTCTGCAGGGTAATCAATACAGAGGAGGACAATTTTATATTACAGGAGGATTTATGTAAACTAGAAGCTTGGGCTGATAAATGGCAAATGAGCTTTAATGGGGATAAATGTAAGGTCATGCACTTGGGTAGAACGAGCAAGATGTATAATTATGTGCTTAATTGTAAAACTCTGGGCAAAACAATCACTGAAAAAGACCTGGGTGTATGGGTGGACGACAAACTCACATTTAGCGGCCAGTGTCAGGCAGCTGCTGCAAAGGCAAATAAAATAATGGGATGCATTAAAAGAGGCATAGATGCTCATGAGGAGAACATAATTTTACCTCTATATAAGTCACTAGTGCGACCACACTTAGAATACTGTGTACAGTTCTGGTCTCCGGTATATAAGAAAGACATAGCTGAACTGGAGCGGGTGCAGAGAAGAGCGACCAAGGTTATTAGGGAACTAGGGGGTCTGCAATACCAAGACAGGTTATTACATTTGGGGTTATTTAGTTTGGAGAATCGAAGGCTTAGGGGTGATCTTATTACAATGTATAAATATATGCGGGGACAAACCAAGAGCTTTCTAATGATATTTTTACTCTTAGACCTGTGACGGGGACAAGGGGGTATCCTCTACGTCTGGAGGAAAGAAGGTTTAAGCATACTCACAGACGCGGATTCTTTACTGTAAGAGCAGTGAGACTATGGAACTCTCTGCCATATGATGTTGTAATGAGTGATTCCCTACTAAAATTTAAGAATGGACTGGATGCCTTTCTTGAAAAGTATAATATTACAGGGTATATACACTAGTTTCCTTAATATTGCGTTGATCCAGGGAGCAAGTCTGATTGCCGTATGTGGAGTCAGGAAGGAATTTTTTTCCCCAATGTGAAGCTTACTTGTTGCCACATGGGTTTTTTTTGCCTTCCTCTGGATCAACATGTTAGGGCAAGTTAGGATAGGATATGGGTTGAACTAGATGGACTTAAAGTCTCCCTTCAACCTTAATAACTATGTTACTATGTTACTATGTTACATGCATGCAACATGCATACTACATATATACTATATATACTACATGTAACATACATACTACATACATGCTACATTCATGCTACATACATACAACATATATACTACATGCATGCAACATGCATACTACATATATACTATATATACTACATGTAACATACATACTACATACATGCACTACATGCATGCAACATACATACTACATACCACATGCATGCAACATGCATACTACATATATACTGCATATATACTACATGCATGCAACATACATACAGTGGGGAAAAAAAGTATTTAGTCAGTCAGCAATAGTGCAAGTTCCACCACTTAAAAAGATGAGAGGCGTCTGTAATTTACATCATAGGTAGACCTCAACTATGGGAGACAAACTGAGAAAAAAAAATCCAGAAAATCACATTGTCTGTTTTTTTTTCATTTTATTTGCATATTATGGTGGAAAATAAGCATTTGGTCAGAAACAAAATTTCATCTCAATACTTTGTGATATATCCTTTGTTGGCAATGACAGAGGTCAAACGTTTTCTGTAAGTCTTCACAAGGTTGCCACACACTGTTGTTGGTATGTTGGCTCATTCCTCCATGCAGATCTCCTCTAGAGCAGTGATGTTTTTGGCTTTTCGCTTGGCAACACGGACTTTCAACTCCCTCCAAAGGTTTTCTATAGGGTTGAGATCTGGAGACTGGCTAGGCCACTCCAGGACCTTGAAATGCTTCTTACGAAGCCACTCCTTCGTTGCCCTGGCAGTGTGCTTTGGATCATTGTCATGTTGAAAGACCCAGCCACGTTTCATCTTCAATGCCCTTGCTGATGGAAGGAGGTTTGCATGCAAAATCTCACGATACATGGCCCCATTCATTCTTTCATGTACCCGGATCAGTCGTCCTGGCCCCTTTGCAGAGAAACAGCCCCAAAGCATGATGTTTCCACCACCATGCTTTACAGTAGGTATGGTGTTTGATGGATGCAACTCAGTATTCTTTTTCCTCCAAACACGACAAGTTGTGTTTCTACCAAACAGTTCCAGTTTGGTTTCATCAGACCATAGGACATTCTCCCAAAACTCCTCTGGATCATCCAAATGCTCTCTAGCAAACTTCAGACGGGCCCGGACATGTACAGGCTTAAGCAGTGGGACACGTCTGGCACTGCAGGATCTGAGTCCATGGTGGCGTAGTGTGTTACTTATGGTAGGCCTTGTTACATTGGTCCCAGCTCTCTGCAGTTCATTCACTAGGTCCCCCCGCGTGGTTCTGGGATTTTTGCTCACCGTTCTTGTGATCATTCTGACCCCACGGGGTGGGATTTTGCGTGGAGCACCAGATCGAGGGAGATTATCAGTGGTCTTGTATGTCTTCCATTTTCTAATTATTGCTCCCACAGTTGATTTCTTCACTCCAAGCTGGTTGTCTATTGCAGATTCAGTCTTCCCAGCCTGGTGCAGGGCTACAATTTTGTTTCTGGTGTCCTTTGACAGCTCTTTGGTCTTCACCATAGTGGAGTTTGGAGTCAGACTGTTTGAGGGTGTGCACAGGTGTCTTTTTATACTGATAACAAGTTTAAACAGGTGCCATTACTACAGGTAATGAGTGGAGGAAAGAGGAGACTCTTAAAGAAGAAGTTACAGGTCTGTGAGAGCCAGAAATCTTGATTGCTTGTTTCTGACCAAATACTTATTTTCCACCATAATATGCAAATAAAATGAAAAAAAAACAGAAAATGTGATTTTCTGGATTTTTTTTTCTCAGTTTGTCTCCCATAGTTGAGGTCTACCTATGATGTAAATTACAGACGCCTCTCATCTTTTTAAGTGGTGGAACTTGCACTATTGCTGACTGACTAAATACTTTTTTTCCCCACTGTATATACTACATACAATACATACATATAGACATACAGTACATATAACATAGAGTACATACTTACCGTCACTTGTCACTTTGATCCCCGAAGCCATTGTCGTCTAAGGAATAAATATCAAAATAAAAATACACCAATATACTTACCCCGATCCGCAGAAGTCCACGAGGGTCCCACGTCCATCTTGCGTGGAGAACAGCAGCATCAGCTGATGCTACCGTTCTCTACCAGCTCCAGGAATACAATGACGGAAGGTAGGTATCCTTCCGCACTGTATTCCTCCACCACTGTAAAAAAAAAGTCCCTAGTCTCACTTTATGCCATTGCTGCGTGGGAATTTCCCACGCAGCAATGGCATAAAGTGAGACTAGGAGACTAGGGACTTTTTGTTTTTAAAGTGGTGGAGGAATACAGTGCAGAAGGATACCTACCTTCCGTCATTGTATTCCTGGAGCTGGTAGAGAACGGTAGCATCAGCTGATGCTGCTGTTCTCCACGCAAGATGGACGTGGGACCCTCGTGGACTTCTGCGGATCGGGGTAAGTATATTGGTTTTTTTTATTTTGATATTTATCCCTCAGGTGACAATGGCTTCAGGGATCAAAGTGACAAGTGACGGTGAGTATGTACTCTATGTTATATGTACTGTATGTCTATATGTATGTATTGTATGTAGTATATATGTATGTTGCATGCATGTAGTATATATGTAGTATGTATGTTACATGTAGTATATATAGTATATATGTAGTATGCATGTTGCATGCATGTAGTATATATGTTGTATGTATGTTGCATGCATGTAGTATATATGTATTATGTATGTAGTATGTATGTAGCATGTATGTAGTATGCATGTTGCATGTAGTATATATGTAGTATGTATGTTACATGTAGTATATATAGTATATATGTAGTATGCATGTTGCATGTATGTAGTATATATGTTGTATGTATGTTGCATGCATGTAGTATATATGTATTATATATGTAGTATGTATGTAGCATGTATGTAGTATGTAGCATGCATGTAGTATGTAGCATGTATGTAGTATGTATGTTACATGCAGTATATATGTAGTATGTATGTTACATGTAGTATATATGTAGTATGTATGTTGCATGCATGTAGTATATATGTAATATGTATGTAGCATGTATGTAGTATGTAGCATGTATGTAGCAGGCATGTAGTATGTAGCATGTATGTAGTATGTATGTTACATGTAGTATATATGTAGTATGCATGTTGTATGTATGTAGCATGTATGTAGCATGTAAATTTTTTTTTTAAATACACCAATATACTTACCCCGATCCACAGAAGTCCACGAGGGTCCCACGCAGCAATGGCATAAAGTGAGACTAGGGACTTTTTTTTTACAGTGGTGGAGGAATACAGTGCGGAAGGATACCTACCTTCCGTCATTGTATTCCTGGAGCTGGTAGAGAACGGTAGCATCAGCTGATGCTGCTGTTCTCCACGCAAGATGGACGTGGGACCCTCGTGGACTTCTGCGGATCGGGGTAAGTATATTGGTGTATTTTTATTTTGATATTTATTCCTTAGACGACAATGGCTTCGGGGATCAAAGTGACAAGTGACGGTAAGTATGTACTCTATGTTATATGTACTGTATGTCTATATGTATGTATTGTATGTAGTATATACAGTGGGGAAAAAAAGTATTTAGTCAGTCAGCAATAGTGCATCATAGGTAGACCTCAACATCATAGGTAGACCTCAACTATGGGAGACAAACTGAGAAAAAAAAAATCCAGAAAATCACATTTTCTGTTTTTTTTTTCATTTTATTTGCATATTATGGTGGAAAATAAGTATTTGGTCAGAAACAAGCAATCAAGATTTCTGGCTCTCACAGACCTGTAACTTCTTCTTTAAGAGTCTCCTCTTTCCTCCACTCATTACCTGTAGTAATGGCACCTGTTTAAACTTGTTATCAGTATAAAAAGACACCTGTGCACACCCTCAAACAGTCTGACTCCAAACTCCACTATGGTGAAGACCAAAGAGCTGTCAAAGGACACCAGAAACAAAATTGTAGCCCTGCACCAAGCTGGGAAGACTGAATCTGCAATAGACAACCAGCTTGGAGTGAAGAAATCAACTGTGGGAGCAATAATTAGAAAATGGAAGACATACAAGACCACTGATAATCTCCCTCGATCTGGTGCTCCACGCAAAATCCCACCCCGTGGGGTCAGAATGATCACAAGAACGGTGAGCAAAAATCCCAGAACCACGCGGGGGGACCTAGTGAATGAACTGCAGAGAGCTGGGACCAATGTAACAAGGCCTACCATAAGTAACACACTACGCCACCATGGACTCAGATCCTGCAGTGCCAGACGTGTCCCACTGCTTAAGCCTGTACATGTCCGGGCCCGTCTGAAGTTTGCTAGAGAGCATTTGGATGATCCAGAGGAGTTTTGGGAGAATGTCCTATGGTCTGATGAAACCAAACTGGAACTGTTTGGTAGAAACACAACTTGTCGTGTTTGGAGGAAAAAGAATACTGAGTTGCATCCATCAAACACCATACCTACTGTAAAGCATGGTGGTGGAAACATCATGCTTTGGGGCTGTTTCTCTACAAAGGGGCCAGGACGACTGATCCGGGTACATGAAAGAATGAATGGGGCCATGTATCGTGAGATTTTGCGTGCAAACCTCCTTCCATCAGCAAGGGCATTGAAGATGAAACGTGGCTGGGTCTTTCAACATGACAATGATCCAAAGCACACCACCAGGGCAATGAAGGAGTGGCTTCGTAAGAAGCATTTCAAGGTCCTGGAGTGGCCTAGCCAGTCTCCAGATCTCAACCCTATAGAAAACCTTTGGAGGGAGTTGAAAGTCCGTGTTGCCAAGCGAAAAGCCAAAAACATCACTGCTCTAGAGGAGATCTGCATGGAGGAATGAGCCAACATACCAACAACAGTGTGTGGCAACCTTGTGAAGACTTACAGAAAACGTTTGACCTCTGTCATTGCCAACAAAGGATATATCACAAAGTATTGAGATGAAATTTTGTTTCTGACCAAATACTTATTTTCCACCATAATATGCAAATAAAATGAAAAAAAAACAGACAATGTGATTTTCTGGATTTTTTTTTCTCAGTTTGTCTCCCATAGTTGAGGTCTACCTATGATGTAAATTACAGACGCCTCTCATCTTTTTAAGTGGTGGAACTTGCACTATTGCTGACTGACTAAATACTTTTTTTCCCCACTGTATGTATGTTGCATGCATGTAGTATATATGCAGTATATATGTAGTATGCATGTTGCATGCATGTGGTATGTAGTATGTATGTTGCATGCATGTAGTGCATGTATGTAGTATGTATGTTACATGTAGTATATATAGTATATACCGTATATACTCGAGTATAAGCCGACCCGAGTATAAGCCGACCCCCCTAATTTTGCCACAAAAAACTGGGAAAACTTATTGACTCGAGTATAAGCCTAGGGTGGGAAATGCTCCATAGATTATTCCCCCATAAGAAGCTCCATAGATTATTCCCCCATATACTGCCCCCATAAGAAGCTCCATAGATTGTTCCCCCATATGCTGCCCCCATTAGAAGCTCCATATTGTTCCCCTATATACTGCCCCCATTAGAAGCTCCATATTGTTCCCCCATATACTGCCCCCATTAGAAGCTCCATATTGTTCCCCCATATACTGCCCCCATTAGAAGCTCCATATTGTTCCCCCATATGCTGCCCCCATTAGAAGCTCCATATTGTTCCCCCATATGCTGCCCCCATTAGAAGCTCCATATTGTTCCCCCATATACTGCCCCCATTAGAAGCTCCATATTGTTCCCCCATATGCTGCCCCCATTAGAAGCTCCATATTGTACCCCCATATACTGCCCCCATTAGAAGCTCCATACTGTTCCCCCATATACTGCCCCCATTAGAAGCTCCTTAAGATTATTCCCCCATATGCTGCCACTGCTGCAGCATGTAAAAATAAAAAAAATGACATACTCACCTCTCCGTCGCTGGGTGTCAGATTCTCACCTGTCCTGCGTCCATGGCTGCTCACCGCTATCTGCCACGTCATCAGTCAGTGACGTCCAGACTGCAGGGGGCGCGGTGCGCACTAATCACGTCACCGCGCCCTCTGCTGTCTCAAGTCACTGACCGATGACAGACAGCAGCAAGCAGCGATGGACACAGGACAGGTGAGTATCGCTATACTTACCCGTCCTGACGCTGTGTCTTGAGCCCCCAGCTTCTCCGCGCTCTCTCTTCCTGCCTTCAGCGGTCAAGTGGTGCCGCTCATTAATATGCGCATATTCATGAGTTTTAATGAGCGGCACCACGTGACCGCTGAAGGCAGGAAGAGAGAGCACGGGGAGAAGCTGGGGGCTCAAGACACAGCGTCAGGACGGGTAAGTATGACCTGACACCCCCGCCCCCCTCCCCCTCTGACCCCCCGGTGTATATGACTCGAATATAAGCCGAGAGGGGGACTTTGAGCCCAAAAAAACGGGCTGAAAATCTCGGTTTATATTCGAGTATATACGGTATGTAGTATGCATGTTGCATGCATGTAGTATATATGTTGTATGTATGTAGCATGAATGTAGCATGTATGTAGTATGTATGTTACATGTAGTGTATATAGTATATATGTAGTATGCATGTTGCATGCATGTAACATAGTAACATAGTAACATAGTTATTAAGGTTGAAGGGAGACTTTAAGTCCATCTAGTTCAACCCATATCCTATCCTAACTTGCCCTAACATGTTGATCCAGAGGAAGGCAAAAAAAAACCCATGTGGCAACAAGTAAGCTTCACATTGGGGAAAAAAATTCCTTCCTGACTCCACATACGGCAATCAGACTTGCTCCCTGGATCAACGCAATATTAAGGAAACTAGTGTATATACCCTGTAATATTATACTTTTCAAGAAAGGCATCCAGTCCATTCTTAAATTTTAGTAGGGAATCACTCATTACATCATATGGCAGAGAGTTCCATAGTCTCACTGCTCTTACAGTAAAGAATCCGTGTCTGTGAGTATGCTTAAACCTTCTTTCCTCCAGACGTAGAGGATGCCCCCTTGTCCCCGTCACAGGTCTAAGAGTAAAAATATCATTAGAAAGCTCTTGGTTTGTCCCCGCATATATTTATACATTGTAATAAGATCACCCCTAAGCCTTCGATTCTCCAAACTAAATAACCCCAAATGTAATAACCTGTCTTGGTATTGCAGACCCCCTAGTTCCCTAATAACCTTGGTCGCTCTTCTCTGCACCCGCTCCAGTTCAGCTATGTCTTTCTTATATACCGGAGACCAGAACTGTACACAGTATTCTAAGTGTGGTCGCACTAGTGACTTATATAGAGGTAAAATTATGTTCTCCTCATGAGCATCTATGCCTCTTTTAATGCATCCCATTATTTTATTTGCCTTTGCAGCAGCTGCCTGACACTGGCCGCTAAATGTGAGTTTGTCGTCCACCCATACACCCAGGTCTTTTTCAGTGATTGTTTTGCCCAGAGTTTTACAATTAAGCACATAATTATACATCTTGCTCGTTCTACCCAAGTGCATGACCTTACATTTATCCCCATTAAAGCTCATTTGCCATTTATCAGCCCAAGCTTCTAGTTTACATAAATCCTCCTGTAATATAAAATTGTCCTCCTCTGTATTGATTACCCTGCAGAGTTTAGTGTCATCTGCAAATATTGAAATTCTACTCTCTATGCCCCCTACAAGGTCATTAATAAATATGTTAAAAAGAAGCGGGCCCAAAACTGACCCCTGTGGTACCCCACTGCTAACCCAGTCTGAGTGTGCTCCATTAATAACCACCCTTTGTTTCCTATCCCTGAGCCAGCTCTTAAACCACCTACACATATTTTCCCCTATCCCCATTGTTCTCATTTTATGTATCAACCTTTTGTGTGGCACCGTATCAAAAGCTTTTGAAAAGTCCATGTACACCACATCCACTGCATTCCCTTGGTCCAGTCCGGAACTTACCTCTTCATAAAAGCTTATCAGATTAGTCTGACAGGAACTGTCCCTTGTAAACCCATGTTGATATTGGGTCATGAGGTTATTCTTCTCCAGATACTCCAGTATAGTATCTTTTAGAAAACCCTCCATGATTTTACCCACAGTTGAGGTTAAACTTACTGGCCTATAATTTCCAAGTTCAGTTTTTGTCCCCTTTTTGAATATTGGCACCACATTTGCTATACGCCAGTCCTGTGGTACAGACCCTGTTATTATGGAATCTTTAAAGATTAAAAATAATGGTCTATGACTGTGCTTAATTCCTGCAGTACTCGGAGGTGTATCCCATCCGGGCCCGGGGATTTGTCAATTTTAGTGATTTTTAGACGCCGCCGTACTTCCTGCTGGGTTAAGCAGGTGACATTTAACAGAGAATTTTTATCCCTGATCATGTTATCCGTCATGGGATTTTCTTGTGTAAACACTGTTGAAAAAAAGTCATTTAGCATATTGGCTTTTTCCTCATCCTCATCCACCATTTCACCCAGACTATTTTTAAGGGGGCCAACACTATCATTTTTAAGTTTCTTACTATTTATGTAGTTAAAGAATATTTTGGGATTATTTTTACTTTCTCTGGCAATGAGTCTCTCTGTCTCAATCTTTGCTGTCTTGATTTGCTTTTTACAGAATTTATTTAATCTTCTGTATTTAGTTAATACTTCATCACTACCTATTTGCTTTAATTCGCTAAATGCTTTATTTTTGTCCCTTATTGCGCCCCTTACAGCTCTATTTAGCCATAGTGGTTTCTTCCTATTTCTCGCATGTTTATTCCCATACGGTATATATTGTGCACAGGTCCTATTCAGGATGCTAATAAACGTCTCCCATTTTCTCTGTGTATTTTTATGTCTCAGGATATCGTCCCAGTTAATTCCACCAAGATCATCTCTCATCCGTTGGAAATTTGCTATCCTGAAGTTTAGTGACCTTGTAACTAGAGTTGAGCGAAACGGGTCGAAAAAATTCAAAAGTCGCCGACTTTTGGCAAAGTCGGGTTTCATGAAACGAAACCCGACCCTAGGATGAGGTCGGCCACGAGGTCGGCGACTTACGCGCCAAAGTCGCGTTTCAAAAGTTTGTTTTGCGCTCTTTTTCAGCCAATCAGGATCCACGGACACTGTGGGCAACGTGATGACCTAGGCACGGGTCACCACCATCTTTCAGAAGGGCATGCAAGTGATTGGCTTGCTTTGGTGGGCGTCACAGGGGGTATAAAAGGGCGTGCACGCCGACCGCCATCTTACTTCTGCCGATCTTAGTATAGGGAGAGGTTGCTGCTGATTCTGTAGGGAGAGCGTTAGGCAGGGAAGAAGACAAAAAAAATGCTTCTGCTGCTAGCGATTTGGCCTGCACAACACACAAGTCACTGTGTGTGCAGTGCAAGGGGAGGCTATATTGTGGTGTATCAGTGGTATTGGTTGTTGGGCTGCCTTTTAAGGCTTCCTGACACGCTGGCATTGCTGTTTACCCACTGCTCTGCAAACTGCTTTTTTAAAAGCAATCCAATCTCCCTTATCCTCTAGTCACTTTTGTCACAGCTGTGCCATCGAGCGTGTCACATAGCGCTCAGATATCAGTGGGCCTCACACAATCCACAAGTGTCCAGTGTCCAAAAGTGTACGCAGAGATTCAAAATCTCCATTATCCTCTCGTCACTTTGGTCACAGGCAGCTGTGCCATCGAGCGTGTCACATAGCGCTCAGATATCAGTGGGCCTCACACAATCCACAAGTGTCCAGTGTCCAAAAGTGTACGCAGAGATTCAAAATCTCCATTATCCTCTCGTCACTTTGGTCACAGGCAGCTGTGCCATCGAGCGTGTCACATAGCGCTCAGATATCAGTGGGCCTCACACAATCTACAAGTGTCCAGTGTCCAAAAGTGTACGCAGAGATTCAAAATCTCCATTATCCTCTCGTCACTTTGGTCACAGGCAGCTGTGCCATCGAGCGTGTCACATAGCGCTCAGATATCAGTGGGCCTCACACAATCCACAAGTGTCCAGTGTCCAAAAGTGTACGCAGAGATTCAAAATCTCCATTATCCTCTCGTCACTTTGGTCACAGGCAGCTGTGCCATCGAGCGTGTCACATAGCGCTCAGATATCAGTGGGCCTCACACAATCTACAAGTGTCCAGTGTCCAAAAGTGTACGCAGAGATTCAAAATCTCCATTATCCTCTCGTCACTTTGGTCACAGGCAGCTGTGCCATCGAGCGTGTCACATAGCGCTCAGATATCAGTGGGCCTCACACAATCCACAAGTGTCCAGTGTCCAAAAGTGTACGCAGAGATTCAAAATCTCCATTATCCTCTCGTCACTTTGGTCACAGGCAGCTGTGCCATCGAGCGTGTCACATAGCGCTCAGATATCAGTGGGCCTCACACAATCCACAAGTGTCCAGTGTCCAAAAGTGTACGCAGAGATTCAAAATCTCCATTATCCTCTCGTCACCTTGGTCACAGGCAGCTGTGCCATCGAGCGTGTCACATAGCGCTCAGATATCAGTGGGCCTCACACAATCTACAAGTGTCCAGTGTCCAAAAGTGTACGCAGAGATTCAAAATCTCCATTATCCTCTCGTCACTTTGGTCACAGGCAGCTGTGCCATCGAGCGTGTCACATAGCGCTCAGATATCAGTGGGCCTCACACAATCCACAAGTGTCCAGTGTCCAAAAGTGTACGCAGAGATTCAAAATCTCCATTATCCTCTCGTCACTTTGGTCACAGGCAGCTGTGCCATCGAGCATGTCACATAGCGCTCAGATATCAGTGGGCCTCACACAATCCACAAGTGTCCAGTGTCCAAAAGTGTACGCAGAGATTCAAAATCTCCATTATCCTCTCGTCACTTTGGTCACAGGCAGCTGTGCCATCGAGCGTGTCACATAGCGCTCAGATATCAGTGGGCCTCACACAATCCAAAAGTGTCCACTGTCCACAAGTGTGTGCAGAAATTCTAAATCTCCCCTGTCCTAGAGACACCTTGTACCTTGTTTTACATTACTATATAGTTTGTTGGATTTTGTCTACATTTCTACCAAAAATGAGGAAGGCTGGTGGAAGAGGCCGTGGAATTGGGTGGGGGTTGGCAGCTGGTAATGATGGTGTTGGTGGTGGATCTGATGGTAGTGGCAAGAGCAAAATAGGACCGAATGCAGGAGGTGCTGACCCTGCGTCATCGTCTGGCTACATAAGGCCTCGAACGCTTAGTTTTCTAGGAGTTGGCAAACCGCTTTTAAAGGCAGAGCATCAGGAAAAAGTTTTGTCTTACATTGCTGACTCAGCCTCCAGCTCTATCGCCTCCTCTTCTTCAGTTGTAAAAAGTAAAAGCACTGAGTCGTCATTGGAGGCTCATGTTCATGAACCATACCTTTCCTTGTGTCCTTCACCCCAACCAAGATTGAAGGATGACGCAGGCCATACTACTGATTACTCCATGGAGCTGTTTTCACATACCATGCCTGGATTATCAGGTCAAATGGTGAATTACCCAGGCCAAGATGAATCTGACATGGAGTGCACTGATGCACAGCCGCTGATGGATGATTCTGCTGGTACATTCACTCAGAGCACTACATTGTCCTCGCAGTGTACAGAGCCAGATTTTGACCCTGATGAGACTCAGGTGCCCCTTCCCGCACACTATACCACCATACACGGTGACACAGAGAAAGGTGCACATGACATAGAAGAGGAGGTGATGGATGACCCAGTTGTTGACCCAGATTGGCATCCATTGGGGGAAGAGCGTGCTGCTTCCAATAGCTCAGATGAGGACCATCCACAGCAGACATCGACATCGCAACAGCTGTTATCTGGCAGGCCCGGAGCACTCCAAAGACAGGTTCCAAACATCAAAAGAGTTGCTGGACAGCTTGTCCAGAGGGTCAAAAGATCACAGCGTGCTAGGCCGCAAAATGTCTGCCAAAGTAGGAAGAGTGCAGTGTGGCACTTTTTTGAACAAAATCCTCATGATCAGGCCAAGGTTATCTGTAAGAAGTGCGCAAAGACCTTTAGCCGAGGGAAAAATCTGAAAAATTTGAATACCAGTTGCATGCTTAGACATTTAACCAGCATGCACTTGCAAGCGTGGACACAACACCAAACCTCAAGTGCCACATGTGCAACTGATCACAACGAAGGTAGTCAGCAACGCTACATTGTTTCCCCCACTGTAAGCCCACCGGTTAGCACAGCAGCAAATGTTGAGGTGTCGTTGCAAGGCCACAGCAGTCAGGGAATCCCACTGTTATTATTACGTGCCCCGATGCTCACCTGGGGTCCCCCTCCTCCCGGTGCATCCCTCCTTCATCCTCGCGCCGTGCCCTGTCTGGCTTTTCAGGGTCACGGCGCGTCAGAGGCACGCACATGCGCACTCGCTCGTTTCTGACCGCGGGGCATCCTGGGAGCACGTGACCCGGTGGCTCCTCCCCAACATGGCGGCGCCCACCGGGTATTTCTGTCTGGCGTCTTGAATGGTAAGACGCCTGTTTGTCTTTCTCTGTGGTGCTTAGCGTTCCAGCGCAGCGTCGCCCCGACTCTCAGGTCCCCCCTCTCTCCTAGTCTGCGCTCTGCTCTCCGCTCCATAGCCCCATCTGGACCCCCGCCCAGCTCCCTCTGCTGCCTCTGTGCCTGACCCTCGCCGGGTCCTTCCCTGCTGCTGTCATCGGTAGCCCCTTAGCTAGGGTTCCGTCTGTACCCCTAGGTCAGTTCCCCCTAACCTTCCTTCCTTCTTTCTTCCAGCGTTCCTGCCCTGGCTCCATCCTGATCGGTCCTGGTTCCCTACGTTCTGTTTCCTCCTGCTCCGGGTCTACTCTAGTCAGTATCCTTTGGCCTTTCCCTCTGTACACTCCCTGGGTCGTCCCTTTGGTTCCGGATTTCGTGGTCTCACCCCCCTTGGGCCTGCCCCTAACACTCCCTGTATAGGGGGTGGTCATCACCTGGGCCGCTCGCCCTCGGCGGCTCTGGAGCCACGACCCAGAGGGTCCACTCTCTGGTTCCTACTTAGAACCGTAACAGAACAAACAGGCCATGGACCCCGCTGGAGCCGCTGCGGCTCAAAAGGAGTTGCTGTTTTTGCGGGAGAATCAAACTCGTATCATGGCTTTCATGAAATCCATGGATTCTCGTCTTTCCGGGCTCCAGTCCTCTGACCCTGGGAATGCCTCCCAACTGGCTGGACTGCAGCAGGAACTGGCCCAGCAAAGAGATACCCAGACCCATATACTCAGTTATATGGCCTCCATAGATGACCGCCTACTCTCCTTACAGTCGGCTGCTGCAGCCCCGTTCCAGCCCAGGCGCCTCACCCGCCACCCCGTTTAGCTAAGCCGCCCCGCTATAACGGGGATCCCAAGCTGTGCCGAGGTTTCCTGAATCAATGCCGCCTCCATTTCGAGCTCCTGCCCCTGCAATATCCCACTGAGCGGGCTAAGGTGGCTTTTGTTGTCTCCCATCTTGAGGGAGACGCTTTAGCGTGGGTTAACCCCCTCTGGGAACGTGATGATCCAGTAGTCTCCCAGCTAAGTACTTTCTTCGAGACGTTTCGTCGAGTGTTCGACGAGCCGGGTCGCCTGGCCTCTACTACGGAATCTTTATTTAACCTCCACCAAGGGTCCCAAACCGTGGGTCAGTATGCCATCCGATTCCGAACCTTGTCTTCTGATTTGGGATGGAATAACGAGGCCTTGGTAGGGGCCTTTTGGCGAGACCTCGCGGGTCGAATTAAGGATGAGTTAGCTGGGCGGGATACTCCCACTGCTTTAGAAGATCTCATTTCGCTAGCCACACGTATCGACCTTAGGTTCCAGGAACGTGCTCGCGAGAAGAGACTTCCCCGTGCTTCCCCAACCATCCGCGGTCTACCCTGTCTCCGGCCCGGAATATCCGCTTCTGCTTCCATGCCTGAACCCATGCAAGTAGACCGGCTTAAGGTATCTGGACAATGCCGGGAGGAAAGACGCACTCACGGTCTCTGCTTCTACTGTGGTAGTGACTCCCATCTGGTCCGTACCTGCCCGGAACGTCCGGAAAACTCCTCCGCCTAGGTCAGGTAAGAGAGGCCTCCCTAGGTGTGTATGATACCTCTCTACCCCTCACTCTGTCTGTCTTGTTGCACGTTGGTGGAAAACATTTTTCTCTGGCAGCCTATGTGGATTCCGGCGCAGCGGGAAATTTTATTAGGCTCAAAGAGGTTCTTAAATTTTCGGTCCCGGTCAAGACCTTAGAAACTCCACGGATCCTTGCTTCCGTGGACGGTAAACCTCTCCAAGAGACCATTACCTTGGTCACCCATGAGGTAGAACTCCAGGTAGGGGCCCTACACAAGGAGAGGATTGCTTTTTATGTCCTAGCGAGCATCTCTCACCCTATCCTTTTAGGCCTTCCCTGGCTACGAGCCCACGGCCCTACCTTAGACTGGCATAAGGGTAATATCCTGCGCTGGGGGGAGTCCTGTAGGTCTGGGTGTCTGCTGCCGGTGCGTCCCGTGGGTGGTTCTCCTTCCCCCTCCTTAACCTCCGGGTTGCCCGTTGCTTACAGCTCTTTTTCGGATGTTTTTGACAAGAGGGAGTCCGAGAACCTTCCGCCTCACCGACCCTATGATTGCCCCATCGAGCTCGTCCCTGGAGCCACCCCTCCGCGGGGTAGGATTTATCCGCTCTCGCCGGCAGAGACGCAAGCCATGTCGGAATACGTTCAAGAGAACTTAGCCAAGGGTTTCATACGGAAGTCTTCCTCCCCTGCGGGCGCAGGCTTCTTTTTTGTCAAGAAGAAGGACAGGTCGCTCCGCCCGTGCATTGATTACAGAGGTCTGAACAGCATCACGATTAAGAACAAGTACCCGTTACCCCTCATCCCCGAACTCTTTGATCGCCTGAGAGGGGCGCACATATTTACCAAACTTGATCTTCGAGGAGCCTATAACTTGGTCCGAATTTGCGCTGGGGATGAGTGGAAGACCGCATTCAACACCCGTGACGGTCACTATGAATACCTGGTGATGCCGTTTGGCCTCTGTAACGCACCAGCGGTATTCCAGGAGCTCGTTAACGATATTTTTCGGGATCTCCTTTACTCCTGTGTCGTGGTTTATCTTGACGACATTCTTGTCTTCTCTCCAGATCTCTCCACCCATCGACGAGATGTACGGCAAGTGTTGCAGCGTCTAAGAGAGAACCACCTATTTGCCAAGTTGGAGAAATGCGCCTTCGAACAACCGTCTCTGCCGTTCCTTGGGTATATCGTTTCGAAGTCTGGGTTGAGGATGGATCCCGAGAAAGTGTCCACGATCCTGGCCTGGCCCCAGTCCCCTTGGTCTCAAAGCCATTCAACGCTTTCTCGGCTTTGCTAACTATTATAGGCAATTCGTTCCTCATTTTTCCACCATAACCAAGCCCATCTCTGCTCTCGTGCGCAAAGGAGCCAATCCCCGCCTCTGGCCTCCCGAGGCAGAAGACGCCTTTCAAACTCTGAAGAGAGAATTCGCTACAGCGCCCGTTCTCCACCGTCCTGATGCCGAGAGACCCTTCATTCTCGAGGTCGACGCATCCTCCGTGGGAGCGGGGGCGGTTCTCCTGCAAAGAACCTCCTCTGGCCGGACTGTCACCTGTGGGTTCTTTTCTAAAGCCTTTTCTCCCCCCGAACGCAATTACTCCATTGGGGACAAGGAACTACTGGCAATCAAACTGGCTTTAGAGGAATGGCGTTACCTTCTCGAAGGAGCTGTCCATCCCTTTACGATATTTACCGACCACAAGAATTTGGCCTATGTTCAGTCTGCCCAAAGGCTCAATCCCCGGCAAGCCCGATGGTCCCTATTTTTTGGACGCTTTGATTTCGAGCTCCGCTTTCGTCCGGGTAATAAGAACATCATAGCTGATGCCCTATCAAGATCATTTCTCCCGACCGATAAAGAGGAGAGCCCCGCTCACATCATCGATCCAGCAAAAATCGTCACCCTAGCCCCTCTAAGTTTGGTCAACCCACCACCAGGCAAGACCTTGGTATTGGACCATGACAGAGTAAGGGTTCTGCACTGGGGACACTCTTCTAAGTTCGCCGGGCATGTCGGAGCCAAGAGGACTCTATCCCTCATCTCCCGCCATTATTGGTGGCCTTCACTCCGCCAGGACGTCCTGGAATTTACCGCTTCTTGCTCATCCTGCGCCTGGAATAAGATTCCACGACAGCTACCCTCTGGTCTCTTACATCCTTTGCCGGTTCCATCAGTTCCCTGGAGCCACATCGCCATGGATTTCGTCACGGATCTACCTCCATCTTCCGGCTGCTCTGTCATTTTGGTGGTGGTAGACCGTTTTTCCAAAATGGCTCATTTCATCCCGCTACCTGGTCTGCCTTCTGCGCCCGAGTTGGCGAAGATCTTCGTGCATCATGATTTCCGACTTCATGGTTTTCCCCAGCACATCGTGTCTGACCGTGGTGTTCAATTCACCTCTCGTTTCTGGAGAGCTCTCTCTAGCTCAATGGGGGTAGTCCTGGATTTCTCCTCCGCCTATCATCCACAATCCAATGGCCAAGTGGAGCGGATCAATCAGGTGTTAACCACTTATCTTCGACATTTTTCTAATGCACACCAAAGTAACTGGGTCTCACTGCTTCCCTGGGCGGAATTTGCTCACAACAATCACCCCAACGAGTCCTCTTCCAAATCTCCCTTTTTCGTAGGTTTTGGGCAGCATCCGGGCATTCCCCTTCCCGTGTCCCCCACCTCGGGCGTGCCGGCGGCGGACTCCTTGTCCTCAGAATTCTCTAAAATTTGGGAGGAAACTAAAAGGTCCCTTGAGAGAGCTAGCGATCGGATGAAAAGATACGCCGACAAGAGGCGCCTGGACACCCCTCCTTATCATCCAGGCGATAAGGTCTGGCTGTCCTCGCGCTTCCTCCGACTTAAAATCCCCTCTTATAAGTTAGGTCCACGTTACGTTGGCCCCTTTGAGGTTTTGGCTCGCATCAATGATGTAACCTATAAACTAAAATTGCCTGCCTCTCTGCGGATCCCCAACACTTTCCATGTCTCGCTTCTCAAACCCACAGTGTTTAATCGCTTTCAGCCAGCCTCGTCCCACGCTCCGCAACCTAGCTCCGCTGGGGACGTCTTTGATGTCAGGGACATCCTGGCAAAGAGGACCGTCCGAGGTAGAACCTTCTTTCTGGTAGATTGGGAAGGATTCGGTCCTGAGGAAAGGTCATGGGAGCCCCGGGAGAACATCAATGCTCCTCATATCATGAGAAGGTTTCTATCCCGCCTGAAGAAGGAGGGGAGTAAGAGAGGGGGTACTATTACGTGCCCCGATGCTCACCTGGGGTCCCCCTCCTCCCGGTGCATCCCTCCTTCATCCTCGCGCCGTGCCCTGTCTGGCTTTGCAGGGTCACGGCGCGTCAGAGGCACGCACATGCGCACTCGCTCGTTTCTGACCGCGGGGCATCCTGGGAGCACGTGACCCGGTGGCTCCTCCCCAACATGGCGGCGCCCACCGGGTATTTCTGTCTCGCGTCTTGAATGGTAAGACGCCTGTTTGTCTTTCTCTGTGGCGCTTAGCGTTCCTGCGCAGCGTCGCCCCGACTCTCAGGTCCCCCCTCTCTCCTAGTCTGCGCTCTGCTCTTCGCTCCATAGCCCCATCTGGACCCCCTCTCAGCTCCCTCTGCTGTCTCTGTGCCTGACCCTCGCCGGGTCCTTCCCTGCTGCTGTCATCGGTAGCCCCTTAGCTAGGGTTCCGTCTGTACCCCTAGGTCAGTTGCCCCTAACCTTCCTTCCTTCTTTCTTCCAGCGTTCCTGCCCTGGCTCCATCCTGATCGGTCCTGGTTCCCTACGTTCTGTTTCCTCCTGCTCCGGGTCTACTCTAGTCAGTATCCTTTGGCCTTTCCCTCTGTACACTCCCTGGGTCGTCCCTTTGGTTCCGGCTGTCGTGGTCTCACCCCCCTTGGGCCTGCCCCTAACACTCCCTGTATAGGGGGTGGTCATCACCTGGGCCGCTCGCCCTCGGGGGCTCTGGAGCCACGACCCAGAGGGTCCACTCTCTGGTTCCTACTTAGAACCGTAACAGTTATATCAACGAAAGACTGATTCTAGGGCATCAGAAAGAACACCAACTCCATCACCATCATCAACCCTCCCTCAGTCCGCCCTGTCCACCGCTACTTCCACCATATGCAGCTCTCAAGTCCAGCTCACCCTCCCAGACACTATGAGTAGGTCAAGAAAGTACTCAGTCTCTCATCCGCGTACACTGGGTTTGAACGCCCACATTGCCAAACTAATCTCGTTTGAGATGATGCCCTTTCGGTTGGTGGAAAGCACAGCTTTCCGTGAACTCATGGCCTATGCAGTACCACGCTATGACCTACCCAGTCGCCACTTCTTCTCTCGCAAAGCCATCCCAGCCCTCCACCATCATGTGAAAGACCGCATTGTCCATGCACTCAAGCAGTCAGTGAGCGGAAAGGTGCACCTCACAACTGATGCATGGTCCAGTCGGCATGGCCAGGGCCGTTACGTGTCCATCACTGCGCACTGGGTTAATGTGGTGGATGCAGCGTCCACAGGGGACAGCGGTGGTGGGACAGTGCTGCCTAGCCCACGGTATAGGAAACAGTTGGCTGCAGGCGTTCGACCCTCCTCCTCCTCCTCCTCCTCCTCCAGAAGCGAAAGCTCGTCCACAGAGCGCAGTTGTACGAGCACTCCATCTGCAGCTGCCACTGTTGCAAACGATGTGTCCCCCTATCGAGCAGCTAGTGGAAAGCGTCAGCAGGCTGTGTTGCAGATGATGTGTTTGGGCGACAGACACACCGCCGAGGTGCTGGCTGAGTACTTGAAGCGACAAACTGAGTCATGGCTGGGCAGTGTACATCTTGAGGCAGGCAAGGTAGTTAGTGATAACGGCCGTAATTTTGTGGCAGCCATAGCCCTTTCAAAACTCAGCCACATACCTTGCTTGGCTCACACCTTGAACCTGGTGGTGCAGTGCTTCCTCAAAAATTATCCGGAGTTAACAGCCCTGCTCCAGAAGGTGCGAAGACTGTGCGCGCACATCCGCCGGTCGCCTGTACACTCAGTTCGTATGCAGAAGCTGCAGCGATTGCTCCACCTTCCCAACCACCACCTCATTATCGACATTGCAACAAGGTGGAACTCCACCCTGCACATGGTGGAGCGGCTGTGCGAGCAGAGGCAGGCCATAATGCATTTGTGGGAGGATACACGGCCAGGCACTTTGAGAGCAGACATGGAGTTGACAGGCGTGCAGTGGTTGAAACTGAAAGACCTTTGTAAAGTCCTTCAGTGTTTTGAGGAATGCACACGGCTGGTAAGCGCAGACGACGCCATCCTAAGCATGAGCATCCCACTTATGCGTCTGCTCATGCAAACTTTGACGCACCTTAAGGAGCAGGCGTCTGCAGCCAATGTTGATGAGGAGGAAGAGGAGGAGGGAATCCTTGATGACATTCAGCCATTGTCTGCTCAGGGACCTCTCCTGGACGAGGTGGAGGAAGAAGAGGAGGAGGAGGAGGAGGATGATGGGGATGATTACTTAGGGGAGGAGGATGCATCTCGTGGGGCAAGTGAAAATGTTGGCGTGGCAAGGTCTGGTACAGGGTTTGTGCGTGACTGGAGGGATGTGGATTTGCCAGAAAGTGCTCCTCCACCCAGCATTCGCAGTGCATCATTGACACCGGGAACATTGGCCCACATGTCAGATTATGCCTTGCGGATCCTAAAAAGGGACCCCTGCATTGCCAAAATGATGAACGATGACGACTACTGGTTGGCCAGCATCCTGGATCCACGCTATAAAGGCAAATTACAAAACATCATGCCACAGGAGAACCTTGACCTAATATTGGCTAATAAACAAGCAACTCTGGTAAATCGGTTGCTTGAGGCATTCCCAGCACACAGCAGCGGTGATGGTTCTCACACGAGCCGTACGGGCCGGGGGCAGCTTGGCAGAGGTGTTCGTGGTGTCCCCCTCTTGTGGCCTTCCAACTTTGAAATTTACTGTTCAATTTTGAATTAATTCATATATGAATTAAATGGAAAAGCAACGATTTATCTGGCGAGTTATTTGAATGTTCGGCCTACATCCACCTGTCTGACAGACGGTATTCTAGTGGCTTGTAGCAGCAGCAGCAGCAGCAGCAGCAGCAGCTAAGTGCGATGCTTGCCTGCAGTAAATAGGATGTGTTCCATCCATGGAACACTGTGATAGGAATCATGCCATTCATAGAACACAATGCTTGGATGTGTTCTATTCCTGGAACAATGGGACCACGTGTCACAATGGGACCACGTGTCACAATGGGCAGCCCACAGTCTGTAGCAGCTGCGCAGTAGTAGTCAGCTTCAGTCTGCTGAGGGAGCCTCAGCAGACAGGTGGGCGATGCTCGCCAGGGAGATGGAAAAAGAGCTTGCTCACTTCACTCCACGCATCATTTCAGTATCTGCAGTACCTCTGAGAATGGTGCATACTCTCTTAAGCGGTTTCCAAAGACAGATTGAATTGAAATCGGGATACACAAGTAGTGTTTTCAAAGCATGATTTGAATGCTTTTTTCAAATGTCGTTGCTCTGTAATTAGTTTTTCTTGGTCCAAGTTGCACATTTCCAATTCCTTAGCCTTGATTTAACTTGACCAACTCTTCTACTACTACTCTTATTCACCTCTATATGGGAGGCATTGCACTGTATTCAATCTGTCAGTAAAATAATGATCTATCTTGGCCTTTGCTGCTTGGTAGGTACAGGTGTGACAAGCTGCAGTAATGTGTTTGGCTTTGGATAGCTACATTTCTGCACACCCACCTGCTACAAGGCCTGCAGCCCCTTCCCCTCAGTACTTCCCCAGTCTTAATTCAAGCATTCAATTCCTACCACATCCCTCATGCAATGATATGTCGTTTCATTTTTGAAACATTGTCCCCCTCTTGTGGCATTCCAACTTTGAAATTTACTGTTCAATTTTGAATTAATTCATATATGAATTAAATGGAAAAGCAACGATTTATCTGGCGAGTTATTTGAATGTTCGGCCTACGTCCACCTGTCTGACAGACAGTATTCTAGTGGCTTGTAGTTGCAGCAGCAGCAGCAGCTAGGTGCGCTGCTTGCCTGCAGTAAATAGGATGTGTTCCATCTATGGAACACTGTGATAGGAATCATGCCATTCATAGAACACAATGCTTGGAAGTGTTCTATTCCTGGAACAATGGGACCACGTGTCACAATGGGACCACGTGTCACAATGGGCAGCCCACATTCTGTAGCAGCTGCGCAGTAGTAGTCAGCTTCAGTCTGCTGAGGGAGCCTCAGCAGACAGGTGGGCGATGCTCGCCAGGGAGATGGAAAAAGAGCTTGCTCACTTCACTCCACGCATCATTTCAGTATCTGCAGTTCCTCTGAGAATGGTGCACTCACTCTTTTAAGCGGTTTTCAAAGACAGATTGAATTGAAATCGGGATACACAAGTAGTGTTTTCAAAGCATGATTTGAATGCTTTTTTCAAATGTCGTTGCTCTGTAATTAGTTTTTCTTGGTCCAAGTTGCACATTTCCAATTCCTTAGCCTTGATTTAACTTGACCAACTCTTCTACTACTACTACTACTACTACTCTTATTCACCTCTATATGGGAGGCATTGCACTGTATTCAATCTGTCAGTAAAATAACAATCTATCTTGGCCTTTGCTGCTTGGTAGGTACAGGTGTGACAAGCTGCAGTAATGTGTTTGCCTTTGGATAGCTACATTTCTGCACACCCACCTGCTACAAGGCCTGCAGCCCCTTCCCCTCAGTACTTCCCCAGTCTTAATTCAAGCATTCAATTCCTACCACATCCCTCATGCCATGATATGTCGTTTCATTTTTGAAACATTGTCCCCCTCTTGTGGCCTTCCAACTTTGAAATTTACTGTTCAATTTTCAATTAATTCATATATGAATTAAATGGAAAAGCAAAGATTTATCTGGCGAGTTATTTGAATGTTTGGCCTACGTCCACCTGTCTGACAGACGGTATTCTAGTGGCTTGTAGCAGTAGCAGCAGCAGCAGCAGCTAGGTGCGCTGCTTGCCTGCAGTAAATAGGATGTGTTCCATCCATGGAACACTGTGATAGGAATCATGCCATTCATAGAACACAATGCTTGGAGGTGTTCTATTCCTGGAACAATGGGACCACGTGTCACAATGGGACCACGTGTCACAATGGGCAGCCCACAGTCTGTAGCAGCTGCGCAGTAGTAGTCAGCTTCATTCTGCTGAGGGAGCCTCAGCAGACAGGTGGGCGATTCTCGCCAGGGAGATGGAAAAAGAGCTTGCTCACTTCACTCCACGCATCATTTCAGTATCTGCAGTTCCTCTGAGAATGGTGCACTCAATCTCTTAAGCGGTTTCCAAAGACAGATTGAATTGAAGTCGGGATACACAAGTAGTGTTTTCAAAGCATGATTTGAATGCTTTTTTCAAATGTCGTTGCTCTGTAATAAGTTTTTCTTGGTCCAAGTTGCACATTTCCAATTCCTTAGCCTTGATTTAACTTGACCAACTCTTCTACTACTACTACTACTACTAGTCTTATTTACCTCTATATGGGAGGCATTGCACTGTATTCAATCTGTCAGTAAAATAACGATCTATCTTGGCCTTTGCTGCTTGGTAGGTACAGGTGTGACAAGCTGCAGTAATGTGTTTGTCTTTGGATAGCTACATTTCTGCACACCCACCTTCTACAAGGCCTGCAGCCCCTTCCCCTCAGTACTTCCCCAGTCTTAATTCAAGCATTCAATTCCTACCACATCCCTCATGCAATGATATGTCTTTTCATTTTTGAAACATTGTCCCCCTCTTGTGGTCTTCCAACTTTGAAATTTACTGTTCAATTTTGAATTAATTCATATATGAATTAAATGGAAAAGCAACGATTTATCTGGCGAGTTATTTGAATGTTCGGCCTACGTCCACCTGTCTGACAGACGGTATTCTAGTGGCTTGTAGCAGTAGCAGCAGCAGCAGCAGCTAGGTGCGCTGCTTGCCTGCAGTAAATAGGATGTGTTCCATCCATGGAACACTGTGATAGGAATCATGCCATTCAAAGAACACAATGCTTGGATGTGTTCTATTCCTGGAAGACTGGGACCACGTGTCACAATGGGACCACGTGTCACAATGGGCAGCCCACAGTATGTAGCAGCTGCGCAGTAGTAGTCAGCTTCAGTCTGCTGAGGGAGCCTCAGCAGACAGGTGGGCGATTCTCGCCAGGGAGATGGAAAAAGAGCTTTCTCACTTCACTCCACGCATCATTTCAGTATCTGCAGTTCCTCTGAGAATGGTGCACTCAATCTCTTAAAGGGAAGGTGCCGCAATTTTATATAATTTGCAAAAAAATAGTAAGTTACAAAACATGTTGTTTCAGCAAATGTTGTACTAACCAGGATTTATGGTTTGTTTGTAATAATGTTTTCATGTAGCCACTGGGCGCTGACATCTTGATTTGCAGATCTGTGGAGGACTCATACAGTCTGCAAATATGGCCGTCCCTGCACATAGGAAACTGCGGTCGGCTTCCGACCGCACATTGCAGCCTCAGTAGCAGAGAACTGGGCACGCCCCTGTGGGCTGCACCATTCACTGCTGTAGGTGTGGCTGGGCGCCATTTTACTGTAGCCCAGTGCTATCTGCTGAGCTCCACTTACCCTCTATCACAGGACCACTTGTGGCATAACGGGTCCTGTGTTGTGAGGAGAGGCTGAAGAAAAGGAGAAGGTGGTCAGCAGAGGAGAGAAGCGCTCACTGGAGCCGGAGGATGGAGAGTGGTGAGTGCGGGTGACTTTCATCTATGCTCCTCTGTACTGCTTACTCCAGGCTCAGCCCTGTGCTTCCTGCTCCAGCGTCCTCCTGCTCTGTCTCCGCCTCCTCACTCACAGCCCCAGTGATCTCCGGTAATCTGACACCTTTGCTTTTATGGCTGTCTGAGGAGGACAGTGACTTATACAGCCCATAGTCTTGTGTATAATTGGGGGGGGCTGGAAGTTTCACCAGTGTGGGCATATCTGTAATACTGTCTGCTGAGCCGTGTATCTAATCCTCTCCTGTGTGATACTGCCTGCTGAGCCGTGCAGAAAATTTAAAACATTCATTATTCAATAGGGCCCAAAATATCAAAAACCAGCGGTTTGAATGAACACACATTTCTTGGTAGAATCATGCAGGACTGAAATTTTTGATGTTTTTCTACTCCTCTCATGAGCCCAAACAAGTCTATAAAGCATGAGCTTGCAACTACTTTACTTTTGGAGAAAATTCAAAACATTCATTATTCAATAGAACCCAATAGCAAAAATCAGCGTTTTGAATGAAGAATCACATTTCTTGGTAGAATCATGCAGGATTGAAATTTTTGATGGTTTTTTACTCCTGTCAACAGCCCAAACAAGTTTCTAAAAGGATGAGTTTGCAACTACTTTACTTTTGGAGAAAATTCAAAACATTCATTATTCAATAGGGCCCAAACTATCAAAAACCAGTGGTTTGAATGAACACTCACATTTCTTGGTAGAATCGTGCAGGACTGAAATTTTTGATGTTTTTCTACTCCTCTCATGAGCACAAACAAGTCTCTAAAAGGATGAGTTTGCAACTACTTTACTTTTGGAGAAAATTCAAAACATTCATTATTCAATAGAGCCCAATAGCAAAAACCAGCGTTTTGAATGAAGAATCACATTTCTTGGTAGAATCATGCAGGATTGAAATTTTTGATGTTTTTTTACTCCTCTCAACAGCCCAAACAAGTTTCTAAAAGGATGAGTTTGCAACTACTTTACTTTTGGAGAAAATTCAAAACATTCATTATTCAATAGGGCCCAAACTATCAAAAACCAGCGGTTTGAATGAACACTCACATTTCTTGGTAGAATCGTGCAGGACTGAAATTTTTGATGTTTTTCTACTCCTCTCATGAGCCCAAACAAGTCTCTAAAAGGATGAGTTTGCAACTACTTTACTTTTGGAGAAAATTCAAAACATTCATTATTCAATAGAACCCAATATCAAAAATCAGCGTTTTGAATGAAGAATCACATTTCTTGGTAGAATCATGCAGGATTGAAATTTTTGATGGCTTTTTACTCCTCTCAACAGCCCAAACAAGTTTCTAAAAGGATGAGTTTGCAACTACTTTACTTTTGGAGAAAATTCAAAACATTCATTATTCAATAGGGCCCAAACTATCAAAAACCAGCGGTTTGAATGAACACTCACATTTCTTGGTAGAATCGTGCAGGACTGAAATTTTTGATGTTTTTCTACTCCTCTCATGAGCACAAACAAGTCTCTAAAAGGATGAGTTTGCAACTACTTTACTTTTGGAGAAAATTCAAAACATTCATTATTCAATAGAGCCCAATAGCAAAAATCAGGTTTTGAATGAAGAATCACATTTCTTGGTAGAATCATGCAGGATTGAAATTTTTGATGGTTTTTTACTCCTCTCAACAGCCCAAACAAGTTTCTAAAAGGATGAGTTTGCAACTACTTTACTTTTGGAGAAAATTCAAAACATTGGGGCGTGGCCAGCGTCTGAGCTGAATGGAAGCCTGAGCTCTGAGCTCCTCCACAGGGCAGCCTACCAAGCGCTGTTAACAAGCGAAATATAAGCCAGGACTGGCTGAAAAGTTGTGGGAACCTCCATAGATACTAGCGGTGCCCCCACACTATGGATCTGCTCAATAAAAAAGCAGAAAAAGGAAAGAAACCAGAGCGCTCTCCCCTCATGCTGATGAGCCAAGATGGCGCCCGCCTCACAGCAGCAGCCATAGCCTGCAGCCCCAGCCTGAGCGGTACACAGCGGCAAAGGACGCCACAGCGGCTGAAGCATGCAGCATTCAAGTCAGGGGGTAAGTCTACCCCTGCCCCAGCTAAAACCGCCGCTCTGCAGGCTAATAGAAGCGCTAATTTACACATTAATAGTAGCGCTGAGGTGAAAGGAGCGAGATCTCGCGAGAGTGACCGGGGGACAAGCGAGACTACGCAACAGATACGCAATTTGCGTAACTTAAGCAAAAATACAGCGCAGCTTGTGAATTATGGTGCAGCAGCACCGCTGACCGCTGATATGGAGGAGACAAATGTATTAAGGGGTTCCTCATCCTGTCCTGACATCTCCAATGTGTCAGATACTCCTCTAACGCCATTACAGAGGGAAATGTCTCCTTTCTCAGTGACTAGCCGCAGATTTAGCAGCAGCTCAGCTGAGCTGCAACAGGAATTACAAATTGAGGACTCCTGTCCTTCTGATAATCCCATACCGGAGAACATTTTACATGTTTTAACAGAGGTGGAGGCTACCAGTAATACAGCCTCAGAAATATTTATTAAGAACATGCTATGCCTTCTAGCAAAGACATTTCAGAAACAACTGGAGGGCTATAATACAAATCTCCAAAATAACATAGACGGTCTGGGCCAGAGAGTGGACCATCTTGAATCCAAAATGGAAGTATTGGTTAAATCCCATAATAATTTGATAGATGAACACTATGCCCTAGAAAAAGAGGTTGTCTTCTTAAAATCAAGGTTGATAGAGCAAGAAGACAGAAGTAGAAGGAACAACCTTAAATTCAGGGGAATACCTGAAAATGTCAAAGACAGAGACCTTAATGCATATGTGCAAAAGATGCTTCATACAATACTTCCAGGGGCTTCTAAAGGGGACCTATTGATGGAACGTATACACAGACTCCCCAAGTCCAAATATGCCCCAGACAGAGCCCCAAGAGATGTCATTGCATATTTTCATTATTTCCTGACAAAGGAGGACATTGTGAGGAGAAGTAAACAATCACCTATATTACCAAGGCCATACGAGGATATCAAGATTTTTGCAGACTTCTCAAAAGCTACCTTGCAGAAAAGGAGAGACTTCTTTCCAATCACTGCACATCTGAGGAAACACAAGATTTTATACAGATGGGGTTTCCCTACAAAAATTCTAGTCATGAAAGAGAATACCACTTTTGCCTTGTCTAATATTGATAACTGTAATAGTTTTTTCCAAGATTTAGGTATCCCTCCACTGGAGACTCCATCATCATCATCATTCTACAATCAAGAAAGGAATATCCCCTTGCAGCAGCAAAGACGCCTTTCCCAGTCCTGGAATACGCAAAAGAAAAGAAAATAGACTTGGTGGGTACTGACCCTGGCTTTAGGCCTGAACTTTCTCTTTTTCACTCCCCACGTGATAACTGAGAGACATTCTCTCGGTACCATTTCTTTTGAGAAATCTAAATTTATCTAGTTCATAAGTTTTGTTCTGTTCTAGGTTGTAACATGTTTTTGTTTACAGGCACACCAGGCACTAACAAAAAAATCACTAAGGAAACCCACTGTCTTTTGGATGTATTTTCGGGTGAAATGTTCTGTTTCAGTGAATCATCTAATGCTTTTTTTCCTTCCTGACACATTATGGAATTGAGGGTACTGTCATTTAATGTAAATGGGCTCAATAGCCCATTCAAGAGATTTGCTACTAATAGATATACATAGACTTAAAAGAAATAAATTCCTGGCGGCTCATATCCTTATGTCTGCAGCCTTCCTTATAGCGAAGGGTTGGAACAGGAAGCAACCTCCAGACATTGTCACCCTTATTTTATTGGTGGACAAACACTGTGTCTACGAGAAAATTCATTATATTAATAAAGGCTTAATTAAAATATTTGATGACAGATGGTATAAATGGATGGAACTAAAGTCTAAAATAGAAAAAGATTTCATATCCTGAACTCATATTTTACTTCTTATGGTTTATGATGTGCCAATATCTCACATATTCAAGTGCCTAAATTTACTTTTCTTTTTATTATTTCTTTCTGGTACTATTTGTTTAGTGTTTACTATATTTACTCTCAATGTTGATATACTATTGAAATGTCATCATATTGTGATGTATTCATATTTTTTTACATCAATACAATAACTTACTTAGATGGATCTGTACAAGTGTAAATTTTACATTTTGCCTACTATTCTGAAAATTCTAATAAAAAATTATTGTTAAAGAAAATTCAAAACATTCATTATTCAATAGGGCCCAAAATATCAAAAACCAGCGGTTTGAATGAAGAATCACATTTCTTGGTAGAATCATGCAGGATTGAAATTTTTGATGGTTTTTTTACTCCTCTCAACAGCCCAAACAAGTTTCTAAAAGGATGAGTTTGCAACTACTTTACTTTTGGAGAAAATTCAAAACATTCATTATTCAATAGGGCCCAAAATATCAAAAACCAGCGGTTTGAATGAACACACATTTCTTGGTAGAATCATGCAGGACTGAAATTTTTGATGTTTTTCTACTCCTCTCATGAGCCCAAACAAGTCTCTAAAAGCATGAGTTTGCAACTACTTTACTTTTGGAGAAAATTCAAAACATTCATTATTCAATAGAACCCAATAGCAAAAATCAGCGTTTTGAATGAAGAATCACATTTCTTGGTAGAATCATGCAGGATTGAAATTTTTGATGGTTTTTTACTCCTCTCAACAGCCCAAACAAGTTTCTTAAAGGATGAGTTTGCAACTACTTTACTTTTGGAGAAAATTCAAAACATTCATTATTCAATAGGGCCCAAAATATCAAAAACCAGCGGTTTGAATGAACACTCACATTTCTTGGTAGAATCGTGCAGGACTGAAATTTTTGATGTTTTTCTACTCCTCTCATGAGCACAAACAAGTCTCTAAAAGGATGAGTTTGCAACTACTTTACTTTTGGAGAAAATTCAAAACATTCATTATTCAATAGAGCCCAATAGCAAAAATCAGGTTTTGAATGAAGAATCACATTTCTTGGTAGAATCATGCAGGATTGAAATTTTTGATGGTTTTTTACTCCTCTCAACAGCCCAAACAAGTTTCTAAAAGGATGAGTTTGCAACTACTTTACTTTTCGAGAAAATTCAAAACATTCATTATTCAATAGGGCCCAAAATATCAAAAACCAGCGGTTTGAATGAACACTCACATTTCTTGGTAGAATCGTGCAGGAATGAAATTTTTCATGTTTTTCTACTCCTCTCATGAGCACAAACCAAGACTCTAAAAGGATGAGTTTGCAACTACTTTACTTTTGGAGAAAATTCAAAACATTCATTATTCAATAGAGCCCAATAGCAAAAACCAGCGTTTTGAATGAAGAATCACATTTCTTGGTAGAATCATGCAGGATTGACATTTTTGATGGTTTTTTACTCCTCTCAACAGCCCAAACAAGTGTCTAAAAGGATGAGTTTGCAAATACTTTACTTTTGGAGAAAATTCAAAACATTCATTATTCAATAGGGCCCAAACTATCAAAAACCAGCGGTTTGAATGAACACTCACATTTCTTGGTAGAATCGTGCAGGACTGAAATTTTTGATGTTTTTCTACTCCTCTCATGAGCACAAACAAGACTCTAAAAGGATGAGTTTGCAACTACTTTACTTTTGGAGAAAATTCAAAACATTCATTATTCAATAGAGCCCAAAAGCAAAAATCAGGTTTTGAATGAAGAATCACATTTCTTGGTAGAATCATGCAGGATTGAAATTTTTGATGGTTTTTTACTCCTCTCAACAGCCCAAACAAGTTTCTAAAAGGATGAGTTTGCAACTACTTTACTTTTCGAGAAAATTCAAAACATTCATTATTCAATAGGGCCCAAATATGAATTAATTCAAAATTGAACTGTAAATTTCAAAGTTGGAAGGCCACAAGAGGGGGACAATGTTTCAAAAATGAAACGACATATCATTGCATGAGGGATGTTGTAGGAATTGAATGCTTGAATTAAGACTGGGGAAGTACTGAGGGGAAGGGGCTGCTGGCCTTGTAGCAGGTGGGTGTGCAGAAATGTAGCTATCCAAAGCCAAACACATTACTGCAGCTTGTCACACCTGTACCTACCAAGCAGCAAAGGCCAAGATAAATCGTTATTTTACTGACAGATTGAATACAGTGCAATGCCTCCCATATAGAGGTGAATAAGAGTAGTAGTAGTAGTAGTAGAAGAGTTGGTCAAGTTAAATCAAGGCTAAGGAATTGGAAATGTGCAACTTGGACCAAGAAAAACTAATTACAGAGCAACGACATTTGAAAAAAGCATTCAAATCATGCTTTGAAAACACTACTTGTGTATCCCGATTTCAATTCAATCTGTCTTTGGAAACCGCTTAAGAGAGTGAGTGCACCATTCTCAGAGGAACTGCAGATACTGAAATGATGTGTGGAGTTAAGTGAGCAAGCTCTTTTTCCATCTCCCTGGCGAGCATCGCCCACCTTTCTGCTCAGGCTCCCTCAGCAGACTGAAGCTGACTACTACTGCGCAGCTGCTACAGACTGTGGGCTGCCCATTGTGACACGTGGTCCCATTGTGACACGTGGTCCCATTGTTCCAGGAATAGAACACATCCATGCATTGTGTTCTATGAAAGGCATGATTCCTATCACAGTGTTCCATGGATGGAACACATCCTATTTACTGTAGGCAAGCAGGACACCTAGCTGCTGCTGCTGCTGCTACAAGACACTAGAATACCGTCTGTCAGACAGGTGGACGTAGGCCGAACATTCAAATAACTCGCCAGATAAATTGTTGCTTTTCCATTTAATTCATATATGAATTAATTCAAAATTGAACAGTAAATTTCAAAGTTGGAAGGCCACAAGAGGAAGACAATGTTTCAAAAATGAAACGACATATCATTGCATGAGGGATGTGGTAGGAATTGAATGCTTGAATTAAGACTGGGGAAGTACTGAGGGGAAGGGGCTGCAGGCCTTGTAGCAGGTGGGTGTGCAGAAATGTAGCTATCCAAAGCCAAACACATTACTGCAGCTTGTCACACCTGTACCTACCAAGCAGCAAAGGCCAAGATAGATCGTTATTTTACTGACAGATTGAATACAGTGCAATGCCTCCCATATAGAGGTGAATAAGAGTAGTAGTAGTAGTAGTAGTAGTAGAAGAGTTGGTCAAGTTAAATCAAGGCTAAGGAATTGGAAATGTGCAACTTGGGCCAAGAAAAACTAATTACAGAGCAACGACATTTGAAAAAAGCATTCAAATTATGCTTTGAAAACACTACTTGTGTATCCCGATTTCAATTCAATCTGTCTTTGGAAACCGCTTAAGAGAGTGAGTGCACCATTCTCAGAGGAACTGCAGATACTGAAATGATGCGTGGAGTGAAGTGAGCAAGCTCTTTTTCCATCTCCCTAGCGAGCATCGCCCACCTGTCTGCTGAGGCTCCCTCAGCAGACTGAAACTGACTACTACTGTGCAGATGCTACAGACTGTGGGCTGCCCATTGTGACACGTGGTCCCATTGTGACACGTGGTCCCATTGTTCCAGGAATAGAACACATCCATGCATTGTGTTCTATGAATGGCATGATTCCTATCACAGTGTTCCATGGATGGAACACATCCTATTTACTGCAGGCAAGCAGCGCACCTAGCTGCTGCTGCTGCTACAAGCCACTAGAATACCGTCTGTCAAACAGGTGGACGTAGGCCGAACATTCAAATAACTCGCCAGATAAATCGTTGCTTTTCCATTTAATTCATATATGAATTAATTCAAAATTGAACAGTAAATTTCAAAGTTGGAAGGCCAAAAGAGGGGGACAATGTTTCAAAAATGAAACGACATATCATTGCATGAGGGATGTGGTAGGAATTGAATGCTTGAATTAAGACTGGGGAAGTACTGAGGGGAAGGGGCTGCAGGCCTTGTAGCAGGTGGCTGTGCAGAAATGTAGCTATCCAAAGCCAAACACATTACTGCAGCTTGTCACACCTGTACCTACCAAGCAGCAAAGGCCAAGATAGATCGTTATTTTACTGGCAGATTGAATACAGTGCAATGCCTCCCATATAGAGGTGAATAAGAGTAGTAGTAGTAGTAGAAGAGTTGGTCAAGTTAAATCAAGGCTAAGGAATTGGAAATGTGCAACTTGGACCAAGAAAAACTAATTACAGAGCAACGACATTTGAAAAAAGCATTCAAATCATGCTTTGAAAACAGTACTTGTGTATCCCAATTTAAATGCAATCTGTCTTTGGAAACCGCTTAAGAGAGTGAGTGCACCATTCTCAGAGGAACTGCAGATACTGAAATGATGCGTGGAGTGAAGTGAGCAAGCTATTTTTCCATCTCCCTGGCGAGCATCGCCCACCTGTCTGCTCAGGCTCCCTCAGCAGACTGAAGCTGACTACTACTGAGCAGCTGCTACAGACTGTGGGCTGCCCATTGTGACACGTGGTCCCATTGTGACACGTGGCCCCATTGTTCCAGGAATAGAACACATCCAAGCATTGTGTTCTATGAATGGCATGATTCCTATCACAGTGTTCCATGGATGGAACACATCCTATTTACTGCAGGCAAGCAGCGCACCTAGCTGCTGCTGCTGCTGCTGCTGTTTTTCTACTCCTCTCATGAGCCCAAACAAGACTCTAAAAGGATGAGTTTGCAACTACTTTACTTTTGGAGAAAATTCAAAACATTCATTATTCAATAGAGCCCACTAGCAAAAACCAGCGTTTTGAATGAAGAATCACATTTCTTGGTAGAATCATGCAGGATTTAAATTTTTGATGGTTTTTTACTCCTCTCAACAGCACAAACAAGTTTCTAAAAGGATGAGTTTGCAACTACTTTACTTTTGGAGAAAATTCAAAACATTCATTATTCAATAGGGCCCAAAATATCAAAAACCAGCGGTTTGAATGAACACACATTTCTTGGTAGAATCGTGCAGGACTGAAATTTTTGATGTTTTTCTACTCCTCTCATGAGCCCAAACAAGTCTCTAAAAGGATGAGTTTGCAACTACTTTACTTTTGGAGAAAATTCAAAACATTCATTATTCATTAGAGCCCAATAGCAAAAACCAGCGTTTTGAATGAAGAATCACATTTCTTGGTAGAATCATGCAGGATTGAAATTTTTGATGGTTTTTTACTCCTCTCAAAAGCCCAAACAAGTTTCTAAAAGGATGAGTTTGCAACTACTTTACTTTTGGAGAAAATTCAAAACATTCATTATTCAATAGGGCCCAAAATATCAAAAAACAGCGGTTTAAATGAACACACATTTCTTGGTAGAATCGTGCAGGACTGAAATTTTTGATGTTTTTCTACTCCTCTCATGAACCCAAACAAGTCTCTAAAAGGATGAGTTTGCAACTACTTTACTTTTGGAGAAAATTCAATGAATGTCAATTGAATGTTTTGAATTTTCTCCAAAAATAAAGTAGTTGCAAACTCATCCTTTTAGAGACTTGGTTTGGGCTCATGAGAGGAGTAGAAAAACATCAAAAATTTCAGTCCTGCACGATTCTACCAAGAAATGTGAGTGTTCATTCAAACCGCTGGTTTTTGATAGTTTGGGCCCTATTGAATAATGAATGTTTTGAATTTTCTCCAAAAGTAAAGTAGTTGCAAACTCATCCTTTTAGAAACTTGTTTGGGCTGTTGAGAGGAGTAAAAAACCATCAAAAATTTCAATCCTGCATGATTCTACCAAGAAATGTGATTCTTCTTTCAAAACCTGATTTTTGCTATTGGGCTCTATTGAATAATGAATGTTTTGAATTTTCTCCAAAAGTAAAGTAGTTGCAAACTCATGCTTTTAGAGACTTGTTTGGGCTCATGAGAGGAGTAGAAAAACATCAAAAATTTCAGTCCTGCATGATTCTACCAAGAAATGTGTGTTCATTCAAACCGCTGGTTTTTGATAGTTTGGGCCCTATTGAATAATGAATGTTTTGAATTTTCTCCAAAAGTAAAGTAGTTGCAAACTCATCCTTTTAGAGACTTGTTTGAGCTCATGAGAGGAGTAGAAAAACATCAAAAATTTCAGTCCTGCACGATTCTACCAAGAAATGTGAGTGTTCATTCAAACCGCTGGTTTTTGATAGTTTGGGCCCTATTGAATAATGAATGTTTTGAATTTTCTCCAAAAGTAAAGTAGTTGCAAACTCATCCTTTTAGAAACTTGTTTGGGCTGTTGAGAGGAGTAAAAAACCATCAAAAATTTCAATCCTGCATGATTCTACCAAGAAATGTGATTCTTCATTCAAAACGCTGATTTTTGCTATTGGGTTCTATTGAATAATGAATGTTTTGAATTTTCTCCAAAAGTAAAGTAGTTGCAAACTCATCCTTTTAGAGACTTGTTTGGGCTCATGAGAGGAGTAGAAAAACATCAAAAATTTCAGTCCTGCACGATTCTACCAAGAAATGTGAGTGTTCATTCAAACCGCTGGTTTTTGATAGTTTGGGCCCTATTGAATAATGAATGTTTTGAATTTTCTCCAAAAGTAAAGTAGTTGCAAACTCATCCTTTTAGAAACTTGTTTGGGCTGTTGAGAGGAGTAAAAAAACCATCAAAAATTTCAATCCTGCATAATTCTACCAAGAAATGTGATTCTTCATTCAAAACCTGATTTTTGCTATTAGGCTCTATTGAATAATGAATGTTTTGAATTTTCTCCAAAAGTAAAGTAGTTGCAAACTCATGCTTTTAGAGACTTGTTTGGGCTCATGAGAGGAGTAGAAAAACATCAAAAATTTCAGTCCTGCATGATTCTACCAAGAAATGTGTGTTCATTCAAACCGCTGGTTTTTGATATTTTGGGCCCTATTGAATAATGAATGTTTTGAATTTTCTCCAAAAGTAAAGTAGTTGCAAACTCATCCTTTTAGAAACTTGTTAGGGCTGTTGAGAGGAGTAAAAAACCATCAAAAATTTCAATCCTGCATGATTCTACCAAGAAATGTGATTCTTCATTCAAACCGCTGGTTTTTGATATTTTGGGCCCTATTGAATAATGAATGTTTTGAATTTTCTCCAAAAGTAAAGTAGTTGCAAACTCATCCTTTTAGAAACTTGTTTGTGCTGTTGAGAGGAGTAAAAAACCATCAAAAATTTCAATCCTGCATGATTCTACCAAGAAATGTGATTCTTCATTCAAAACGCTGGTTTTTGCTATTGGGCTCTATTGAATAATGAATGTTTTGAATTTTCTCCAAAAGTAAAGTAGATGCAAACTCATCCTTTTAGAGTCTTGGCTTGGGCTCATGAGAGGAGTAGAAAAACATCAAAAATTTCAGTCCTGCACGATTCTACCAAGAAATGTGAGTGTTCATTCAAACCGCTGGTTTTTGATTTTTTTTTACCCTATTGAATAATGAATGTTTTGAATTTTCTCCAAAAGTAAAGTAGTTGCAAACTCATCCTTTTAGAGACTTGTTTGTGCTCATGAGAGGAGTAGAAAAACATCAAAAATTTCAGTCCTGCACGATTCTACCAAGAAATGTGAGTGTTCATTCAAACCGCTGGTTTTTGATGGTTTGGGCCCTATTGAATAATGAATGTTTTGAATTTTCTCCAAAAGTAAAGTAGTTGCAAACTCATCCTTTTAGAAACTTGTTTGGGCTGTTGAGAGGAGTAAAAAACCATCAAAAATTTTAATCCTGCATGATTCTACCAAGAAATGTGATTCTTCATTCAAAACGCTGATTTTTGCTATTGGGTTCTATTGCATTTTGAATGAAGAATCACATTTCTTGGTAGAATCATGCAGGATTGAAATTTTTGATGGTTTTTTACTCCTCTCAACAGCCCAAACAAGTTTCTAAAAGGATGAGTTTGCAACTACTTTACTTTTGGAGAAAATTCAAAACATTCATTATTCAATAGGGCCCAAACTATCAAAAACCAGCGGTTTCAATGAACACACATTTCTTGGTAGAATCATGCAGGACTGAAATTTTTGATGTTTTTCTACTCCTCTCATGAGCCCAAACAAGTCTCTAAAAGCATGAGTTTGCAACTACTTTACTTTTGGAGAAAATTCAAAACATTCACTATTCAATAGAGCCCAATAGCAAAAATCAGGTTTTGAATGAAGAATCACATTTCTTGGTAAAATCATGCAGGATTGAAATTTTTGATGGTTTTTTACTCCTCTCAACAGCCCAAACAAGTTTCTAAAAGGATGAGTTTGCAACTACTTTACTTTTGGAGAAAATTCAAAACATTCATTATTCAATAGAGCCCAATAGCAAAAACCAGCGTTTTGAATGAAGAATCACATTTCTTGGTAGAATCATGCAGGATTGAAATTTTTGATGGTTTTTTACTCCTCTCAACAGCCCAAACAAGTTTCTAAAAGGATGAGTTTGCAACTACTTTAATTTTGGAGAAAATTCAAAACATTCATTATTCAATAGGGCCCAAAATATCAAAAACCAGCGGTTTGAATGAACACACATTTCTTGGTAGAATCGTGCAGGACTGAAATTTTTGATGTTTTTCTACTCCTCTCATGAGCCCAAACAAGTCTCTAAAAGCATGAGTTTGCAACTACTTTACTTTTGGAGAAAATTCAAAACATTCATTATTCAATAGAGCCCAATAGCAAAAATTAGGTTTTGAATGAAGAATCACATTTCTTGGTAGAATCATGCAGGATTGAAATTTTTGATGGTTTTTTACTCCTCTCAACAGCCCAAACAAGTTTCTAAAAGGATGAGTTTGCAACTACTTTACTTTTGGAGAAAATTCAAAACATTCATTATTCAATAGAGCCCAATAGCAAAAATTAGGTTTTGAATGAAGAATCACATTTCTTGGTAGAATCATGCAGGATTGAAATTTTTGATGGTTTTTTACTCCTCTCAACAGCCCAAACAAGTTTCTAAAAGGATGAGTTTGCAACTACTTTACTTTTGGAGAAAATTCAAAACATTCATTATTCAATAGAGCCCAATAGCAAAAACCAGCGTTTTGAATGAACACACATTTCTTGGTAGAATCATGCAGGACTGAAATTTTTGATGTTTTTCTACTCCTCTCATGAGCCCAAACAAGTCTCTAAAAGCATGAGTTTGCAACTACTTTACTTTTGGAGAAAATTCAAAACATTCATTATTCAATAGAGCCCAAAAGCAAAAACCAGCGTTTTGAATGAAGAATCACATTTCTTGGTAGAATAATGCAGGATTGAAATTTTTGATGGTTTTTTACTCCTCTCAACAGCCCAAACAAGTTTCTAAAAGGATGAGTTTGCAACTACTTTACTTTTGGAGAAAATTCAAAACATTCATTATTCAATCGGGCCCAAACTATCAAAAACCAGCGGTTTCAATGAACACACATGTCTTGGTAGAATCATGCAGGACTGAAATTTTTGATGTTTTTCTACTCATCTCATGAGCCCAAACAAGTCTCTAAAAGCATGAGTTTGCAACTACTTTACTTTTGGAGAAAATTCAAAACATTCATTATTCAATAGGGCCCAAACTATCAAAAACCAGCGGTTTCAATGAACACACATTTCTTGGTAGAATCATGCAGGACTGAAATTTTTGATGTTTTTCTACTCCTCTCATGAGCCCAAACAAGTCTCTAAAAGCATGAGTTTGCAACTACTTTACTTTTGGAGAAAATTCAAAACATTCATTATTCAATAGAGCCCAATAGCAAAAACCAGCGTTTTGAATGAAGAATCACATTTCTTGGTAGAATCATGCAGGATTGAAATTTTTGATGGTTTTTTACTCCTCTCAACAGCCCAAACAAGTTTCTAAAAGGATGAGTTTGCAACTACTTTACTTTTGGAGAAAATTCAAAACATTCATTATTCAATAGGGCCCAAACTATCAAAAACCAGCGGTTTCAATGAACACACATTTCTTGGTAGAATCATGCAGGACTGAAATTTTTGATGTTTTTCTACTCCTTTCATGAGCCCAAACAAGTCTCTAAAAGCATGAGTTTGCAACTACTTTACTTTTGGAGAAAATTCAAAACATTCACTATTCAATAGAGCCCAATAGCAAAAATCAGGTTTTGAATGAAGAATCACATTTCTTGGTAAAATCATGCAGGATTGAAATTTTTGATGGTTTTTTACTCCTCTCAACAGCCCAAACAAGTTTCTAAAAGGATGAGTTTGCAACTACTTTACTTTTGGAGAAAATTCAAAACATTCATTATTCAATAGAGCCCAATAGCAAAAACCAGCGTTTTGAATGAAGAATCACATTTCTTGGTAGAATCATGCAGGATTGAAATTTTTGATGGTTTTTTACTCCTCTCAACAGCCCAAACAAGTTTCTAAAAGGATGAGTTTGCAACTACTTTACTTTTGGAGAAAATTCAAAACATTCATTATTCAATAGGGCCCAAACTATCAAAAACCAGCGGTTTGAATGAACACACATTTCTTGGTAGAATCATGCAGGACTGAAATTTTTGATGTTTTTCTACTCCTCTCATGAGCCCAAACAAGTCTCTAAAAGCATGAGTTTGCAACTACTTTACTTTTGGAGAAAATTCAAAACATTCACTATTCAATAGAGCCCAATAGCAAAAATCAGGTTTTGAATGAAGAATCACATTTCTTGGTAAAATCATGCAGGATTGAAATTTTTGATGGTTTTTACTCCTCTCAACAGCCCAAACAAGTTTCTAAAAGGATGAGTTTGCAACTACTTTACTTTTGGAGAAAATTCAAAACATTCATTATTCAATAGGGCCCAAACTATCAAAAACCAGCGGTTTCAATGAACACACATTTCTTGGTAGAATCATGCAGGACTGAAATTTTTGATGTTTTTCTTCTCCTCTCATGAGCCCAAACAAGTCTCTAAAAGCATGAGTTTGCAACTACTTTACTTTTGGAGAAAATTCAAAACATTCATTATTCAATAGAGCCCAATAGCAAAAACCAGCGTTTTGAATGAAGAATCACATTTCTTGGTAGAATCATGCAGGATTGAAATTTTTGATGGTTTTTTACTCCTCTCATGAGCCCAAACAAGTCTCTAAAAGCATGAGTTTGCAACTACTTTACTTTTCGAGAAAATTCAAAACATTCATTATTCAATAGAGCCCAATAGCAAAAACCAGCGTTTTGAATGAAGAATCACATTTCTTGGTAGAATCATGCAGGATTGAAATTTTTGATGGTTTTTTACTCCTCTCAACAGCCCAAACAAGTTTCTAAAAGGATGAGTTTGCAACTACTTTACTTTTGGAGAAAATTCAAAACATTCATTATTCAATAGGGCCCAAACTATCAAAAACCAGCGGATTCAATGAACACACATTTCTTGGTAGAATCATGCAGGACTGAAATTTTTGATGTTTTTCTACTCCTCTCATGAGCCCAAACAAGTCTCTAAAGCATGAGTTTGCAACTACTTTACTTTTGGAGAAAATTCAAAACATTCATTATTCAATAGAGCCCAATAGCAAAAACCAGCGTTTGGAATGAAGAATTACATTTCTTGGTAGAATCATGCAGGATTGAAATTTTTGATGGATTTTTACTCCTCTCAACAGCCCAAACAAGTTTCTAAAAGGATGAGTTTGCAACTACTTTACTTTTGGAGAAAATTCAAAACATTCATTATTCAATAGGGCCCAAACTATCAAAAACCAGCGGTTTCAATGAACACACATTTCTTGGTAGAATCATGCAGGACTGAAATTTTTGATGTTTTTCTACTCCTCTCATGAGCCCAAACAAGTCTCTAAAAGCATGAGTTTGCAACTACTTTACTTTTGGAGAAAATTCAAAACATTGGCGTGGCCAGCGTCTGAGCTGAATGGAAGCCTGAGCTCTGAGCTCCTCCACAGGGCAGCCTACCAAGCGCTATTAACAAGCGATTTACAAGCCAGGACTGGCTGAAAACTTGTGGGAACCTCCATAGACACCAGCGGTACCCCCACACTATGGATCTGCTCAGTAAAAAAGCAGAAAAAGGAAAGAAAACAGAGCGCTCTCCCCTCATGCTGAGTAGCCAAGATGGCGCCCGCCTCACAGCAGCAGCCACAGCCTGCAGCCCCAGCCTGAGCGGTACACAGCGGCAAAGGACGCCACAGCGGCTGAAGCATGCAGCATTCAAGTCAGGGGGTAAGTCTACCCCTGCCCCAGCTAAAACCGCCACTCTGCAGGCTAATAGAAGCGCTAATTTACACATTAAAAGTAGCGCTGAGGTGAAAGGAGCGAGATCATCCAGTTGGAAGAATGTCTCAAGTGGGGTACCACAGGGCTCTGTCCTGGGCCCTGTATTGTTCAACATCTTTATCAACGATTTAGATGAAGGAATTGAGGGTAAACTGATTAAATTTGCTGATGACACAAAGCTAGGAGGGATAGCTAATACTAGAGAAGAGAGAGAGAGGATTCAAAAAGATTTAAATAAACTGGAGAAGTGGGCAGCAACTAACAGAATGGTTTTTAACAGGGAGAAATGCAAAGTACTACATCTGGGCAATAAAAATGGAAAAAGCATATATAGAATGGGAGGAATAGGGCTAAGTGACAGCACATGTGAAAAAGACTTGGGTATACTAATAGATCACAGACTGAATATGAGTCAACAGTGTGATGCAGCAGCAAAAAAGGCAAATGCAATTCTAGGATGTATTAACAGAAGCATACAGTCTAGATCACGTGAAGTCATTATTTCCCTCTACTCCTCTTTGGTCAGACCTCATCTGGAATATTGTGTCCAGTTTTGGGCACCACATTTTAAAAAAGACATCAACAAACTGGAGCAAGTTCAGAAAAGAGCGACCAGAATGGTGACCGGTCTGCAAACCCTGTCTTATGAGGAAAGGTTGCAGGATTTGGGAATGTTTAGTTTGCAAAAGAGAAGACTGAGAGGAGACTTAATAGCTGTCTACAAATATCTAAAGGGCTGTCACATTGTAGAAGGATCAACTTTATTCTCATTTGCACAAGGAAAGACTAGAAGCAATGGGATGAAACTGAATGGGAGGAGACACAGATTAGATATTAGAAAAAACTTTTTGACAGTTAGAGTGATCAATGAGTGGAACAGGCTGCCACGAGAAGTGGTGAGTTCTCCTTCAATGGAAGTCTTCAAACAGAGGCTGGACAGACATCTGACTGGGATGATTTAGCGAATCCTGCTTTGAGCAGGGGGTTGGACCAGATGGCCCAGGAGGTCCCTTCCAACTCTACGATTCTATGATTCTATGATTCTATGATGCCTATCTCGCGAGAGTGACCGGGGGACAAGCGAGACTACGCAACAGATACGCAATTTGCGTAACTTAAGCAAAAATACAGCGCAGCTTGTGAATTATGGTGCAGCAGCACCGCTGACCGCTGATATGGAGGAGACAAATGTATTAAGGGGTTCCTCATCCTGTCCTGACATCTCCAATGTGTCAGATACTCCTCTAACGCCATTACAGAGGGAAATGTCTCCTTTCTCAGTGACTAGCCGCAGATTTAGCAGCAGCTCAGCTGAGATGCAACAGGAATTACAAATTGAGGACTCCTGTCCTTCTGATAATCCCATACCGGAGAACATTTTACACGTTTTAACAGAGGTGGAGGCTACCAGCAATACAGCCTCAGAAATATTTATTAAAAACATGCTATGCCTTCTAGCAAAGACATTTCAGAAACAACTGGAGGGCTATAATACAAATCTCCAAAATAACATAGACGGTCTGGGCCAGAGAGTGGACCATCTTGAATCCAAAATGGAAGAATTGGTTAAATCCCATAATAATTTGATAGATGAACACTATGCCCTAGAAAAAGAGGTTGTCTTCTTAAAATCAAGGTTGATAGAGCAAGAAGACAGAAGTAGAAGGAACAACCTTAAATTCAGGGGAATACCTGAAAATGTCAAAGACAGAGACCTTAATGCATATGTGCAAAAGATGCTCCATACAATACTTCCAGGGGCCTCTAAAGGGGACCTATTGATGGAACGTATACACAGACTCCCCAAGTCCAAATATGCCCCAGACAGAGCCCCAAGAGATGTCATTGCATATTTTCATTATTTCCTGACAAAGGAGGACATTCTGAGGAGAAGTAAGCAATCACCTATATTACCAAGGCCATATGAGGATATCAAGATTTTTGCAGACTTCTCAAAAGCTACCCTGCAGAAAAGGAGAGACTTCTTTCCAATCACTGCACATCTGAGGAAACACAAGATTTTATACAGATGGGGTTTCCCTACAAAAATTCTAGTCATGAAAGAGAATACCACTTTTGCCTTGTCTAATATTGATAACTGTAATAGTTTTTTCCAAGATTTAGGTATCCCTCCACTGGAGACTCCACCATCATCATCATTCTACAATCAAGAAAGGAATATCCCCTTGCAGCAGCAAAGACGCCTTTCCCAGTCCTGGAATACGCAAAAGAAAAGAAAATAGACTTGGTGGGTACTGACCCTGGCTTTAGGCCTGAACTTTCTCTTTTTCACTCCCCACGTGATAACTGAGAGACATTCTCTCGGTACCATTTCTTTTGAGAAATCTAAATTTGTCTAGTTTATAAGTTTTGTTCTGTTCTAGGTTGTAACATGTTTTTGTTTACAGGCACACCAGGCACTAACAAAAAATCACTAAGGAAACCCACTGTCTTTTGGATGTATTTTCGGGTGAAATGTTCTGTTTCAGTGAATCATCTAATGCTTTTTTTCCTTCCTGACACATTATGGAATTGAGGGTACTGTCATTTAATGTAAATGGGCTCAATAGCCCATTCAAGAGATTTGCTTTGTGGAAGGAGATTAAAAAATTGAAGGCCAACATAGCAATGATACAAGAAACACACCTTCTAGAAATTGATAACACAAGACTCAAAAATAAAGACTTCCCTCAGATTTTCTTTTCTAACACTGAGGGAAAGAAAAAAGCTGGGGTGGCCATCGCCTTCCACAAAGATTTGCCAATAGTGGTCTCAGACATATATGGGGACAGCAATGGTAGACAACTTGCTATTAATTTTACTTTGGAGGGTGTGGAATATACAGTGGTAAACGTATACACCCCTAATGTCCGACAAATTAGTTTTCTAAATAAGGTCAAGAAGAAATTGTCCAATTTTAGTAGAGGTCACATAATCTGGGGAGGAGATTTTAATTGTATAGTTGACCCAAATACTGATTGCTCATCTGATGCCCCATATTATAGAAGCGTGAATCTGGGAAGGTGGTTGGGAGATTCCAATTTGCATGACAGCTGTAAGATATTGAACTCTACCTCAAGAGAATACACAAGATTTTGTCCACACAACAAGTCTTACACTAGGATTGATCATGTGTTCACTAGCTTCTCGCTACTAGACTCATACATAGATTTCCAGACTGGTCCTATTACATGGTCAGACCATGCCCCAATCCTACTGACCTTACATACTTCCTCCATGATCCCAAAACAATACAATTGGAGATATAGTAAATTCACTGTTGACTCCCCAGAAAACATATCATTAGCAAAGAATGTCTTAATGAACTACTTCAAAGAGAACTGTTCCCAAGAAATTACACCTGAAACATTGTGGCTAGCACACAAATGTGTCATTAGGGGTCATCTGATCCAAGTTGCTTCGAGACAAAAAAGGGCAAGAGAGAGCCAATAGAGGATGTTGTTAGAACAGATCCAAAAATTAGAATCCCAAGCTAAAGCAGACAAAAATTTTGCTAAATATAATGAATTGTACTCCCTTAGACTGGAACATAGGAATCTCCTCATCAACTTATATGAGAAAAAGACTTTATTTAATAGGGCAGGGTTTTATGTTAATAATAATAAGTTCTCCAAAAATATGGCAAATAGGTTTAAACCCATAAATAAAAAACATCCAATCAAAAAAATAACCCAAAGCTCAAAGACTATAGAAAAACCCAAAGAGATAGCCCTAGCCTTTGAGAGCTACTATTCTAAATTATACAACATAGGAAACAATGGAGCTCATCCCTCTCCTTCACCAGAGATGATAAATAATTTTTTGGAAAAAGTAAAGCTGGGATCTTTGTCTCTAAAGCAGAAGGAGTCACTTGACGCACCCTTTACTGAGGGTGAGGTCTCTTTTGCGATGAATAATCTTAAAAATGACAAGGCTCCAGGTCCAGATGGCTTTCCTATAGAGTATTATAAAGAATTTAAAAAGGAACTCATCCCACACTTAACTAATGCCCTGAATTTTATTAAATCAGAAGGAAAGTGCAGCACAGATATGCTGAGAGCCACAATAGTGGTGATTCCCAAACCAGATAAAGATTCGACCAAAATCGAAAACTATAGGCCTATTTCTCTCCTAAATGTGGATATCAAGATCTACGCAAAAATATTAGCAGAAAGATTACAGGACGTTGTTCCATTCCTTATACATCCCGATCAAGTCGGTTTTGTAAAATCTAGGCAAACTTCAGACAGTTCTAGAAGTGTCCTGCATCACTTATATTCATGCTACAAAAATAGGATTTCCAGTTTGTTTGTGGCTCTTGACGCTGAAAAGGCCTTTGACCGGATCAATTGGGCCTATGCCTTTACAGTATTGGAGAAAATGGGTTTTGGTGGGGAGATGATGAGAAGTATTCGAGCTTTATACTCTCGGCCATCTGCCTCTGTGCTGGTCAACAACACAATGTCAGATACATTTTTTATAACTAATGGGACAAGACAGGGATGTCCTCTATCCCCAATAATTTTTATCCTGAGCCTGGAACCTTTGGCTCAAATGATAAGGGATTCTGGTGAAGTACACGGTGTACAATTGAAAGATTCAGAGCATAAGATTAACCTCTATGCAGATGACATTATACTCACACTCACAAATCCAACTGATTCCCTGGAAAAGATATGGGATATCATAAATTTATTTGGCTCAGTTTCATACTATAAATTAAATGTAAAAAAGACTAATGTTCTATCACTTTTCCTTTCAGCCTCTACGAAACAGCAACTAAGAGACAAGTATCCCTTTAATTGGGACTGTACCAGGATACCGTACTTAGGAATTTGGCTCACAGGTAACCCCATGCATATGAGTGAGGTAAACATGGATCACCTTCTACAGTCTCTCGACCTTAAGTTGAAGGAACTGTCGAAGACCCCAGCCACATGGATGGGCAGAATAGTGCTATATAAGATGTTCTGCCTACCCAAAGTCCTGTTTTTATACAGGAACGTCCCTCTGCCTATATCTGTACAGTATATACAAAAACTAACACACCAGATGAACAAATTTATTTGGAACAATGGGAAACCTAGAGTGAAAAAGCGCACTCTACTTAAATCCAAGGAGAAAGGGGGGGTGGCCATACCAGATCTTGAGGCATATTATTATGCCACTATGACTGAACTGACAAAAGGCTGGTTTGTGGAACAGACAGACCTGGGGTGGCCAAATATTGAAAGGGATATGATGCCCAATAGGGAACCAGTTTTATTCATAACCTACTTCCTTCTACATAGAAGGGAAATTAGGAAAATAGATAATCCCATACTTAAGGCCTCTATGTTGTGCTGGTCGTGTGTATGCAAAAGAAAGACTAGCTCTTCCTCTTTTTCACTCGAGAGGTTGAGACTCCCTTATCTGTCTCCTGTCAGGACTTCTCTAAGACCTATATTTGACAGCTGGACCAAATTTCCGATCACCTTTGTAGATGACTTGATAGACAATAACAGAGTCATACCCTTTGAGTTATTAAAGAACAGATTTGGGGTTCCCAATTCGGAGTATATGACATATCTCCTACTCAAGGAAGAATACAACAAATATAAGAAATACCTTTTTAGAGTGGTTCCAATTGACCTTACTATTAACAATTTTCTATTTAATATGTCATCTAGACATAAGAGTTATCTTAGACCCTTATATAATAGCCTGACCAACAAAGACACCTTCACCAATGAAGGATGCTTTGAAAAATGGGAAACCACATTACAGAGACAGATATATGGTCCTCAGTGGATCTCCTCTCTTAAAATTGCAATCAAATCCACAAGATGTATGAATATACTAGAAACGCATTACAAATTAATTCATAGATATTACCTTACCCCAAATAGATTGAAACATTTTGGAGGGGGGGGATCTGGAATGTGTTGGCGTAACTGTGGATCTCAGGCAGATTTATTACATGTTTTTTGGGGATGCCCTATGCTGAAGTTGTACTGGTCCAGGGTGTTCGATTTGCTTTCACTCATATGCAATTGGTGTATTCAACCACAACCTGCTCTAGCCTTGTTACTAATAGACATACATAGATTTAAAAGAAATAAATTTCTGGCGGCTCATATCCTTATGTCTGCAGCCTTCCTTGTAGCGAAGGGTTGGAACAGGAAGCAACCTCCAGACATTGTCACCCTTATTTTACTGGTGGACAAACATTGTGTCTACGAGAAAATTCACTATATTAATAAAAGCTTAATTAAAATATTTGATGACAGATGGTATAAATGGATGGAACTAAAGTCTAAAATAGAAAAAGATTTCATATCCTGAACTCATATTTTACTTCTTATGGTTTATGATGTGCCAATATTTCACATATTCAAGTGCCTAAATTTACCTTTCTTTTTATTGTTTCTTTCTGGTACTATTTGTTTAGTGTTTACTACATTTACTCTCAATGTTGATATACTATTGAAATGTCATCATATTGTGATGTATTCATATTTTTTTTTACATCAGTACAATAACTTACTTAGATGAGTCTGTACAAATGTAAATTTTACATTCTGCCTACTATTCTGAAAATTCTAATAAAAATTATTGTTAAAGAAAATTCAAAACATTCATTATTCAATAGAGCCCAATAGCAAAAACCAGCGTTTTGAATGAAGAATCACATTTCTTGGTAGAATCATGCAGGATTGAAATTTTTGATGGTTTTTTACTCCTCTCAACAGCCCAAACAAGTTTCTAAAAGGATGAGTTTGCAACTACTTTACTTTTGGAGAAAATTCAAAACATTCATTATTCAATAGGGCCCAAACTATCAAAAACCAGCGGTTTCAATGAACACACATTTCTTGGTAGAATCATGCAGGACTGAAATTTTTGATGTTTTTCTACTCCTCTCATGAGCCCAAACAAGTCTCTAAAAGCATGAGTTTGCAACTACTTTACTTTTGGAGAAAATTCAAAACATTCATTATTCAATAGGGCCCAAACTATCAAAAACCAGCGGTTTGAATGAACACACATTTCTTGGTAGAATCATGCAGGACTGAAATTTTTGATGTTTTTCTACTCCTCTCATGAGCCCAAACAAGTCTCTAAAAGCATGAGTTTGCAACTACTTTACTTTTGGAGAAAATTCAAAACATTCATTATTCAATAGAGCCCAATAGCAAAAACCAGCGTTTTGAATGAAGAATCACATTTCTTGGTAGAATCATGCAGGATTGAAATTTTTGATGGTTTTTTACTCCTCTCAACAGCCCAAACAAGTTTCTAAAAGGATGAGTTTGCAACTACTTTACTTTTGGAGAAAATTCAAAACATTCATTATTCAATAGGGCCCAAACTATCAAAAACCAGCCGTTTCAATGAACACACATGTCTTGGTAGAATCATGCAGGACTGAAATTTTTGATGTTTTTCTACTCATCTCATGAGCCCAAACAAGTCTCTAAAAGCATGAGTTTGCAACTACTTTACTTTTGGAGAAAATTCAAAACATTCATTATTCAATAGAGCCCAATAGCAAAAACCAGCGTTTTGAATGAAGAATCACATTTCTTGGTAGAATCATGCAGGATTGAAATTTTTGATGGTTTTTTACTCCTCTCAACAGCCCAAACAAGTTTCTAAAAGGATGAGTTTGCAACTACTTTACTTTTGGAGAAAATTCAAAACATTCATTATTCAATAGGGCCCAAACTATCAAAAACCAGCGGTTTCAATGAACACACATGTCTTGGTAGAATCATGCAGGACTGAAATTTTTGATGTTTTTCTACTCATCTCATGAGCCCAAACAAGTCTCTAAAAGCATGAGTTTGCAACTACTTTACTTTTGGAGAAAATTCAAAACATTCAATATTCAATAAGGCCCAAACTATCAAAAACCAGCGGTTTCAATGAACACACATTTCTTGGTAGAATCATGCAGGACTGAAATTTTTGATGTTTTTCTACTCCTCTCATGAGCCCAAACAAGTCTCTAAAAGCATGCGTTTGCAACTACTTTACTTTTGGAGAAAATTCAAAACATTCATTATTCAATAGAGCCCAATAGCAAAAACCAGCGTTTTGAATGAAGAATCACATTTCTTGGTAGAATCATGCAGGATTGAAATTTTTGATGATTTTTTACTCCTCTCAACAGCCCAAACAAGTTTCTAAAAGGATGAGTTTGCAACTACTTTACTTTTGGAGAAAATTCAAAACATTCATTATTCAATAGGGCCCAAAATATCAAAAACCAGCGGTTTGAATGAACACACATTTCTTGGTAGAATCGTGCAGGACTGAAATTTTTGATGTTTTTCTACTCCTCTCATGAGCCCAAACAAGTCTCTAAAAGGATGAGTTTGCAACTACTTTACTTTTGGAGAAAATTCAAAACATTCATTATTCAATAGAGCCCAATAGCAAAAAACAGCGTTTTGAATGAAGAATCACATTTCTTGGTAGAATCATGCAGGATTGAAATTTTTGATGGTTTTTTACTCCTCTCAACAGCCCAAACAAGTTTCTAAAAGGATGAGTTTGCAACTACTTTACTTTTGGAGAAAATTCAAAACATTCATTATTCAATAGGGCCCAAAATATCAAAAACCAGCGGTTTGAATGAACACACATTTCTTGGTAGAATCGTGCAGGACTGAAATTTTTGATGTTTTTCTACTCCTCTCATGAGCCCAAACAAGTCTCTAAAAGCATGAGTTTGCAACTACTTTACTTTTGGAGAAAATTCAAAACATTCATTATTCAATAGAGCCCAATAGCAAAAATTAGGTTTTGAATGAAGGATCACATTTCTTGGTAGAATCATGCAGGATTGAAATTTTTGATGGTTTTTTACTCCACTCAACAGCCCAAACAAGTTTCTAAAAGGATGAGTTTGCAACTACTTTACTTTTGGAGAAAATTAAAAACATTCATTATTCAATAGAGCCCAAACTATCAAAAACCAGCGGTTTCAATGAACACACATTTCTTGGTAGAATCATGCAGGACTGAAATTTTTGATGTTTTTCTACTCCTCTCATGAGCCCAAACAAGTCTCTAAAAGCATGAGTTTGCAACTACTTTACTTTTGGAGAAAATTCAAAACATTCATTATTCAATAGAGCCAAATAGCAAAAATTAGGTTTTGAATGAAGAATCACATTTCTTGGTAGAATCATGCAGGATTGAAATTTTTGATGGTTTTTTACTCCTCTCAACAGCCCAAACAAGTTTCTAAAAGGATGAGTTTGCAACTACTTTACTTTTGGAGAAAATTAAAAACATTCATTATTCAATAGGGCCCAAACTATCAAAAACCAGCGGTTTCAATGAACACACATTTCTTGGTAGAATCATGCAGGACTGAAATTTTTGATGTTTTTCTACTCCTCTCATGAGCCCAAACAAGTCTCTAAAAGCATGAGTTTGCAACTACTTTACTTTTGGAGAAAATTCAAAACATTCATTATTCAATAGAGCCAAATAGCAAAAACCAGCGTTTTGAATGAAGAATCACATTTCTTGGTAGAATCATGCAGGATTGAAATTTTTGATGGTTTTTTTACTCCTCTCAACAGCCCAAACAAGTTTCTAAAAGGATGAGTTTGCAACTACTTTACTTTTGGAGAAAATTCAAAACATTCATTATTCAATAGGGCCCAAACTATCAAAAACCAGCGGATTCAATGAACACACATTTCTTGGTAGAATCATGCAGGACTGAAATTTTTGATGTTTTTCTACTCCTCTCATGAGCCCAAACAAGTCTCTAAAAGCATGAGTTTGCAACTACTTTACTTTTGGAGAAAATTCAAAACATTCATTATTCAATAGAGCCCAATAGCAAAAACCAGCGTTTTGAATGAAGAATTACATTTCTTGGTAGAATCATGCAGGATTGAAATTTTTGATGGATTTTTACTCCTCTCAACAGCCCAAACAAGTTTCTAAAAGGATGAGTTTGCAACTACTTTACTTTTGGAGAAAATTCAAAACATTCATTATTCAATAGGGCCCAAACTATCAAAAACCAGCGGTTTCAATGAACACACATTTCTTGGTAGAATCATGCAGGACTGAAATTTTTGATGTTCTTCTACTCCTCTCATGAGCCCAAACAAGTCTCTAAAAGCATGAGTTTGCAACTACTTTACTTTTGGAGAAAATTCAAAACATTCATTATTCAATAGAGCCCAATAGCAAAAACCAGCGTTTTGAATGAAGAATCACATTTCTTGGTAGAATCATGCAGGATTGAAATTTTTGATGGTTTTTTACTCCTCTCAACAGCCCAAACAAGTTTCTAAAAGGATGAGTTTGCAACTACTTTACTTTTGGAGAAAATTCAAAACATTCATTATTCAATAGGGCCCAAACTATCAAAAACCAGCGGTTTCAATGAACACACATTTCTTGGTAGAATCATGCAGGACTGAAATTTTTGATGTTTTTCTACTCCTCTCATGAGCCCAAACAAGTCTCTAAAAGCATGAGTTTGCAACTACTTTACTTTTGGAGAAAATTCAAAACATTCATTATTCAATAGAGCCCAATAGCAAAAATCAGGTTTTGAATGAAGAATCACATTTCTTGGTAGAATCATGCAGGATTGAAATTTTTGATGGTTTTTTACTCCTCTCAACAGCCCAAACAAGTTTCTAAAAGGATGAGTTTGCAACTACTTTACTTTTGGAGAAAATTCAAAACATTCATTATTCAATAGGGCCCAAAATATGAAAAAACAGCGGTTTGAATGAACACACATTTCTTGGTAGAATCGTGCAGGACTGAAATTTTTGATGTTTTTCTACTTCTCTCATGAGCCCAAACAAGTCTCTAAATGGATGAGTTTGCAACTATTTTACTTTTGGAGAAAATTCAAAACATTCATTATTCAATAGAGCCCAATAGCAAAAATCAGGTTTTGAATGAAGAATCACATTTCTTGGTAGAATCATGCAGGATTGAAATTTTTGATGGGTTTTTACTCCTCTCAACAGCCCAAACAAGTTTCTAAAAGGATGAGTTTGCAACTACTTTACTTTTGGAGAAAATTCAAAACATTCATTATTCAATAGGGCCCAAAATATCAAAAACCAGCGGTTTGAATGAACACACATTTCTTGGTAGAATCGAGCAGGACTGAAATTTTTGATGTTTTTCTACTCCTCTCATGAGCCCAAACAAGTTTCTAAAAGGATGAGTTTGCAACTACTTTACTTTTGGAGAAAATTCAAAACATTCATTATTCAATCGGGCCCAAACTATCAAAAACCAGCGGTTTCAATGAACACACATGTCTTGGTAGAATCCTGCAGGACTGAAATTTTTGATGTTTTTCTACTCATCTCATGAGCCCAAACAAGTCTCTAAAAGCATGAGTTTGCAACTACTTTACTTTTGGAGAAAATTCAAAACATTCATTATTCAATAGGGCCCAAACTATCAAAAACAAGCGGTTTCAATGAACACACATTTCTTGGTAGAATCATGCAGGACTGAAATTTTTGATGTTTTTCTACTCCTCTCATGAGCCCAAACAAGTCTCTAAAAGCATGAGTTTGCAACTACTTTACTTTTGGAGAAAATTCAAAACATTCATTATTCAATAGAGCCCAATAGCAAAAACCAGCGTTTTGAATGAAGAATCACATTTCTTGGTAGAATCATGCAGGATTGAAATTTTTGATGGTTTTTTACTCCTCTCAACAGCCCAAACAAGTTTCTAAAAGGATGAGTTTGCAACTACTTTACTTTTGGAGAAAATTCAAAACATTCATTATTCAATAGGGCCCAAACTATCAAAAACCAGCCGTTTCAATGAACACACATTTCTTGGTAGAATCATGCAGGACTGAAATTTTTGATGTTTTTCTACTCCTTTCATGAGCCCAAACAAGTCTCTAAAAGCATGAGTTTGCAACTACTTTACTTTTGGAGAAAATTCAAAACATTCACTATTCAATAGAGCCCAATTGCAATAATCAGGTTTTGAATGAAGAATCACATTTCTTGGTAAAATCATGCAGGATTGAAATTTTTGATGGTTTTTTACTCCTCTCAACAGCCCAAACAAGTTTCTAAAAGGATGAGTTTGCAACTACTTTACTTTTGGAGAAAATTCAAAACATTCATTATTCAATAGAGCCCAATAGCAAAAACCAGCGTTTTGAATGAAGAATCACATTTCTTGGTAGAATCATGCAGGATTGAAATTTTTGATGGGTTTTTACTCCTCTCAACAGCCCAAACAAGTTTCTAAAAGGATGAGTTTGCAACTACTTTACTTTTGGAGAAAATTCAAAACATTCATTATTCAATAGGGCCCAAAATATCAAAAACCAGCGGTTTGAATGAACACACATTTCTTGGTAGAATCGTGCAGGACTGAAATTTTTGATGTTTTTCTACTCCTCTCATGAGCCCAAACAAGTCTCTAAAAGCATGAGTTTGCAACTACTTTACTTTTGGAGAAAATTCAAAACATTCATTATTCAATAGAGCCCAATAGCAAAAATTAGGTTTTGAATGAAGAATCACATTTCTTGGTAGAATCATGCAGGATTGAAATTTTTGATGGTTTTTTACTCCTCTCAACAGCCCAAACAAGTTTCTAAAAGGATGAGTTTGCAACTACTTTACTTTTGGAGAAAATTCAAAACATTCATTATTCAATAGGGCCCAAACTAACAAAAACCAGCGGTTTCAATGAACACACATTTCTTGGTAGAATCATGCAGGACTGAAATTTTTGATGTTTTTCTACTCCTCTCATGAGCCCAAACAAGTCTCTAAAAGCACGAGTTTGCAACTACTTTACTTTTGGAGAAAATTCAAAACATTCATTATTCAATAGAGCCCAATAGCAAAAACCAGCGTTTTGAATGAAGAATCACATTTCTTGGTAGAATCATGCAGGATTGAAATTTTTGATGGTTTTTTACTCCTCTCAACAGCCCAAACAAGTTTCTAAAAGGATGAGTTTGCAACTACTTTACTTTTGGAGAAAATTAAAAACATTCATTATTCAATAGGGCCCAAACTATCAAAAACCAGCGGTTTGAATGAACACACATTTCTCGGTAGAATCATGCAGGACTGAAATTTTTGATGTTTTTCTACTCCTCTCATGAGCCCAAACAAGTCTCTAAAAGCATGAGTTTGCAACTACTTTACTTTTGGAGAAAATTCAAAACATTCACTATTCAATAGAGCCCAATAGCAAAAATCAGGTTTTGAATGAAGAATCACATTTCTTGGTAAAATCATGCAGGATTGAAATTTTTGATGGTTTTTACTCCTCTCAACAGCCCAAACAAGTTTCTAAAAGGATGAGTTTGCAACTACTTTACTTTTGGAGAAAATTCAAAACATTCATTATTCAATAGGGCCCAAACTATCAAAAACCAGCGGTTTCAATGAACACACATTTCTTGGTAGAATCATGCAGGACTGAAATTTTTGATGTTTTTCTTCTCCTCTCATGAGCCCAAACAAGTCTCTAAAAGCATGAGTTTGCAACTACTTTACTTTTGGAGAAAATTCAAAACATTCATTATTCAATAGAGCCCAATAGCAAAAACCAGCGTTTTGAATGAAGAATCACATTTCTTGGTAGAATCATGCAGGATTGAAATTTTTGATGGTTTTTTACTCCTCTCATGAGCCCAAACAAGTCTCTAAAAGCATGAGTTTGCAACTACTTTACTTTTCGAGAAAATTCAAAACATTCATTATTCAATAGAGCCCAATAGCAAAAACCAGCGTTTTGAATGAAGAATCACATTTCTTGGTAGAATCATGCAGGATTGAAATTTTTGATGGTTTTTTACTCCTCTCAACAGCCCAAACAAGTTTCTAAAAGGATGAGTTTGCAACTACTTTACTTTTGGAGAAAATTCAAAACATTCATTATTCAATAGGGCCCAAACTATCAAAAACCAGCGGATTCAATGAACACACATTTCTTGGTAGAATCATGCAGGACTGAAATTTTTGATGTTTTTCTACTCCTCTCATGAGCCCAAACAAGTCTCTAAAGCATGAGTTTGCAACTACTTTACTTTTGGAGAAAATTCAAAACATTCATTATTCAATAGAGCCCAATAGCAAAAACCAGCGTTTTGAATGAAGAATTACATTTCTTGGTAGAATCATGCAGGATTGAAATTTTTGATGGATTTTTACTCCTCTCAACAGCCCAAACAAGTTTCTAAAAGGATGAGTTTGCAACTACTTTACTTTTGGAGAAAATTCAAAACATTCATTATTCAATAGGGCCCAAACTATCAAAAACCAGCGGTTTCAATGAACACACATTTCTTGGTAGAATCATGCAGGACTGAAATTTTTGATGTTTTTCTACTCCTCTCATGAGCCCAAACAAGTCTCTAAAAGCATGAGTTTGCAACTACTTTACTTTTGGAGAAAATTCAAAACATTGGCGTGGCCAGCGTCTGAGCTGAATGGAAGCCTGAGCTCTGAGCTCCTCCACAGGGCAGCCTACCAAGCGCTATTAACAAGCGATTTACAAGCCAGGACTGGCTGAAAACTTGTGGGAACCTCCATAGACACCAGCGGTACCCCCACACTATGGATCTGCTCAGTAAAAAAGCAGAAAAAGGAAAGAAAACAGAGCGCTCTCCCCTCATGCTGAGGAGCCAAGATGGCGCCCGCCTCACAGCAGCAGCCACAGCCTGCAGCCCCAGCCTGAGCGGTACACAGCGGCAAAGGACGCCACAGCGGCTGAAGCATGCAGCATTCAAGTCAGGGGGTAAGTCTACCCCTGCCCCAGCTAAAACCGCCACTCTGCAGGCTAATAGAAGCGCTAATTTACACATTAAAAGTAGCGCTGAGGTGAAAGGAGCGAGATCATCCAGTTGGAAGAATGTCTCAAGTGGGGTACCACAGGGCTCTGTCCTGGGCCCTGTATTGTTCAACATCTTTATCAACGATTTAGATGAAGGAATTGAGGGTAAACTGATTAAATTTGCTGATGACACAAAGCTAGGAGGGATAGCTAATACTAGAGAAGAGAGAGAGAGGATTCAAAAAGATTTAAATAAACTGGAGAAGTGGGCAGCAACTAACAGAATGGTTTTTAACAGGGAGAAATGCAAAGTACTACATCTGGGCAATAAAAATGGAAAAAGCATATATAGAATGGGAGGAATAGGGCTAAGTGACAGCACATGTGAAAAAGACTTGGGTATACTAATAGATCACAGACTGAATATGAGTCAACAGTGTGATGCAGCAGCAAAAAAGGCAAATGCAATTCTAGGATGTATTAACAGAAGCATACAGTCTAGATCACGTGAAGTCATTATTTCCCTCTACTCCTCTTTGGTCAGACCTCATCTGGAATATTGTGTCCAGTTTTGGGCACCACATTTTAAAAAAGACATCAACAAACTGGAGCAAGTTCAGAAAAGAGCGACCAGAATGGTGACCGGTCTGCAAACCCTGTCTTATGAGGAAAGGTTGCAGGATTTGGGAATGTTTAGTTTGCAAAAGAGAAGACTGAGAGGAGACTTAATAGCTGTCTACAAATATCTAAAGGGCTGTCACATTGTAGAAGGATCAACTTTATTCTCATTTGCACAAGGAAAGACTAGAAGCAATGGGATGAAACTGAATGGGAGGAGACACAGATTAGATATTAGAAAAAACTTTTTGACAGTTAGAGTGATCAATGAGTGGAACAGGCTGCCACGAGAAGTGGTGAGTTCTCCTTCAATGGAAGTCTTCAAACAGAGGCTGGACAGACATCTGACTGGGATGATTTAGCGAATCCTGCTTTGAGCAGGGGGTTGGACCAGATGGCCCAGGAGGTCCCTTCCAACTCTACGATTCTATGATTCTATGATTCTATGATGCCTATCTCGCGAGAGTGACCGGGGGACAAGCGAGACTACGCAACAGATACGCAATTTGCGTAACTTAAGCAAAAATACAGCGCAGCTTGTGAATTATGGTGCAGCAGCACCGCTGACCGCTGATATGGAGGAGACAAATGTATTAAGGGGTTCCTCATCCTGTCCTGACATCTCCAATGTGTCAGATACTCCTCTAACGCCATTACAGAGGGAAATGTCTCCTTTCTCAGTGACTAGCCGCAGATTTAGCAGCAGCTCAGCTGAGATGCAACAGGAATTACAAATTGAGGACTCCTGTCCTTCTGATAATCCCATACCGGAGAACATTTTACACGTTTTAACAGAGGTGGAGGCTACCAGCAATACAGCCTCAGAAATATTTATTAAAAACATGCTATGCCTTCTAGCAAAGACATTTCAGAAACAACTGGAGGGCTATAATACAAATCTCCAAAATAACATAGACGGTCTGGGCCAGAGAGTGGACCATCTTGAATCCAAAATGGAAGAATTGGTTAAATCCCATAATAATTTGATAGATGAACACTATGCCCTAGAAAAAGAGGTTGTCTTCTTAAAATCAAGGTTGATAGAGCAAGAAGACAGAAGTAGAAGGAACAACCTTAAATTCAGGGGAATACCTGAAAATGTCAAAGACAGAGACCTTAATGCATATGTGCAAAAGATGCTCCATACAATACTTCCAGGGGCCTCTAAAGGGGACCTATTGATGGAACGTATACACAGACTCCCCAAGTCCAAATATGCCCCAGACAGAGCCCCAAGAGATGTCATTGCATATTTTCATTATTTCCTGACAAAGGAGGACATTCTGAGGAGAAGTAAGCAATCACCTATATTACCAAGGCCATATGAGGATATCAAGATTTTTGCAGACTTCTCAAAAGCTACCCTGCAGAAAAGGAGAGACTTCTTTCCAATCACTGCACATCTGAGGAAACACAAGATTTTATACAGATGGGGTTTCCCTACAAAAATTCTAGTCATGAAAGAGAATACCACTTTTGCCTTGTCTAATATTGATAACTGTAATAGTTTTTTCCAAGATTTAGGTATCCCTCCACTGGAGACTCCACCATCATCATCATTCTACAATCAAGAAAGGAATATCCCCTTGCAGCAGCAAAGACGCCTTTCCCAGTCCTGGAATACGCAAAAGAAAAGAAAATAGACTTGGTGGGTACTGACCCTGGCTTTAGGCCTGAACTTTCTCTTTTTCACTCCCCACGTGATAACTGAGAGACATTCTCTCGGTACCATTTCTTTTGAGAAATCTAAATTTGTCTAGTTTATAAGTTTTGTTCTGTTCTAGGTTGTAACATGTTTTTGTTTACAGGCACACCAGGCACTAACAAAAAATCACTAAGGAAACCCACTGTCTTTTGGATGTATTTTCGGGTGAAATGTTCTGTTTCAGTGAATCATCTAATGCTTTTTTTCCTTCCTGACACATTATGGAATTGAGGGTACTGTCATTTAATGTAAATGGGCTCAATAGCCCATTCAAGAGATTTGCTTTGTGGAAGGAGATTAAAAAATTGAAGGCCAACATAGCAATGATACAAGAAACACACCTTCTAGAAATTGATAACACAAGACTCAAAAATAAAGACTTCCCTCAGATTTTCTTTTCTAACACTGAGGGAAAGAAAAAAGCTGGGGTGGCCATCGCCTTCCACAAAGATTTGCCAATAGTGGTCTCAGACATATATGGGGACAGCAATGGTAGACAACTTGCTATTAATTTTACTTTGGAGGGTGTGGAATATACAGTGGTAAACGTATACACCCCTAATGTCCGACAAATTAGTTTTCTAAATAAGGTCAAGAAGAAATTGTCCAATTTTAGTAGAGGTCACATAATCTGGGGAGGAGATTTTAATTGTATAGTTGACCCAAATACTGATTGCTCATCTGATGCCCCATATTATAGAAGCGTGAATCTGGGAAGGTGGTTGGGAGATTCCAATTTGCATGACAGCTGTAAGATATTGAACTCTACCTCAAGAGAATACACAAGATTTTGTCCACACAACAAGTCTTACACTAGGATTGATCATGTGTTCACTAGCTTCTCGCTACTAGACTCATACATAGATTTCCAGACTGGTCCTATTACATGGTCAGACCATGCCCCAATCCTACTGACCTTACATACTTCCTCCATGATCCCAAAACAATACAATTGGAGATATAGTAAATTCACTGTTGACTCCCCAGAAAACATATCATTAGCAAAGAATGTCTTAATGAACTACTTCAAAGAGAACTGTTCCCAAGAAATTACACCTGAAACATTGTGGCTAGCACACAAATGTGTCATTAGGGGTCATCTGATCCAAGTTGCTTCGAGACAAAAAAGGGCAAGAGAGAGCCAATAGAGGATGTTGTTAGAACAGATCCAAAAATTAGAATCCCAAGCTAAAGCAGACAAAAATTTTGCTAAATATAATGAATTGTACTCCCTTAGACTGGAACATAGGAATCTCCTCATCAACTTATATGAGAAAAAGACTTTATTTAATAGGGCAGGGTTTTATGTTAATAATAATAAGTTCTCCAAAAATATGGCAAATAGGTTTAAACCCATAAATAAAAAACATCCAATCAAAAAAATAACCCAAAGCTCAAAGACTATAGAAAAACCCAAAGAGATAGCCCTAGCCTTTGAGAGCTACTATTCTAAATTATACAACATAGGAAACAATGGAGCTCATCCCTCTCCTTCACCAGAGATGATAAATAATTTTTTGGAAAAAGTAAAGCTGGGATCTTTGTCTCTAAAGCAGAAGGAGTCACTTGACGCACCCTTTACTGAGGGTGAGGTCTCTTTTGCGATGAATAATCTTAAAAATGACAAGGCTCCAGGTCCAGATGGCTTTCCTATAGAGTATTATAAAGAATTTAAAAAGGAACTCATCCCACACTTAACTAATGCCCTGAATTTTATTAAATCAGAAGGAAAGTGCAGCACAGATATGCTGAGAGCCACAATAGTGGTGATTCCCAAACCAGATAAAGATTCGACCAAAATCGAAAACTATAGGCCTATTTCTCTCCTAAATGTGGATATCAAGATCTACGCAAAAATATTAGCAGAAAGATTACAGGACGTTGTTCCATTCCTTATACATCCCGATCAAGTCGGTTTTGTAAAATCTAGGCAAACTTCAGACAGTTCTAGAAGTGTCCTGCATCACTTATATTCATGCTACAAAAATAGGATTTCCAGTTTGTTTGTGGCTCTTGACGCTGAAAAGGCCTTTGACCGGATCAATTGGGCCTATGCCTTTACAGTATTGGAGAAAATGGGTTTTGGTGGGGAGATGATGAGAAGTATTCGAGCTTTATACTCTCGGCCATCTGCCTCTGTGCTGGTCAACAACACAATGTCAGATACATTTTTTATAACTAATGGGACAAGACAGGGATGTCCTCTATCCCCAATAATTTTTATCCTGAGCCTGGAACCTTTGGCTCAAATGATAAGGGATTCTGGTGAAGTACACGGTGTACAATTGAAAGATTCAGAGCATAAGATTAACCTCTATGCAGATGACATTATACTCACACTCACAAATCCAACTGATTCCCTGGAAAAGATATGGGATATCATAAATTTATTTGGCTCAGTTTCATACTATAAATTAAATGTAAAAAAGACTAATGTTCTATCACTTTTCCTTTCAGCCTCTACGAAACAGCAACTAAGAGACAAGTATCCCTTTAATTGGGACTGTACCAGGATACCGTACTTAGGAATTTGGCTCACAGGTAACCCCATGCATATGAGTGAGGTAAACATGGATCACCTTCTACAGTCTCTCGACCTTAAGTTGAAGGAACTGTCGAAGACCCCAGCCACATGGATGGGCAGAATAGTGCTATATAAGATGTTCTGCCTACCCAAAGTCCTGTTTTTATACAGGAACGTCCCTCTGCCTATATCTGTACAGTATATACAAAAACTAACACACCAGATGAACAAATTTATTTGGAACAATGGGAAACCTAGAGTGAAAAAGCGCACTCTACTTAAATCCAAGGAGAAAGGGGGGGTGGCCATACCAGATCTTGAGGCATATTATTATGCCACTATGACTGAACTGACAAAAGGCTGGTTTGTGGAACAGACAGACCTGGGGTGGCCAAATATTGAAAGGGATATGATGCCCAATAGGGAACCAGTTTTATTCATAACCTACTTCCTTCTACATAGAAGGGAAATTAGGAAAATAGATAATCCCATACTTAAGGCCTCTATGTTGTGCTGGTCGTGTGTATGCAAAAGAAAGACTAGCTCTTCCTCTTTTTCACTCGAGAGGTTGAGACTCCCTTATCTGTCTCCTGTCAGGACTTCTCTAAGACCTATATTTGACAGCTGGACCAAATTTCCGATCACCTTTGTAGATGACTTGATAGACAATAACAGAGTCATACCCTTTGAGTTATTAAAGAACAGATTTGGGGTTCCCAATTCGGAGTATATGACATATCTCCTACTCAAGGAAGAATACAACAAATATAAGAAATACCTTTTTAGAGTGGTTCCAATTGACCTTACTATTAACAATTTTCTATTTAATATGTCATCTAGACATAAGAGTTATCTTAGACCCTTATATAATAGCCTGACCAACAAAGACACCTTCACCAATGAAGGATGCTTTGAAAAATGGGAAACCACATTACAGAGACAGATATATGGTCCTCAGTGGATCTCCTCTCTTAAAATTGCAATCAAATCCACAAGATGTATGAATATACTAGAAACGCATTACAAATTAATTCATAGATATTACCTTACCCCAAATAGATTGAAACATTTTGGAGGGGGGGGATCTGGAATGTGTTGGCGTAACTGTGGATCTCAGGCAGATTTATTACATGTTTTTTGGGGATGCCCTATGCTGAAGTTGTACTGGTCCAGGGTGTTCGATTTGCTTTCACTCATATGCAATTGGTGTATTCAACCACAACCTGCTCTAGCCTTGTTACTAATAGACATACATAGATTTAAAAGAAATAAATTTCTGGCGGCTCATATCCTTATGTCTGCAGCCTTCCTTGTAGCGAAGGGTTGGAACAGGAAGCAACCTCCAGACATTGTCACCCTTATTTTACTGGTGGACAAACATTGTGTCTACGAGAAAATTCACTATATTAATAAAAGCTTAATTAAAATATTTGATGACAGATGGTATAAATGGATGGAACTAAAGTCTAAAATAGAAAAAGATTTCATATCCTGAACTCATATTTTACTTCTTATGGTTTATGATGTGCCAATATTTCACATATTCAAGTGCCTAAATTTACCTTTCTTTTTATTGTTTCTTTCTGGTACTATTTGTTTAGTGTTTACTACATTTACTCTCAATGTTGATATACTATTGAAATGTCATCATATTGTGATGTATTCATATTTTTTTTTACATCAGTACAATAACTTACTTAGATGAGTCTGTACAAATGTAAATTTTACATTCTGCCTACTATTCTGAAAATTCTAATAAAAATTATTGTTAAAGAAAATTCAAAACATTCATTATTCAATAGAGCCCAATAGCAAAAACCAGCGTTTTGAATGAAGAATCACATTTCTTGGTAGAATCATGCAGGATTGAAATTTTTGATGGTTTTTTACTCCTCTCAACAGCCCAAACAAGTTTCTAAAAGGATGAGTTTGCAACTACTTTACTTTTGGAGAAAATTCAAAACATTCATTATTCAATAGGGCCCAAACTATCAAAAACCAGCGGTTTCAATGAACACACATTTCTTGGTAGAATCATGCAGGACTGAAATTTTTGATGTTTTTCTACTCCTCTCATGAGCCCAAACAAGTCTCTAAAAGCATGAGTTTGCAACTACTTTACTTTTGGAGAAAATTCAAAACATTCATTATTCAATAGGGCCCAAACTATCAAAAACCAGCGGTTTGAATGAACACACATTTCTTGGTAGAATCATGCAGGACTGAAATTTTTGATGTTTTTCTACTCCTCTCATGAGCCCAAACAAGTCTCTAAAAGCATGAGTTTGCAACTACTTTACTTTTGGAGAAAATTCAAAACATTCATTATTCAATAGAGCCCAATAGCAAAAACCAGCGTTTTGAATGAAGAATCACATTTCTTGGTAGAATCATGCAGGATTGAAATTTTTGATGGTTTTTTACTCCTCTCAACAGCCCAAACAAGTTTCTAAAAGGATGAGTTTGCAACTACTTTACTTTTGGAGAAAATTCAAAACATTCATTATTCAATAGGGCCCAAACTATCAAAAACCAGCCGTTTCAATGAACACACATGTCTTGGTAGAATCATGCAGGACTGAAATTTTTGATGTTTTTCTACTCATCTCATGAGCCCAAACAAGTCTCTAAAAGCATGAGTTTGCAACTACTTTACTTTTGGAGAAAATTCAAAACATTCATTATTCAATAGAGCCCAATAGCAAAAACCAGCGTTTTGAATGAAGAATCACATTTCTTGGTAGAATCATGCAGGATTGAAATTTTTGATGGTTTTTTACTCCTCTCAACAGCCCAAACAAGTTTCTAAAAGGATGAGTTTGCAACTACTTTACTTTTGGAGAAAATTCAAAACATTCATTATTCAATAGGGCCCAAACTATCAAAAACCAGCGGTTTCAATGAACACACATGTCTTGGTAGAATCATGCAGGACTGAAATTTTTGATGTTTTTCTACTCATCTCATGAGCCCAAACAAGTCTCTAAAAGCATGAGTTTGCAACTACTTTACTTTTGGAGAAAATTCAAAACATTCAATATTCAATAAGGCCCAAACTATCAAAAACCAGCGGTTTCAATGAACACACATTTCTTGGTAGAATCATGCAGGACTGAAATTTTTGATGTTTTTCTACTCCTCTCATGAGCCCAAACAAGTCTCTAAAAGCATGCGTTTGCAACTACTTTACTTTTGGAGAAAATTCAAAACATTCATTATTCAATAGAGCCCAATAGCAAAAACCAGCGTTTTGAATGAAGAATCACATTTCTTGGTAGAATCATGCAGGATTGAAATTTTTGATGATTTTTTACTCCTCTCAACAGCCCAAACAAGTTTCTAAAAGGATGAGTTTGCAACTACTTTACTTTTGGAGAAAATTCAAAACATTCATTATTCAATAGGGCCCAAACTATCAAAAACCAGCGGTTTCAATGAACACACATTTCTTGGTAGAATCATGCAGGACTGAAATTTTTGATGTTTTTCTACTCCTCTCATGAGCCCAAACAAGTCTCTAAAAGCATGAGTTTGCAACTACTTTACTTTTGGAGAAAATTCAAAACATTCATTATTCAATAGAGCCCAATAGCAAAAATCAGGTTTTGAATGAAGAATCACATTTCTTGGTAGAATCATGCAGGATTGAAATTTTTGATGGTTTTTTACTCCTCTCAACAGCCCAAACAAGTTTCTAAAAGGATGAGTTTGCAACTACTTTACTTTTGGAGAAAATTCAAAACATTCATTATTCAATAGGGCCCAAAATATCAAAAACCAGCGGTTTGAATGAACACACATTTCTTGGTAGAATCGTGCAGGACTGAAATTTTTGATGTTTTTCTACTCCTCTCATGAGCCCAAACAAGTCTCTAAAAGGATGAGTTTGCAACTACTTTACTTTTGGAGAAAATTCAAAACATTCATTATTCAATAGAGCCCAATAGCAAAAAACAGCGTTTTGAATGAAGAATCACATTTCTTGGTAGAATCATGCAGGATTGAAATTTTTGATGGTTTTTTACTCCTCTCAACAGCCCAAACAAGTTTCTAAAAGGATGAGTTTGCAACTACTTTACTTTTGGAGAAAATTCAAAACATTCATTATTCAATAGGGCCCAAAATATCAAAAACCAGCGGTTTTAATGAACACACATTTCTTGGTAGAATCGTGCAGGACTGAAATTTTTGATGTTTTTCTACTCCTCTCATGAGCCCAAACAAGTCTCTAAAAGCATGAGTTTGCAACTACTTTACTTTTGGAGAAAATTCAAAACATTCATTATTCAATAGAGCCCAATAGCAAAAATTAGGTTTTGAATGAAGAATCACATTTCTTGGTAGAATCATGCAGGATTGAAATTTTTGATGGTTTTTTACTCCTCTCAACAGCCCAAACAAGTTTCTAAAAGGATGAGTTTGCAACTACTTTACTTTTGGAGAAAATTAAAAACATTCATTATTCAATAGGGCCCAAACTATCAAAAACCAGCGGTTTCAATGAACACACATTTCTTGGTAGAATCATGCAGGACTGAAATTTTTGATGTTTTTCTACTCCTCTCATGAGCCCAAACAAGTCTCTAAAAGCATGAGTTTGCAACTACTTTACTTTTGGAGAAAATTCAAAACATTCATTATTCAATAGAGCCAAATAGCAAAAACCAGCGTTTTGAATGAAGAATCACATTTCTTGGTAGAATCATGCAGGATTGAAATTTTTGATGGTTTTTTTACTCCTCTCAACAGCCCAAACAAGTTTCTAAAAGGATGAGTTTGCAACTACTTTACTTTTGGAGAAAATTCAAAACATTCATTATTCAATAGGGCCCAAACTATCAAAAACCAGCGGTTTCAATGAACACACATTTCTTGGTAGAATCATGCAGGACTGAAATTTTTGATGTTTTTCTACTCCTCTCATGAGCCCAAACAAGTCTCTGAAAGCATGAGTTTGCAACTACTTTACTTTTGGAGAAAATTCAAAACATTCATTATTCAATAGAGCCCAATAGCAAAAATCAGGTTTTGAATGAAGAATCACATTTCTTGGTAGAATCATGCAGGATTGAAATTTTTGATGGTTTTTTACTCCTCTCAACAGCCCAAACAAGTTTCTAAAAGGATGAGTTTGCAACTACTTTACTTTTGGAGAAAATTCAAAACATTCATTATTCAATAGGGCCCAAAATATCAAAAACCAGCGGTTTGAATGAACACACATTTCTTGGTAGAATCGTGCAGGACTGAAATTTTTGATGTTTTTCTACTTCTCTCATGAGCCCAAACAAGTCTCTAAATGGATGAGTTTGCAACTATTTTACTTTTGGAGAAAATTCAAAACATTCATTATTCAATAGAGCCCAATAGCAAAAATCAGGTTTTGAATGAAGAATCACATTTCTTGGTAGAATCATGCAGGATTGAAATTTTTGATGGGTTTTTACTCCTCTCAACAGCCCAAACAAGTTTCTAAAAGGATGAGTTTGCAACTACTTTACTTTTGGAGAAAATTCAAAACATTCATTATTCAATAGGGCCCAAAATATCAAAAACCAGCGGTTTGAATGAACACACATTTCTTGGTAGAATCGAGCAGGACTGAAATTTTTGATGTTTTTCTACTCCTCTCATGAGCCCAAACAAGTCTCTTAAAGCATGAGTTTGCAACTACTTTACTTTTGGAGAAAATTCAAAACATTCATTATTCAATAGAGCCCAATAGCAAAAATCAGGTTTTGAATGAAGAATCACATTTCTTGGTAGAATCATGCAGGATTGACATTTTTGATGGTTTTTTACTCCTCTCAACAGCCCAAACAAGTTTCTAAAAGGATGAGTTTGCAACTACTTTACTTTTGGAGAAAATTCAAAACATTCATTATTCAATAGGGCCCAAACTATCAAAAACCAGCGGTTTCAATGAACACACATTTCTTGGTAGAATCATGCAGGACTGAAATTTTTGATGTTTTTCTACTCCTCTCATGAGCCCAAACAAGTCTCTAAAAGCATGAGTTTGCAACTACTTTACTTTTGGAGAAAATTCAAAACATTCATTATTCAATAGAGCCCAAAAGCAAAAACCAACGTTTTGAATGAAGAATCACATTTCTTGGTAGAATAATGCAGGATTGAAATTTTTGATGGTTTTTTACTCCTCTCAACAGCCCAAACAAGTTTCTAAAAGGATGAGTTTGCAACTACTTTACTTTTGGAGAAAATTCAAAACATTCATTATTCAATCGGGCCCAAACTATCAAAAACCAGCGGTTTCAATGAACACACATGTCTTGGTAGAATCATGCAGGACTGAAATTTTTGATGTTTTTCTACTCATCTCATGAGCCCAAACAAGTCTCTAAAAGCATGAGTTTGCAACTACTTTACTTTTGGAGAAAATTCAAAACATTCATTATTCAATAGGGCCCAAACTATCAAAAACCAGCGGTTTCAATGAACACACATTTCTTGGTAGAATCATGCAGGACTGAAATTTTTGATGTTTTTCTACTCCTCTCATGAGCCCAAACAAGTCTCTAAAAGCATGAGTTTGCAACTACTTTACTTTTGGAGAAAATTCAAAACATTCATTATTCAATAGAGCCCAATAGCAAAAACCAGCGTTTTGAATGAAGAATCACATTTCTTGGTAGAATCATGCAGGATTGAAATTTTTGATGGTTTTTTACTCCTCTCAACAGCCCAAACAAGTTTCTAAAAGGATGAGTTTGCAACTACTTTACTTTTGGAGAAAATTCAAAACATTCATTATTCAATAGGGCCCAAACTATCAAAAACCAGCGGTTTCAATGAACACACATTTCTTGGTAGAATCATGCAGGACTGAAATTTTTGATGTTTTTCTACTCCTTTCATGAGCCCAAACAAGTCTCTAAAAGCATGAGTTTGCAACTACTTTACTTTTGGAGAAAATTCAAAACATTCACTATTCAATAGAGCCCAATAGCAAAAATCAGGTTTTGAATGAAGAATCACATTTCTTGGTAAAATCATGCAGGATTGAAATTTTTGATGGTTTTTTACTCCTCTCAACAGCCCAAACAAGTTTCTAAAAGGATGAGTTTGCAACTACTTTACTTTTGGAGAAAATTCAAAACATTCATTATTCAATAGGGCCCAAAATATCAAAAACCAGCGGTTTGAATGAACACACATTTCTTGGTAGAATCGTGCAGGACTGAAATTTTTGATGTTTTTCTACTCCTCTCATGAGCCCAAACAAGTCTCTAAAAGCATGAGTTTGCAACTACTTTACTTTTGGAGAAAATTCAAAACATTCATTATTCAATAGAGCCCAATAGCAAAAATTAGGTTTTGAATGAAGAATCACATTTCTTGGTAGAATCATGCAGGATTGAAATTTTTGATGGTTTTTTACTCCTCTCAACAGCCCAAACAAGTTTCTAAAAGGATGAGTTTGCAACTACTTTACTTTTGGAGAAAATTCAAAACATTCATTATTCAATAGGGCCCAAACTAACAAAAACCAGCGGTTTCAATGAACACACATTTCTTGGTAGAATCATGCAGGACTGAAATTTTTGATGTTTTTCTACTCCTCTCATGAGCCCAAACAAGTCTCTAAAAGCACGAGTTTGCAACTACTTTACTTTTGGAGAAAATTCAAAACATTCATTATTCAATAGAGCCCAATAGCAAAAACCAGCGTTTTGAATGAAGAATCACATTTCTTGGTAGAATCATGCAGGATTGAAATTTTTGATGGTTTTTTACTCCTCTCAACAGCCCAAACAAGTTTCTAAAAGGATGAGTTTGCAACTACTTTACTTTTGGAGAAAATTAAAAACATTCATTATTCAATAGGGCCCAAACTATCAAAAACCAGCGGTTTGAATGAACACACATTTCTCGGTAGAATCATGCAGGACTGAAATTTTTGATGTTTTTCTACTCCTCTCATGAGCCCAAACAAGTCTCTAAAAGCATGAGTTTGCAACTACTTTACTTTTGGAGAAAATTCAAAACATTCACTATTCAATAGAGCCCAATAGCAAAAATCAGGTTTTGAATGAAGAATCACATTTCTTGGTAAAATCATGCAGGATTGAAATTTTTGATGGTTTTTACTCCTCTCAACAGCCCAAACAAGTTTCTAAAAGGATGAGTTTGCAACTACTTTACTTTTGGAGAAAATTCAAAACATTCATTATTCAATAGGGCCCAAACTATCAAAAACCAGCGGTTTCAATGAACACACATTTCTTGGTAGAATCATGCAGGACTGAAATTTTTGATGTTTTTCTTCTCCTCTCATGAGCCCAAACAAGTCTCTAAAAGCATGAGTTTGCAACTACTTTACTTTTGGAGAAAATTCAAAACATTCATTATTCAATAGAGCCCAATAGCAAAAACCAGCGTTTTGAATGAAGAATCACATTTCTTGGTAGAATCATGCAGGATTGAAATTTTTGATGGTTTTTTACTCCTCTCATGAGCCCAAACAAGTCTCTAAAAGCATGAATTTGCAACTACTTTACTTTTCGAGAAAATTCAAAACATTCATTATTCAATAGAGCCCAATAGCAAAAACCAGCGTTTTGAATGAAGAATCACATTTCTTGGTAGAATCATGCAGGATTGAAATTTTTGATGGTTTTTTACTCCTCTCAACAGCCCAAACAAGTTTCTAAAAGGATGAGTTTGCAACTACTTTACTTTTGGAGAAAATTCAAAACATTCATTATTCAATAGGGCCCAAACTATCAAAAACCAGCGGATTCAATGAACACACATTTCTTGGTAGAATCATGCAGGACTGAAATTTTTGATGTTTTTCTACTCCTCTCATGAGCCCAAACAAGTCTCTAAAGCATGAGTTTGCAACTACTTTACTTTTGGAGAAAATTCAAAACATTCATTATTCAATAGAGCCCAATAGCAAAAACCAGCGTTTTGAATGAAGAATTACATTTCTTGGTAGAATCATGCAGGATTGAAATTTTTGATGGATTTTTACTCCTCTCAACAGCCCAAACAAGTTTCTAAAAGGATGAGTTTGCAACTACTTTACTTTTGGAGAAAATTCAAAACATTCATTATTCAATAGGGCCCAAACTATCAAAAACCAGCGGTTTCAATGAACACACATTTCTTGGTAGAATCATGCAGGACTGAAATTTTTGATGTTTTTCTACTCCTCTCATGAGCCCAAACAAGTCTCTAAAAGCATGAGTTTGCAACTACTTTACTTTTGGAGAAAATTCAAAACATTGGCGTGGCCAGCGTCTGAGCTGAATGGAAGCCTGAGCTCTGAGCTCCTCCACAGGGCAGCCTACCAAGCGCTATTAACAAGCGATTTACAAGCCAGGACTGGCTGAAAACTTGTGGGAACCTCCATAGACACCAGCGGTACCCCCACACTATGGATCTGCTCAGTAAAAAAGCAGAAAAAGGAAAGAAAACAGAGCGCTCTCCCCTCATGCTGAGGAGCCAAGATGGCGCCCGCCTCACAGCAGCAGCCACAGCCTGCAGCCCCAGCCTGAGCGGTACACAGCGGCAAAGGACGCCACAGCGGCTGAAGCATGCAGCATTCAAGTCAGGGGGTAAGTCTACCCCTGCCCCAGCTAAAACCGCCACTCTGCAGGCTAATAGAAGCGCTAATTTACACATTAAAAGTAGCGCTGAGGTGAAAGGAGCGAGATCATCCAGTTGGAAGAATGTCTCAAGTGGGGTACCACAGGGCTCTGTCCTGGGCCCTGTATTGTTCAACATCTTTATCAACGATTTAGATGAAGGAATTGAGGGTAAACTGATTAAATTTGCTGATGACACAAAGCTAGGAGGGATAGCTAATACTAGAGAAGAGAGAGAGAGGATTCAAAAAGATTTAAATAAACTGGAGAAGTGGGCAGCAACTAACAGAATGGTTTTTAACAGGGAGAAATGCAAAGTACTACATCTGGGCAATAAAAATGGAAAAAGCATATATAGAATGGGAGGAATAGGGCTAAGTGACAGCACATGTGAAAAAGACTTGGGTATACTAATAGATCACAGACTGAATATGAGTCAACAGTGTGATGCAGCAGCAAAAAAGGCAAATGCAATTCTAGGATGTATTAACAGAAGCATACAGTCTAGATCACGTGAAGTCATTATTTCCCTCTACTCCTCTTTGGTCAGACCTCATCTGGAATATTGTGTCCAGTTTTGGACAGCACATTTTAAAAAAGACATCAACAAACTGGAGCAAGTTCAGAAAAGAGCGACCAGAATGGTGACCGGTCTGCAAACCCTGTCTTATGAGGAAAGGTTGCAGGATTTGGGAATGTTTAGTTTGCAAAAGAGAAGACTGAGAGGAGACTTAATAGCTGTCTACAAATATCTAAAGGGCTGTCACATTGTAGAAGGATCAACTTTATTCTCATTTGCACAAGGAAAGACTAGAAGCAATGGGATGAAACTGAATGGGAGGAGACACAGATTAGATATTAGAAAAAACTTTTTGACAGTTAGAGTGATCAATGAGTGGAACAGGCTGCCACGAGAAGTGGTGAGTTCTCCTTCAATGGAAGTCTTCAAACAGAGGCTGGACAGACATCTGACTGGGATGATTTAGCGAATCCTGCTTTGAGCAGGGGGTTGGACCAGATGGCCCAGGAGGTCCCTTCCAACTCTACGATTCTATGATTCTATGATTCTATGATGCCTATCTCGCGAGAGTGACCGGGGGACAAGCGAGACTACGCAACAGATACGCAATTTGCGTAACTTAAGCAAAAATACAGCGCAGCTTGTGAATTATGGTGCAGCAGCACCGCTGACCGCTGATATGGAGGAGACAAATGTATTAAGGGGTTCCTCATCCTGTCCTGACATCTCCAATGTGTCAGATACTCCTCTAACGCCATTACAGAGGGAAATGTCTCCTTTCTCAGTGACTAGCCGCAGATTTAGCAGCAGCTCAGCTGAGATGCAACAGGAATTACAAATTGAGGACTCCTGTCCTTCTGATAATCCCATACCGGAGAACATTTTACACGTTTTAACAGAGGTGGAGGCTACCAGCAATACAGCCTCAGAAATATTTATTAAAAACATGCTATGCCTTCTAGCAAAGACATTTCAGAAACAACTGGAGGGCTATAATACAAATCTCCAAAATAACATAGACGGTCTGGGCCAGAGAGTGGACCATCTTGAATCCAAAATGGAAGAATTGGTTAAATCCCATAATAATTTGATAGATGAACACTATGCCCTAGAAAAAGAGGTTGTCTTCTTAAAATCAAGGTTGATAGAGCAAGAAGACAGAAGTAGAAGGAACAACCTTAAATTCAGGGGAATACCTGAAAATGTCAAAGACAGAGACCTTAATGCATATGTGCAAAAGATGCTCCATACAATACTTCCAGGGGCCTCTAAAGGGGACCTATTGATGGAACGTATACACAGACTCCCCAAGTCCAAATATGCCCCAGACAGAGCCCCAAGAGATGTCATTGCATATTTTCATTATTTCCTGACAAAGGAGGACATTCTGAGGAGAAGTAAGCAATCACCTATATTACCAAGGCCATATGAGGATATCAAGATTTTTGCAGACTTCTCAAAAGCTACCCTGCAGAAAAGGAGAGACTTCTTTCCAATCACTGCACATCTGAGGAAACACAAGATTTTATACAGATGGGGTTTCCCTACAAAAATTCTAGTCATGAAAGAGAATACCACTTTTGCCTTGTCTAATATTGATAACTGTAATAGTTTTTTCCAAGATTTAGGTATCCCTCCACTGGAGACTCCACCATCATCATCATTCTACAATCAAGAAAGGAATATCCCCTTGCAGCAGCAAAGACGCCTTTCCCAGTCCTGGAATACGCAAAAGAAAAGAAAATAGACTTGGTGGGTACTGACCCTGGCTTTAGGCCTGAACTTTCTCTTTTTCACTCCCCACGTGATAACTGAGAGACATTCTCTCGGTACCATTTCTTTTGAGAAATCTAAATTTGTCTAGTTTATAAGTTTTGTTCTGTTCTAGGTTGTAACATGTTTTTGTTTACAGGCACACCAGGCACTAACAAAAAATCACTAAGGAAACCCACTGTCTTTTGGATGTATTTTCGGGTGAAATGTTCTGTTTCAGTGAATCATCTAATGCTTTTTTTCCTTCCTGACACATTATGGAATTGAGGGTACTGTCATTTAATGTAAATGGGCTCAATAGCCCATTCAAGAGATTTGCTTTGTGGAAGGAGATTAAAAAATTGAAGGCCAACATAGCAATGATACAAGAAACACACCTTCTAGAAATTGATAACACAAGACTCAAAAATAAAGACTTCCCTCAGATTTTCTTTTCTAACACTGAGGGAAAGAAAAAAGCTGGGGTGGCCATCGCCTTCCACAAAGATTTGCCAATAGTGGTCTCAGACATATATGGGGACAGCAATGGTAGACAACTTGCTATTAATTTTACTTTGGAGGGTGTGGAATATACAGTGGTAAACGTATACACCCCTAATGTCCGACAAATTAGTTTTCTAAATAAGGTCAAGAAGAAATTGTCCAATTTTAGTAGAGGTCACATAATCTGGGGAGGAGATTTTAATTGTATAGTTGACCCAAATACTGATTGCTCATCTGATGCCCCATATTATAGAAGCGTGAATCTGGGAAGGTGGTTGGGAGATTCCAATTTGCATGACAGCTGTAAGATATTGAACTCTACCTCAAGAGAATACACAAGATTTTGTCCACACAACAAGTCTTACACTAGGATTGATCATGTGTTCACTAGCTTCTCGCTACTAGACTCATACATAGATTTCCAGACTGGTCCTATTACATGGTCAGACCATGCCCCAATCCTACTGACCTTACATACTTCCTCCATGATCCCAAAACAATACAATTGGAGATATAGTAAATTCACTGTTGACTCCCCAGAAAACATATCATTAGCAAAGAATGTCTTAATGAACTACTTCAAAGAGAACTGTTCCCAAGAAATTACACCTGAAACATTGTGGCTAGCACACAAATGTGTCATTAGGGGTCATCTGATCCAAGTTGCTTCGAGACAAAAAAGGGCAAGAGAGAGCCAATAGAGGATGTTGTTAGAACAGATCCAAAAATTAGAATCCCAAGCTAAAGCAGACAAAAATTTTGCTAAATATAATGAATTGTACTCCCTTAGACTGGAACATAGGAATCTCCTCATCAACTTATATGAGAAAAAGACTTTATTTAATAGGGCAGGGTTTTATGTTAATAATAATAAGTTCTCCAAAAATATGGCAAATAGGTTTAAACCCATAAATAAAAAACATCCAATCAAAAAAATAACCCAAAGCTCAAAGACTATAGAAAAACCCAAAGAGATAGCCCTAGCCTTTGAGAGCTACTATTCTAAATTATACAACATAGGAAACAATGGAGCTCATCCCTCTCCTTCACCAGAGATGATAAATAATTTTTTGGAAAAAGTAAAGCTGGGATCTTTGTCTCTAAAGCAGAAGGAGTCACTTGACGCACCCTTTACTGAGGGTGAGGTCTCTTTTGCGATGAATAATCTTAAAAATGACAAGGCTCCAGGTCCAGATGGCTTTCCTATAGAGTATTATAAAGAATTTAAAAAGGAACTCATCCCACACTTAACTAATGCCCTGAATTTTATTAAATCAGAAGGAAAGTGCAGCACAGATATGCTGAGAGCCACAATAGTGGTGATTCCCAAACCAGATAAAGATTCGACCAAAATCGAAAACTATAGGCCTATTTCTCTCCTAAATGTGGATATCAAGATCTACGCAAAAATATTAGCAGAAAGATTACAGGACGTTGTTCCATTCCTTATACATCCCGATCAAGTCGGTTTTGTAAAATCTAGGCAAACTTCAGACAGTTCTAGAAGTGTCCTGCATCACTTATATTCATGCTACAAAAATAGGATTTCCAGTTTGTTTGTGGCTCTTGACGCTGAAAAGGCCTTTGACCGGATCAATTGGGCCTATGCCTTTACAGTATTGGAGAAAATGGGTTTTGGTGGGGAGATGATGAGAAGTATTCGAGCTTTATACTCTCGGCCATCTGCCTCTGTGCTGGTCAACAACACAATGTCAGATACATTTTTTATAACTAGTGGGACAAGACAGGGATGTCCTCTATCCCCAATAATTTTTATCCTGAGCCTGGAACCTTTGGCTCAAATGATAAGGGATTCTGGTGAAGTACACGGTGTACAATTGAAAGATTCAGAGCATAAGATTAACCTCTATGCAGATGACATTATACTCACACTCACAAATCCAACTGATTCCCTGGAAAAGATATGGGATATCATAAATTTATTTGGCTCAGTTTCATACTATAAATTAAATGTAAAAAAGACTAATGTTCTATCACTTTTCCTTTCAGCCTCTACGAAACAGCAACTAAGAGACAAGTATCCCTTTAATTGGGACTGTACCAGGATACCGTACTTAGGAATTTGGCTCACAGGTAACCCCATGCATATGAGTGAGGTAAACATGGATCACCTTCTACAGTCTCTCGACCTTAAGTTGAAGGAACTGTCGAAGACCCCAGCCACATGGATGGGCAGAATAGTGCTATATAAGATGTTCTGCCTACCCAAAGTCCTGTTTTTATACAGGAACGTCCCTCTGCCTATATCTGTACAGTATATACAAAAACTAACACACCAGATGAACAAATTTATTTGGAACAATGGGAAACCTAGAGTGAAAAAGCGCACTCTACTTAAATCCAAGGAGAAAGGGGGGGTGGCCATACCAGATCTTGAGGCATATTATTATGCCACTATGACTGAACTGACAAAAGGCTGGTTTGTGGAACAGACAGACCTGGGGTGGCCAAATATTGAAAGGGATATGATGCCCAATAGGGAACCAGTTTTATTCATAACCTACTTCCTTCTACATAGAAGGGAAATTAGGAAAATAGATAATCCCATACTTAAGGCCTCTATGTTGTGCTGGTCGTGTGTATGCAAAAGAAAGACTAGCTCTTCCTCTTTTTCACTCGAGAGGTTGAGACTCCCTTATCTGTCTCCTGTCAGGACTTCTCTAAGACCTATATTTGACAGCTGGACCAAATTTCCGATCACCTTTGTAGATGACTTGATAGACAATAACAGAGTCATACCCTTTGAGTTATTAAAGAACAGATTTGGGGTTCCCAATTCGGAGTATATGACATATCTCCTACTCAAGGAAGAATGCAACAAATATAAGAAATACCTTTTTAGAGTGGTTCCAATTGACCTTACTATTAACAATTTTCTATTTAATATGTCATCTAGACATAAGAGTTATCTTAGACCCTTATATAATAGCCTGACCAACAAAGACACCTTCACCAATGAAGGATGCTTTGAAAAATGGGAAACCACATTACAGAGACAGATATATGGTCCTCAGTGGATCTCCTCTCTTAAAATTGCAATCAAATCCACAAGATGTATGAATATACTAGAAACGCATTACAAATTAATTCATAGATATTACCTTACCCCAAATAGATTGAAACATTTTGGAGGGGGGGGATCTGGAATGTGTTGGCGTAACTGTGGATCTCAGGCAGATTTATTACATGTTTTTTGGGGATGCCCTATGCTGAAGTTGTACTGGTCCAGGGTGTTCGATTTGCTTTCACTCATATGCAATTGGTGTATTCAACCACAACCTGCTCTAGCCTTGTTACTAATAGACATACATAGATTTAAAAGAAATAAATTTCTGGCGGCTCATATCCTTATGTCTGCAGCCTTCCTTGTAGCGAAGGGTTGGAACAGGAAGCAACCTCCAGACATTGTCACCCTTATTTTACTGGTGGACAAACATTGTGTCTACGAGAAAATTCACTATATTAATAAAAGCTTAATTAAAATATTTGATGACAGATGGTATAAATGGATGGAACTAAAGTCTAAAATAGAAAAAGATTTCATATCCTGAACTCATATTTTACTTCTTATGGTTTATGATGTGCCAATATTTCACATATTCAAGTGCCTAAATTTACCTTTCTTTTTATTGTTTCTTTCTGGTACTATTTGTTTAGTGTTTACTACATTTACTCTCAATGTTGATATACTATTGAAATGTCATCATATTGTGATGTATTCATATTTTTTTTTACATCAGTACAATAACTTACTTAGATGAGTCTGTACAAATGTAAATTTTACATTCTGCCTACTATTCTGAAAATTCTAATAAAAATTATTGTTAAAGAAAATTCAAAACATTCATTATTCAATAGAGCCCAATAGCAAAAACCAGCGTTTTGAATGAAGAATCACATTTCTTGGTAGAATCATGCAGGATTGAAATTTTTGATGGTTTTTTACTCCTCTCAACAGCCCAAACAAGTTTCTAAAAGGATGAGTTTGCAACTACTTTACTTTTGGAGAAAATTCAAAACATTCATTATTCAATAGGGCCCAAACTATCAAAAACCAGCGGTTTCAATGAACACACATTTCTTGGTAGAATCATGCAGGACTGAAATTTTTGATGTTTTTCTACTCCTCTCATGAGCCCAAACAAGTCTCTAAAAGCATGAGTTTGCAACTACTTTACTTTTGGAGAAAATTCAAAACATTCATTATTCAATAGAGCCCAATAGCAAAAACCAGCGTTTTGAATGAAGAATCACATTTCTTGGTAGAATCATGCAGGATTGAAATTTTTGATGGTTTTTTACTCCTCTCAACAGCCCAAACAAGTTTCTAAAAGGATGAGTTTGCAACTACTTTACTTTTGGAGAAAATTCAAAACATTCATTATTCAATAGGGCCCAAACTATCAAAAACCAGCGGTTTCAATGAACACACATTTCTTGGTAGAATCATGCAGGACTGAAATTTTTGATGTTTTTCTACTCCTCTCATGAGCCCAAACAAGTCTCTAAAAGCATGAGTTTGCAACTACTTTACTTTTGGAGAAAATTCAAAACATTCATTATTCAATAGGGCCCAAACTATCAAAAACCAGCGGTTTGAATGAACACACATTTCTTGGTAGAATCATGCAGGACTGAAATTTTTGATGTTTTTCTACTCCTCTCATGAGCCCAAACAAGTCTCTAAAAGCATGAGTTTGCAACTACTTTACTTTTGGAGAAAATTCAAAACATTCATTATTCAATAGAGCCCAATAGCAAAAACCAGCGTTTTGAATGAAGAATCACATTTCTTGGTAGAATCATGCAGGATTGAAATTTTTGATGGTTTTTTACTCCTCTCAACAGCCCAAACAAGTTTCTAAAAGGATGAGTTTGCAACTACTTTACTTTTGGAGAAAATTCAAAACATTCATTATTCAATAGGGCCCAAACTATCAAAAACCAGCCGTTTCAATGAACACACATGTCTTGGTAGAATCATGCAGGACTGAAATTTTTGATGTTTTTCTACTCATCTCATGAGCACAAACAAGTCTCTAAAAGCATGAGTTTGCAACTACTTTACTTTTGGAGAAAATTCAAAACATTCATTATTCAATAGAGCCCAATAGCAAAAACCAGCGTTTTGAATGAAGAATCACATTTCTTGGTAGAATCATGCAGGATTGAAATTTTTGATGGTTTTTTACTCCTCTCAACAGCCCAAACAAGTTTCTAAAAGGATGAGTTTGCAACTACTTTACTTTTGGAGAAAATTCAAAACATTCATTATTCAATAGGGCCCAAACTATCAAAAACCAGCGGTTTGAATGAACACACATTTCTCGGTAGAATCATGCAGGACTGAAATTTTTGATGTTTTTCTACTCCTCTCATGAGCCCAAACAAGTCTCTAAAAGCATGAGTTTGCAACTACTTTACTTTTGGAGAAAATTCAAAACATTCACTATTCAATAGAGCCCAATAGCAAAAATCAGGTTTTGAATGAAGAATCACATTTCTTGGTAAAATCATGCAGGATTGAAATTTTTGATGGTTTTTTACTCCTCTCAACAGCCCAAACAAGTCTCTAAAAGCATGACTTTGCAACTACTTTACTTTTGGAGAAAATTCAAAACATTCATTATTCAATAGGGCCCAAACTATCAAAAACCAGCGGTTTCAATGAACACACATTTCTTGGTAGAATCATGCAGGACTGAAATTTTTGATGTTTTTCTACTCCTCTCATGAGCCCAAACAAGTCTCTAAAAGCATGCGTTTGCAACTACTTTACTTTTGGAGAAAATTCAAAACATTCATTATTCAATAGAGCCCAATAGCAAAAATCAGGTTTTGAATGAAGAATCACATTTCTTGGTAGAATCATGTAGGATTGAAATTTTTGATGGTTTTTTACTCCTCTCAACAGCCCAAACAAGTTTCTAAAAGGATGAGTTTGCAACTACTTTACTTTTGGAGAAAATTCAAAACATTCATTATTCAATAGGGCCCAAAATATCAAAAACCAGCGGTTTGAATGAACACACATTTCTTGGTAGAATCGTGCAGGACTGAAATTTTTGATGTTTTTCTACTCCTCTCATGAGCCCAGACAAGTCTCTAAGAGGATGAGTTTGCAAGTACTTTACTTTTGGAGAAAATTCAAAACATTCATTATTCAATAGAGCCCAATAGCAAAAAACAGCGTTTTGAATGAAGAATCACATTTCTTGGTAGAATCATGCAGGATTGAAATTTTTGATGGTTTTTTACTCCTCTCAACAGCCCAAACAAGTTTCTAAAAGGATGAGTTTGCAACTACTTTACTTTTGGAGAAAATTCAACACATTCATTATTCAATAGAGCCCAATAGCAAAAATCAGGTTTTGAATGAAGAATCACATTTCTTGGTAGAATCATGCAGGATTGAAATTTTTGATGGGTTTTTACTCCTCTCAACAGCCCAAACAAGTTTCTAAAAGGATGAGTTTGCAGCTACTTTACTTTTGGAGAAAATTCAAAACATTCATTATTCAATAGGGCCCAAAATATCAAAAACCAGCGGTTTGAATGAACACACATTTCTTGGTAGAATCATGCAGGACTGAAATTTTTGATGTTTTTCTTCTCCTCTCATGAGCCCAAACAAGTCTCTAAAAGCATGAGTTTGCAACTACTTTACTTTTGGAGAAAATTCAAAACATTCATTATTCAATAGAGCCCAATAGCAAAAACCAGCGTTTTGAATGAAGAATCACATTTCTTGGTAGAATCATGCAGGATTGAAATTTTTGATGGTTTTTTACTCCTCTCAACAGCCCAAACAAGTTTCTAAAAGGATGAGTTTGCAACTACTTTACTTTTGGAGAAAATTCAAAACATTCATTATTCAATAGGGCCCAAACTATCAAAAACCAGCGGTTTCAATGAACACACATTTCTTGGTAGAATCATGCAGGACTGAAATTTTTGATGTTTTTCTACTCCTCTCATGAGCCCAAACAAGTCTCTAAAAGCATGAGTTTGCAACTACTTTACTTTTGGAGAAAATTCAAAACATTCATTATTCAATAGAGCCCAATAGCAAAAACCAGCGTTTTGAATGAAGAATCACATTTCTTGGTAGAATCATGCAGGATTGAAATTTTTGATGGTTTTTTACTCCTCTCAACAGCCCAAACAAGTTTCTAAAAGGATGAGTTTGCAACTACTTTACTTTTGGAGAAAATTCAAAACATTCATTATTCAATAGGGCCCAAACTATCAAAAACCAGCGGATTCAATGAACACACATTTCTTGGTAGAATCATGCAGGACTGAAATTTTTGATGTTTTTCTACTCCTCTCATGAGCCCAAACAAGTCTCTAAAAGCATGAGTTTGCAACTACTTTACTTTTGGAGAAAATTCAAAACATTCATTATTCAATAGAGCCCAATAGCAAAAACCAGCGTTTTGAATGAAGAATTACATTTCTTGATAGAATCATGCAGGATTGAAATTTTTGATGGATTTTTACTCCTCTCAACAGCCCAAACAAGTTTCTAAAAGGATGAGTTTGCAACTACTTTACTTTTGGAGAAAATTCAAAACATTCATTATTCAATAGGGCCCAAACTATCAAAAACCAGCGGTTTCAATGAACACACATTTCTTGGTAGAATCATGCAGGACTGAAATTTTTGATGTTTTTCTACTCCTCTCATGAGCCCAAACAAGTCTCTAAAAGCATGAGTTTGCAACTACTTTACTTTTGGAGAAAATTCAAAACATTCATTATTCAATAGAGCCCAATAGCAAAAACCAGCGTTTTGAATGAAGAATCACATTTCTTGGTAGAATCATGCAGGATTGAAATTTTTGATGGTTTTTTACTCCTCTCAACAGCCCAAACAAGTTTCTAAAAGGATGAGTTTGCAACTACTTTACTTTTGGAGAAAATTCAAAACATTCATTATTCAATAGGGCCCAAACTATCAAAAACCAGCGGTTTCAATGAACACACATTTCTTGGTAGAATCATGCAGGACTGAAATTTTTGATGTTTTTCTACTCCTCTCATGAGCCCAAACAAGTCTCTAAAAGCATGAGTTTGCAACTACTTTACTTTTGGAGAAAATTCAAAACATTCATTATTCAATAGGGCCCAAACTATCAAAAACCAGTGGTTTGAATGAACACACATTTCTTGGTAGAATCATGCAGGACTGAAATTTTTGATGTTTTTCTACTCCTCTCATGAGCCCAAACAAGTCTCTAAAAGCATGAGTTTGCAACTACTTTACTTTTGGAGAAAATTCAAAACATTCATTATTCAATAGAGCCCAATAGCAAAAACCAGCGTTTTGAATGAAGAATTACATTTCTTGGTAGAATCATGCAGGATTGAAATTTTTGATGGTTTTTTACTCCTCTCAACAGCCCAAACAAGTTTCTAAAAGGATGAGTTTGCAACTACTTTACTTTTGGAGAAAATTCAAAACATTCATTATTCAATAGGGCCCAAACTATCAAAAACCAGCCGTTTCAATGAACACACATGTCTTGGTAGAATCATGCAGGACTGAAATTTTTGATGTTTTTCTACTCATCTCATGAGCCCAAACAAGTCTCTAAAAGCATGAGTTTGCAACTACTTTACTTTTGGAGAAAAATCAAAACATTCATTATTCAATAGAGCCCAATAGCAAAAAGCAGCGTTTTGAATGAAGAATCACATTTCTTGGTAGAATCATGCAGGATTGAAATTTTTGATGGTTTTTTACTCCTCTCAACAGCCCAAACAAGTTTCTAAAAGGATGAGTTTGCAACTACTTTACTTTTGGAGAAAATTCAAAACATTCATTATTCAATAGGGCCCAAACTATCAAAAACCAGCGGTTTCAATGAACACACATTTCTTGGTAGAATCATGCAGGACTGAAATTTTTGATGTTTTTCTACTCCTCTCATGAGCCCAATCAAGTCTCTAAAAGCATGAGTTTGCAACTACTTTACTTTTGGAGAAAATTCAAAACATTCATTATTCAATAGAGCCCAATAGCAAAAACCAGTGTTTTGAATGAAGAATCACATTTCTTGGTAGAATCATGCAGGATTGAAATTTTTGATGGTTTTTTACTCCTCTCAACAGCCCAAACAAGTTTCTAAAAGGATGAGTTTGCAACTACTTTACTTTTGGAGAAAATTCAAAACATTCATAATTCAATAGGGCCCAAACTATCAAAAACCAGCGGTTTGAATGAACACATTTCTTGGTAGAATCATGCAGGACTGAAATTTTTGATGTTTTTCTACTCCTCTCATGAGCCCAAACAAGTCTCTAAAAGCATGAGTTTGCAACTACTTTACTTTTGGAGAAAATTCAAAACATTCACTATTCAATAGAGCCCAATAGCAAAAATCAGGTTCTGAATGAAGAATCACATTTCTTGGTAAAATCATGCAGGATTGAAAGTTTTGATGGTTTTTTACTCCTCTCAACAGCCCAAACAAGTTTCTAAAAGGATGAGTTTGCAACTACTTTACTTTTGGAGAAAATTCAAAACATTCATTATTCAATAGGGCCCAAACTATCAAAAACCAGCGGTTTCAATGAACACACATTTCTTGGTAGAATCATGCAGGACTGAAATTTTTGATGTTTTTCTACTCCTCTCATGAGCCCAAACAAGTCTCTAAAAGCATGAGTTTGCAACTACTTTACTTTTGGAGAAAATTCAAAACATTCATTATTCAATAGAGCCCAATAGCAAAAACCAGCGTTTTGAATGAAGAATCACATTTCTTGGTAGAATCATGCAGGATTGAAATTTTTGATGGTTTTTTACTCCTCTCAACAGCCCAAACAAGTTTCTAAAAGGATGAGTTTGCAACTACTTTACTTTTGGAGAAAATTCAAAACATTCATTATTCAATAGGGCCCAAACTATCAAAAACCAGCGGTTTCAATGAACACACATTTCTTGGTAGAATCATGCAGGACTGAAATTTTTGATGTTTTTCTACTCCTCTCATGAGCCCAAACAAGTCTCTAAAAGCATGAGTTTGCAACTACTTTACTTTTGGAGAAAATTCAAAACATTCATTATTCAATAGAGCCCAATAGCAAAAACCAGCGTTTTGAATGAAGAATCACATTTCTTGGTAGAATCATGCAGGATTGAAATTTTTGATGGTTTTTTACTCCTCTCAACAGCCCAAACAAGTTTCTAAAAGGATGAGTTTGCAACTACTTTACTTTTGGAGAAAATTCAAAACATTCATTATTCAATAGGGCCCAAACTATCAAAAACCAGCGGTTTCAATGAACACACATTTCTTGGTAGAATCATGCAGGACTGAAATTTTTGATGTTTTTCTACTCCTCTCATGAGCCCAAACAAGTCTCTAAAAGCATGAGTTTGCAACTACTTTACTTTTGGAGAAAATTCAAAACATTCATTATTCAATAGGGCCCAAACTATCAAAAACCAGCGGTTTGAATGAACACACATTTCTTGGTAGAATCATGCAGGACTGAAATTTTTGATGTTTTTCTACTCCTCTCATGAGCCCAAACAAGTCTCTAAAAGCATGAGTTTGCAACTACTTTACTTTTGGAGAAAATTCAAAACATTCATTATTCAATAGAGCCCAATAGCAAAAACCAGCGTTTTGAATGAAGAATCACATTTCTTGGTAGAATCATGCAGGATTGAAATTTTTGATGGTTTTTTACTCCTCTCAACAGCCCAAACAAGTTTCTAAAAGGATGAGTTTGCAACTACTTTACTTTTGGAGAAAATTCAAAACATTCATTATTCAATAGGGCCCAAACTATCAAAAACCAGCCGTTTCAATGAACACACATGTCTTGGTAGAATCATGCAGGACTGAAATTTTTGATGTTTTTCTACTCATCTCATGAGCACAAACAAGTCTCTAAAAGCATGAGTTTGCAACTACTTTACTTTTGGAGAAAATTCAAAACATTCATTATTCAATAGAGCCCAATAGCAAAAACCAGCGTTTTGAATGAAGAATCACATTTCTTGGTAGAATCATGCAGGATTGAAATTTTTGATGGTTTTTTACTCCTCTCAACAGCCCAAACAAGTTTCTAAAAGGATGAGTTTGCAACTACTTTACTTTTGGAGAAAATTCAAAACATTCATTATTCAATAGGGCCCAAACTATCAAAAACCAGCGGTTTCAATGAACACACATTTCTTGGTAGAATCATGCAGGACTGAAATTTTTGATGTTTTTCTACTCCTCTCATGAGCCCAAACAAGTCTCTAAAAGCATGAGTTTGCAACTACTTTACTTTTGGAGAAAATTCAAAACATTCACTATTCAATAGAGCCCAATAGCAAAAATCAGGTTTTGAATGAAGAATCACATTTCTTGGTAAAATCATGCAGGATTGAAATTTTTGATGGTTTTTTACTCCTCTCAACAGCCCAAACAAGTCTCTAAAAGCATGAGTTTGCAACTACTTTACTTTTGGAGAAAATTCAAAACATTCATTATTCAATAGGGCCCAAACTATCAAAAACCAGCGGTTTCAATGAACACACATTTCTTGGTAGAATCATGCAGGACTGAAATTTTTGATGTTTTTCTACTCCTCTCATGAGCCCAAACAAGTCTCTAAAAGCATGAGTTTGCAACTACTTTACTTTTGGAGAAAATTCAAAACATTCACTATTCAATAGAGCCCAATAGCAAAAATCAGGTTTTGAATGAAGAATCACATTTCTTGGTAAAATCATGCAGGATTGAAATTTTTGATGGTTTTTTACTCCTCTCAACAGCCCAAACAAGTCTCTAAAAGCATGACTTTGCAACTACTTTACTTTTGGAGAAAATTCAAAACATTCATTATTCAATAGGGCCCAAACTATCAAAAACCAGCGGTTTCAATGAACACACATTTCTTGGTAGAATCATGCAGGACTGAAATTTTTGATGTTTTTCTACTCCTCTCATGAGCCCAAACAAGTCTCTAAAAGCATGCGTTTGCAACTACTTTACTTTTGGAGAAAATTCAAAACATTCATTATTCAATAGAGCCCAATAGCAAAAATCAGGTTTTGAATGAAGAATCACATTTCTTGGTAGAATCATGTAGGATTGAAATTTTTGATGGTTTTTTACTCCTCTCAACAGCCCAAACAAGTTTCTAAAAGGATGAGTTTGCAACTACTTTACTTTTGGAGAAAATTCAAAACATTCATTATTCAATAGGGCCCAAAATATCAAAAACCAGCGGTTTGAATGAACACACATTTCTTGGTAGAATCGTGCAGGACTGAAATTTTTGATGTTTTTCTACTCCTCTCATGAGCCCAGACAAGTCTCTAAGAGGATGAGTTTGCAAGTACTTTACTTTTGGAGAAAATTCAAAACATTCATTATTCAATAGAGCCCAATAGCAAAAAACAGCGTTTTGAATGAAGAATCACATTTCTTGGTAGAATCATGCAGGATTGAAATTTTTGATGGTTTTTTACTCCTCTCAACAGCCCAAACAAGTTTCTAAAAGGATGAGTTTGCAACTACTTTACTTTTGGAGAAAATTCAAAACATTCATTATTCAATAGAGCCCAATAGCAAAAATCAGGTTTTGAATGAAGAATCACATTTCTTGGTAGAATCATGCAGGATTGAAATTTTTGATGGGTTTTTACTCCTCTCAACAGCCCAAACAAGTTTCTAAAAGGATGAGTTTGCAGCTACTTTACTTTTGGAGAAAATTCAAAACATTCATTATTCAATAGGGCCCAAAATATCAAAAACCAGCGGTTTGAATGAACACACATTTCTTGGTAGAATCATGCAGGACTGAAATTTTTGATGTTTTTCTTCTCCTCTCATGAGCCCAAACAAGTCTCTAAAAGCATGAGTTTGCAACTACTTTACTTTTGGAGAAAATTCAAAACATTCATTATTCAATAGAGCCCAATAGCAAAAACCAGCGTTTTGAATGAAGAATCACATTTCTTGGTAGAATCATGCAGGATTGAAATTTTTGATGGTTTTTTACTCCTCTCAACAGCCCAAACAAGTTTCTAAAAGGATGAGTCTGCAACTACTTTACTTTTGGAGAAAATTCAAAACATTCATTATTCAATAGGGCCCAAACTATCAAAAACCAGCGGTTTCAATGAACACACATTTCTTGGTAGAATCATGCAGGACTGAAATTTTTGATGTTTTTCTACTCCTCTCATGAGCCCAAACAAGTCTCTAAAAGCATGAGTTTGCAACTACTTTACTTTTGGAGAAAATTCAAAACATTCATTATTCAATAGGGCCCAAACTATCAAAAACCAGCGGTTTGAATGAACACACATTTCTTGGTAGAATCATGCAGGACTGAAATTTTTGATGTTTTTCTACTCCTCTCATGAGCCCAAACAAGTCTCTAAAAGCATGAGTTTGCAACTACTTTACTTTTGGAGAAAATTCAAAACATTCATTATTCAATAGAGCCCAATAGCAAAAACCAGCGTTTTGAATGAAGAATCACATTTCTTGGTAGAATCATGCAGGATTGAAATTTTTGATGGTTTTTTACTCCTCTCAACAGCCCAAACAAGTTTCTAAAAGGATGAGTTTGCAACTACTTTACTTTTGGAGAAAATTCAAAACATTCATTATTCAATAGGGCCCAAACTATCAAAAACCAGCCGTTTCAATGAACACACATGTCTTGGTAGAATCATGCAGGACTGAAATTTTTGATGTTTTTCTACTCATCTCATGAGCACAAACAAGTCTCTAAAAGCATGAGTTTGCAACTACTTTACTTTTGGAGAAAATTCAAAACATTCATTATTCAATAGAGCCCAATAGCAAAAACCAGCGTTTTGAATGAAGAATCACATTTCTTGGTAGAATCATGCAGGATTGAAATTTTTGATGGTTTTTTACTCCTCTCAACAGCCCAAACAAGTTTCTAAAAGGATGAGTTTGCAACTACTTTACTTTTGGAGAAAATTCAAAACATTCATTATTCAATAGGGCCCAAACTATCAAAAACCAGCGGTTTCAATGAACACACATTTCTTGGTAGAATCATGCAGGACTGAAATTTTTGATGTTTTTCTACTCCTCTCATGAGCCCAAACAAGTCTCTAAAAGCATGAGTTTGCAACTACTTTACTTTTGGAGAAAATTCAAAACATTCACTATTCAATAGAGCCCAATAGCAAAAATCAGGTTTTGAATGAAGAATCACATTTCTTGGTAAAATCATGCAGGATTGAAATTTTTGATGGTTTTTTACTCCTCTCAACAGCCCAAACAAGTCTCTAAAAGCATGACTTTGCAACTACTTTACTTTTGGAGAAAATTCAAAACATTCATTATTCAATAGGGCCCAAACTATCAAAAACCAGCGGTTTCAATGAACACACATTTCTTGGTAGAATCATGCAGGACTGAAATTTTTGATGTTTTTCTACTCCTCTCATGAGCCCAAACAAGTCTCTAAAAGCATGCGTTTGCAACTACTTTACTTTTGGAGAAAATTCAAAACATTCATTATTCAATAGAGCCCAATAGCAAAAATCAGGTTTTGAATGAAGAATCACATTTCTTGGTAGAATCATGTAGGATTGAAATTTTTGATGGTTTTTTACTCCTCTCAACAGCCCAAACAAGTTTCTAAAAGGATGAGTTTGCAACTACTTTACTTTTGGAGAAAATTCAAAACATTCATTATTCAATAGGGCCCAAAATATCAAAAACCAGCGGTTTGAATGAACACACATTTCTTGGTAGAATCGTGCAGGACTGAAATTTTTGATGTTTTTCTACTCCTCTCATGAGCCCAGACAAGTCTCTAAGAGGATGAGTTTGCAAGTACTTTACTTTTGGAGAAAATTCAAAACATTCATTATTCAATAGAGCCCAATAGCAAAAAACAGCGTTTTGAATGAAGAATCACATTTCTTGGTAGAATCATGCAGGATTGAAATTTTTGATGGTTTTTTACTCCTCTCAACAGCCCAAACAAGTTTCTAAAAGGATGAGTTTGCAACTACTTTACTTTTGGAGAAAATTCAAAACATTCATTATTCAATAGAGCCCAATAGCAAAAATCAGGTTTTGAATGAAGAATCACATTTCTTGGTAGAATCATGCAGGATTGAAATTTTTGATGGGTTTTTACTCCTCTCAACAGCCCAAACAAGTTTCTAAAAGGATGAGTTTGCAGCTACTTTACTTTTGGAGAAAATTCAAAACATTCATTATTCAATAGGGCCCAAAATATCAAAAACCAGCGGTTTGAATGAACACACATTTCTTGGTAGAATCATGCAGGACTGAAATTTTTGATGTTTTTCTTCTCCTCTCATGAGCCCAAACAAGTCTCTAAAAGCATGAGTTTGCAACTACTTTACTTTTGGAGAAAATTCAAAACATTCATTATTCAATAGAGCCCAATAGCAAAAACCAGCGTTTTGAATGAAGAATCACATTTCTTGGTAGAATCATGCAGGATTGAAATTTTTGATGGTTTTTTACTCCTCTCAACAGCCCAAACAAGTTTCTAAAAGGATGAGTTTGCAACTACTTTACTTTTGGAGAAAATTCAAAACATTCATTATTCAATAGGGCCCAAACTATCAAAAACCAGCGGTTTCAATGAACACACATTTCTTGGTAGAATCATGCAGGACTGAAATTTTTGATGTTTTTCTACTCCTCTCATGAGCCCAAACAAGTCTCTAAAAGCATGAGTTTGCAACTACTTTACTTTTGGAGAAAATTCAAAACATTCATTATTCAATAGAGCCCAATAGCAAAAACCAGCGTTTTGAATGAAGAATCACATTTCTTGGTAGAATCATGCAGGATTGAAATTTTTGATGGTTTTTTACTCCTCTCAACAGCCCAAACAAGTTTCTAAAAGGATGAGTTTGCAACTACTTTACTTTTGGAGAAAATTCAAAACATTCATTATTCAATAGGGCCCAAACTATCAAAAACCAGCGGATTCAATGAACACACATTTCTTGGTAGAATCATGCAGGACTGAAATTTTTGATGTTTTTCTACTCCTCTCATGAGCCCAAACAAGTCTCTAAAAGCATGAGTTTGCAACTACTTTACTTTTGGAGAAAATTCAAAACATTCATTATTCAATAGAGCCCAATAGCAAAAACCAGCGTTTTGAATGAAGAATTACATTTCTTGATAGAATCATGCAGGATTGAAATTTTTGATGGATTTTTACTCCTCTCAACAGCCCAAACAAGTTTCTAAAAGGATGAGTTTGCAACTACTTTACTTTTGGAGAAAATTAAAAACATTCATTATTCAATAGGGCCCAAACTATCAAAAACCAGCGGTTTCAATGAACACACATTTCTTGGTAGAATCATGCAGGACTGAAATTTTTGATGTTTTTCTACTCCTCTCATGAGCCCAAACAAGTCTCTAAAAGCATGAGTTTGCAACTACTTTACTTTTGGAGAAAATTCAAAACATTCATTATTCAATAGAGCCCAATAGCAAAAACCAGCGTTTTGAATGAAGAATCACATTTCTTGGTAGAATCATGCAGGATTGAAATTTTTGATGGTTTTTTACTCCTCTCAACAGCCCAAACAAGTTTCTAAAAGGATGAGTTTGCAACTACTTTACTTTTGGAGAAAATTCAAAACATTCATTATTCAATAGGGCCCAAACTATCAAAAACCAGCGGTTTCAATGAACACACATTTCTTGGTAGAATCATGCAGGACTGAAATTTTTGATGTTTTTCTACTCCTCTCATGAGCCCAAACAAGTCTCTAAAAGCATGAGTTTGCAACTACTTTACTTTTGGAGAAAATTCAAAACATTCATTATTCAATAGGGCCCAAACTATCAAAAACCAGTGGTTTGAATGAACACACATTTCTTGGTAGAATCATGCAGGACTGAAATTTTTGATGTTTTTCTACTCCTCTCATGAGCCCAAACAAGTCTCTAAAAGCATGAGTTTGCAACTACTTTACTTTTGGAGAAAATTCAAAACATTCATTATTCAATAGAGCCCAATAGCAAAAACCAGCGTTTTGAATGAAGAATTACATTTCTTGGTAGAATCATGCAGGATTGAAATTTTTGATGGTTTTTTACTCCTCTCAACAGCCCAAACAAGTTTCTAAAAGGATGAGTTTGCAACTACTTTACTTTTGGAGAAAATTCAAAACATTCATTATTCAATAGGGCCCAAACTATCAAAAACCAGCCGTTTCAATGAACACACATGTCTTGGTAGAATCATGCAGGACTGAAATTTTTGATGTTTTTCTACTCATCTCATGAGCCCAAACAAGTCTCTAAAAGCATGAGTTTGCAACTACTTTACTTTTGGAGAAAAATCAAAACATTCATTATTCAATAGAGCCCAATAGCAAAAAGCAGCGTTTTGAATGAAGAATCACATTTCTTGGTAGAATCATGCAGGATTGAAATTTTTGATGGTTTTTTACTCCTCTCAACAGCCCAAACAAGTTTCTAAAAGGATGAGTTTGCAACTACTTTACTTTTGGAGAAAATTCAAAACATTCATTATTCAATAGGGCCCAAACTATCAAAAACCAGCGGTTTCAATGAACACACATTTCTTGGTAGAATCATGCAGGACTGAAATTTTTGATGTTTTTCTACTCCTCTCATGAGCCCAATCAAGTCTCTAAAAGCATGAGTTTGCAACTACTTTACTTTTGGAGAAAATTCAAAACATTCATTATTCAATAGAGCCCAATAGCAAAAACCAGTGTTTTGAATGAAGAATCACATTTCTTGGTAGAATCATGCAGGATTGAAATTTTTGATGGTTTTTTACTCCTCTCAACAGCCCAAACAAGTTTCTAAAAGGATGAGTTTGCAACTACTTTACTTTTGGAGAAAATTCAAAACATTCATAATTCAATAGGGCCCAAACTATCAAAAACCAGCGGTTTGAATGAACACATTTCTTGGTAGAATCATGCAGGACTGAAATTTTTGATGTTTTTCTACTCCTCTCATGAGCCCAAACAAGTCTCTAAAAGCATGAGTTTGCAACTACTTTACTTTTGGAGAAAATTCAAAACATTCACTATTCAATAGAGCCCAATAGCAAAAATCAGGTTCTGAATGAAGAATCACATTTCTTGGTAAAATCATGCAGGATTGAAATTTTTGATGGTTTTTTACTCCTCTCAACAGCCCAAACAAGTTTCTAAAAGGATGAGTTTGCAACTACTTTACTTTTGGAGAAAATTCAAAACATTCATTATTCAATAGGGCCCAAACTATCAAAAACCAGCGGTTTCAATGAACACACATTTCTTGGTAGAATCATGCAGGACTGAAATTTTTGATGTTTTTCTACTCCTCTCATGAGCCCAAACAAGTCTCTAAAAGCATGAGTTTGCAACTACTTTACTTTTGGAGAAAATTCAAAACATTCATTATTCAATAGAGCCCAATAGCAAAAACCAGCGTTTTGAATGAAGAATCACATTTCTTGGTAGAATCATGCAGGATTGAAATTTTTGATGGTTTTTTACTCCTCTCAACAGCCCAAACAAGTTTCTAAAAGGATGAGTTTGCAACTACTTTACTTTTGGAGAAAATTCAAAACATTCATTATTCAATAGGGCCCAAACTATCAAAAACCAGCGGTTTCAATGAACACACATTTCTTGGTAGAATCATGCAGGACTGAAATTTTTGATGTTTTTCTACTCCTCTCATGAGCCCAAACAAGTCTCTAAAAGCATGAGTTTGCAACTACTTTACTTTTGGAGAAAATTCAAAACATTCATTATTCAATAGAGCCCAATAGCAAAAACCAGCGTTTTGAATGAAGAATTACGTTTCTTGGTAGAATCATGCAGGATTGAAATTTTTGATGGTTTTTACTCCTCTCAACAGCCCAAACAAGTTTCTAAAAGGATGAGTTTGCAACTACTTTACTTTTGGAGAAAATTCAAAACATTCATTATTCAATAGGGCCCAAACTATCAAAAACCAGCCGTTTCAATGAACACACATGTCTTGGTAGAATCATGCAGGACTGAAATTTTTGATGTTTTTCTACTCATCTCATGAGCCCAAACAAGTCTCTAAAAGCATGAGTTTGCAACTACTTTACTTTTGGAGAAAAATCAAAACATTGGGGGGGCGTGGCCAGCGTCTGAGCTGAATGGAAGCCTGAGCTCTGAGCTCCTCCACAGGGCAGCCTACCAAGCGCTATTAACAAGCGATTTACAAGCCAGGACTGGCTGAAAACTTGTGGGAACCTCCATAGACACCAGCGGTGCCCCCACACTATGGTTCTGCTCAGTAAAAAAGCAGAAAAAGGAAAGAAAACAGAGCGCTCTCCCCTCATGCTGAGGAGCCAAGATGGCGCCCGCCTCACAGCAGCAGCCACAGCCTGCAGCCCCAGCCTGAGCGGTACACAGCGGCAAAGGACGCCACAGCGGCTGAAGCATGCAGCATTCAAGTCAGGGGGTAAGTCTACCCCTGCCCCAGCTAAAACCGCCGCTCTGCAGGCTAATAGAAGCGCTAATTTACACATTAAAAGTAGCGCTGAGGTGAAAGGAGCGAGATCTCGCGAGAGTGACCGGGGGACAAGCGAGACTACGCAACAGATACGCAATTTGCGTAACTTAAGTAAAAATACAGCGCAGCTTGTGAATTATGGTGCAGCAGCACCGCTGACCACTGATATGGAGGAGACAAATGTATTAAGGGGTTCCTCATCCTGTCCTGACATCTCCAATGTGTCAGATACTCCTCTAACGCCATTACAGAGGGAAATGTCTCCTTTCTCAGTGACTAGCCGCAGATTTAGCAGCAGCTCAGCTGAGATGCAACAGGAATTACAAATTGAGGACTCCTGTCCTTCTGATAATCCCATACCGGAGAACATTTTACACGTTTTAACAGAGGTGGAGGCTACCAGTAATACAGCCTCAGAAATATTTATTAAAAACATGCTATGCCTTCTAGCAAAGACATTTCAGAAACAACTGGAGGGCTATAATACAAATCTCCAAAATAACATAGACGGTCTGGGCCAGAGAGTGGACCATCTTGAATCTAAAATGGAAGAATTGGTTAAATCCCATAATAATTTGATAGATGAACACTATGCCCTAGAAAAAGAGGTTGTCTTCTTAAAATCAAGGTTGATAGAGCAAGAAGACAGAAGTAGAAGGAACAACCTTAAATTCAGGGGAATACCTGAAAATGTCAAAGACAGAGACCTTAATGCATATGTGCAAAAGATGCTCCATACAATACTTCCAGGGGCCTCTAAAGGGGACCTATTGATGGAACGTATACACAGACTCCCCAAGTCCAAATATGCCCCAGATAGAGCCCCAAGAGATGTCATTGCATATTTTCATTATTTCCTGACAAAGGAGGACATTCTGAGGAGAAGTAAGCAATCACCTATATTACCAAGGCCATACGAGGATATCAAGATTTTTGCAGACTTCTCAAAAGCTACCCTGCAGAAAAGGAGAGACTTCTTTCCAATCACTGCACATCTGAGGAAACACAAGATTTTATACAGATGGGGTTTCCCTACAAAAATTCTAGTCATGAAAGAGAATACCACTTTTGCCTTGTCTAATATTGATAACTGTAATAGTTTTTTCCAAGATTTAGGTATCCCTCCACTGGAGACTCCACCATCATCATCATTCTACAATCAAGAAAGGAATATCCCCTTGCAGCAGCAAAGACGCCTTTCCCAGTCCTGGAATACGCAAAAGAAAAGAAAATAGACTTGGTGGGTACTGACCCTGGCTTTAGGCCTGAACTTTCTCTTTTTCACTCCCCACGTGATAACTGAGAGACATTCTCTCGGTACCATTTCTTTTGAGAAATCTAAATTTGTCTAGTTTATAAGTTTTGTTCTGTTCTAGGTTGTAACATGTTTTTGTTTACAGGCACACCAGGCACTAACAAAAAATCACTAAGGAAACCCACTGTCTTTTGGATGTATTTTCGGGTGAAATGTTCTGTTTCAGTGAATCATCTAATGCTTTTTTTCCTTCCTGACACATTATGGAATTGAGGGTACTGTCATTTAATGTAAATGGGCTCAATAGCCCATTCAAGAGATTTGCTTTGTGGAAGGAGATTAAAAAATTGAAGGCCAACATAGCAATGATACAAGAAACACACCTTCTAGAAATTGATAACACAAGACTCAAAAATAAAGACTTCCCTCAGATTTTCTTTTCTAACACTGAGGGAAAGAAAAAAGCTGGGGTGGCCATCGCCTTCCACAAAGATTTGCCAATAGTGGTCTCAGACATATATAGGGACAGCAATGGTAGACAACTTGCTATTAATTTTACTTTGGAGGGTGTGGAATATACAGTGGTAAACGTATACACCCCTAATGTCCGGCAAATTAGTTTTCTAAATAAGGTCAAGAAGAAATTGTCCAATTTTAGTAGAGGTCACATAATCTGGGGAGGAGATGTTAATTGTATAGTTGACCCAAATACTGATTGTTCATCTGATGCCCCATATTATAGAAGCGTGAATCTGGGAAGATGGTTGGGAGATTCCAATTTGCATGACAGCTGTAAGATATTGAACTCTACCTCAAAAGAATACACAAGATTTTGTCCACATAACAAGTCTTACACTAGGATTGATCATGTGTTCACTAGCTTCTCGCTACTAGACTCATACATAGATTTCCAGACTGGTCCTATTACATGGTCAGATCATGCCCCAATCCTACTGACCTTACATACTTCCTCCATGATCCCAAAACAATACAATTGGAGATATAGTAAATTCACTGTTGACTCCCCAGAAAACATATCATTAGCAAAGAATGTCTTAATGAACTACTTCAAAGAGAACTGTTCCCAAGAAATTACACCTGAAACATTGTGGCTAGCACACAAATGTGTCATTAGGGGTCATCTGATCCAAGTTGCTTCGAGACAAAAAAGGGCAAGAGAGAGCCAACAGAGGATGTTGTTAGAACAGATCCAAAAATTAGAATCCCAAGCTAAAGCAGACAAAAATTTTGCTAAATATAATGAATTGTACTCCCTCAGACTGGAACTTAGGAATCTCCTCATCAACTTATATGAGAAAAAGACTTTATTTAATAGGGCAGGGTTTTATGTTAATAATAATAAGTTCTCCAAAAATATGGCAAATAGGTTTAAACCCATAAATAAAAAACATCCAATCAAAAAAATAACCCAAAGCTCAAAGACTATAGAAAAACCCAAAGAGATAGCCCTAGCCTTTGAGAGCTACTATTCTAAATTATATAACATAGGAAACAATGGAGCTCATCCCTCTCCTTCACCAGAGATGATAAATAATTTTTTGGAAAAAGTAAAGCTGGGATCTTTGTCTCTAAAGCAGAAGGAGTCACTTGACGCACCCTTTACTGAGGGTGAGGTCTCTTTTGCGATGAATAATCTTAAAAATGACAAGGCTCCAGGTCCAGATGGCTTTCCTATAGAGTATTATAAAGAATTTAAAAAGGAACTCATCCCACACTTAACTAATGCCCTGAATTTTATTAAATCAGAAGGAAAGTGCAGCACAGATATGCTGAGAGCCACAATAGTGGTGATTCCCAAACCAGATAAAGATTCGACCAAAATCGAAAACTATAGGCCTATTTCTCTCCTAAATGTGGATATCAAGATCTACGCAAAAATATTAGCAGAAAGATTACAGGACGTTGTTCCATTCCTTATACATCCCGATCAAGTCGGTTTTGTAAAATCTAGGCAAACTTCAGACAGTTCTAGAAGTGTCCTGCATCACTTATATTCATGCTACAAAAATAGGATTTCCAGTTTGTTTGTGGCTCTTGACGCTGAAAAGGCCTTTGACCGGATCAATTGGGCCTATGCCTTTACAGTATTGGAGAAAATGGGTTTTGGTGGGGAGATGATGAGAAGTATTCGAGCTTTATACTCTCGGCCATCTGCCTCTGTGCTGGTCAACAACACGATGTCAGATACATTTTTTATAACTAATGGGACAAGACAGGGATGTCCTCTATCCCCAATAATTTTTATCCTGAGCCTGGAACCTTTGGCTCAAATGATAAGGGATTCTGGTGAAGTACACGGTGTACAATTGAAAGATTCAGAGCATAAGATTAACCTCTATGCAGATGACATTATACTCACACTCACAAATCCAATTGATTCCCTGGAAAAGATATGGGATATCATAAATTTATTTGGCTCAGTTTCATACTATAAATTAAATGTAAAAAAGACTAATGTTCTATCACTTTTCCTTTCAGCCTCTACGAAACAGCAACTAAGAGACAAGTATCCCTTTAATTGGGACTGTACCAGGATACCGTACTTAGGAATTTGGCTCACAGGTAACCCCATGCATATGAGTGAGGTAAACATGGATCACCTTCTACAGTCTCTCGACCTTAAGTTGAAGGAACTGTCGAAGACCCCAGCCACATGGATGGGCAGAATAGTGCTATATAAGATGTTCTGCCTACCCAAAGTCCTATTTTTATACAGGAACGTCCCTCTGCCTATATCTGTACAGTATATACAAAAACTAACACACCAGATGAATAAATTTATTTGGAACAATGGGAAACCTAGAGTGAAAAAGCGCACTCTACTTAAATCCAAGGAGAAAGGGGGGGTGGCCATACCAGATCTTGAGGCATATTATTATGCCACTATGACTGAACTGACAAAAGGCTGGTTTGTGGAACAGACAGACCTGGGGTGGCCAAATATTGAAAGGGATATGATGCCCAATAGGGAACCAGTTTTATTCATAACCTACTTCCTTCTACATAGAAGGGAAATTATGAAAATAGATAATCCCATACTTAAGGCCTCTATGTTGTGCTGGTCGTATGTATGCAAAAGAAAGACTAGCTCTTCCTCTTTTTTACTCGAGAGGTTGAGACTCCCTTATCTGTCTCCTGTCAGGACTTCTCTAAGACCTATATTTGACAGCTGGACCAAATTTCCGATCACCTTTGTAGATGACTTGATAGACAATAACAGAGTCATACCCTTTGAGTTATTAAAGAACAGATTTGGGGTTCCCAATTCGGAGTATATGACATATCTCCTACTCAAGGAAGAATACAACAAATATAAGAAATACCTTTTTAGAGTGGTTCCAATTGACCTTACTATTAACAATTTTCTATTTAATATGTCATCTAGACATAAGAGTTATCTTAGACCCTTATATAATAGCCTGACCAACAAAGACACCTTCACCAATGAAGGATGCTTTGAAAAATGGGAAACCACATTACAGAGACAGATATATGGTCCCCAGTGGATCTCCTCTCTTAAAATTGCAATCAAATCCACAAGATGTATGAATATACTAGAAACGCATTACAAATTAATTCATAGATATTACCTTACCCCAAATAGATTGAAACATTTTGGAGGGGGGGGATCTGGAATGTGTTGGTGTAACTGTGGATCTCAGGCAGATTTATTACATGTTTTTTGGGGATGCCCTGTGCTGAAGTTGTACTGGTCCAGGGTGTTCGATTTGCTTTCACTCATATGCAATTGGTGTATTCAACCACAACCTGCTCTAGCCTTGTTACTAATAGACATACATAGATTTAAAAGAAATAAATTTCTGGCGGCTCATATCCTTATGTCTGCAGCCTTCCTTGTAGCGAAGGGTTGGAACAGGAAGCAACCTCCAGACATTGTCACCCTTATTTTACTGGTGGACAAACATTGTGTCTACGAGAAGATTCACTATATTAATAAAGGCTTAATTAAAATATTTGATGACAGATGGTATAAATGGATGGAACTAAAGTCTAAAATAGAAAAGGATTTCATATCCTGAACTCATATTTTATTTCTTATGGTTTATGATGTGCCAATATTTCACATATTCAAGTGCCTAAATTTACCTTTCTTTTTATTGTTTCTTTCTGGTACTATTTGTTTAATGTTTATTACTTTTACTCTCAATGTTGATATACTATTGAAATGTCATCATATTGTGATGTATTCATATTTTTTTTTTTTTTTTTTACATCAGTACAATAACTTACTTAGATGAGTCTGTACAAGTGTAAATTTTATATTCTGCCTACTATTCTGAAAATTCTAATAAAAATTATTGTTAAAGAAAAATCAAAACATTCATTATTCAATAGAGCCCAATAGCAAAAAGCAGCGTTTTGAATGAAGAATCACATTTCTTGGTAGAATCATGCAGGACTGAAATTTTTGATGTTTTTCTACTCCTCTCATGAGCCCAAACAAGTCTCTAAAAGCATGAGTTTGCAACTACTTTACTTTTGGAGAAAATTCAAAACATTCACTATTCAATAGAGCCCAATAGCAAAAATCAGGTTTTGAATGAAGAATCACATTTCTTGGTAAAATCATGCAGGATTGAAATTTTTGATGGTTTTTTACTCCTCTCAACAGCCCAAACAAGTTTCTAAAAGGATGAGTTTGCAACTACTTTACTTTTGGAGAAAATTCAAAACATTCATTATTCAATAGGGCCCAAACTATCAAAAACCAGCGGTTTCAATGAACACACATTTCTTGGTAGAATCATGCAGGACTGAAATTTTTGATGTTTTTCTACTCCTCTCATGAGCCCAAACAAGTCTCTAAAAGCATGAGTTTGCAACTACTTTACTTTTGGAGAAAATTCAAAACATTCATTATTCAATAGAGCCCAATAGCAAAAACCAGCGTTTTGAATGAAGAATCACATTTCTTGGTAGAATCATGCAGGATTGAAATTTTTGATGGTTTTTTACTCCTCTCAACAGCCCAAACAAGTTTCTAAAAGGATGAGTTTGCAACTACTTTACTTTTGGAGAAAATTCAAAACATTCATTATTCAATAGGGCCCAAACTATCAAAAACCAGCGGTTTCAATGAACACACATTTCTTGGTAGAATCATGCAGGACTGAAATTTTTGATGTTTTTCTACTCCTCTCATGAGCCCAAACAAGTCTCTAAAAGCATGAGTTTGCAACTACTTTACTTTTGGAGAAAATTCAAAACATTCATTATTCAATAGAGCCCAATAGCAAAAACCAGCGTTTTGAATGAAGAATCACATTTCTTGGTAGAATCATGCAGGATTGAAATTTTTGATGGTTTTTTACTCCTCTCAACAGCCCAAACAAGTTTCTAAAAGGATGAGTTTGCAACTACTTTACTTTTGGAGAAAATTCAAAACATTCATTATTCAATAGGGCCCAAACTATCAAAAACCAGCGGTTTCAATGAACACACATTTCTTGGTACAATCATGCAGGACTGAAATTTTTGATGTTTTTCTTCTCCTCTCATGAGCCCAAACAAGTCTCTAAAAGCATGAGTTTGCAACTACTTTACTTTTGGAGAAAATTCAAAACATTCATTATTCAATAGAGCCCAATAGCAAAAACCAGCGTTTTGAATGAAGAATCACATTTCTTGGTAGAATCATGCAGGATTGAAATTTTTGATGGTTTTTTACTCCTCTCAACAGCCCAAACAAGTTTCTAAAAGGATGAGTTTGCAACTACTTTACTTTTGGAGAAAATTCAAAACATTCATTATTCAATAGGGCCCAAACTATCAAAAACCAGCGGTTTCAATGAACACACATTTCTTGGTAGAATCATGCAGGACTGAAATTTTTGATGTTTTTCTACTCCTCTCATGAGCCCAAACAAGTCTCTAAAAGCATGAGTTTGCAACTACTTTACTTTTGGAGAAAATTCAAAACATTCATTATTCAATAGAGCCCAATAGCAAAAACCAGCGTTTTGAATGAAGAATCACATTTCTTGGTAGAATCATGCAGGATTGAAATTTTTGATGGTTTTTTACTCCTCTCAACAGCCCAAACAAGTTTCTAAAAGGATGAGTTTGCAACTACTTTACTTTTGGAGAAAATTCAAAACATTCATTATTCAATAGGGCCCAAACTATCAAAAACCAGCGGTTTGAATGAACACACATTTCTTGGTAGAATCATGCAGGACTGAAATTTTTGATGTTTTTCTACTCCTCTCATGAGCCCAAACAAGTCTCTAAAAGCATGAGTTTGCAACTACTTTACTTTTGGAGAAAATTCAAAACATTCACTATTCAATAGAGCCCAATAGCAAAAATCAGGTTTTGAATGAAGAATCACATTTCTTGGTAAAATCATGCAGGATTGAAATTTTTGATGGTTTTTTACTCCTCTCAACAGCCCAAACAAGTTTCTAAAAGGATGAGTTTGCAACTACTTTACTTTTGGAGAAAATTCAAAACATTCATTATTCAATAGGGCCCAAACTATCAAAAACCAGCGGTTTCAATGAACACACATTTCTTGGTAGAATCATGCAGGACTGAAATTTTTGATGTTTTTCTACTCCTCTCATGAGCCCAAACAAGTCTCTAAAAGCATGAGTTTGCAACTACTTTACTTTTGGAGAAAATTCAAAACATTCATTATTCAATAGAGCCCAATAGCAAAAACCAGCGTTTTGAATGAAGAATCACATTTCTTGGTAGAATCATGCAGGATTGAAATTTTTGATGGTTTTTTACTCCTCTCAACAGCCCAAACAAGTTTCTAAAAGGATGAGTTTGCAACTACTTTACTTTTGGAGAAAATTCAAAACATTCATTATTCAATAGGGCCCAAACTATCAAAAACCAGCGGTTTCAATGAACACACATTTCTTGGTAGAATCATGCAGGACTGAAATTTTTGATGTTTTTCTACTCCTCTCATGAGCCCAAACAAGTCTCTAAAAGCATGAGTTTGCAACTACTTTACTTTTGGAGAAAATTCAAAACATTCATTATTCAATAGGGCCCAAACTATCAAAAACCAGCGGTTTGAATGAACACACATTTCTTGGTAGAATCATGCAGGACTGAAATTTTTGATGTTTTTCTACTCCTCTCATGAGCCCAAACAAGTCTCTAAAAGCATGAGTTTGCAACTACTTTACTTTTGGAGAAAATTCAAAACATTCATTATTCAATAGAGCCCAATAGCAAAAACCAGCGTTTTGAATGAAGAATCACATTTCTTGGTAGAATCATGCAGGATTGAAATTTTTGATGGTTTTTTACTCCTCTCAACAGCCCAAACAAGTTTCTAAAAGGATGAGTTTGCAACTACTTTACTTTTGGAGAAAATTCAAAACATTCATTATTCAATAGGGCCCAAACTATCAAAAACCAGCGGATTCAATGAACACACATTTCTTGGTAGAATCATGCAGGACTGAAATTTTTGATGTTTTTCTACTCCTCTCATGAGCCCAAACAAGTCTCTAAAAGCATGAGTTTGCAACTACTTTACTTTTGGAGAAAATTCAAAACATTCATTATTCAATAGAGCCCAATAGCAAAAACCAGCGTTTTGAATGAAGAATTACATTTCTTGGTAGAATCATGCAGGATTGAAATTTTTGATGGATTTTTACTCCTCTCAACAGCCCAAACAAGTTTCTAAAAGGATGAGTTTGCAACTACTTTACTTTTGGAGAAAATTCAAAACATTCATTATTCAATAGGGCCCAAACTATCAAAAACCAGCGGTTTCAATGAACACACATTTCTTGGTAGAATCATGCAGGACTGAAATTTTTGATGTTTTTCTACTCCTCTCATGAGCCCAAACAAGTCTCTAAAAGCATGAGTTTGCAACTACTTTACTTTTGGAGAAAATTCAAAACATTCATTATTCAATAGAGCCCAATAGCAAAAACGAGCGTTTTGAATGAAGAATCACATTTCTTGGTAGAATCATGCAGGATTGAAATGTTTGATGGTTTTTTACTCCTCTCAACAGCCCAAACAAGTTTCTAAAAGGATGAGTTTGCAACTACTTTACTTTTGGAGAAAATTCAAAACATTCATTATTCAATAGGGCCCAAACTATCAAAAATCAGCGGTTTCAATGAACACACATTTCTTGGTAGAATCATGCAGGACTATAATTTTTGATGTTTTTCTACTCCTCTCATGAGCCCAAACAAGTCTCTAAAAGCATGAGTTTGCAACTACTTTACTTTTGGAGAAAATTCAAAACATTCACTATTCAATAGAGCCCAATAGCAAAAATCAGGTTTTGAATGAAGAATCACATTTCTTGGTAAAATCATGCAGGATTGAAATTTTTGATGGTTTTTTACTCCTCTCAACAGCCCAAACAAGTCTCTAAAAGCATGAGTTTGCAACTACTTTACTTTTGGAGAAAATTCAAAACAATCATTATTCAATAGGGCCCAAACTATCAAAAACCAGCGGTTTCAATGAACACACATTTCTTGGTAGAATCATGCAGGACTGAAATTTTTGATGTTTTTCTACTCCTCTCATGAGCCCAAACAAGTCTCTAAAAGCATGCGTTTGCAACTACTTTACTTTTGGAGAAAATTCAAAACATTCATTATTCAATAGAGCCCAAAAGCAAAAACCAGCGTTTTGAATGAAGAATCACATTTCTTGGTAGAATCATGCAGGATTGAAATTTTTGATGGTTTTTTACTCCTCTCAACAGCCCAAACAAGTTTCTAAAAGGATGAGTTTGCAACTACTTTACTTTTGGAGAAAATTTAAAACATTCATTATTCAATAGAGCCCAATAGCAAAAACCAGCGTTTTGAATGAAGAATCACATTTCTTGGTAGAATCATGCAGGATTGAAATTTTTGATGGTTTTTTACTCCTCTCAACAGCCCAAACAAGTTTCTAAAAGGATGAGTTTGCAACTACTTTACTTTTGGAGAAAATTCAAAACATTCATTATTCAATAGGGCCCAAACTATCAAAAACCAGCGGTTTCAATGAACACACATTTCTTGGTAGAATCATGCAGGACTGAAATTTTTGATGTTTTTCTACTCCTCTCATGAGCCCAAACAAGTCTCTAAAAGCATGAGTTTGCAACTACTTTACTTTTGGAGAAAATTCAAAACATTCATTATTCAATAGGGCCCAAACTATCAAAAACCAGCGGTTTGAATGAACACACATTTCTTGGTAGAATCATGCAGGACTGAAATTTTTGATGTTTTTCTACTCCTCTCATGAGCCCAAACAAGTCTCTAAAAGCATGAGTTTGCAACTACTTTACTTTTGGAGAAAATTCAAAACATTCATTATTCAATAGAGCCCAATAGCAAAAACCAGCGTTTTGAATGAAGAATCACATTTCTTGGTAGAATCATGCAGGATTGAAATTTTTGATGGTTTTTTACTCCTCTCAACAGCCCAAACAAGTTTCTAAAAGGATGAGTTTGCAACTACTTTACTTTTGGAGAAAATTCAAAACATTCATTATTCAATAGGGCCCAAACTATCAAAAACCAGCGGATTCAATGAACACACATTTCTTGGTAGAATCATGCAGGACTGAAATTTTTGATGTTTTTCTACTCCTCTCATGAGCCCAAACAAGTCTCTAAAAGCATGAGTTTGCAACTACTTTACTTTTGGAGAAAATTCAAAACATTCATTATTCAATAGAGCCCAATAGCAAAAACCAGCGTTTTGAATGAAGAATTACATTTCTTGGTAGAATCATGCAGGATTGAAATTTTTGATGGATTTTTACTCCTCTCAACAGCCCAAACAAGTTTCTAAAAGGATGAGTTTGCAACTACTTTACTTTTGGAGAAAATTCAAAACATTCATTATTCAATAGGGCCCAAACTATCAAAAACCAGCGGTTTCAATGAACACACATTTCTTGGTAGAATCATGCAGGACTGAAATTTTTGATGTTTTTCTACTCCTCTCATGAGCCCAAACAAGTCTCTAAAAGCATGAGTTTGCAACTACTTTACTTTTGGAGAAAATTCAAAACATTCATTATTCAATAGAGCCCAATAGCAAAAACGAGCGTTTTGAATGAAGAATCACATTTCTTGGTAGAATCATGCAGGATTGAAATGTTTGATGGTTTTTTACTCCTCTCAACAGCCCAAACAAGTTTCTAAAAGGATGAGTTTGCAACTACTTTACTTTTGGAGAAAATTCAAAACATTCATTATTCAATAGGGCCCAAACTATCAAAAATCAGCGGTTTCAATGAACACACATTTCTTGGTAGAATCATGCAGGACTATAATTTTTGATGTTTTTCTACTCCTCTCATGAGCCCAAACAAGTCTCTAAAAGCATGAGTTTGCAACTACTTTACTTTTGGAGAAAATTCAAAACATTCACTATTCAATAGAGCCCAATAGCAAAAATCAGGTTTTGAATGAAGAATCACATTTCTTGGTAAAATCATGCAGGATTGAAATTTTTGATGGTTTTTTACTCCTCTCAACAGCCCAAACAAGTCTCTAAAAGCATGAGTTTGCAACTACTTTACTTTTGGAGAAAATTCAAAACAATCATTATTCAATAGGGCCCAAACTATCAAAAACCAGCGGTTTCAATGAACACACATTTCTTGGTAGAATCATGCAGGACTGAAATTTTTGATGTTTTTCTACTCCTCTCATGAGCCCAAACAAGTCTCTAAAAGCATGCGTTTGCAACTACTTTACTTTTGGAGAAAATTCAAAACATTCATTATTCAATAGAGCCCAAAAGCAAAAACCAGCGTTTTGAATGAAGAATCACATTTCTTGGTAGAATCATGCAGGATTGAAATTTTTGATGGTTTTTTACTCCTCTCAACAGCCCAAACAAGTTTCTAAAAGGATGAGTTTGCAACTACTTTACTTTTGGAGAAAATTTAAAACATTCATTATTCAATAGAGCCCAATAGCAAAAACCAGCGTTTTGAATGAAGAATCACATTTCTTGGTAGAATCATGCAGGATTGAAATTTTTGATGGTTTTTTACTCCTCTCAACAGCCCAAACAAGTTTCTAAAAGGATGAGTTTGCAACTACTTTACTTTTGGAGAAAATTCAAAACATTCATTATTCAATAGGGCCCAAACTATCAAAAACCAGCGGTTTCAATGAACACACATTTCTTGGTAGAATCATGCAGGACTGAAATTTTTGATGTTTTTCTACTCCTCTCATGAGCCCAAACAAGTCTCTAAAAGCATGAGTTTGCAACTACTTTACTTTTGGAGAAAATTCAAAACATTCATTATTCAATAGAGCCCAATAGCAAAAATCAGGTTTTGAATGAAGAATCACATTTCTTGGTAGAATCATGCAGGATTGAAATTTTTGATGGGTTTTTACTCCTCTCAACAGCCCAAACAAGTTTCTAAAAGGATGAGTTTGCAACTACTTTACTTTTGGAGAAAATTCAAAACATTCATTATTCAATAGGGCCCAAAATATCAAAAACCAGCGGTTTGAATGAACACACATTTCTTGGTAGAATCGTGCAGGACTGAAATTTTTGATGTTTTTCTACTCCTCTCATGAGCCCAAACAAGTCTCTAAAAGCATGAGTTTGCAACTACTTTACTTTTGGAGAAAATTCAAAACATTCATTATTCAATAGGGCCCAAACTATCAAAAACCAGCGGTTTCAATGAACACACATTTCTTGGTAGAATCATGCAGGACTGAAATTTTTGATGTTTTTCTACTCCTCTCATGAGCCCAAACAAGTCTCTAAAAGCATGAGTTTGCAACTACTTTACTTTTGGAGAAAATTCAAAACATTCATTATTCAATAGAGCCCAATAGCAAAAACCAGCGTTTTGAATGAAGAATCACATTTCTTGGTAGAATCATGCAGGATTGAAATTTTTGATGGTTTTTTACTCCTCTCAACAGCCCAAACAAGTTTCTAAAAGGATGAGTTTGCAACTACTTTACTTTTGGAGAAAATTCAAAACATTCATTATTCAATAGGGCCCAAACTATCAAAAACCAGCGGTTTCAATGAACACACATTTCTTGGTAGAATCATGCAGGACTGAAATTTTTGATGTTTTTCTACTCATCTCATGAGCCCAAACAAGTCTCTAAAAGCATGAGTTTGCAACTACTTTACTTTTGGAGAAAATTCAAAACATTCATTATTCAATAGAGCCCAATAGCATAAACCAGCGTTTTGAATGAAGAATCACATTTCTTGGTAGAATCATGCAGGATTGAAATTTTTGATGGTTTTTTACTCCTCTCAACAGCCCAAACAAGTTTCTAAAAGGATGAGTTTGCAACTACTTTACTTTTGGAGAAAATTCAAAACATTCATTTTTCAATAGGGCCCAAACTATCAAAAACCAGCGGATTCAATGAACACACATTTCTTGGTAGAATCATGCAGGACTGAAATTTTTGATGTTTTTCTACTCCTCTCATGAGCCCAAACAAGTCTCTAAAAGCATGAGTTTGCAACTACTTTACTTTTGGAGAAAATTCAAAACATTCATTATTCAATAGAGCCCAATAGCAAAAATCAGGTTTTGAATGAAGAATCACATTTCTTGGTAGAATCATGCAGGATTGAAATTTTTGATGGGTTTTTACTCCTCTCAACAGCCCAAACAAGTTTCTAAAAGGATGAGTTTGCAACTACTTTACTTTTGGAGAAAATTTAAAACATTCATTATTCAATAGAGCCCAATAGCAAAAACCAGCGTTTTGAATGAAGAATCACATTTCTTGGTAGAATCATGCAGGATTGAAATTTTTGATGGTTTTTTACTCCTCTCAACAGCCCAAACAAGTTTCTAAAAGGATGAGTTTGCAACTACTTTACTTTTGGAGAAAATTCAAAACATTCATTATTCAATAGGGCCCAAACTATCAAAAACCAGCGGTTTCAATGAACACACATTTCTTGGTAGAATCATGCAGGACTGAAATTTTTGATGTTTTTCTACTCCTCTCATGAGCCCAAACAAGTCTCTAAAAGCATGAGTTTGCAACTACTTTACTTTTGGAGAAAATTCAAAACATTCATTATTCAATAGAGCCCAATAGCAAAAACCAGCGTTTTGAATGAAGAATCACATTTCTTGGTAGAATCATGCAGGATTGAAATTTTTGATGGTTTTTTACTCCTCTCAACAGCCCAAACAAGTTTCTAAAAGGATGAGTTTGCAACTACTTTACTTTTGGAGAAAATTCAAAACATTCATTATTCAATAGGGCCCAAACTATCAAAAACCAGCGGTTTCAATGAACACACATTTCTTGGTAGAATCATGCAGGACTGAAATTTTTGATGTTTTTCTACTCATCTCATGAGCCCAAACAAGTCTCTAAAAGCATGAGTTTGCAACTACTTTACTTTTGGAGAAAATTCAAAACATTCATTATTCAATAGAGCCCAATAGCATAAACCAGCGTTTTGAATGAAGAATCACATTTCTTGGTAGAATCATGCAGGATTGAAATTTTTGATGGTTTTTTACTCCTCTCAACAGCCCAAACAAGTTTCTAAAAGGATGAGTTTGCAACTACTTTACTTTTGGAGAAAATTCAAAACATTCATTTTTCAATAGGGCCCAAACTATCAAAAACCAGCGGATTCAATGAACACACATTTCTTGGTAGAATCATGCAGGACTGAAATTTTTGATGTTTTTCTACTCCTCTCATGAGCCCAAACAAGTCTCTAAAAGCATGAGTTTGCAACTACTTTACTTTTGGAGAAAATTCAAAACATTCATTATTCAATAGAGCCCAATAGCAAAAATCAGGTTTTGAATGAAGAATCACATTTCTTGGTAGAATCATGCAGGATTGAAATTTTTGATGGGTTTTTACTCCTCTCAACAGCCCAAACAAGTTTCTAAAAGGATGAGTTTGCAACTACTTTACTTTTGGAGAAAATTTAAAACATTCATTATTCAATAGAGCCCAATAGCAAAAACCAGCGTTTTGAATGAAGAATCACATTTCTTGGTAGAATCATGCAGGATTGAAATTTTTGATGGTTTTTTACTCCTCTCAACAGCCCAAACAAGTTTCTAAAAGGATGAGTTTGCAACTACTTTACTTTTGGAGAAAATTCAAAACATTCATTATTCAATAGGGCCCAAACTATCAAAAACCAGCGGTTTCAATGAACACACATTTCTTGGTAGAATCATGCAGGACTGAAATTTTTGATGTTTTTCTACTCCTCTCATGAGCCCAAACAAGTCTCTAAAAGCATGAGTTTGCAACTACTTTACTTTTGGAGAAAATTCAAAACATTCATTATTCAATAGAGCCCAATAGCAAAAATCAGGTTTTGAATGAAGAATCACATTTCTTGGTAGAATCATGCAGGATTGAAATTTTTGATGGGTTTTTACTCCTCTCAACAGCCCAAACAAGTTTCAAAAAGGATGAGTTTGCAACTACTTTACTTTTGGAGAAAATTCAAAACATTCATTATTCAATAGGGCCCAAACTATCAAAAACCAGCGGTTTGAATGAACACACATTTCTTGGTAGAATCATGCAGGACTGAAATTTTTGATGTTTTTCTACTCCTCTCATGAGCCCAAACAAGTCTCTAAAAGCATGAGTTTGCAACTACTTTACTTTTGGAGAAAATTCAAAACATTCACTATTCAATAGAGCCCAATAGCAAAAATCAGGTTTTGAATGAAGAATCACATTTCTTGGTAAAATCATGCAGGATTGAAATTTTTGATGGTTTTTACTCCTCTCAACAGCCCAAACAAGTTTCTAAAAGGATGAGTTTGCAACTACTTTACTTTTGGAGAAAATTCAAAACATTCATTATTCAATAGGGCCCAAACTATCAAAAACCAGCGGTTTCAATGAACACACATTTCTTGGTAGAATCATGCAGGACTGAAATTTTTGATGTTTTTCTTCTCCTCTCATGAGCCCAAACAAGTCTCTAAAAGCATGAGTTTGCAACTACTTTACTTTTGGAGAAAATTCAAAACATTCATTATTCAATAGAGCCCAATAGCAAAAACCAGCGTTTTGAATGAAGAATCACATTTCTTGGTAGAATCATGCAGGATTGAAATTTTTGATGGTTTTTTACTCCTCTCAACAGCCCAAACAAGTTTCTAAAAGGATGAGTTTGCAACTACTTTACTTTTGGAGAAAATTCAAAACATTCATTATTCAATAGGGCCCAAACTATCAAAAACCAGCGGTTTCAATGAACACACATTTCTTGGTAGAATCATGCAGGACTGAAATTTTTGATGTTTTTCTACTCCTCTCATGAGCCCAAACAAGTCTCTAAAAGCATGAGTTTGCAACTACTTTACTTTTGGAGAAAATTCAAAACATTCATTATTCAATAGAGTCCAATAGCATAAACCAGCGTTTTGAATGAAGAATCACATTTCTTGGTAGAATCATGCAGGATTGAAATTTTTGATGGTTTTTTACTCCTCTCAACAGCCCAAACAAGTTTCTAAAAGGATGAGTTTGCAACTACTTTACTTTTGGAGAAAATTCAAAACATTCATTATTCAATAGGGCCCAAACTATCAAAAACCAGCGGATTCAATGAACACACATTTCTTGGTAGAATCATGCAGGACTGAAATTTTTGATGTTTTTCTACTCCTCTCATGAGCCCAAACAAGTCTCTAAAAGCATGAGTTTGCAACTACTTTACTTTTGGAGAAAATTCAAAACATTCATTATTCAATAGAGCCCAATAGCAAAAACCAGCGTTTTGAATGAAGAATTACATTTCTTGGTAGAATCATGCAGGATTGAAATTTTTGATGGATTTTTACTCCTCTCAACAGCCCAAACAAGTTTCTAAAAGGATGAGTTTGCAACTACTTTACTTTTGGAGAAAATTCAAAACATTCATTATTCAATAGGGCCCAAACTATCAAAAACCAGCGGTTTCAATGAACACACATTTCTTGGTAGAATCATGCAGGACTGAAATTTTTGATGTTTTTCTACTCCTCTCATGAGCCCAAACAAGTCTCTAAAAGCATGAGTTTGCAACTACTTTACTTTTGGAGAAAATTCAAAACATTCATTATTCAATAGAGCCCAATAGCAAAAACCAGCGTTTTGAATGAAGAATCACATTTCTTGGTAGAATCATGCAGGATTGAAATTTTTGATGGTTTTTTACTCCTCTCAACAGCCCAAACAAGTTTCTAAAAGGATGAGTTTGCAACTACTTTACTTTTGGAGAAAATTCAAAACATTCATTATTCAATAGGGCCCAAACTATCAAAAACCAGCGGTTTCAATGAACACACATTTCTTGGTAGAATCATGCAGGACTGAAATTTTTGATGTTTTTCTACTCATCTCATGAGCCCAAACAAGTCTCTAAAAGCATGAGTTTGCAACTACTTTACTTTTGGAGAAAATTCAAAACATTCATTATTCAATAGAGCCCAATAGCATAAACCAGCGTTTTGAATGAAGAATCACATTTCTTGGTAGAATCATGCAGGATTGAAATTTTTGATGGTTTTTTACTCCTCTCAACAGCCCAAACAAGTTTCTAAAAGGATGAGTTTGCAACTACTTTACTTTTGGAGAAAATTCAAAACATTCATTATTCAATAGGGCCCAAACTATCAAAAACCAGCGGTTTCAATGAACACACATTTCTTGGTAGAATCATGCAGGACTGAAATTTTTGATGTTTTTCTACTCCTCTCATGAGCCCAAACAAGTCTCTAAAAGCATGAGTTTGCAACTACTTTACTTTTGGAGAAAATTCAAAACATTCATTATTCAATAGAGCCCAATAGCAAAAACCAGCGTTTTGAATGAAGAATCACATTTCTTGGTAGAATCATGCAGGATTGAAATTTTTGATGGTTTTTTACTCCTCTCAACAGCCCAAACAAGTTTCTAAAAGGATGAGTTTGCAACTACTTTACTTTTGGAGAAAATTCAAAACATTCATTATTCAATAGGGCCCAAACTATCAAAAACCAACGGTTTCAATGAACACACATTTCTTGGTAGAATCATGCAGGACTGAAATTTTTGATGTTTTTCTACTCCTCTCATGAGCCCAAACAAGTCTCTAAAAGCATGAGTTTGCAACTACTTTACTTTTGGAGAAAATTCAAAACATTCATTATTCAATAGGGCCCAAACTATCAAAAACCAGCGGTTTGAATGAACACACATTTCTTGGTAGAATCATGCAGGACTGAAATTTTTGATGTTTTTCTACTCCTCTCATGAGCCCAAACAAGTCTCTAAAAGCATGAGTTTGCAACTACTTTACTTTTGGAGAAAATTCAAAACATTCATTATTCAATAGAGCCCAATAGCAAAAACCAGCGTTTTGAATGAAGAATTACATTTCTTGGTAGAATCATGCAGGATTGAAATTTTTGATGGTTTTTTACTCCTCTCAACAGCCCAAACAAGTTTCTAAAAGGATGAGTTTGCAACTACTTTACTTTTGGAGAAAATTCAAAACATTCATTATTCAATAGGGCCCAAACTATCAAAAACCAGCGGTTTCAATGAACACACATGTCTTGGTAGAATCATGCAGGACTGAAATTTTTGATGTTTTTCTACTCATCTCATGAGCCCAAACAAGTCTCTAAAAGCATGAGTTTGCAACTACTTTATTTTTGGAGAAAAATCAAAACATTCATTATTCAATAGAGCCCAATAGCAAAAAGCAGCGCTTTGAATGAAGAATCACATTTCTTGGTAGAATCATGCAGGATTGAAATTTTTGATGGTTTTTTACTCCTCTCAACAGCCCAAACAAGTTTCTAAAAGGATGAGTTTGCAACTACTTTACTTTTGGAGAAAATTCAAAACATTCATTATTCAATAGGGCCCAAACTATCAAAAACCAACGGTTTCAATGAACACACATTTCTTGGTAGAATCATGCAGGACTGAAATTTTTGATGTTTTTCTACTCCTCTCATGAGCCCAAACAAGTCTCTAAAAGCATGAGTTTGCAACTACTTTACTTTTGGAGAAAATTCAAAACATTCATTATTCAATAGGGCCCAAACTATCAAAAACCAGCGGTTTGAATGAACACACATTTCTTGGTAGAATCATGCAGGACTGAAATTTTTGATGTTTTTCTACTCCTCTCATGAGCCCAAACAAGTCTCTAAAAGCATGAGTTTGCAACTACTTTACTTTTGGAGAAAATTCAAAACATTCATTATTCAATAGGGCCCAAACTATCAAAAACCAGCGGTTTCAATGAACACACATTTCTTGGTAGAATCATGCAGGACTGAAATTTTTGATGTTTTTCTACTCCTCTCATGAGCCCAAACAAGTCTCTAAAAGCATGAGTTTGCAACTACTTTACTTTTGGAGAAAATTCAAAACATTCATTATTCAATAGAGCCCAATAGCAAAAACCAGCGTTTTGAATGAAGAATCACATTTCTTGGTAGAATCATGCAGGATTGAAATTTTTGATGGTTTTTTACTCCTCTCAACAGCCCAAACAAGTTTCTAAAAGGATGAGTTTGCAACTACTTTACTTTTGGAGAAAATTCAAAACATTCATTATTCAATAGGGCCCAAACTATCAAAAACCAGCGGTTTCAATGAACACACATTTCTTGGTAGAATCATGCAGGACTGAAATTTTTGATGTTTTTCTACTCATCTCATGAGCCCAAACAAGTCTCTAAAAGCATGAGTTTGCAACTACTTTACTTTTGGAGAAAATTCAAAACATTCATTATTCAATAGAGCCCAATAGCATAAACCAGCGTTTTGAATGAAGAATCACATTTCTTGGTAGAATCATGCAGGATTGAAATTTTTGATGGTTTTTTACTCCTCTCAACAGCCCAAACAAGTTTCTAAAAGGATGAGTTTGCAACTACTTTACTTTTGGAGAAAATTCAAAACATTCATTATTCAATAGGGCCCAAACTATCAAAAACCAGCGGTTTCAATGAACACACATTTCTTGGTAGAATCATGCAGGACTGAAATTTTTGATGTTTTTCTACTCCTCTCATGAGCCCAAACAAGTCTCTAAAAGCATGAGTTTGCAACTACTTTACTTTTGGAGAAAATTCAAAACATTCATTATTCAATAGAGCCCAATAGCAAAAACCAGCGTTTTGAATGAAGAATCACATTTCTTGGTAGAATCATGCAGGATTGAAATTTTTGATGGTTTTTTACTCCTCTCAACAGCCCAAACAAGTTTCTAAAAGGATGAGTTTGCAACTACTTTACTTTTGGAGAAAATTCAAAACATTCATTATTCAATAGGGCCCAAACTATCAAAAACCAACGGTTTCAATGAACACACATTTCTTGGTAGAATCATGCAGGACTGAAATTTTTGATGTTTTTCTACTCCTCTCATGAGCCCAAACAAGTCTCTAAAAGCATGAGTTTGCAACTACTTTACTTTTGGAGAAAATTCAAAACATTCATTATTCAATAGGGCCCAAACTATCAAAAACCAGCGGTTTGAATGAACACACATTTCTTGGTAGAATCATGCAGGACTGAAATTTTTGATGTTTTTCTACTCCTCTCATGAGCCCAAACAAGTCTCTAAAAGCATGAGTTTGCAACTACTTTACTTTTGGAGAAAATTCAAAACATTCATTATTCAATAGAGCCCAATAGCAAAAACCAGCGTTTTGAATGAAGAATTACATTTCTTGGTAGAATCATGCAGGATTGAAATTTTTGATGGTTTTTTACTCCTCTCAACAGCCCAAACAAGTTTCTAAAAGGATGAGTTTGCAACTACTTTACTTTTGGAGAAAATTCAAAACATTCATTATTCAATAGGGCCCAAACTATCAAAAACCAGCGGTTTCAATGAACACACATGTCTTGGTAGAATCATGCAGGACTGAAATTTTTGATGTTTTTCTACTCATCTCATGAGCCCAAACAAGTCTCTAAAAGCATGAGTTTGCAACTACTTTATTTTTGGAGAAAAATCAAAACATTCATTATTCAATAGAGCCCAATAGCAAAAAGCAGCGTTTTGAATGAAGAATCACATTTCTTGGTAGAATCATGCAGGATTGAAATTTTTGATGGTTTTTTACTCCTCTCAACAGCCCAAACAAGTTTCTAAAAGGATGAGTTTGCAACTACTTTACTTTTGGAGAAAATTCAAAACATTCATTATTCAATAGGGCCCAAACTATCAAAAACCAACGGTTTCAATGAACACACATTTCTTGGTAGAATCATGCAGGACTGAAATTTTTGATGTTTTTCTACTCCTCTCATGAGCCCAAACAAGTCTCTAAAAGCATGAGTTTGCAACTACTTTACTTTTGGAGAAAATTCAAAACATTCATTATTCAATAGGGCCCAAACTATCAAAAACCAGCGGTTTGAATGAACACACATTTCTTGGTAGAATCATGCAGGACTGAAATTTTTGATGTTTTTCTACTCCTCTCATGAGCCCAAACAAGTCTCTAAAAGCATGAGTTTGCAACTACTTTACTTTTGGAGAAAATTCAAAACATTCATTATTCAATAGAGCCCAATAGCAAAAACCAGCGTTTTGAATGAAGAATTACATTTCTTGGTAGAATCATGCAGGATTGAAATTTTTGATGGTTTTTTACTCCTCTCAACAGCCCAAACAAGTTTCTAAAAGGATGAGTTTGCAACTACTTTACTTTTGGAGAAAATTCAAAACATTCATTATTCAATAGGGCCCAAACTATCAAAAACCAGCGGTTTCAATGAACACACATGTCTTGGTAGAATCATGCAGGACTGAAATTTTTGATGTTTTTCTACTCATCTCATGAGCCCAAACAAGTCTCTAAAAGCATGAGTTTGCAACTACTTTATTTTTGGAGAAAAATCAAAACATTCATTATTCAATAGAGCCCAATAGCAAAAAGCAGCGTTTTGAATGAAGAATCACATTTCTTGGTAGAATCATGCAGGATTGAAATTTTTGATGGTTTTTTACTCCTCTCAACAGCCCAAACAAGTTTCTAAAAGGATGAGTTTGCAACTACTTTACTTTTGGAGAAAATTCAAAACATTCATTATTCAATAGGGCCCAAACTATCAAAAACCAGCGGTTTCAATGAACACACATTTCTTGGTAGAATCATGCAGGACTGAAATTTTTGATGTTTTTCCTACTCCTCTCATGAGCCCAATCAAGTCTCTAAAAGCATGAGTTTGCAACTACTTTACTTTTGGAGAAAATTCAAAACATTCATTATTCAATAGAGCCCAATAGCAAAAACCAGCGTTTTGAATGAAGAATCACATTTCTTGGTAGAATCATGCAGGATTGAAATTTTTGATGGTTTTTTACTCCTCTCAACAGCCCAAACAAGTTTCTAAAAGGATGAGTTTGCAACTACTTTACTTTTGGAGAAAATTCAAAACATTCATTATTCAATAGGGCCCAAACTATCAAAAACCAGCGGTTTCAATGAACACACATTTCTTGGTAGAATCATGCAGGACTGAAATTTTTGATGTTTTTCTACTCCTCTCATGAGCCCAAACAAGTCTCTAAAAGCATGAGTTTGCAACTACTTTACTTTTGGAGAAAATTCAAAACATTCATTATTCAATAGAGCCCAATAGCAAAAACCAGCGTTTTGAATGAAGAATCACATTTCTTGGTAGAATCATGCAGGATTGAAATTTTTGATGGTTTTTTACTCCTCTCAACAGCCCAAACAAGTTTCTAAAAGGATGAGTTTGCAACTACTTTACTTTTGGAGAAAATTCAAAACATTCATTATTCAATAGGGCCCAAACTATCAAAAACCAGCGGTTTCAATGAACACACATTTCTTGGTAGAATCATGCAGGACTGAAATTTTTGATGTTTTTCTTCTCCTCTCATGAGCCCAAACAAGTCTCTAAAAGCATGAGTTTGCAACTACTTTACTTTTGGAGAAAATTCAAAACATTCATTATTCAATAGAGCCCAATAGCAAAAACCAGCGTTTTGAATGAAGAATCACATTTCTTGGTAGAATCATGCAGGATTGAAATTTTTGATGGTTTTTTACTCCTCTCAACAGCCCAAGCAAGTTTCTAAAAGGATGAGTTTGCAACTACTTTACTTTTGGAGAAAATTCAAAACATTCATTATTCAATAGGGCCCAAACTATCAAAAACCAGCGGTTTCAATGAACACACATTTCTTGGTAGAATCATGCAGGACTGAAATTTTTGATGTTTTTCTACTCCTCTCATGAGCCCAAACAAGTCTCTAAAAGCATGAGTTTGCAACTACTTTACTTTTCGAGAAAATTCAAAACATTCACTATTCAATAGAGCCCAATAGCAAAAATCAGGTTTTGAATGAAGAATCACATTTCTTGGTAAAATCATGCAGGATTGAAATTTTTGATGGTTTTTTACTCCTCTCAACAGCCCAAACAAGTTTCTAAAAGGATGAGTTTGCAACTACTTTACTTTTGGAGAAAATTCAAAACATTCATTATTCAATAGGGCCCAAACTATCAAAAACCAGCGGTTTCAATGAACACACATTTCTTGGTAGAATCATGCAGGACTGAAATTTTTGATGTTTTTCTACTCCTCTCATGAGCCCAAACAAGTCTCTAAAAGCATGAGTTTGCAACTACTTTACTTTTGGAGAAAATTCAAAACATTCATTATTCAATAGAGTTCAATAGCAAAAACCAGCGTTTTGAATGAAGAATCACATTTCTTGGTAGAATCATGCAGGATTGAAATTTTTGATGGTTTTTTACTCCTCTCAACAGCCCAAACAAGTTTCTAAAAGGATGAGTTTGCAACTACTTTACTTTTGGAGAAAATTAAAAACATTCATTATTCAATAGGGCCCAAACTATCAAAAACCAGCCGTTTCAATGAACACACATGTCTTGGTAGAATCATGCAGGACTGAAATTTTTGATGTTTTTCTACTCATCTCATGAGCCCAAACAAGTCTCTAAAAGCATGAGTTTGCAACTACTTTACTTTTGGAGAAAATTCAAAACATTCATTATTCAATAGAGCCCAATAGCAAAAACCAGCGTTTTGAATGAAGAATCACATTTCTTGGTAGAATCATGCAGGATTGAAATTTTTGATGGTTTTTTACTCCTCTCAACAGCCCAAACAAGTTTCTAAAAGGATGAGTTTGCAACTACTTTACTTTTGGAGAAAATTCAAAACATTCATTATTCAATAGGGCCCAAACTATCAAAAACCAGCGGTTTCAATGAACACACATTTCTTGGTAGAATCATGCAGGACTGAAATTTTTGATGTTTTTCTACTCCTCTCATGAGCCCAAACAAGTCTCTAAAAGCATGAGTTTGCAACTACTTTACTTTTGGAGAAAATTCAAAACATTCATTATTCAATAGAGCCCAATAGCAAAAACCAGCGTTTTGAATGAAGAATCACATTTCTTGGTAGAATCATGCAGGATTGAAATTTTTGATGGTTTTTTACTCCTCTCAACAGCCCAAACAAGTTTCTAAAATGATGAGTTTGCAACTACTTTACTTTTGGAGAAAATTCAAAACATTCATTATTCAATAGGGCCCAAACTATCAAAATCCAGCGGTTTGAATGAACACATTTCTTGGTAGAATCATGCAGGACTGAAATTTTTGATGTTTTTCTACTCTTTTCATGAGCCCAAACAAGTCTCTAAAAGCATGAGTTTGCAACTACTTTACTTTTCGAGAAAATTCAAAACATTCACTATTCAATAGAGCCCAATAGCAAAAATCAGGTTTTGAATGAAGAATCACATTTCTTGGTAAAATCATGCAGGATTGAAATTTTTGATGGTTTTTTACTCCTCTCAACAGCCCAAACAAGTTTCTAAAAGGATGAGTTTGCAACTACTTTACTTTTGGAGAAAATTCAAAACATTCATTATTCAATAGGGCCCAAACTATCAAAAACCAGCGGTTTCAATGAACACACATTTCTTGGTAGAATCATGCAGGACTGAAATTTTTGATGTTTTTCTACTCCTCTCATGAGCCCAAACAAGTCTCTAAAAGCATGAGTTTGCAACTACTTTACTTTTGGAGAAAATTCAAAACATTCATTATTCAATAGAGCCCAATAGCAAAAACCAGCGTTTTGAATGAAGAATCACATTTCTTGGTAGAATCATGCAGGATTGAAATTTTTGATGGTTTTTTACTCCTCTCAACAGCCCAAACAAGTTTCTAAAAGGATGAGTTTGCAACTACTTTACTTTTGGAGAAAATTCAAAACATTCATTATTCAATAGGGCCCAAACTATCAAAAACCAGCGGTTTCAATGAACACACATTTATTGGTAGAATCATGCAGGACTGAAATTTTTGATGTTTTTCTACTCCTCTCATGAGCCCAAACAAGTCTCTAAAAGCATGAGTTTGCAACTACTTTACTTTTGGAGAAAATTCAAAACATTCATTATTCAATAGGGCCCAAACTATCAAAAACCAGCGGTTTGAATGAACACACATTTCTTGGTAGAATCATGCAGGACTGAAATTTTTGATGTTTTTCTACTCCTCTCATGAGCCCAAACAAGTCTCTAAAAGCATGAGTTTGCAACTACTTTACTTTTGGAGAAAATTCAAAACATTCACTATTCAATAGAGCCCAATAGCAAAAATCAGGTTTTGAATGAAGAATCACATTTCTTGGTAAAATCATGCAGGATTGAAATTTTTGATGGTTTTTTACTCCTCTCAACAGCCCAAACAAGTTTCTAAAAGGATGAGTTTGCAACTACTTTACTTTTGGAGAAAATTCAAAACATTCATTATTCAATAGGGCCCAAACTATCAAAAACCAGCGGTTTCAATGAACACACATTTCTTGGTAGAATCATGCAGGACTGAAATTTTTGATGTTTTTCTACTCCTCTCATGAGCCCAAACAAGTCTCTAAAAGCATGAGTTTGCAACTACTTTACTTTTGGAGAAAATTCAAAACATTCATTATTCAATAGAGCCCAATAGCAAAAACCAGCGTTTTGAATGAAGAATCACATTTCTTGGTAGAATCATGCAGGATTGAAATTTTTGATGGTTTTTTACTCCTCTCAACAGCCCAAACAAGTTTCTAAAAGGATGAGTTTGCAACTACTTTACTTTTGGAGAAAATTCAAAACATTCATTATTCAATAGGGCCCAAACTATCAAAAACCAGCGGTTTCAATGAACACACATTTCTTGGTAGAATCATGCAGGACTGAAATTTTTGATGTTTTTCTACTCCTCTCATGAGCCCAAACAAGTCTCTAAAAGCATGAGTTTGCAACTACTTTACTTTTGGAGAAAATTCAAAACATTCATTATTCAATAGGGCCCAAACTATCAAAAACCAGCGGTTTGAATGAACACACATTTCTTGGTAGAATCATGCAGGACTGAAATTTTTGATGTTTTTCTACTCCTCTCATGAGCCCAAACAAGTCTCTAAAAGCATGAGTTTGCAACTACTTTACTTTTGGAGAAAATTCAAAACATTCATTATTCAATAGAGCCCAATAGCAAAAACCAGCGTTTTGAATGAAGAATCACATTTCTTGGTAGAATCATGCAGGATTGAAATTTTTGATGGTTTTTTACTCCTCTCAACAGCCCAAACAAGTTTCTAAAAGGATGAGTTTGCAACTACTTTACTTTTGGAGAAAATTCAAAACATTCATTATTCAATAGGGCCCAAACTATCAAAAACCAGCGGTTTCAATGAACACACATTTCTTGGTAGAATCATGCAGGACTGAAATTTTTGATGTTTTTCTACTCCTCTCATGAGCCCAAACAAGTTTCTAAAAGCATGAGTTTGCAACTACTTTACTTTTGGAGAAAATTCAAAACATTCACTATTCAATAGAGCCCATTAGCAAAAATCAGGTTTTGAATGAAGAATCACATTTCTTGGTAAAATCATGCAGGATTGAAATTTTTGATGGTTTTTTACTCCTCTCAACAGCCCAAACAAGTTTCTAAAAGGATGAGTTTGCAACTACTTTACTTTTGGAGAAAATTCAAAACATTCATTATTCAATAGGGCCCAAACTATCAAAAACCAGCGGTTTCAATGAACACACATTTCTTGGTAGAATCATGCAGGACTGAAATTTTTGATGTTTTTCTACTCCTCTCATGAGCCCAAACAAGTCTCTAAAAGCATGAGTTTGCAACTACTTTACTTTTGGAGAAAATTCAAAACATTCACTATTCAATAGAGCCCAATAGCAAAAATCAGGTTTTGAATGAAGAATCACATTTCTTGGTAAAATCATGCAGGATTGAAATTTTTGATGGTTTTTTACTCCTCTCAACAGCCCAAACAAGTTTCTAAAAGGATGAGTTTGCAACTACTTTACTTTTGGAGAAAATTCAAAACATTCATTATTCAATAGGGCCCAAACTATCAAAAACCAGCGGTTTCAATGAACACACATTTCTTGGTAGAATCATGCAGGACTGAAATTTTTGATGTTTTTCTACTCCTCTCATGAGCCCAAACAAGTCTCTAAAAGCATGAGTTTGCAACTACTTTACTTTTGGAGAAAATTCAAAACATTCATTATTCAATAGAGCCCAATAGCAAAAACCAGCGTTTTGAATGAAGAATCACATTTCTTGGAAGAATCATGCAGGATTGAAATTTTTGATGGTTTTTTACTCCTCTCAACAGCCCAAACAAGTTTCTAAAAGGATGAGTTTGCAACTACTTTACTTTTGGAGAAAATTCAAAACATTCATTATTCAATAGGGCCCAAACTATCAAAAACCAGCGGTTTCAATGAACACACATTTCTTGGTAGAATCATGCAGGACTGAAATTTTTGATGTTTTTCTACTCCTCTCATGAGCCCAAACAAGTCTCTAAAAGCATGAGTTTGCAACTACTTTACTTTTGGAGAAAATTCAAAACATTCATTATTCAATAGAGCCCAATAGCAAAAACCAGCGTTTTGAATGAAGAATCACATTTCTTGGTAGAATCATGCAGGATTGAAATTTTTGATGGTTTTTTACTCCTCTCAACAGCCCAAACAAGTTTCTAAAAGGATGAGTTTGCAACTACTTTACTTTTGGAGAAAATTCAAAACATTCATTATTCAATAGGGCCCAAACTATCAAAATCCAGCGGTTTGAATGAACACATTTCTTGGTAGAATCATGCAGGACTGAAATTTTTGATGTTTTTCTACTCTTTTCATGAGCCCAAACAAGTCTCTAAAAGCATGAGTTTGCAACTACTTTACTTTTGGAGAAAATTCAAAACATTCACTATTCAATAGAGCCCAATAGTAAAAATCAGGTTTTGAATGAAGAATCACATTTCTTGGTAAAATCATGCAGGATTGAAATTTTTGATGGTTTTTTACTCCTCTCAACAGCCCAAACAAGTTTCTAAAAGGATGAGTTTGCAACTACTTTACTTTTGGAGAAAATTCAAAACATTCATTATTCAATAGGGCCCAAACTATCAAAAACCAGCGGTTTCAATGAACACACATTTCTTGGTAGAATCATGCAGGACTGAAATTTTTGATGTTTTTCTACTCCTCTCATGAGCCCAAACAAGTCTCTAAAAGCATGAGTTTGCAACTACTTTACTTTTGGAGAAAATTCAAAACATTCATTATTCAATAGAGCCCAATAGCAAAAACCAGCGTTTTGAATGAAGAATCACATTTCTTGGTAGAATCATGCAGGATTGAAATTTTTGATGGTTTTTTACTCCTCTCAACAGCCCAAACAAGTTTCTAAAAGGATGAGTTTGCAACTACTTTACTTTTGGAGAAAATTCAAAACATTCATTATTCAATAGGGCCCAAACTATCAAAAACCAGCGGTTTGAATGAACACATTTCTTGGTAGAATCATGCAGGACTGAAATTTTTGATGTTTTTCTACTCCTCTCATGAGCCCAAACAAGTCTCTAAAAGCATGAGTTTGCAACTACTTTACTTTTGGAGAAAATTCAAAACATTCACTATTCAATAGAGCCCAATAGCAAAAATCAGGTTTTGAATGAAGAATCACATTTCTTGGTAAAATCATGCAGGATTGAAATTTTTGATGGTTTTTTACTCCTCTCAACAGCCCAAACAAGTTTCTAAAAGGATGAGTTTGCAACTACTTTACTTTTGGAGAAAATTCAAAACATTCATTATTCAATAGGGCCCAAACTATCAAAAACCAGCGGTTTCAATGAACACACATTTCTTGGTAGAATCATGCAGGACTGAAATTTTTGATGTTTTTCTACTCCTCTCATGAGCCCAAACAAGTCTCTAAAAGCATGAGTTTGCAACTACTTTACTTTTGGAGAAAATTCAAAACATTCATTATTCAATAGGGCCCAAACTATCAAAAACCAGCGGTTTGAATGAACACACATTTCTTGGTAGAATCATGCAGGACTGAAATTTTTGATGTTTTTCTACTCCTCTCATGAGCCCAAACAAGTCTCTAAAAGCATGAGTTTGCAACTACTTTACTTTTGGAGAAAATTCAAAACATTCACTATTCAATAGAGCCCAATAGCAAAAATCAGGTTTTGAATGAAGAATCACATTTCTTGGTAAAATCTTGCAGGATTGAAATTTTTGATGGTTTTTTACTCCTCTCAACAGCCCAAACAAGTTTCTAAAAGGATGAGTTTGCAACTACTTTACTTTTGGAGAAAATTCAAAACATTCATTATTCAATAGGGCCCAAACTATCAAAAACCAGCGGTTTCAATGAACACACATTTCTTGGTAGAATCATGCAGGACTGAAATTTTTGATGTTTTTCTACTCCTCTCATGAGCCCAAACAAGTCTCTAAAAGCATGAGTTTGCAACTACTTTACTTTTGGAGAAAATTCAAAACATTCATTATTCAATAGAGCCCAATAGCAAAAACCAGCGTTTTGAATGAAGAATCACATTTCTTGGTAGAATCATGCAGGATTGAAATTTTTGATGGTTTTTTACTCCTCTCAACAGCCCAAACAAGTTTCTAAAAGAATGAGTTTGCAACTACTTTACTTTTGGAGAAAATTCAAAACATTCATTATTCAATAGGGCCCAAACTATCAAAAACCAGCGGTTTCAATGAACACACATTTCTTGGTAGAATCATGCAGGACTGAAATTTTTGATGTTTTTCTACTCCTCTCATGAGCCCAAACAAGTCTCTAAAAGCATGAGTTTGCAACTACTTTACTTTTGGAGAAAATTCAAAACATTCATTATTCAATAGAGCCCAATAGCAAAAACCAGCGTTTTGAATGAAGAATCACATTTCTTGGTAGAATCATGCAGGATTGAAATTTTTGATGGTTTTTTACTCCTCTCAACAGCCCAAACAAGTTTCTAAAAGGATGAGTTTGCAACTACTTTACTTTTGGAGAAAATTCAAAACATTCATTATTCAATAGGGCCCAAACTATCAAAAACCAGCGGTTTCAATGAACACACATTTCTTGGTAGAATCATGCAGGACTGAAATTTTTGATGTTTTTCTACTCCTCTCATGAGCCCAAACAAGTCTCTAAAAGCATGAGTTTGCAACTACTTTACTTTTGGAGAAAATTCAAAACATTCATTATTCAATAGAGCCCAACAGCAAAAACCAGCGTTTTGAATGAAGAATCACATTTCTTGGTAGAATCATGCAGGATTGAAATTTTTGATGGTTTTTTACTCCTCTCAACAGCCCAAACAAGTTTCTAAAAGGATGAGTTTGCAACTACTTTACTTTTGGAGAAAATTCAAAACATTCATTATTCAATAGGGCCCAAACTATCAAAAACCAGCGGTTTCAATGAACACACATTTCTTGGTAGAATCATGCAGGACTGAAATTTTTGATGTTTTTCTACTCCTCTCATGAGCCCAAACAAGTCTCTAAAAGCATGAGTTTGCAACTACTTTACTTTTGGAGAAAATTCAAAACATTCATTATTCAATAGAGCCCAATAGCAAAAACCAGCGTTTTGAATGAAGAATCACATTTCTTGGTAGAATCATGCAGGATTGAAATTTTTGATGGTTTTTTACTCCTCTCAACAGCCCAAACAAGTTTCTAAAAGGATGAGTTTGCAACTACTTTACTTTTGGAGAAAATTCAAAACATTCATTATTCAATAGGGCCCAAACTATCAAAAACCAGCGGTTTCAATGAACACACATTTCTTGGTAGAATCATGCAGGACTGAAATTTTTGATGTTTTTCTACTCCTCTCATGAGCCCAAACAAGTCTCTAAAAGCATGAGTTTGCAACTACTTTACTTTTGGAGAAAATTCAAAACATTCATTATTCAATAGGGCCCAAACTATCAAAAACCAGCGGTTTCAATGAACACACATTTCTTGGTAGAATCATGCAGGACTGAAATTTTTGATGTTTTTCTACTCCTCTCATGAGCCCAAACAAGTCTCTAAAAGCATGAGTTTGCAACTACTTTACTTTTGGAGAAAATTCAAAACATTCATTATTCAATAGGGCCCAAACTATCAAAAACCAGCGGTTTGAATGAACACACATTTCTTGGTAGAATCATGCAGGACTGAAATTTTTGATGTTTTTCTACTCCTCTCATGAGTCCAAACAAGTCTCTAAAAGCATGAGTTTGCAACTACTTTACTTTTGGAGAAAATTCAAAACATTCATTATTCAATAGAGCCCAATAGCAAAAATCAGGTTTTGAATGAAGAATCACATTTCTTGGTAAAATCATGCAGGATTGAAATTTTTGATGGTTTTTTACTCCTCTCAACAGCCCAAACAAGTTTCTAAAAGGATGAGTTTGCAACTACTTTACTTTTGGAGAAAATTCAAAACATTCATTATTCAATAGGGCCCAAACTATCAAAAACCAGCGGTTTCAATGAACACACATTTCTTGGTAGAATCATGCAGGACTGAAATTTTTGATGTTTTTCTACTCCTCTCATGAGCCCAAACAAGTCTCTAAAAGCATGAGTTTGCAACTACTTTACTTTTGGAGAAAATTCAAAACATTCATTATTCAATAGGGCCCAAACTATCAAAAACCAGCGGTTTGAATGAACACACATTTCTTGGTAGAATCATGCAGGACTGAAATTTTTGATGTTTTTCTACTCCTCTCATGAGCCCAAACAAGTCTCTAAAAGCATGAGTTTGCAACTACTTTACTTTTGGAGAAAATTCAAAACATTCACTATTCAATAGAGCCCAATAGCAAAAATCAGGTTTTGAATGAAGAATCACATTTCTTGGTAAAATCTTGCAGGATTGAAATTTTTGATGGTTTTTTACTCCTCTCAACAGCCCAAACAAGTTTCTAAAAGGATGAGTTTGCAACTACTTTACTTTTGGAGAAAATTCAAAACATTCATTATTCAATAGGGCCCAAACTATCAAAAACCAGCGGTTTCAATGAACACACATTTCTTGGTAGAATCATGCAGGACTGAAATTTTTGATGTTTTTCTACTCCTCTCATGAGCCCAAACAAGTCTCTAAAAGCATGAGTTTGCAACTACTTTACTTTTGGAGAAAATTCAAAACATTCATTATTCAATAGAGCCCAATAGCAAAAACCAGCGTTTTGAATGAAGAATCACATTTCTTGGTAGAATCATGCAGGATTGAAATTTTTGATGGTTTTTTACTCCTCTCAACAGCCCAAACAAGTTTCTAAAAGAATGAGTTTGCAACTACTTTACTTTTGGAGAAAATTCAAAACATTCATTATTCAATAGGGCCCAAACTATCAAAAACCAGCGGTTTCAATGAACACACATTTCTTGGTAGAATCATGCAGGACTGAAATTTTTGATGTTTTTCTACTCCTCTCATGAGCCCAAACAAGTCTCTAAAAGCATGAGTTTGCAACTACTTTACTTTTGGAGAAAATTCAAAACATTCATTATTCAATAGAGCCCAATAGCAAAAACCAGCGTTTTGAATGAAGAATCACATTTCTTGGTAGAATCATGCAGGATTGAAATTTTTGATGGTTTTTTACTCCTCTCAACAGCCCAAACAAGTTTCTAAAAGGATGAGTTTGCAACTACTTTACTTTTGGAGAAAATTCAAAACATTCATTATTCAATAGGGCCCAAACTATCAAAAACCAGCGGTTTCAATGAACACACATTTCTTGGTAGAATCATGCAGGACTGAAATTTTTGATGTTTTTCTACTCCTCTCATGAGCCCAAACAAGTCTCTAAAAGCATGAGTTTGCAACTACTTTACTTTTGGAGAAAATTCAAAACATTCATTATTCAATAGAGCCCAATAGCAAAAACCAGCGTTTTGAAAGAAGAATCACATTTCTTGGTAGAATCATGCAGGATTGAAATTTTTGATGGTTTTTTACTCCTCTCAACAGCCCAAACAAGTTTCTAAAAGGATGAGTTTGCAACTACTTTACTTTTGGAGAAAATTCAAAACATTCATTATTCAATAGGGCCCAAACTATCAAAAACCAGCGGTTTGAATGAACACACATTTCTTGGTAGAATCATGCAGGACTGAAATTTTTGATGTATTTCCACTCCTCTCATGAGCCCAAACAAGTCTCTAAAAGCATGAGTTTGCAACTACTTTACTTTTGGAGAAAATTCAAAACATTCATTATTCAATAGGGCCCAAACTATCAAAAACCAGCGGTTTGAATGAACACACATTTCTTGGTAGAATCATGCAGGACTGAAATTTTTGATGTTTTTCTACTCCTCTCATGAGCCCAAACAAGTCTCTAAAAGCATGAGTTTGCAACTACTTTACTTTTGGAGAAAATTCAAAACATTCACTATTCAATAGAGCCCAATAGCAAAAATCAGGTTTTGAATGAAGAATCACATTTCTTGGTAAAATCATGCAGGATTGAAATTTTTGATGGTTTTTTACTCCTCTAAACAGCCCAAACAAGTTTCTAAAAGGATGAGTTTGCAACTACTTTATTTTTGGAGAAAATTCAAAACATTCATTATTCAATAGGGCCCAAACTATCAAAAACCAGCGGTTTCAATGAACACACATTTCTTGGTAGAATCATGCAGGACTGAAATTTTTGATGTTTTTCTACTCCTCTCATGAGCCCAAACAAGTCTCTAAAAGCATGAGTTTGCAACTACTTTACTTTTGGAGAAAATTCAAAACATTCATTATTCAATAGGGCCCAAACTATCAAAAACCAGCGGTTTGAATGAACACACATTTCTTGGTAGAATCATGCAGGACTGAAATTTTTGATGTTTTTCTACTCCTCTCATGAGTCCAAACAAGTCTCTAAAAGCATGAGTTTGCAACTACTTTACTTTTGGAGAAAATTCAAAACATTCATTATTCAATAGAGCCCAATAGCAAAAATCAGGTTTTGAATGAAGAATCACATTTCTTGGTAAAATCATGCAGGATTGAAATTTTTGATGGTTTTTTACTCCTCTCAACAGCCCAAACAAGTTTCTAAAAGGATGAGTTTGCAACTACTTTACTTTTGGAGAAAATTCAAAACATTCATTATTCAATAGGGCCCAAACTATCAAAAACCAGCGGTTTCAATGAACACACATTTCTTGGTAGAATCATGCAGGACTGAAATTTTTGATGTTTTTCTACTCCTCTCATGAGCCCAAACAAGTCTCTAAAAGCATGAGTTTGCAACTACTTTACTTTTGGAGAAAATTCAAAACATTCACTATTCAATAGAGCCCAATAGCAAAAATCAGGTTTTGAATGAAGAATCACATTTCTTGGTAAAATCATGCAGGATTGAAATTTTTGATGGTTTTTTACTCCTCTCAACAGCCCAAACAAGTTTCTAAAAGGATGAGTTTGCAACTACTTTACTTTTGGAGAAAATTCAAAACATTCATTATTCAATAGGGCCCAAACTATCAAAAACCAGCGGTTTCAATGAACACACATTTCTTGGTAGAATCATGCAGGACTGAAATTTTTGATGTTTTTCTACTCCTTTCATGAGCCCAAACAAGTCTCTAAAAGCAAGAGTTTGCAACTACTTTACTTTTGGAGAAAATTCAAAACATTCATTATTCAATAGAGCCCAATAGCAAAAACCAGCGTTTTGAATGAAGAATCACATTTCTTGGTAGAATCATGCAGGATTGAAATTTTTGATGGTTTTTTACTCCTCTCAACAGCCCAAACAAGTTTCTAAAAGGATGAGTTTGCAACTACTTTACTTTTGGAGAAAATTCAAAACATTCATTATTCAATAGGGCCCAAACTATCAAAAACCAGCGGTTTGAATGAACACACATTTCTTGGTAGAATCATGCAGGACTGAAATTTTTGATGTTTTTCTACTCCTCTCATGAGCCCAAACAAGTCTCTAAAAGCATGAGTTTGCAACTACTTTACTTTTGGAGAAAATTCAAAACATTCATTATTCTGTAGAGCCCAATAGCAAAAAGCAGCGTTTTGAATGAAGAATCACATTTCTTGGTAGAATCATGCAGGATTGAAATTTTTGATGGTTTTTTACTCCTCTCAACAGCCCAAACAAGTTTCTAAAAGGATGAGTTTGCAACTACTTTACTTTTGGAGAAAATTCAAAACATTCATTATTCAATAGGGCCCAAACTATCAAAAACCAGCCGTTTCAATGAACACACATGTCTTGGTAGAATCATGCAGGACTGAAATTTTTAATGTTTTTCTACTCATCTCATGAGCCCAAACAAGTCTCTAAAAGCATGAGTTTGCAACTACTTTACTTTTGGAGAAAATTCAAAACATTCACTATTCAATAGAGCCCAATAGTAAAAATCAGGTTTTGAATGAAGAATCACATTTCTTGGTAAAATCATGCAGGATTGAAATTTTTGATGGTTTTTTACTCCTCTCAACAGCCCAAACAAGTTTCTAAAAGGATGAGTTTGCAACTACTTTACTTTTGGAGAAAATTCAAAACATTCATTATTCAATAGGGCCCAAACTATCAAAAACCAGCGGTTTCAATGAACACACATTTCTTGGTAGAATCATGCAGGACTGAAATTTTTGATGTTTTTCTACTCCTCTCATGAGCCCAAACAAGTCTCTAAAAGCATGAGTTTGCAACTACTTTACTTTTGGAGAAAATTCAAAACATTCATTATTCAATAGAGCCCAATAGCAAAAACCAGCGTTTTGAATGAAGAATCACATTTCTTGGTAGAATCATGCAGGATTGAAATTTTTGATGGTTTTTTACTCCTCTCAACAGCCCAAACAAGTTTCTAAAAGGATGAGTTTGCAACTACTTTACTTTTGGAGAAAATTCAAAACATTCATTATTCAATAGGGCCCAAACTATCAAAAACCAGCGGTTTGAATGAACACATTTCTTGGTAGAATCATGCAGGACTGAAATTTTTGATGTTTTTCTACTCCTCTCATGAGCCCAAACAAGTCTCTAAAAGCATGAGTTTGCAACTACTTTACTTTTGGAGAAAATTCAAAACATTCACTATTCAATAGAGCCCAATAGCAAAAATCAGGTTTTGAATGAAGAATCACATTTCTTGGTAAAATCATGCAGGATTGAAATTTTTGATGGTTTTTTACTCCTCTCAACAGCCCAAACAAGTTTCTAAAAGGATGAGTTTGCAACTACTTTACTTTTGGAGAAAATTCAAAACATTCATTATTCAATAGGGCCCAAACTATCAAAAACCAGCGGTTTCAATGAACACACATTTCTTGGTAGAATCATGCAGGACTGAAATTTTTGATGTTTTTCTACTCCTCTCATGAGCCCAAACAAGTCTCTAAAAGCATGAGTTTGCAACTACTTTACTTTTGGAGAAAATTCAAAACATTCATTATTCAATAGAGCCCAATAGCAAAAACCAGCGTTTTGAATGAAGAATCACATTTCTTGGTAGAATCATGCAGGATTGAAATTTTTGATGGTTTTTTACTCCTCTCAACAGCCCAAACAAGTTTCTAAAAGAATGAGTTTGCAACTACTTTACTTTTGGAGAAAATTCAAAACATTCATTATTCAATAGGGCCCAAACTATCAAAAACCAGCGGTTTCAATGAACACACATTTCTTGGTAGAATCATGCAGGACTGAAATTTTTGATGTTTTTCTACTCCTCTCATGAGCCCAAACAAGTCTCTAAAAGCATGAGTTTGCAACTACTTTACTTTTGGAGAAAATTCAAAACATTCATTATTCAATAGAGCCCAATAGCAAAAACCAGCGTTTTGAATGAAGAATCACATTTCTTGGTAGAATCATGCAGGATTGAAATTTTTGATGGTTTTTTACTCCTCTCAACAGCCCAAACAAGTTTCTAAAAGGATGAGTTTGCAACTACTTTACTTTTGGAGAAAATTCAAAACATTCATTATTCAATAGGGCCCAAACTATCAAAAACCAGCGGTTTCAATGAACACACATTTCTTGGTAGAATCATGCAGGACTGAAATTTTTGATGTTTTTCTACTCCTCTCATGAGCCCAAACAAGTCTCTAAAAGCATGAGTTTGCAACTACTTTACTTTTGGAGAAAATTCAAAACATTCATTATTCAATAGAGCCCAACAGCAAAAACCAGCGTTTTGAATGAAGAATCACATTTCTTGGTAGAATCATGCAGGATTGAAATTTTTGATGGTTTTTTACTCCTCTCAACAGCCCAAACAAGTTTCTAAAAGGATGAGTTTGCAACTACTTTACTTTTGGAGAAAATTCAAAACATTCATTATTCAATAGGGCCCAAACTATCAAAAACCAGCGGTTTCAATGAACACACATTTCTTGGTAGAATCATGCAGGACTGAAATTTTTGATGTTTTTCTACTCCTCTCATGAGCCCAAACAAGTCTCTAAAAGCATGAGTTTGCAACTACTTTACTTTTGGAGAAAATTCAAAACATTCATTATTCAATAGAGCCCAATAGCAAAAACCAGCGTTTTGAATGAAGAATCACATTTCTTGGTAGAATCATGCAGGATTGAAATTTTTGATGGTTTTTTACTCCTCTCAACAGCCCAAACAAGTTTCTAAAAGGATGAGTTTGCAACTACTTTACTTTTGGAGAAAATTCAAAACATTCATTATTCAATAGGGCCCAAACTATCAAAAACCAGCGGTTTCAATGAACACACATTTCTTGGTAGAATCATGCAGGACTGAAATTTTTGATGTTTTTCTACTCCTCTCATGAGCCCAAACAAGTCTCTAAAAGCATGAGTTTGCAACTACTTTACTTTTGGAGAAAATTCAAAACATTCATTATTCAATAGGGCCCAAACTATCAAAAACCAGCGGTTTCAATGAACACACATTTCTTGGTAGAATCATGCAGGACTGAAATTTTTGATGTTTTTCTACTCCTCTCATGAGCCCAAACAAGTCTCTAAAAGCATGAGTTTGCAACTACTTTACTTTTGGAGAAAATTCAAAACATTCATTATTCAATAGGGCCCAAACTATCAAAAACCAGCGGTTTGAATGAACACACATTTCTTGGTAGAATCATGCAGGACTGAAATTTTTGATGTTTTTCTACTCCTCTCATGAGTCCAAACAAGTCTCTAAAAGCATGAGTTTGCAACTACTTTACTTTTGGAGAAAATTCAAAACATTCATTATTCAATAGAGCCCAATAGCAAAAATCAGGTTTTGAATGAAGAATCACATTTCTTGGTAAAATCATGCAGGATTGAAATTTTTGATGGTTTTTTACTCCTCTCAACAGCCCAAACAAGTTTCTAAAAGGATGAGTTTGCAACTACTTTACTTTTGGAGAAAATTCAAAACATTCATTATTCAATAGGGCCCAAACTATCAAAAACCAGCGGTTTCAATGAACACACATTTCTTGGTAGAATCATGCAGGACTGAAATTTTTGATGTTTTTCTACTCCTCTCATGAGCCCAAACAAGTCTCTAAAAGCATGAGTTTGCAACTACTTTACTTTTGGAGAAAATTCAAAACATTCATTATTCAATAGGGCCCAAACTATCAAAAACCAGCGGTTTGAATGAACACACATTTCTTGGTAGAATCATGCAGGACTGAAATTTTTGATGTTTTTCTACTCCTCTCATGAGCCCAAACAAGTCTCTAAAAGTATGAGTTTGCAACTACTTTACTTTTGGAGAAAATTCAAAACATTCACTATTCAATAGAGCCCAATAGCAAAAATCAGGTTTTGAATGAAGAATCACATTTCTTGGTAAAATCTTGCAGGATTGAAATTTTTGATGGTTTTTTACTCCTCTCAACAGCCCAAACAAGTTTCTAAAAGGATGAGTTTGCAACTACTTTACTTTTGGAGAAAATTCAAAACATTCATTATTCAATAGGGCCCAAACTATCAAAAACCAGCGGTTTCAATGAACACACATTTCTTGGTAGAATCATGCAGGACTGAAATTTTTGATGTTTTTCTACTCCTCTCATGAGCCCAAACAAGTCTCTAAAAGCATGAGTTTGCAACTACTTTACTTTTGGAGAAAATTCAAAACATTCATTATTCAATAGAGCCCAATAGCAAAAACCAGCGTTTTGAATGAAGAATCACATTTCTTGGTAGAATCATGCAGGATTGAAATTTTTGATGGTTTTTTACTCCTCTCAACAGCCCAAACAAGTTTCTAAAAGAATGAGTTTGCAACTACTTTACTTTTGGAGAAAATTCAAAACATTCATTATTCAATAGGGCCCAAACTATCAAAAACCAGCGGTTTCAATGAACACACATTTCTTGGTAGAATCATGCAGGACTGAAATTTTTGATGTTTTTCTACTCCTCTCATGAGCCCAAACAAGTCTCTAAAAGCATGAGTTTGCAACTACTTTACTTTTGGAGAAAATTCAAAACATTCATTATTCAATAGAGCCCAATAGCAAAAACCAGCGTTTTGAATGAAGAATCACATTTCTTGGTAGAATCATGCAGGATTGAAATTTTTGATGGTTTTTTACTCCTCTCAACAGCCCAAACAAGTTTCTAAAAGGATGAGTTTGCAACTACTTTACTTTTGGAGAAAATTCAAAACATTCATTATTCAATAGGGCCCAAACTATCAAAAACCAGCGGTTTCAATGAACACACATTTCTTGGTAGAATCATGCAGGACTGAAATTTTTGATGTTTTTCTACTCCTCTCATGAGCCCAAACAAGTCTCTAAAAGCATGAGTTTGCAACTACTTTACTTTTGGAGAAAATTCAAAACATTCATTATTCAATAGAGCCCAATAGCAAAAACCAGCGTTTTGAATGAAGAATCACATTTCTTGGTAGAATCATGCAGGATTGAAATTTTTGATGGTTTTTTACTCCTCTCAACAGCCCAAACAAGTTTCTAAAAGAATGAGTTTGCAACTACTTTACTTTTGGAGAAAATTCAAAACATTCATTATTCAATAGGGCCCAAACTATCAAAAACCAGCGGTTTCAATGAACACACATTTCTTGGTAGAATCATGCAGGACTGAAATTTTTGATGTTTTTCTACTCCTCTCATGAGCCCAAACAAGTCTCTAAAAGCATGAGTTTGCAACTACTTTACTTTTGGAGAAAATTCAAAACATTCATTATTCAATAGAGCCCAATAGCAAAAACCAGCGTTTTGAATGAAGAATCACATTTCTTGGTAGAATCATGCAGGATTGAAATTTTTGATGGTTTTTTACTCCTCTCAACAGCCCAAACAAGTTTCTAAAAGGATGAGTTTGCAACTACTTTACTTTTGGAGAAAATTCAAAACATTCATTATTCAATAGGGCCCAAACTATCAAAAACCAGCGGTTTCAATGAACACACATTTCTTGGTAGAATCATGCAGGACTGAAATTTTTGATGTTTTTCTACTCCTCTCATGAGCCCAAACAAGTCTCTAAAAGCATGAGTTTGCAACTACTTTACTTTTGGAGAAAATTCAAAACATTCATTATTCAATAGGGCCCAAACTATCAAAAACCAGCGGTTTGAATGAACACACATTTCTTGGTAGAATCATGCAGGACTGAAATTTTTGATGTTTTTCTACTCCTCTCATGAGCCCAAACAAGTCTCTAAAAGCATGAGTTTGCAACTACTTTACTTTTGGAGAAAATTCAAAACATTCATTATTCAATAGGGCCCAAACTATCAAAAACCAGCGGTTTGAATGAACACACATTTCTTGGTAGAATCATGCAGGACTGAAATTTTTGATGTTTTTCTACTCCTCTCATGAGCCCAAACAAGTCTCTAAAAGCATGAGTTTGCAACTACTTTACTTTTGGAGAAAATTCAAAACATTCACTATTCAATAGAGCCCAATAGCAAAAATCAGGTTTTGAATGAAGAATCACATTTCTTGGTAAAATCATGCAGGATTGAAATTTTTGATGGTTTTTTACTCCTCTCAACAGCCCAAACAAGTTTCTAAAAGGATGAGTTTGCAACTACTTTACTTTTGGAGAAAATTCAAAACATTCATTATTCAATAGGGCCCAAACTATCAAAAACCAGCGGTTTCAATGAACACACATTTCTTGGTAGAATCATGCAGGACTGAAATTTTTGATGTTTTTCTACTCCTCTCATGAGCCCAAACAAGTCTCTAAAAGCATGAGTTTGCAACTACTTTACTTTTGGAGAAAATTCAAAACATTCACTATTCAATAGAGCCCAATAGCAAAAATCAGGTTTTGAATGAAGAATCACATTTCTTGGTAAAATCATGCAGGATTGAAATTTTTGATGTTTTTCTACTCCTCTCATGAGCCCAAACAAGTCTCTAAAAGCATGAGTTTGCAACTACTTTACTTTTGGAGAAAATTCAAAACATTCATTATTCAATAGGGCCCAAACTATCAAAAACCAGCGGTTTGAATGAACACACATTTCTTGGTAGAATCATGCAGGACTGAAATTTTTGATGTATTTCCACTCCTCTCATGAGCCCAAACAAGTCTCTAAAAGCATGAGTTTGCAACTACTTTACTTTTGGAGAAAATTCAAAACATTCATTATTCAATAGGGCCCAAACTATCAAAAACCAGCGGTTTGAATGAACACACATTTCTTGGTAGAATCATGCAGGACTGAAATTTTTGATGTTTTTCTACTCCTCTCATGAGCCCAAACAAGTCTCTAAAAGCATGAGTTTGCAACTACTTTACTTTTGGAGAAAATTCAAAACATTCACTATTCAATAGAGCCCAATAGCAAAAATCAGGTTTTGAATGAAGAATCACATTTCTTGGTAAAATCATGCAGGATTGAAATTTTTGATGGTTTTTTACTCCTCTCAACAGCCCAAACAAGTTTCTAAAAGGATGAGTTTGCAACTACTTTACTTTTGGAGAAAATTCAAAACATTCATTATTCAATAGGGCCCAAACTATCAAAAACCAGCGGTTTCAATGAACACACATTTCTTGGTAGAATCATGCAGGACTGAAATTTTTGATGTTTTTCTACTCCTCTCATGAGCCCAAACAAGTCTCTAAAAGCATGAGTTTGCAACTACTTTACTTTTGGAGAAAATTCAAAACATTCATTATTCAATAGGGCCCAAACTATCAAAAACCAGCGGTTTGAATGAACACACATTTCTTGGTAGAATCATGCAGGACTGAAATTTTTGATGTTTTTCTACTCCTCTCATGAGTCCAAACAAGTCTCTAAAAGCATGAGTTTGCAACTACTTTACTTTTGGAGAAAATTCAAAACATTCATTATTCAATAGAGCCCAATAGCAAAAATCAGGTTTTGAATGAAGAATCACATTTCTTGGTAAAATCATGCAGGATTGAAATTTTTGATGGTTTTTTACTCCTCTCAACAGCCCAAACAAGTTTCTAAAAGGATGAGTTTGCAACTACTTTACTTTTGGAGAAAATTCAAAACATTCATTATTCAATAGGGCCCAAACTATCAAAAACCAGCGGTTTCAATGAACACACATTTCTTGGTAGAATCATGCAGGACTGAAATTTTTGATGTTTTTCTACTCCTCTCATGAGCCCAAACAAGTCTCTAAAAGCATGAGTTTGCAACTACTTTACTTTTGGAGAAAATTCAAAACATTCACTATTCAATAGAGCCCAATAGCAAAAATCAGGTTTTGAATGAAGAATCACATTTCTTGGTAAAATCATGCAGGATTGAAATTTTTGATGGTTTTTTACTCCTCTCAACAGCCCAAACAAGTTTCTAAAAGGATGAGTTTGCAACTACTTTACTTTTGGAGAAAATTCAAAACATTCATTATTCAATAGGGCCCAAACTATCAAAAACCAGCGGTTTCAATGAACACACATTTCTTGGTAGAATCATGCAGGACTGAAATTTTTGATGTTTTTCTACTCCTTTCATGAGCCCAAACAAGTCTCTAAAAGCAAGAGTTTGCAACTACTTTACTTTTGGAGAAAATTCAAAACATTCATTATTCAATAGAGCCCAATAGCAAAAACCAGCGTTTTGAATGAAGAATCACATTTCTTGGTAGAATCATGCAGGATTGAAATTTTTGATGGTTTTTTACTCCTCTCAACAGCCCAAACAAGTTTCTAAAAGGATGAGTTTGCAACTACTTTACTTTTGGAGAAAATTCAAAACATTCATTATTCAATAGGGCCCAAACTATCAAAAACCAGCGGTTTGAATGAACACACATTTCTTGGTAGAATCATGCAGGACTGAAATTTTTGATGTTTTTCTACTCCTCTCATGAGCCCAAACAAGTCTCTAAAAGCATGAGTTTGCAACTACTTTACTTTTGGAGAAAATTCAAAACATTCATTATTCTGTAGAGCCCAATAGCAAAAAGCAGCGTTTTGAATGAAGAATCACATTTCTTGGTAGAATCATGCAGGATTGAAATTTTTGATGGTTTTTTACTCCTCTCAACAGCCCAAACAAGTTTCTAAAAGGATGAGTTTGCAACTACTTTACTTTTGGAGAAAATTCAAAACATTCATTATTCAATAGGGCCCAAACTATCAAAAACCAGCCGTTTCAATGAACACACATGTCTTGGTAGAATCATGCAGGACTGAAATTTTTAATGTTTTTCTACTCATCTCATGAGCCCAAACAAGTCTCTAAAAGCATGAGTTTGCAACTACTTTACTTTTGGAGAAAATTCAAAACATTCACTATTCAATAGAGCCCAATAGCAAAAATCAGGTTTTGAATGAAGAATCACATTTCTTGGTAAAATCATGCAGGATTGAAATTTTTGATGGTTTTTTACTCCTCTCAACAGCCCAAACAAGTTTCTAAAAGGATGAGTTTGCAAGTACTTTACTTTTGGAGAAAATTCAAAACATTCATTATTCAATAGGGCCAAACTATCAAAAACCAGCGGTTTCAATGAACACACATTTCTTGGTAGAATCATGCAGGACTGAAATTTTTGATGTTTTTCTACTCCTCTCATGAGCCCAAACAAGTCTCTAAAAGCATGAGTTTGCAACTACTTTACTTTTGGAGAAAATTCAAAACATTCATTATTCAATAGAGCCCAATAGCAAAAACCAGCGTTTTGAATGAAGAATCACATTTCTTGGTAGAATCATGCAGGATTGAAATTTTTGATGGTTTTTTACTCCTCTCAACAGCCCAAACAAGTTTCTAAAAGGATGAGTTTGCAACTACTTTACTTTTGGAGAAAATTCAAAACATTCATTATTCAATAGGGCCCAAACTATCAAAAACCAGCGGTTTCAATGAACACACATTTCTTGGTAGAATCATGCAGGACTGAAATTTTTGATGTTTTTCTACTCCTCTCATGAGCCCAAACAAGTCTCTAAAAGCATGAGTTTGCAACTACTTTACTTTTGGAGAAAATTCAAAACATTCATTATTCAATAGGGCCCAAACTATCAAAAACCAGCGGTTTCAATGAACACACATTTCTTGGTAGAATCATGCAGGACTGAAATTTATGATGTTTTTCTTCTCCTCTCATGAGCCCAAACAAGTCTCTAAAAGCATGAGTTTGCAACTACTTTACTTTTGGAGAAAATTCAAAACATTCATTATTCAATAGAGCCCATTAGCAAAAACCAGCGTTTTGAATGAAGAATCACATTTCTTGGTAGAATCATGCAGGATTGAAATTTTTGATGGTTTTTTTACTCCTCTCAACAGCCCAAACAAGTTTCTAAAAGGATGAGTTTGCAACTACTTTACTTTTGGAGAAAATTCAAAACATTCATTATTCAATAGGGCCCAAACTATCAAAAACCAGCGGTTTCAATGAACACACATTTCTTGGTAGAATCATGGAGGACTGAAATTTTTGATGTTTTTCTACTCCTCTCATGAGCCCAAACAAGTCTCTAAAAGCATGAGTTTGCAACTACTTTACTTTTGTTGAAAATTCAAAACATTCATTATTCAATAGAGCCCAATAGCAAAAACCAGCGTTTTGAATGAAGAATCACATTTCTTGGTAGAATCATGCAGGATTGAAATTTTTGATAGTTTTTTACTCCTCTCAACAGCCCAAACAAGTTTCTAAAAGGATGAGTTTGCAAGTACTTTACTTTTGGAGAAAATTCAAAACATTCATTATTCAATAGGGCCCAAACTATCAAAAAACAGCGGTTTGAATGAACACACATTTCTTGGTAGAATCATGCAGGACTGACATTTTTGATGTTTTTCTACTCCTCTCATGAGCCCAAACAAGTCTCTAAAAGCATGAGTTTGCAACTACTTTACTTTTGGAGAAAATTCAAAACATTCACTATTCAATATAGCCCAATAGCAAAAATCAGGTTTTGAATGAAGAATCACATTTCTTGGTAAAATCATGCAGGATTGAAATTTTTGATGGTTTTTTACTCCTCTCAACAGCCCAAACAAGTTTCTAAAAGGATGAGTTTGCAACTACTTTACTTTTGGAGAAAATTCAAAACATTCATTATTCAATAGGGCCCAAACTATCAAAAACCAGCGGTTTCAATGAACACACATTTCTTGGTAGAATCATGCAGGACTGAAATTTTTGATGTTTTTCTACTCCTCTCATGAGCCCAAACAAGTCTCTAAAAGCATGAGTTTGCAACTACTTTACTTTTGGAGAAAATTCAAAACATTCACTATTCAATAGAGCCCAATAGCAAAAATCAGGTTTTGAATGAAGAATCACATTTCTTGGTAAAATCATGCAGGATTGAAATTTTTGATGTTTTTCTACTCCTCTCATGAGCCCAAACAAGTCTCTAAAAGCATGAGTTTGCAACTACTTTACTTTTGGAGAAAATTCAAAACATTCATTATTCAATAGGGCCCAAACTATCAAAAACCAGCGGTTTGAATGAACACACATTTCTTGGTAGAATCATGCAGGACTGAAATTTTTGATGTTTTTCTACTCCTCTCATGAGCCCAAACAAGTCTCTAAAAGCATGAGTTTGCAACTACTTTACTTTTGGAGAAAATTCAAAACATTCATTATTCAATAGGGCCCAAACTATCAAAAACCAGCGGTTTGAATGAACACACATTTCTTGGTAGAATCATGCAGGACTGAAATTTTTGATGTTTTTCTACTCCTCTCATGAGTCCAAACAAGTCTCTAAAAGCATGAGTTTGCAACTACTTTACTTTTGGAGAAAATTCAAAACATTCATTATTCAATAGAGCCCAATAGCAAAAATCAGGTTTTGAATGAAGAATCACATTTCTTGGTAAAATCATGCAGGATTGAAATTTTTGATGGTTTTTTACTCCTCTCAACAGCCCAAACAAGTTTCTAAAAGGATGAGTTTGCAACTACTTTACTTTTGGAGAAAATTCAAAACATTCATTATTCAATAGGGCCCAAACTATCAAAAACCAGCGGTTTCAATGAACACACATTTCTTGGTAGAATCATGCAGGACTGAAATTTTTGATGTTTTTCTACTCCTCTCATGAGCCCAAACAAGTCTCTAAAAGCATGAGTTTGCAACTACTTTACTTTTGGAGAAAATTCAAAACATTCACTATTCAATAGAGCCCAATAGCAAAAATCAGGTTTTGAATGAAGAATCACATTTCTTGGTAAAATCATGCAGGATTGAAATTTTTGATGGTTTTTTACTCCTCTCAACAGCCCAAACAAGTTTCTAAAAGGATGAGTTTGCAACTACTTTACTTTTGGAGAAAATTCAAAACATTCATTATTCAATAGGGCCCAAACTATCAAAAACCAGCCGTTTCAATGAACACACATGTCTTGGTAGAATCATGCAGGACTGAAATTTTTAATGTTTTTCTACTCATCTCATGAGCCCAAACAAGTCTCTAAAAGCATGAGTTTGCAACTACTTTACTTTTGGAGAAAATTCAAAACATTCACTATTCAATAGAGCCCAATAGCAAAAATCAGGTTTTGAATGAAGAATCACATTTCTTGGTAAAATCATGCAGGATTGAAATTTTTGATGGTTTTTTACTCCTCTCAACAGCCCAAACAAGTTTCTAAAAGGATGAGTTTGCAACTACTTTACTTTTGGAGAAAATTCAAAACATTCATTATTCAATAGGGCCCAAACTATCAAAAACCAGCGGTTTCAATGAACACACATTTCTTGGTAGAATCATGCAGGACTGAAATTTTTGATGTTTTTCTACTCCTCTCATGAGCCCAAACAAGTCTCTAAAAGCATGAGTTTGCAACTACTTTACTTTTGGAGAAAATTCAAAACATTCATTATTCAATAGAGCCCAATAGCAAAAACCAGCGTTTTGAATGAAGAATCACATTTCTTGGTAGAATCATGCAGGATTTAAATTTTTGATGGTTTTTTACTCCTCTCAATAGCCCAAACAAGTTTCTAAAAGGATGAGTTTGCAACTACTTTAATTTTGGAGAAAATTCAAAACATTCATTATTCAATAGGGCCCAAACTATCAAAAACCAGCGGTTTCAATGAACACACATTTCTTGGTAGAATCATGCAGGACTGAAATTTATGATGTTTTTCTTCTCCTCTCATGAGCCCAAACAAGTCTCTAAAAGCATGAGTTTGCAACTACTTTACTTTTGGAGAAAATTCAAAACATTCATTATTCAATAGAGCCCATTAGCAAAAACCAGCGTTTTGAATGAAGAATCACATTTCTTGGTAGAATCATGCAGGATTGAAATTTTTGATGGTTTTTTTACTCCTATCAACAGCCCAAACAAGTTTCTAAAAGGATGAGTTTGCAACTACTTTACTTTTGGAGAAAATTCAAAACATTCATTATTCAATAGGGCCCAAACTATCAAAAACCAGCGGTTTCAATGAACACTAGTGTTGAGCATTCCGATACCGCAAGTATCGGGTATCGGCCGATACTTGCTGTATCGGAATTCCGATACCGACTTCCGATATTTTTTCAATATCGGAATTCGGCATCGGAATCGGAAGTTCAGTTGATTGACGGCCTGACGTCATCATGATGCGCGGTGTGTGCGCATCATGATGCGCCGTCATTTCGGGCCTTCCGGGGGTCTCTGCCGGCCTGCCGGGGGGCTGTGCCGGCCTGCCGGGGGGCTGTGTGGACTGCCCGGGGTCTGTACCGGCCTGCCGGGGGGCTGTGCCGGCCTGCCGGTGGTCTGTGCACCCTGTGGGGGTCTGTACCGGCCTGCCGGGGGGCTGTGCCGGCCTGCCGGGGGGCTGTGCTGATGTCCGGGGGTCTGTGCAAGCATCGTCCGATGGGACTACAAGTCCCATCGGGCGATGCCTGCTACCATGACAGTGATTGACACATTAGCCAATGATGGGACAGTAGTAGTCCCATCATCCGGCTAATGTGTTAAATGTTAAAAAAAAAAAAAAAAATACTACATGCATGCTACATACATACTACATGCATGCTACATATATACTACATACATACTACATACATGCTACATACATACTGCATGCTACATACATACTACATACATACTACATACATACTACATACATACTACATACATACTACATACATGCTACATACATACTGCATGCTACATACATACTACATATATACTACATGCATGCTACATACATACTACATACTACATATATACTACATACTACATATATACTACATACATACTGCATGCTACATACATGCTACATACATACTACATACATACTACATACATACTACATGCATGCTACATGCATGCTACATGCATGCTACATACATACTACATGCATGCTACATGCATGCTACATACATACTACATGCATGCTACATACATACTACATATATACTACATGCATGCTACATGCATGCTACATACATACTACATGCATGCTACATACATACTACATATATACTACATGCATGCTACATACATACTACATGCTACATGCATGCTACATACATACCACATACATACTACATGCTACATACATACCACATATATACTACATACATACAATACATTCATACAATACATACATAGACATACAGTACATATAACATAGAGTAACATACTTACCAATACTTGTCACATTGTTCCCCGAAGCCATTGTCTATTCCGGGATAAATATTAACATAACAAACCACAAAAATACTCACCCACGATCCGAAGCAGTCCACGAGTGTGTCCCACGACGATCTTGGGTAGAGAACTGCAGCATCAGATGATGCTGCCGTTCTCTACGGGCTGCAGGAATCCAATGACGGAAGGTAGGTATCCTTCCGCACTGTATTCCTCCGCCACTTAAAAAAAAAAAAGTCCCTAGTCTCACTTTATGCCATTGCTGTGTGGGAATTTCCCACACAGCAATGGCATAAAGTGAGACTAGGGACTTTTTTTTTTTTAAGTGGCGGAGGAATACAGTGCGGAAGGATACCTACCTTCCGTCATTGGATTCCTGCAGCCCGTAGAGAACGGCAGCATCATCTGATGCTGCAGTTCTCTACCCAAGATCGTCGTGGGACACACTCGTGGACTGCTTCGGATCGTGGGTGAGTATTTTTGTGGTTTGTTATGTTAATATTTATCCCGGAATAGACAATGGCTTCGGGGAACAATGTGACAAGTATTGGTAAGTATGTTACTCTATGTTATATGTACTGTATGTCTATGTATGTATTGTATGAATGTATTGTATGTATGTAGTATATATGTGGTATGTATGTAGCATGTAGTATGTATGTGGTATGTATGTAGCATGCATGTAGTATGTATGTAGCATGCATGTAGTATGTATGTAGTATGTATGTAGTATATATGTAGTATGTAGTATGAATGTAGTATATATGTAGTATGTATGTAGCATGTAGTATGTAGCATGCATGTAGTATATATGTAGTATGTATGTAGTATGTATGTAGCATGCATGTAGTATATATGTAGTATGTAGCATGTAGTATGTATGTAGCATGCATGTAGTATGTAGCATGTAGTATGTATGTAGCATGCATGTAGTATATATGTAGTATGTATGTAGTATGTATGTAGCATGCATGTAGTATGTATGTAGCATGTAGTATGTAGCATGCATGTAGTATATATGTAGTATGTAGCATGTAGTATGTATGTAGCATGCATGTAGTATATATGTGTTATGTATGTAGCATGTAGCATGCATGTAGTATGTATGTAGTATATATGTGGTATGTATGTAGCATGCAGTATGTATGTAGCATGCATGTAGTATATATGTAGTATGTATGTTGCATGTAGTATTTATGTAGTATGAATGTAGCATGTATGTAGTATGTAGTATGAATGTAGCATGTATGTAGTATGCATGTTGTATGTATGTAGCATGTAATTTTTTTTTTTTTTTTTTTTTTTACATTTAACACATTAGCCGGATGATGGGACTACTACTGTCCCATCATTGGCTAATGTGTCAATCACTGTCATGGTAGCAGGCATCGCCCGATGGGACTTGTAGTCCCATCGGACGATGCCTGCACAGACCCCCGGAGCCTGCACAGACCACCGGCAGGCCGGCACAGCCCCCCGGCAGGCCGGCACAGCCCCCCGGAGCCTGCACAGCCCCCCGGCAGGCCGGCACAGCCCCCCGGCAGGCCGGCACAGCCCCCCGGAGCCTGCACAGCCCCCCGGCAGGCCGGCACAGCCCCCCCGGCAGGCCGGCACAGCCTCCCGGAGCCTGCACAGACCACCGGCAGGCCGGCACAGACCACCGGAGCCTGCACAGACCCCCTGGCAGGCCGGCACAGCCCCCCGAAAGGCCCGTACAGACCCCAGAGAGGCTGTACAAGGGCAGGAAAGGGTTTTTCTTATTCCGATACCGGAAGTCCCATAGACTTGAATGGGACTTCCGGTATCGGAATCGGCGATACCGATACTTTTTTTAAAGATCGGCCGATACCATCCGATACGATACTTTGAAGTATCGGACGGTATCGCTCAACTCTAATGAACACACATTTCTTGGTAGAATCATGGAGGACTGAAATTTTTGATGTTTTTCTACTCCTCTCATGAGCCCAAACAAGTCTCTAAAAGCATGAGTTTGCAACTACTTTACTTTTGTTGAAAATTCAAAACATTCATTATTCAATAGAGCCCAATAGCAAAAACCAGCGTTTTGAATGAAGAATCACATTTCTTGGTAGAATCATGCAGGATTGAAATTTTTGATAGTTTTTTACTCCTCTCAACAGCCCAAACAAGTTTCTAAAAGGATGAGTTTGCAAGTACTTTACTTTTGGAGAAAATTCAAAACATTCATTATTCAATAGGGCCCAAACTATCAAAAAACAGCGGTTTGAATGAACACACATTTCTTGGTAGAATCATGCAGGACTGACATTTTTGATGTTTTTCTACTCCTCTCATGAGCCCAAACAAGTCTCTAAAAGCATGAGTTTGCAACTACTTTACTTTTGGAGAAAATTCAAAACATTCACTATTCAATATAGCCCAATAGCAAAAATCAGGTTTTGAATGAAGAATCACATTTCTTGGTAAAATCATGCAGGATTGAAATTTTTGATGGTTTTTTACTCCTCTCAACAGCCCAAACAAGTTTCTAAAAGGATGAGTTTGCAACTACTTTACTTTTGGAGAAAATTCAAAACATTCATTATTCAATAGGGCCCAAACTATCAAAAACCAGCGGTTTCAATGAACACACATTTCTTGGTAGAATCATGCAGGACTGAAATTTTTGATGTTTTTCTACTCCGCTCATGAGCCCAAACAAGTCTCTAAAAGCATGAGTTTGCAACTACTTTACTTTTGGAGAAAATTCAAAACATTCACTATTCAATAGAGCCCAATAGCAAAAATCAGGTTTTGAATGAAGAATCACATTTCTTGGTAAAATCATGCAGGATTGAAATTTTTGATGTTTTTCTACTCCTCTCATGAGCCCAAACAAGTCTCTAAAAGCATGAGTTTGCAACTACTTTACTTTTGGAGAAAATTCAAAACATTCATTATTCAATAGGGCCCAAACTATCAAAAACCAGCGGTTTGAATGAACACACATTTCTTGGTAGAATCATGCAGGACTGAAATTTTTGATGTTTTTCTACTCCTCTCATGAGCCCAAACAAGTCTCTAAAAGCATGAGTTTGCAACTACTTTACTTTTGGAGAAAATTCAAAACATTCATTATTCAATAGGGCCCAAACTATCAAAAACCAGCGGTTTGAATGAACACACATTTCTTGGTAGAATCATGCAGGACTGAAATTTTTGATGTTTTTCTACTCCTCTCATGAGTCCAAACAAGTCTCTAAAAGCATGAGTGTGCAACTACTTTACTTTTGGAGAAAATTCAAAACATTCATTATTCAATAGAGCCCAATAGCAAAAATCAGGTTTTGAATGAAGAATCACATTTCTTGGTAAAATCATGCAGGATTGAAATTTTTGATGGTTTTTTACTCCTCTCAACAGCCCAAACAAGTTTCTAAAAGGATGAGCTTGCAACTACTTTACTTTTGGAGAAAATTCAAAACATTCATTATTCAATAGGGCCCAAACTATCAAAAACCAGCGGTTTCAATGAACACACATTTCTTGGTAGAATCATGCAGGACTGAAATTTTTGATGTTTTTCTACTCCTCTCATGAGCCCAAACAAGTCTCTAAAAGCATGAGTTTGCAACTACTTTACTTTTGGAGAAAATTCAAAACATTCACTATTCAATAGAGCCCAATAGCAAAAATCAGGTTTTGAATGAAGAATCACATTTCTTGGTAAAATCATGCAGGATTGAAATTTTTGATGGTTTTTTACTCCTCTCAACAGCCCAAACAAGTTTCTAAAAGGATGAGTTTGCAACTACTTTACTTTTGGAGAAAATTCAAAACATTCATTATTCAATAGGGCCCAAACTATCAAAAACCAGCGGTTTCAATGAACACACATTTCTTGGTAGAATCATGCAGGACTGAAATTTTTGATGTTTTTCTACTCCTCTCATGAGCCCAAACAAGTCTCTAAAAGCATGAGTTTGCAACTACTTTACTTTTGGAGAAAATTCAAAACATTCACTATTCAATAGAGCCCAATAGCAAAAATCAGGTTTTGAATGAAGAATCACATTTCTTGGTAAAATCATGCAGGATTGAAATTTTTGATGGTTTTTTACTCCTCTCAACAGCCCAAACAAGTTTCTAAAAGGATGAGTTTGCAACTACTTTACTTTTGGAGAAAATTCAAAACATTCATTATTCAATAGGGCCAAACTATCAAAAACCAGCGGTTTCAATGAACACACATTTCTTGGTAGAATCATGCAGGACTGAAATTTTTGATGTTTTTCTACTCCTCTCATGAGCCCAAACAAGTCTCTAAAAGCATGAGTTTGCAACTACTTTACTTTTGGAGAAAATTCAAAACATTCATTATTCAATAGAGCCCAATAGCAAAAACCAGCGTTTTGAATGAAGAATCACATTTCTTGGTAGAATCATGCAGGATTGAAATTTTTGATGGTTTTTTACTCCTCTCAACAGCCCAAACAAGTTTCTAAAAGGATGAGTTTGCAACTACTTTACTTTTGGAGAAAATTCAAAACATTCATTATTCAATAGGGCCCAAACTATCAAAAACCAGCCGTTTCAATGAACACACATGTCTTGGTAGAATCATGCAGGACTGAAATTTTTAATGTTTTTCTACTCATCTCATGAGCCCAAACAAGTCTCTAAAAGCATGAGTTTGCAACTACTTTACTTTTGGAGAAAATTCAAAACATTCACTATTCAATAGAGCCCAATAGCAAAAATCAGGTTTTGAATGAAGAATCACATTTCTTGGTAAAATCATGCAGGATTGAAATTTTTGATGGTTTTTTACTCCTCTCAACAGCCCAAACAAGTTTCTAAAAGGATGAGTTTGCAACTACTTTACTTTTGGAGAAAATTCAAAACATTCATTATTCAATAGGGCCCAAACTATCAAAAACCAGCGGTTTCAATGAACACACATTTCTTGGTAGAATCATGCAGGACTGAAATTTTTGATGTTTTTCTACTCCTCTCATGAGCCCAAACAAGTCTCTAAAAGCATGAGTTTGCAACTACTTTACTTTTGGAGAAAATTCAAAACATTCACTATTCAATAGAGCCCAATAGCAAAAATCAGGTTTTGAATGAAGAATCACATTTCTTGGTTAAAATCATGCAGGATTGAAATTTTTGATGGTTTTTTACTCCTCTCAACAGCCCAAACAAGTTTCTAAAAGGATGAGTTTGCAACTACTTTACTTTTGGAGAAAATTCAAAACATTCATTATTCAATAGGGCCAAACTATCAAAAACCAGCGGTTTCAATGAACACACATTTCTTGGTAGAATCATGCAGGACTGAAATTTTTGATGTTTTTCTACTCCTCTCATGAGCCCAAACAAGTCTCTAAAAGCATGAGTTTGCAACTACTTTACTTTTGGAGAAAATTCAAAACATTCATTATTCAATAGAGCCCAATAGCAAAAACCAGCGTTTTGAATGAAGAATCACATTTCTTGGTAGAATCATGCAGGATTGAAATTTTTGATGGTTTTTTACTCCTCTCAACAGCCCAAACAAGTTTCTAAAAGGATGAGTTTGCAACTACTTTACTTTTGGAGAAAATTCAAAACATTCATTATTCAATAGGGCCCAAACTATCAAAAACCAGCGGTTTCAATGAACACACATTTCTTGGTAGAATCATGCAGGACTGAAATTTTTGATGTTTTTCTACTCCTCTCATGAGCCCAAACAAGTCTCTAAAAGCATGAGTTTGCAACTACTTTACTTTTGGAGAAAATTCAAAACATTCATTATTCAATAGAGCCCAATAGCAAAAACCAGCGTTTTGAATGAAGAATCACATTTCTTGGTAGAATCATGCAGGATTGAAATTTTTGATGGTTTTTTACTCCTCTCAACAGCCCAAACAAGTTTCTAAAAGGATGAGTTTGCAACTACTTTACTTTTGGAGAAAATTCAAAACATTCATTATTCAATAGGGCCCAAACTATCAAAAACCAGCGGTTTCAATGAACACACATTTCTTGGTAGAATCATGCAGGACTGAAATTTTTGATGTTTTTCTACTCCTCTCATGAGCCCAAACAAGTCTCTAAAAGCATGAGTTTGCAACTACTTTACTTTTGGAGAAAATTCAAAACATTCATTATTCAATAGAGCCCAATAGCAAAAACCAGCGTTTTGAATGAAGAATCACATTTCTTGGTAGAATCATGCAGGATTGAAATTTTTGATGGTTTTTTACTCCTATCAACAGCCCAAACAAGTTTCTAAAAGGATGAGTTTGCAACTACTTTACTTTTGGAGAAAATTCAAAACATTCATTATTCAATAGGGCCCAAACTATCAAAAACCAGCGGTTTCAATGAACACACATTTCTTGGTAGAATCATGCAGGACTGAAATTTTTGATGTTTTTCTACTCCTCTCATGAGCCCAAACAAGTCTCTAAAAGCATGAGTTTGCAACTACTTTACTTTTGTTGAAAATTCAAAACATTCATTATTCAATAGAGCCCAATAGCAAAAACCAGCGTTTTGAATGAAGAATCACATTTCTTGGTAGAATCATGCAGGATTGAAATTTTTGATAGTTTTTTACTCCTCTCAACAGCCCAAACAAGTTTCTAAAAGGATGAGTTTGCAACTACTTTACTTTTGGAGAAAATTCAAAACATTCATTATTCAATAGGGCCCAAACTATCAAAAACCAGCGGTTTCAATGAACACACATTTCTTGGTAGAATCATGCAGGACTGACATTTTTGATGTTTTTCTACTCCTCTCATGAGCCCAAACAAGTCTCTAAAAGCATGAGTTTGCAACTACTTTACTTTTGGAGAAAATTCAAAACATTCACTATTCAATATAGCCCAATAGCAAAAATCAGGTTTTGAATGAAGAATCACATTTCTTGGTAAAATCATGCAGGATTGAAATTTTTGATGGTTTTTTACTCCTCTCAACAGCCCAAACAAGTTTCTAAAAGGATGAGTTTGCAACTACTTTACTTTTGGAGAAAATTCAAAACATTCATTATTCAATAGGGCCCAAACTATCAAAAACCAGCGGTTTCAATGAACACACATTTCTTGGTAGAATCATGCAGGACTGAAATTTTTGATGTTTTTCTACTCCTCTCATGAGCCCAAACAAGTCTCTAAAAGCATGAGTTTGCAACTACTTTACTTTTGGAGAAAATTCAAAACATTCATTATTCAATAGAGCCCAATAGCAAAAACCAGTGTTTTGAATGAAGAATCACATTTCTTGGTAGAATCATGCAGGATTGAAATTTTTGATGGTTTTTTACTCCTCTCAACAGCCCAAACAAGTTTCTAAAAGGATGAGTTTGCAACTACTTTACTTTTGGAGAAAATTCAAAACATTCATTATTCAATAGGGCCCAAACTATCAAAAACCAGCGGTTTCAATGAACACACATTTCTTGGTAGAATCATGCAGGACTGAAATTTTTGATGTTTTTCTACTCCTCTCATGAGCCCAAACAAGTCTCTAAAAGCATGAGTTTGCAACTACTTTACTTTTGGAAAAAATTCAAAACATTCATTATTCAATAGAGCCCAATAGCAAAAACCAGCGTTTTGAATGAAGAATCACATTTCTTGGTAGAATCATGCAGGATTGAAATTTTTGATGGTTTTTTACTCCTCTCAACAGCCCAAACAAGTTTCTAAAAGGATGAGTTTGCAACTACTTTACTTTTGGAGAAAATTCAAAACATTCATTATTCAATAGGGCCCAAACTATCAAAAACCAGCGGTTTCAATGAACACACATTTCTTGGTAGAATCATGCAGGACTGAAATTTTTGATGTTTTTCTACTCCTCTCATGAGCCCAAACAAGTCTCTAAAAGCATGAGTTTGCAACTACTTTACTTTTGGAGAAAATTCAAAACATTCATTATTCAATAGAGCCCAATAGCAAAAACCAGCGTTTTGAATGAAGAATCACATTTCTTGGTAGAATCATGCAGGATTGAAATTTTTGATGGTTTTTTACTCCTCTCAATAGCCCAAACAAGTTTCTAAAAGGATGAGTTTGCAACTACTTTACTTTTGGAGAAAATTCAAAACATTCATTATTCAATAGGGCCCAAACTATCAAAAACCAGCGGTTTCAATGAACACACATTTCTTGGTAGAATCATGCAGGACTGAAATTTTTGATGTTTTTCTACTCCTCTCATGAGCCCAAACAAGTCTCTAAAAGGATGAGTTTGCAACTACTTTACTTTTGGAGAAAATTCAAAACATTCATTAATCAATAGGGCCCAAACTATCAAAAACCAGCGGTTTCAATGAACACACATTTCTTGGTAGAATCATGCAGGACTGAAATTTTTGATGTTTTTCTACTCCTCTCATGAGCCCAAACAAGTCTCTAAAAGCATGAGTTTGCAACTACTTTACTTTTGGAGAAAATTCAAAGCATTCATTATTCAATAGAGCCCAATAGCAAAAACCAGCGTTTTGAATGAAGAATTACATTTCTTGGTAGAATCATGCAGGATTGAAATTTTTGATGGATTTTTACTCCTCTCAACAGCCCAAACAAGTTTCTAAAAGGATGAGTTTGCAACTACTTTACTTTTGGAGAAAATTCAAAACATTCATTATTCAATAGGGCCCAAACTATCAAAAACCAGCGGTTTCAATGAACACACATTTCTTGGTAGAATCATGCAGGACTGAAATTTTTGATGTTTTTCTACTCCTCTCATGAGCCCAAACAAGTCTCTAAAAGCATGAGTTTGCAACTACTTTACTTTTGGAGAAAATTCAAAACATTCATTATTCAATAGAGCCCAATAGCAAAAACCAGCGTTTTGAATGAAGAATCACATTTCTTGGTAGAATCATGCAGGATTGAAATTTTTGATGGTTTTTTACTCCTCTCAACAGCCCAAACAAGTTTCTAAAAGGATGAGTTTGCAACTACTTTACTTTTGGAGAAAATTCAAAACATTCATTATTCAATAGGGCCCAAACTATCAAAAACCAGCGGTTTCAATGAACACACATTTCTTGGTAGAATCATGCAGGACTGAAATTTTTGATGTTTTTCTACTCATCTCATGAGCCCAAACAAGTCTCTAAAAGCATGAGTTTGCAACTACTTTACTTTTGGAGAAAATTCAAAACATTCATTATTCAATAGAGCCCAATAGCATAAACCAGCGTTTTGAATGAAGAATCACATTTCTTGGTAGAATCATGCAGGATTGAAATTTTTGATGGTTTTTTACTCCTCTCAACAGCCCAAACAAGTTTCTAAAAGGATGAGTTTGCAACTACTTTACTTTTGGAGAAAATTCAAAACATTCATTATTCAATAGGGCCCAAACTATCAAAAACCAGCGGATTCAATGAACACACATTTCTTGGTAGAATCATGCAGGACTGAAATTTTTGATGTTTTTCTACTCCTCTCATGAGCCCAAACAAGTCTCTAAAAGCATGAGTTTGCAACTACTTTACTTTTGGAGAAAATTCAAAACATTCATTATTCAATAGAGCCCAATAGCAAAAACCAGCGTTTTGAATGAAGAATTACATTTCTTGGTAGAATCATGCAGGATTGAAATTTTTGATGGATTTTTACTCCTCTCAACAGCCCAAACAAGTTTCTAAAAGGATGAGTTTGCAACTACTTTACTTTTGGAGAAAATTCAAAACATTCATTATTCAATAGGGCCCAAACTATCAAAAACCAGCGGTTTCAATGAACACACATTTCTTGGTAGAATCATGCAGGACTGAAATTTTTGATGTTTTTCTTCTCCTCTCATGAGCCCAAACAAGTCTCTAAAAACATGAGTTTGCAACTACTTTACTTTTGGAGAAAATTCAAAACATTCATTATTCAATAGAGCCCAATAGCAAAAACCAGCGTTTTGAATGAAGAATCACATTTCTTGGTAGAATCATGCAGGATTGAAATTTTTGATGGTTTTTTACTCCTCTCAACAGCCCAAACAAGTTTCTAAAAGGATGAGTTTGCAACTACTTTACTTTTGGAGAAAATTCAAAACATTCATTATTCAATAGGGCCCAAACTATCAAAAACCAGCGGTTTCAATGAACACCCATTTCTTGGTAGAATCATGCAGGACTGAAATTTTTGATGTTTTTCTACTCATCTCATGAGCCCAAACAAGTCTCTAAAAGCATGAGTTTGCAACTACTTTACTTTTGGAGAAAATTCAAAACATTCATTATTCAATAGAGCCCAATAGCATAAACCAGCGTTTTGAATGAAGAATCACATTTCTTGGTAGAATCATGCAGGATTGAAATTTTTGATGGTTTTTTACTCCTCTCAACAGCCCAAACAAGTTTCTAAAAGGATGAGTTTGCAACTACTTTACTTTTGGAGAAAATTCAAAACATTCATTTTTCAATAGGGCCCAAACTATCAAAAACCAGCGGATTCAATGAACACACATTTCTTGGTAGAATCATGCAGGACTGAAATTTTTGATGTTTTTCTACTCCTCTCATGAGCCCAAACAAGTCTCTAAAAGCATGAGTTTGCAACTACTTTACTTTTGGAGAAAATTCAAAACATTCATTATTCAATAGAGCCCAATAGCAAAAACCAGCGTTTTGAATGAAGAATCACATTTCTTGGTAGAATCATGCAGGATTGAAATTTTTGATGGTTTTTTACTCCTCTCAACAGCCCAAACAAGTTTCTAAAAGGATGAGTTTGCAACTACTTTACTTTTGGAGAAAATTCAAAACATTCATTATTCAATAGGGCCCAAACTATCAAAAACCAACGGTTTCAATGAACACACATTTCTTGGTAGAATCATGCAGGACTGAAATTTTTGATGTTTTTCTACTCCTCTCATGAGCCCAAACAAGTCTCTAAAAGCATGAGTTTGCAACTACTTTACTTTTGGAGAAAATTCAAAACATTCATTATTCAATAGGGCCCAAACTATCAAAAACCAGCGGTTTGAATGAACACACATTTCTTGGTAGAATCATGCAGGACTGAAATTTTTGATGTTTTTCTACTCCTCTCATGAGCCCAAACAAGTCTCTAAAAGCATGAGTTTGCAACTACTTTACTTTTGGAGAAAATTCAAAACATTCATTATTCAATAGAGCCCAATAGCAAAAACCAGCGTTTTGAATGAAGAATTACATTTCTTGGTAGAATCATGCAGGATTGAAATTTTTGATGGTTTTTTACTCCTCTCAACAGCCCAAACAAGTTTCTAAAAGGATGAGTTTGCAACTACTTTACTTTTGGAGAAAATTCAAAACATTCATTATTCAATAGGGCCCAAACTATCAAAAACCAGCGGTTTCAATGAACGCACATGTCTTGGTAGAATCATGCAGGACTGAAATTTTTGATGTTTTTCTACTCATCTCATGAGCCCAAACAAGTCTCTAAAAGCATGAGTTTGCAACTACTTTATTTTTGGAGAAAAATCAAAACATTCATTATTCAATAGAGCCCAATAGCAAAAAGCAGCGTTTTGAATGAAGAATCACATTTCTTGGTAGAATCATGCAGGATTGAAATTTTTGATGGTTTTTTACTCCTCTCAACAGCCCAAACAAGTTTCTAAAAGGATGAGTTTGCAACTACTTTACTTTTGGAGAAAATTCAAAACATTCATTATTCAATAGGGCCCAAACTATCAAAAACCAGCGGTTTCAATGAACACACATTTCTTGGTAGAATCATGCAGGACTGAAATTTTTGATGTTTTTCCTACTCCTCTCATGAGCCCAATCAAGTCTCTAAAAGCATGAGTTTGCAACTACTTTACTTTTGGAGAAAATTCAAAACATTCATTATTCAATAGAGCCCAATAGCAAAAACCAGCGTTTTGAATGAAGAATCACATTTCTTGGTAGAATCATGCAGGATTGAAATTTTTGATGGTTTTTTACTCCTCTCAACAGCCCAAACAAGTTTCTAAAAGGATGAGTTTGCAACTACTTTACTTTTGGAGAAAATTCAAAACATTCATAATTCAATAGGGCCCAAACTATCAAAAACCAGCGGTTTGAATGAACACATTTCTTGGTAGAATCATGCAGGACTGAAATTTTTGATGTTTTTCTACTCCTCTCATGAGCCCAAACAAGTCTCTAAAAGCATGAGTTTGCAACTACTTTACTTTTGGAGAAAATTCAAAACATTCACTATTCAATAGAGCCCAATAGCAAAAATCAGGTTTTGAATGAAGAATCACATTTCTTGGTAAAATCATGCAGGATTGAAATTTTTGATGGTTTTTTACTCCTCTCAACAGCCCAAACAAGTTTCTAAAAGGATGAGTTTGCAACTACTTTACTTTTGGAGAAAATTCAAAACATTCATTATTCAATAGGGCCCAAACTATCAAAAACCAGCGGTTTCAATGAACACACATTTCTTGGTAGAATCATGCAGGACTGAAATTTTTGATGTTTTTTTACTCCTCTCATGAGCCCAAACAAGTCTCTAAAAGCATGAGTTTGCAACTACTTTACTTTTGGAGAAAATTCAAAACATTCATTATTCAATAGAGCCCAATAGCAAAAACCAGCGTTTTGAATGAAGAATCACATTTCTTGGTAGAATCATGCAGGATTGAAATTTTTGATGGTTTTTTTACTCCTCTCAACAGCCCAAACAAGTTTCTAAAAGGATGAGTTTGCAACTACTTTACTTTTGGAGAAAATTCAAAACATTCATTATTCAATAGGGCCCAAACTATCAAAAACCAGCGGTTTCAATGAACACACATTTCATGGTAGAATCATGCAGGACTGAAATTTTTGATGTTTTTCTACTCCTCTCATGAGCCCAAACAAGTCTCTAAAAGCATGAGTTTGCAACTACTTTACTTTTGGAGAAAATTCAAAACATTCATTATTCAATAGAGCCCAATAGCAAAAACCAGCGTTTTGAATGAAGAATCACATTTCTTGGTAGAATCATGCAGGATTGAAATTTTTGATGGTTTTTTACTCCTCTCAACAGCCCAAACAAGTTTCTAAAAGGATGAGTTTGCAACTACTTTACTTTTGGAGAAAATTCAAAACATTCATTATTCAATAGGGCCCAAACTATCAAAAACCAGCGGTTTCAATGAACACACATTTCTTGGTAGAATCATGCAGGACTGAAATTTTTGATGTTTTTCTACTCATCTCATGAGCCCAAACAAGTCTCTAAAAGCATGAGTTTGCAACTACTTTATTTTTGGAGAAAAATCAAAACATTCATTATTCAATAGAGCCCAATAGCAAAAAGCAGCGTTTTGAATGAAGAATCACATTTCTTGGTAGAATCATGCAGGATTGAAATTTTTGATGGTTTTTTACTCCTCTCAACAGCCCAAACAAGTTTCTAAAAGGATGAGTTTGCAACTACTTTACTTTTGGAGAAAATTCAAAACATTCATTATTCAATAGGGCCCAAACTATCAAAAACCAGCGGTTTCAATGAACACACATTTCTTGGTAGAATCATGCAGGACTGAAATTTTTGATGTTTTTCCTACTCCTCTCATGAGCCCAATCAAGTCTCTAAAAGCATGAGTTTGCAACTACTTTACTTTTGGAGAAAATTCAAAACATTCATTATTCAATAGAGCCCAATAGCAAAAACCAGCGTTTTGAATGAAGAATCACATTTCTTGGTAGAATCATGCAGGATTGAAATTTTTGATGGTTTTTTACTCCTCTCAACAGCCCAAACAAGTTTCTAAAAGGATGAGTTTGCAACTACTTTACTTTTGGAGAAAATTCAAAACATTCATAATTCAATAGGGCCCAAACTATCAAAAACCAGCGGTTTGAATGAACACATTTCTTGGTAGAATCATGCAGGACTGAAATTTTTGATGTTTTTCTACTCCTCTCATGAGCCCAAACAAGTCTCTAAAAGCATGAGTTTGCAACTACTTTACTTTTGGAGAAAATTCAAAACATTCACTATTCAATAGAGCCCAATAGCAAAAATCAGGTTTTGAATGAAGAATCACATTTCTTGGTAAAATCATGCAGGATTGAAATTTTTGATGGTTTTTTACTCCTCTCAACAGCCCAAACAAGTTTCTAAAAGGATGAGTTTGCAACTACTTTACTTTTGGAGAAAATTCAAAACATTCATTATTCAATAGGGCCCAAACTATCAAAAACCAGCGGTTTCAATGAACACACATTTCTTGGTAGAATCATGCAGGACTGAAATTTTTGATGTTTTTTTACTCCTCTCATGAGCCCAAACAAGTCTCTAAAAGCATGAGTTTGCAACTACTTTACTTTTGGAGAAAATTCAAAACATTCATTATTCAATAGAGCCCAATAGCAAAAACCAGCGTTTTGAATGAAGAATCACATTTCTTGGTAGAATCATGCAGGATTGAAATTTTTGATGGTTTTTTTACTCCTCTCAACAGCCCAAACAAGTTTCTAAAAGGATGAGTTTGCAACTACTTTACTTTTGGAGAAAATTCAAAACATTCATTATTCAATAGGGCCCAAACTATCAAAAACCAGCGGTTTCAATGAACACACATTTCATGGTAGAATCATGCAGGACTGAAATTTTTGATGTTTTTCTACTCCTCTCATGAGCCCAAACAAGTCTCTAAAAGCATGAGTTTGCAACTACTTTACTTTTGGAGAAAATTCAAAACATTCATTATTCAATAGAGCCCAATAGCAAAAACCAGCGTTTTGAATGAAGAATCACATTTCTTGGTAGAATCATGCAGGATTGAAATTTTTGATGGTTTTTTACTCCTCTCAACAGCCCAAACAAGTTTCTAAAAGGATGAGTTTGCAACTACTTTACTTTTGGAGAAAATTCAAAACATTCATTATTCAATAGGGCCCAAACTATCAAAAACCAGCGGTTTCAATGAACACACATTTCTTGGTAGAATCATGCAGGACTGAAATTTTTGATGTTTTTCTACTCCTCTCATGAGCCCAAACAAGTCTCTAAAAGCATGAGTTTGCAACTACTTTACTTTTGGAGAAAATTCAAAACATTCATTATTCAATAGAGCCCAATAGCAAAAACCAGCGTTTTGAATGAAGAATCACATTTCTTGGTAGAATCATGCAGGATTGAAATTTTTGATGGTTTTTTACTCCTCTCAACAGCCCAAACAAGTTTCTAAAAGGATGAGTTTGCAACTACTTTACTTTTGGAGAAAATTCAAAACATTCATTATTCAATAGGGCCCAAACTATCAAAAACCAGCCGTTTCAATGAACACACATGTCTTGGTAGAATCATGCAGGACTGAAATTTTTGATGTTTTTCTACTCATCTCATGAGCCCAAACAAGTCTCTAAAAGCATGAGTTTGCAACTACTTTACTTTTGGAGAAAATTCAAAACATTCATTATTCAATAGAGCCCAATAGCAAAAACCAGCGTTTTGAATGAAGAATCACATTTCTTGGTAGAATCATGCAGGATTGAAATTTTTGATGGTTTTTTACTCCTCTCAACAGCCCAAACAAGTTTCTAAAAGGATGAGTTTGCAACTACTTTACTTTTGGAGAAAATTCAAAACATTCATTATTCAATAGGGCCCAAACTATCAAAAACCAGCGGTTTCAATGAACACACATTTCTTGGTAGAATCATGCAGGACTGAAATTTTTGATGTTTTTCTACTCCTCTCATGAGCCCAAACAAGTCTCTAAAAGCATGAGTTTGCAACTACTTTACTTTTGGAGAAAATTCAAAACATTCATTATTCAATAGAGCCCAATAGCAAAAACCAGCGTTTTGAATGAAGAATCACATTTCTTGGTAGAATCATGCAGGATTGAAATTTTTGATGGTTTTTTACTCCTCTCAACAGCCCAAACAAGTTTCTAAAAGGATGAGTTTGCAACTACTTTACTTTTGGAGAAAATTCAAAACATTCATTATTCAATAGGGCCCAAACTATCAAAATCCAGCGGTTTGAATGAACACATTTCTTGGTAGAATCATGCAGGACTGAAATTTTTGATGTTTTTCTACTCTTTTCATGAGCCCAAACAAGTCTCTAAAAGCATGAGTTTGCAACTACTTTACTTTTGGAGAAAATTCAAAACATTCACTATTCAATAGAGCCCAATAGCAAAAATCAGGTTTTGAATGAAGAATCACATTTCTTGGTAAAATCATGCAGGATTGAAATTTTTGATGGTTTTTTACTCCTCTCAACAGCCCAAACAAGTTTCTAAAAGGATGAGTTTGCAACTACTTTACTTTTTGAGAAAATTCAAAACATTCATTATTCAATAGGGCCCAAACTATCAAAAACCAGCGGTTTCAATGAACACACATTTCTTGGTAGAATCATGCAGGACTGAAATTTTTGATGTTTTTCTACTCCTCTCATGAGCCCAAACAAGTCTCTAAAAGCATGAGTTTGCAACTACTTTACTTTTGGAGAAAATTCAAAACATTCATTATTCAATAGAGCCCAATAGCAAAAACCAGCGTTTTGAATGAAGAATCACATTTCTTGGTAGAATCATGCAGGATTGAAATTTTTGATGGTTTTTTACTCCTCTCAACAGCCCAAACAAGTTTCTAAAAGGATGAGTTTGCAACTACTTTACTTTTGGAGAAAATTCAAAACATTCATTATTCAATAGGGCCCAAACTATCAAAAACCAGCGGTTTGAATGAACACATTTCTTGGTAGAATCATGCAGGACTGAAATTTTTGATGTTTTTCTACTCCTCTCATGAGCCCAAACAAGTCTCTAAAAGCATGAGTTTGCAACTACTTTACTTTTGGAGAAAATTCAAAACATTCACTTTTCAATAGAGCCCAATAGCAAAAATCAGGTTTTGAATGAAGAATCACATTTCTTGGTAAAATCATGCAGGATTGAAATTTTTGATGGTTTTTTACTCCTCTCAACAGCCCAAACAAGTTTCTAAAAGGATGAGTTTGCAACTACTTTACTTTTGGAGAAAATTCAAAACATTCATTATTCAATAGGGCCCAAACTATCAAAAACCAGCGGTTTGAATGAACACACATTTCTTGGTAGAATCATGCAGGACTGAAATTTTTGATGTTTTTCTACTCCTCTCATGAGCCCAAACAAGTCTCTAAAAGCATGAGTTTGCAACTACTTTACTTTTGGAGAAAATTCAAAACATTCATTATTCAATAGAGCCCAATAGCAAAAACCAGCGTTTTGAATGAAGAATCACATTTCTTGGTAGAATCATGCAGGATTGAAATTTTTGATGGTTTTTTACTCCTCTCAACAGCCCAAACAAGTTTCTAAAAGGATGAGTTTGCAACTACTTTACTTTTGGAGAAAATTCAAAACATTCATTATTCAATAGGGCCCAAACTATCAAAAACCAGCGGTTTCAATGAACACACATTTCTTGGTAGAATCATGCAGGACTGAAATTTTTGATGTTTTTCTACTCCTCTCATGAGCCCAAACAAGTCTCTAAAAGCATGAGTTTGCAACTACTTTACTTTTGGAGAAAATTCAAAACATTCATTATTCAATAGGGCCCAAACTATCAAAAACCAGCGGTTTGAATGAACACACATTTCTTGGTAGAATCATGCAGGACTGAAATTTTTGATGTTTTTCTACTCCTCTCATGAGCCCAAACAAGTCTCTAAAAGCATGAGTTTGCAACTACTTTACTTTTGGAGAAAATTCAAAACATTCACTATTCAATAGAGCCCAATAGCAAAAATCAGGTTTTGAATGAAGAATCACATTTCTTGGTAAAATCATGCAGGATTGAAATTTTTGATGGTTTTTTACTCCTCTCAACAGCCCAAACAAGTTTCTAAAAGGATGAGTTTGCAACTACTTTACTTTTGGAGAAAATTCAAAACATTCATTATTCAATAGGGCCCAAACTATCAAAAACCAGCGGTTTCAATGAACACACATTTCTTGGTAGAATCATGCAGGACTGAAATTTTTGATGTTTTTCTACTCCTCTCATGAGCCCAAACAAGTCTCTAAAAGCATGAGTTTGCAACTACTTTACTTTTGGAGAAAATTCATAACATTCATTATTCAATAGAGCCCAATAGCAAAAACCAGCGTTTTGAATGAAGAATCACATTTCTTGGTAGAATCATGCAGGATTGAAATTTTTGATGGTTTTTTACTCCTCTCAACAGCCCAAACAAGTTTCTAAAAGGATGAGTTTGCAACTACTTTACTTTTGGAGAAAATTCAAAACATTCATTATTCAATAGGGCCCAAACTATCAAAAACCAGCGGTTTCAATGAACACACATTTCTTGGTAGAATCATGCAGGACTGAAATTTTTGATGTTTTTCTACTCCTCTCATGAGCCCAAACAAGTCTCTAAAAGCATGAGTTTGCAACTACTTTACTTTTGGAGAAAATTCAAAACATTCATTATTCAATAGGGCCCAAACTATCAAAAACCAGCGGTTTGAATGAACACACATTTCTTGGTAGAATCATGCAGGACTGAAATTTTTGATGTTTTTCTACTCCTCTCATGAGCCCAAACAAGTCTCTAAAAGCATGAGTTTGCAACTACTTTACTTTTGGAGAAAATTCAAAACATTCATTATTCAATAGAGCCCAATAGCAAAAACCAGCGTTTTGAATGAAGAATCACATTTCTTGGTAGAATCATGCAGGATTGAAATTTTTGATGTTTTTTTACTCCTCTCAACAGCCCAAACAAGTTTCTAAAAGGATGAGTTTGCAACTACTTTACTTTTGGAGAAAATTCAAAACATTCATTATTCAATAGGGCCCAAACTATCAAAAACCAGCGGTTTCAATGAACACACATTTCTTGGTAGAATCATGCAGGACTGAAATTTTTGATGTTTTTCTACTCCTCTCATGAGCCCAAACAAGTTTCTAAAAGCATGAGTTTGCAACTACTTTACTTTTGGAGAAAATTCAAAACATTCACTATTCAATAGAGCCCAATAGCAAAAATCAGGTTTTGAATGAAGAATCACATTTCTTGGTAAAATCATGCAGGATTGAAATTTTTGATGGTTTTTTACTCCTCTCAACAGCCCAAACAAGTTTCTAAAAGGATGAGTTTGCAACTACTTTACTTTTGGAGAAAATTCAAAACATTCATTATTCAATAGGGCCCAAACTATCAAAAACCAGCGGTTTCAATGAACACACATTTCTTGGTAGAATCATGCAGGACTGAAATTTTTGATGTTTTTCTACTCCTCTCATGAGCCCAAACAAGTCTCTAAAAGCATGAGTTTGCAACTACTTTACTTTTGGAGAAAATTCAAAACATTCACTATTCAATAGAGCCCAATAGCAAAAATCAGGTTTTGAATGAAGAATCACATTTCTTGGTAAAATCATGCAGGATTGAAATTTTTGATGGTTTTTTACTCCTCTCAACAGCCCAAACAAGTTTCTAAAAGGATGAGTTTGCAACTACTTTACTTTTGGAGAAAATTCAAAACATTCATTATTCAATAGGGCCCAAACTATCAAAAACCAGCGGTTTCAATGAACACACATTTCTTGGTAGAATCATGCAGGACTGAAATTTTTGATGTTTTTCTACTCCTCTCATGAGCCCAAACAAGTCTCTAAAAGCATGAGTTTGCAACTACTTTACTTTTGGAGAAAATTCAAAACATTCATTATTCAATAGAGCCCAATAGCAAAAACCAGCGTTTTGAATGAAGAATCACATTTCTTGGTAGAATCATGCAGGATTGAAATTTTTGATGGTTTTTTACTCCTCTCAACAGCCCAAACAAGTTTCTAAAAGGATGAGTTTGCAACTACTTTACTTTTGGAGAAAATTCAAAACATTCATTATTCAATAGGGCCCAAACTATCAAAATCCAGCGGTTTGAATGAACACATTTCTTGGTAGAATCATGCAGGACTGAAATTTTTGATGTTTTTCTACTCTTTTCATGAGCCCAAACAAGTCTCTAAAAGCATGAGTTTGCAACTACTTTACTTTTGGAGAAAATTCAAAACATTCACTATTCAATAGAGCCCAATAGCAAAAATCAGGTTTTGAATGAAGAATCACATTTCTTGGTAAAATCATGCAGGATTGAAATTTTTGATGGTTTTTTACTCCTCTCAACAGCCCAAACAAGTTTCTAAAAGGATGAGTTTGCAACTACTTTACTTTTGGAGAAAATTCAAAACATTCATTATTCAATAGGGCCCAAACTATCAAAAACCAGCGGTTTCAATGAACACACATTTCTTGGTAGAATCATGCAGGACTGAAATTTTTGATGTTTTTCTACTCCTCTCATGAGCCCAAACAAGTCTCTAAAAGCATGAGTTTGCAACTACTTTACTTTTGGAGAAAATTCAAAACATTCATTATTCAATAGAGCCCAATAGCAAAAACCAGCGTTTTGAATGAAGAATCACATTTCTTGGTAGAATCATGCAGGATTGAAATTTTTGATGGTTTTTTACTCCTCTCAACAGCCCAAACAAGTTTCTAAAAGGATGAGTTTGCAACTACTTTACTTTTGGAGAAAATTCAAAACATTCATTATTCAATAGGGCCCAAACTATCAAAAACCAGCGGTTTGAATGAACACACATTTCTTGGTAGAATCATGCAGGACTGAAATTTTTGATGTTTTTCTACTCCTCTCATGAGCCCAAACAAGTCTCTAAAAGCATGAGTTTGCAACTACTTTACTTTTGGAGAAAATTCAAAACATTCACTATTCAATAGAGCCCAATAGCAAAAATCAGGTTTTGAATGAAGAATAACATTTCTTGGTAAAATCATGCAGGATTGAAATTTTTGATGGTTTTTTACTCCTCTCAACAGCCCAAACAAGTTTCTAAAAGGATGAGTTTGCAACTACTTTACTTTTGGAGAAAATTCAAAACATTCATTATTCAATAGGGCCCAAACTATCAAAAACCAGCGGTTTCAATGAACACACATTTCTTGGTAGAATCATGCAGGACTGAAATTTTTGATGTTTTTCTACTCCTCTCATGAGCCCAAACAAGTCTCTAAAAGCATGAGTTTGCAACTACTTTACTTTTGGAGAAAATTCAAAACATTCATTATTCAATAGAGCCCAATAGCAAAAACCAGCGTTTTGAATGAAGAATCACATTTCTTGGTAGAATCATGCAGGATTGAAATTTTTGATGGTTTTTTACTCCTCTCAACAGCCCAAACAAGTTTCTAAAAGGATGAGTTTGCAACTACTTTACTTTTGGAGAAAATTCAAAACATTCATTATTCAATAGGGCCCAAACTATCAAAAACCAGCGGTTTCAATGAACACACATTTCTTGGTAGAATCATGCAGGACTGAAATTTTTGATGTTTTTCTACTCCTCTCATGAGCCCAAACAAGTCTCTAAAAGCATGAGTTTGCAACTACTTTACTTTTGGAGAAAATTCAAAACATTCATTATTCAATAGAGCCCAATAGCAAAAACCAGCGTTTTGAATGAAGAATCACATTTCTTGGTAGAATCATGCAGGATTGAAATTTTTGATGGTTTTTTACTCCTCTCAACAGCCCAAACAAGTTTCTAAAAGGATGAGTTTGCAACTACTTTACTTTTGGAGAAAATTCAAAACATTCATTATTCAATAGGGCCCAAACTATCAAAAACCAGCGGTTTCAATGAACACACATTTCTTGGTAGAATCATGCAGGACTGAAATTTTTGATGTTTTTCTACTCCTCTCATGAGCCCAAACAAGTCTCTAAAAGCATGAGTTTGCAACTACTTTACTTTTGGAGAAAATTCAAAACATTCATTATTCAATAGAGCCCAACAGCAAAAACCAGCGTTTTGAATGAAGAATCACATTTCTTGGTAGAATCATGCAGGATTGAAATTTTTGATGGTTTTTTACTCCTCTCAACAGCCCAAACAAGTTTCTAAAAGGATGAGTTTGCAACTACTTTACTTTTGGAGAAAATTCAAAACATTCATTATTCAATAGGGCCCAAACTATCAAAAACCAGCGGTTTCAATGAACACACATTTCTTGGTAGAATCATGCAGGACTGAAATTTTTGATGTTTTTCTACTCCTCTCATGAGCCCAAACAAGTCTCTAAAAGCATGAGTTTGCAACTACTTTACTTTTGGAGAAAATTCAAAACATTCATTATTCAATAGAGCCCAATAGCAAAAACCAGCGTTTTGAATGAAGAATCACATTTCTTGGTAGAATCATGCAGGATTGAAATTTTTGATGGTTTTTTACTCCTCTCAACAGCCCAAACAAGTTTCTAAAAGGATGAGTTTGCAACTACTTTACTTTTGGAGAAAATTCAAAACATTCATTATTCAATAGGGCCCAAACTATCAAAAACCAGCGGTTTCAATGAACACACATTTCTTGGTAGAATCATGCAGGACTGAAATTTTTGATGTTTTTCTACTCCTCTCATGAGCCCAAACAAGTCTCTAAAAGCATGAGTTTGCAACTACTTTACTTTTGGAGAAAATTCAAAACATTCATTATTCAATAGGGCCCAAACTATCAAAAACCAGCGGTTTGAATGAACACACATTTCTTGGTAGAATCATGCAGGACTGAAATTTTTGATGTTTTTCTACTCCTCTCATGAGCCCAAACAAGTCTCTAAAAGCATGAGTTTGCAACTACTTTACTTTTGGAGAAAATTCAAAACATTCATTATTCAATAGGGCCCAAACTATCAAAAACCAGCGGTTTGAATGAACACACATTTCTTGGTAGAATCATGCAGGACTGAAATTTTTGATGTTTTTCTACTCCTCTCATGAGCCCAAACAAGTCTCTAAAAGCATGAGTTTGCAACTACTTTACTTTTGGAGAAAATTCAAAACATTCACTATTCAATAGAGCCCAATAGCAAAAATCAGGTTTTGAATGAAGAATCACATTTCTTGGTAAAATCATGCAGGATTGAAATTTTTGATGGTTTTTTACTCTTCTCAACAGCCCAAACAAGTTTCTAAAAGGATGAGTTTGCAACTACTTTACTTTTGGAGAAAATTCAAAACATTCATTATTCAATAGGGCCCAAACTATCAAAAACCAGCGGTTTCAATGAACACACATTTCTTGGTAGAATCATGCAGGACTGAAATTTTTGATGTTTTTCTACTCCTCTCATGAGCCCAAACAAGTCTCTAAAAGCATGAGTTTGCAACTACTTTACTTTTGGAGAAAATTCAAAACATTCATTATTCAATAGGGCCCAAACTATCAAAAACCAGCGGTTTGAATGAACACACATTTCTTGGTAGAATCATGCAGGACTGAAATTTTTGATGTTTTTCTACTCCTCTCATGAGTCCAAACAAGTCTCTAAAAGCATGAGTTTGCAACTACTTTACTTTTGGAGAAAATTCAAAACATTCATTATTCAAAAGAGACCAATAGCAAAAATCAGGTTTTGAATGAAGAATCACATTTCTTGGTAAAATCATGCAGGATTGAAATTTTTGATGGTTTTTTACTCCTCTCAACAGCCCAAACAAGTTTCTAAAAGGATGAGTTTGCAACTACTTTACTTTTGGAGAAAATTCAAAACATTCATTATTCAATAGGGCCCAAACTATCAAAAACCAGCGGTTTCAATGAACACACATTTCTTGGTAGAATCATGCAGGACTGAAATTTTTGATGTTTTTCTACTCCTCTCATGAGCCCAAACAAGTCTCTAAAAGCATGAGTTTGCAACTACTTTACTTTTGGAGAAAATTCAAAACATTCACTATTCAATAGAGCCCAATAGCAAAAATCAGGTTTTGAATGAAGAATCACATTTCTTGGTAAAATCATGCAGGATTGAAATTTTTGATGTTTTTCTACTCCTCTCATGAGCCCAAACAAGTCTCTAAAAGCATGAGTTTGCAACTACTTCACTTTTGGAGAAAATTCAAAACATTCAATATTCAATAGGGCCCAAACTATCAAAAACCAGCGGTTTGAATGAACACACATTTCTTGGTAGAATCATGCAGGACTGAAATTTTTGATGTTTTTCTACTCCTCTCATGAGCCCAAACAAGTCTCTAAAAGCATGAGTTTGCAACTACTTTACTTTTGGAGAAAATTCAAAACATTCATTATTCAATAGGGCCCAAACTATCAAAAACCAGCGGTTTGAATGAACACACATTTCTTGGTAGAATCATGCAGGACTGAAATTTTTGATGTTTTTCTACTCCTCTCATGAGCCCAAACAAGTCTCTAAAAGCATGAGTTTGCAACTACTTTACTTTTGGAGAAAATTCAAAACATTCACTATTCAATAGAGCCCAATAGCAAAAATCAGGTTTTGAATGAAGAATCACATTTCTTGGTAAAATCATGCAGGATTGAAATTTTTGATGGTTTTTTACTCCTCTCAACAGCCCAAACAAGTTTCTAAAAGGATGAGTTTGCAACTACTTTACTTTTGGAGAAAATTCAAAACATTCATTATTCAATAGGGCCCAAACTATCAAAAACCAGCGGTTTCAATGAACACACATTTCTTGGTAGAATCATGCAGGACTGAAATTTTTGATGTTTTTTTACTCCTCTCATGAGCCCAAACAAGTCTCTAAAAGCATGAGTTTGCAACTACTTTACTTTTGGAGAAAATTCAAAACATTCATTATTCAATAGAGCCCAATAGCAAAAACCAGCGTTTTGAATGAAGAATCACATTTCTTGGTAGAATCATGCAGGATTGAAATTTTTGATGGTTTTTTTACTCCTCTCAACAGCCCAAACAAGTTTCTAAAAGGATGAGTTTGCAACTACTTTACTTTTGGAGAAAATTCAAAACATTCATTATTCAATAGGGCCCAAACTATCAAAAACCAGCGGTTTCAATGAACACACATTTCATGGTAGAATCATGCAGGACTGAAATTTTTGATGTTTTTCTACTCCTCTCATGAGCCCAAACAAGTCTCTAAAAGCATGAGTTTGCAACTACTTTACTTTTGGAGAAAATTCAAAACATTCATTATTCAATAGAGCCCAATAGCAAAAACCAGCGTTTTGAATGAAGAATCACATTTCTTGGTAGAATCATGCAGGATTGAAATTTTTGATGGTTTTTTACTCCTCTCAACAGCCCAAACAAGTTTCTAAAAGGATGAGTTTGCAACTACTTTACTTTTGGAGAAAATTCAAAACATTCATTATTCAATAGGGCCCAAACTATCAAAAACCAGCGGTTTCAATGAACACACATTTCTTGGTAGAATCATGCAGGACTGAAATTTTTGATGTTTTTCTACTCCTCTCATGAGCCCAAACAAGTCTCTAAAAGCATGAGTTTGCAACTACTTTACTTTTGGAGAAAATTCAAAACATTCATTATTCAATAGAGCCCAATAGCAAAAACCAGCGTTTTGAATGAAGAATCACATTTCTTGGTAGAATCATGCAGGATTGAAATTTTTGATGGTTTTTTACTCCTCTCAACAGCCCAAACAAGTTTCTAAAAGGATGAGTTTGCAACTACTTTACTTTTGGAGAAAATTCAAAACATTCATTATTCAATAGGGCCCAAACTATCAAAAACCAGCGGTTTCAATGAACACACATTTCTTGGTAGAATCATGCAGGACTGAAATTTTTGATGTTTTTCTTCTTCTCTCATGAGCCCAAACAAGTCTCTAAAAGCATGAGTTTGCAACTACTTTACTTTTGGAGAAAATTCAAAACATTCATTATTCAATAGAGCCCAATAGCAAAAACCAGCGTTTTGAATGAAGAATCACATTTCTTGGTAGAATCATGCAGGATTGAAATTTTTGATGGTTTTTTACTCCTCTCAACAGCCCAAACAAGTTTCTAAAAGGATGAGTTTGCAACTACTTTACTTTTGGAGAAAATTCAAAACATTCATTATTCAATAGGGCCCAAACTATCAAAAACCAGCGGTTTCAATGAACACACATTTCTTGGTAGAATCATGCAGGACTGAAATTTTTGATGTTTTTCTACTCCTCTCATGAGCCCAAACAAGTCTCTAAAAGCATGAGTTTGCAACTACTTTACTTTTGGAGAAAATTCAAAACATTCACTATTCAATAGAGCCCAATAGCAAAAATCAGGTTTTGAATGAAGAATCACATTTCTTGGTAAAATCATGCAGGATTGAAATTTTTGATGGTTTTTTACTCCTCTCAACAGCCCAAACAAGTTTCTAAAAGGATGAGTTTGCAACTACTTTACTTTTGGAGAAAATTCAAAACATTCATTATTCAATAGGGCCCAAACTATCAAAAACCAGCGGTTTCAATGAACACACATTTCTTGGTAGAATCATGCAGGACTGAAATTTTTGATGTTTTTCTACTCCTCTCATGAGCCCAAACAAGTCTCTAAAAGCATGAGTTTGCAACTACTTTACTTTTGGAGAAAATTCAAAACATTCATTATTCAATAGGGCCCAAACTATCAAAAACCAGCGGTTTGAATGAACACACATTTCTTGGTAGAATCATGCAGGACTGAAATTTTTGATGTTTTTCTACTCCTCTCATGAGTCCAAACAAGTCTCTAAAAGCATGAGTTTGCAACTACTTTACTTTTGGAGAAAATTCAAAACATTCATTATTCAAAAGAGACCAATAGCAAAAATCAGGTTTTGAATGAAGAATCACATTTCTTGGTAAAATCATGCAGGATTGAAATTTTTGATGGTTTTTTACTCCTCTCAACAGCCCAAACAAGTTTCTAAAAGGATGAGTTTGCAACTACTTTACTTTTGGAGAAAATTCAAAACATTCATTATTCAATAGGGCCCAAACTATCAAAAACCAGCGGTTTCAATGAACACACATTTCTTGGTAGAATCATGCAGGACTGAAATTTTTGATGTTTTTCTACTCCTCTCATGAGCCCAAACAAGTCTCTAAAAGCATGAGTTTGCAACTACTTTACTTTTGGAGAAAATTCAAAACCTTCACTATTCAATAGAGCCCAATAGCAAAAATCAGGTTTTGAATGAAGAATCACATTTCTTGGTAAAATCATGCAGGATTGAAATTTTTGATGTTTTTCTACTCCTCTCATGAGCCCAAACAAGTCTCTAAAAGCATGAGTTTGCAACTACTTCACTTTTGGAGAAAATTCAAAACATTCATTATTCAATAGGGCCCAAACTATCAAAAACCAGCGGTTTGAATGAACACACATTTCTTGGTAGAATCATGCAGGACTGAAATTTTTGATGTTTTTCTACTCCTCTCATGAGCCCAAACAAGTCTCTAAAAGCATGAGTTTGCAACTACTTTACTTTTGGAGAAAATTCAAAACATTCATTATTCAATAGGGCCCAAACTATCAAAAACCAGCGGTTTGAATGAACACACATTTCTTGGTAGAATCATGCAGGACTGAAATTTTTGATGTTTTTCTACTCCTCTCATGAGCCCAAACAAGTCTCTAAAAGCATGAGTTTGCAACTACTTTACTTTTGGAGAAAATTCAAAACATTCACTATTCAATAGAGCCCAATAGCAAAAATCAGGTTTTGAATGAAGAATCACATTTCTTGGTAAAATCATGCAGGATTGAAATTTTTGATGGTTTTTTACTCCTCTCAACAGCCCAAACAAGTTTCTAAAAGGATGAGTTTGCAACTACTTTACTTTTGGAGAAAATTCAAAACATTCATTATTCAATAGGGCCCAAACTATCAAAAACCAGCGGTTTCAATGAACACACATTTCTTGGTAGAATCATGCAGGACTGAAATTTTTGATGTTTTTTTACTCCTCTCATGAGCCCAAACAAGTCTCTAAAAGCATGAGTTTGCAACTACTTTACTTTTGGAGAAAATTCAAAACATTCATTATTCAATAGAGCCCAATAGCAAAAACCAGCGTTTTGAATGAAGAATCACATTTCTTGGTAGAATCATGCAGGATTGAAATTTTTGATGGTTTTTTTACTCCTCTCAACAGCCCAAACAAGTTTCTAAAAGGATGAGTTTGCAACTACTTTACTTTTGGAGAAAATTCAAAACATTCATTATTCAATAGGGCCCAAACTATCAAAAACCAGCGGTTTCAATGAACACACATTTCATGGTAGAATCATGCAGGACTGAAATTTTTGATGTTTTTCTACTCCTCTCATGAGCCCAAACAAGTCTCTAAAAGCATGAGTTTGCAACTACTTTACTTTTGGAGAAAATTCAAAACATTCATTATTCAATAGAGCCCAATAGCAAAAACCAGCGTTTTGAATGAAGAATCACATTTCTTGGTAGAATCATGCAGGATTGAAATTTTTGATGGTTTTTTACTCCTCTCAACAGCCCAAACAAGTTTCTAAAAGGATGAGTTTGCAACTACTTTACTTTTGGAGAAAATTCAAAACATTCATTATTCAATAGGGCCCAAACTATCAAAAACCAGCGGTTTCAATGAACACACATTTCTTGGTAGAATCATGCAGGACTGAAATTTTTGATGTTTTTCTACTCCTCTCATGAGCCCAAACAAGTCTCTAAAAGCATGAGTTTGCAACTACTTTACTTTTGGAGAAAATTCAAAACATTCATTATTCAATAGAGCCCAATAGCAAAAACCAGCGTTTTGAATGAAGAATCACATTTCTTGGTAGAATCATGCAGGATTGAAATTTTTGATGGTTTTTTACTCCTCTCAACAGCCCAAACAAGTTTCTAAAAGGATGAGTTTGCAACTACTTTACTTTTGGAGAAAATTCAAAACATTCATTATTCAATAGGGCCCAAACTATCAAAAACCAGCGGTTTCAATGAACACACATTTCTTGGTAGAATCATGCAGGACTGAAATTTTTGATGTTTTTCTTCTTCTCTCATGAGCCCAAACAAGTCTCTAAAAGCATGAGTTTGCAACTACTTTACTTTTGGAGAAAATTCAAAACATTCATTATTCAATAGAGCCCAATAGCAAAAACCAGCGTTTTGAATGAAGAATCACATTTCTTGGTAGAATCATGCAGGATTGAAATTTTTGATGGTTTTTTACTCCTCTCAACAGCCCAAACAAGTTTCTAAAAGGATGAGTTTGCAACTACTTTACTTTTGGAGAAAATTCAAAACATTCATTATTCAATAGGGCCCAAACTATCAAAAACCAGCGGTTTCAATGAACACACATTTCTTGGTAGAATCATGCAGGACTGAAATTTTTGATGTTTTTCTACTCCTCTCATGAGCCCAAACAAGTCTCTAAAAGCATGAGTTTGCAACTACTTTACTTTTCGAGAAAATTCAAAACATTCACTATTCAATAGAGCCCAATAGCAAAAATCAGGTTTTGAATGAAGAATCACATTTCTTGGTAAAATCATGCAGGATTGAAATTTTTGATGGTTTTTTACTCCTCTCAACAGCCCATACAAGTTTCTAAAAGGATGAGTTTGCAACTACTTTACTTTTGGAGAAAATTCAAAACATTCATTATTCAATAGGGCCCAAACTATCAAAAACCAGCGGTTTCAATGAACACACATTTCTTGGTAGAATCATGCAGGACTGAAATTTTTGATGTTTTTCTACTCCTCTCATGAGCCCAAACAAGTCTCTAAAAGCATGAGTTTGCAACTACTTTACTTTTGGAGAAAATTCAAAACATTCATTATTCAATAGAGCCCAATAGCAAAAACCAGCGTTTTGAATGAAGAATCACATTTCTTGGTAGAATCATGCAGGATTGAAATTTTTGATGGTTTTTTACTCCTCTCAACAGCCCAAACAAGTTTCTAAAAGGATGAGTTTGCAACTACTTTACTTTTGGAGAAAATTCAAAACATTCATTATTCAATAGGGCCCAAACTATCAAAAACCAGCCGTTTCAATGAACACACATGTCTTGGTAGAATCATGCAGGACTGAAATTTTTGATGTTTTTCTACTCATCTCATGAGCCCAAACAAGTCTCTAAAAGCATGAGTTTGCAACTACTTTACTTTTGGAGAAAATTCAAAACATTCATTATTCAATAGAGCCCAATAGCAAAAACCAGCGTTTTGAATGAAGAATCACATTTCTTGGTAGAATCATGCAGGATTGAAATTTTTGATGGTTTTTTACTCCTCTCAACAGCCCAAACAAGTTTCTAAAAGGATGAGTTTGCAACTACTTTACTTTTGGAGAAAATTCAAAACATTCATTATTCAATAGGGCCCAAACTATCAAAAACCAGCGGTTTCAATGAACACACATTTCTTGGTAGAATCATGCAGGACTGAAATTTTTGATGTTTTTCTACTCCTCTCATGAGCCCAAACAAGTCTCTAAAAGCATGAGTTTGCAACTACTTTACTTTTGGAGAAAATTCAAAACATTCATTATTCAATAGGGCCCAAACTATCAAAAACCAGCGGTTTGAATGAACACACATTTCTTGGTAGAATCATGCAGGACTGAAATTTTTGATGTTTTTCTACTCCTCTCATGAGCCCAAACAAGTCTCTAAAAGCATGAGTTTGCAACTACTTTACTTTTGGAGAAAATTCAAAACATTCACTATTCAATAGAGCCCAATAGCAAAAATCAGGTTTTGAATGAAGAATCACATTTCTTGGTAAAATCATGCAGGATTGAAATTTTTGATGGTTTTTTACTCCTCTCAACAGCCCAAACAAGTTTCTAAAAGGATGAGTTTGCAACTACTTTACTTTTGGAGAAAATTCAAAACATTCATTATTCAATAGGGCCCAAACTATCAAAAACCAGCGGTTTCAATGAACACACATTTCTTGGTAGAATCATGCAGGACTGAAATTTTTGATGTTTTTCTACTCCTCTCATGAGCCCAAACAAGTCTCTAAAAGCATGAGTTTGCAACTACTTTACTTTTGGAGAAAATTCAAAACATTCATTATTCAATAGAGCCCAATAGCAAAAACCAGCGTTTTGAATGAAGAATCACATTTCTTGGTAGAATCATGCAGGATTGAAATTTTTGATGGTTTTTTACTCCTCTCAACAGCCCAAACAAGTTTCTAAAAGGATGAGTTTGCAACTACTTTACTTTTGGAGAAAATTCAAAACATTCTTTATTCAATAGGGCCCAAACTATCAAAAACCAGCGGTTTCAATGAACACACATTTCTTGGTAGAATCATGCAGGACTGAAATTTTTGATGTTTTTCTACTCCTCTCATGAGCCCAAACAAGTCTCTAAAAGCATGAGTTTGCAACTACTTTACTTTTGGAGAAAATTCAAAACATTCATTATTCAATAGGGCCCAAACTATCAAAAACCAGCGGTTTGAATGAACACACATTTCTTGGTAGAATCATGCAGGACTGAAATTTTTGATGTTTTTCTACTCCTCTCATGAGCCCAAACAAGTCTCTAAAAGCATGAGTTTGCAACTACTTTACTTTTGGAGAAAATTCAAAACATTCATTATTCAATAGAGCCCAATAGCAAAAACCAGCGTTTTGAATGAAGAATCACATTTCTTGGTAGAATCATGCAGGATTGAAATTTTTGATGGTTTTTTACTCCTCTCAACAGCCCAAACAAGTTTCTAAAAGGATGAGTTTGCAACTACTTTACTTTTGGAGAAAATTCAAAACATTCATTATTCAATAGGGCCCAAACTATCAAAAACCAGCGGTTTCAATGAACACACATTTCTTGGTAGAATCATGCAGGACTGAAATTTTTGATGTTTTTCTACTCCTCTCATGAGCCCAAACAAGTTTCTAAAAGCATGAGTTTGCAACTACTTTACTTTTGGAGAAAATTCAAAACATTCACTATTCAATAGAGCCCAATAGCAAAAATCAGGTTTTGAATGAAGAATCACATTTCTTGGTAAAATCATGCAGGATTGAAATTTTTGATGGTTTTTTACTCCTCTCAACAGCCCAAACAAGTTTCTAAAAGGATGAGTTTGCAACTACTTTACTTTTGGAGAAAATTCAAAACATTCATTATTCAATAGGGCCCAAACTATCAAAAACCAGCGGTTTCAATGAACACACATTTCTTGGTAGAATCATGCAGGACTGAAATTTTTGATGTTTTTCTACTCCTCTCATGAGCCCAAACAAGTCTCTAAAAGCATGAGTTTGCAACTACTTTACTTTTGGAGAAAATTCAAAACATTCACTATTCAATAGAGCCCAATAGCAAAAATCAGGTTTTGAATGAAGAATCACATTTCTTGGTAAAATCATGCACGATTGAAATTTTTGATGGTTTTTTACTCCTCTCAACAGCCCAAACAAGTTTCTAAAAGGATGAGTTTGCAACTACTTTACTTTTGGAGAAAATTCAAAACATTCATTATTCAATAGGGCCCAAACTATCAAAAACCAGCGGTTTCAATGAACACACATTTCTTGGTAGAATCATGCAGGACTGAAATTTTTGATGTTTTTCTACTCCTCTCATGAGCCCAAACAAGTCTCTAAAAGCATGAGTTTGCAACTACTTTACTTTTGGAGAAAATTCAAAACATTCATTATTCAATAGAGCCCAATAGCAAAAACCAGCGTTTTGAATGAAGAATCACATTTCTTGGTAGAATCATGCAGGATTGAAATTTTTGATGGTTTTTTACTCCTCTCAACAGCCCAAACAAGTTTCTAAAAGGATGAGTTTGCAACTACTTTACTTTTGGAGAAAATTCAAAACATTCATTATTCAATAGGGCCCAAACTATCAAAATCCAGCGGTTTGAATGAACACATTTCTTGGTAGAATCATGCAGGACTGAAATTTTTGATGTTTTTCTACTCTTTTCATGAGCCCAAACAAGTCTCTAAAAGCATGAGTTTGCAACTACTTTACTTTTGGAGAAAATTCAAAACATTCACTATTCAATAGAGCCCAATAGCAAAAATCAGGTTTTGAATGAAGAATCACATTTCTTGGTAAAATCATGCAGGATTGAAATTTTTGATGGTTTTTTACTCCTCTCAACAGCCCAAACAAGTTTCTAAAAGGATGAGTTTGCAACTACTTTACTTTTGGAGAAAATTCAAAACATTCATTATTCAATAGGGCCCAAACTATCAAAAACCAGCGGTTTCAATGAACACACATTTCTTGGTAGAATCATGCAGGACTGAAATTTTTGATGTTTTTCTACTCCTCTCATGAGCCCAAACAAGTCTCTAAAAGCATGAGTTTGCAACTACTTTACTTTTGGAGAAAATTCAAAACATTCATTATTCAATAGAGCCCAATAGCAAAAACCAGCGTTTTGAATGAAGAATCACATTTCTTGGTAGAATCATGCAGGATTGAAATTTTTGATGGTTTTTTACTCCTCTCAACAGCCCAAACAAGTTTCTAAAAGGATGAGTTTGCAACTACTTTACTTTTGGAGAAAATTCAAAACATTCATTATTCAATAGGGCCCAAACTATCAAAAACCAGCGGTTTGAATGAACACATTTCTTGGTAGAATCATGCAGGACTGAAATTTTTGATGTTTTTCTACTCCTCTCATGAGCCCAAACAAGTCTCTAAAAGCATGAGTTTGCAACTACTTTACTTTTGGAGAAAATTCAAAACATTCACTATTCAATAGAGCCCAATAGCAAAAATCAGGTTTTGAATGAAGAATCACATTTCTTGGTAAAATCATGCAGGATTGAAATTTTTGATGGTTTTTTACTCCTCTCAACAGCCCAAACAAGTTTCTAAAAGGATGAGTTTGCAACTACTTTACTTTTGGAGAAAATTCAAAACATTCATTATTCAATAGGGCCCAAACTATCAAAAACCAGCGGTTTCAATGAACACACATTTCTTGGTAGAATCATGCAGGACTGAAATTTTTGATGTTTTTCTACTCCTCTCATGAGCCCAAACAAGTCTCTAAAAGCATGAGTTTGCAACTACTTTACTTTTGGAGAAAATTCAAAACATTCATTATTCAATAGAGCCCAATAGCAAAAACCAGCGTTTTGAATGAAGAATCACATTTCTTGGTAGAATCATGCAGGATTGAAATTTTTGATGGTTTTTTACTCCTCTCAACAGCCCAAACAAGTTTCTAAAAGGATGAGTTTGCAACTACTTTACTTTTGGAGAAAATTCAAAACATTCATTATTCAATAGGGCCCAAACTATCAAAAACCAGCGGTTTCAATGAACACACATTTCTTGGTAGAATCATGCAGGACTGAAATTTTTGATGTTTTTCTACTCCTCTCATGAGCCCAAACAAGTCTCTAAAAGCATGAGTTTGCAACTACTTTACTTTTGGAGAAAATTCAAAACATTCATTATTCAATAGGGCCCAAACTATCAAAAACCAGCGGTTTGAATGAACACACATTTCTTGGTAGAATCATGCAGGACTGAAATTTTTGATGTTTTTCTACTCCTCTCATGAGCCCAAACAAGTCTCTAAAAGCATGAGTTTGCAACTACTTTACTTTTGGAGAAAATTCAAAACATTCACTATTCAATAGAGCCCAATAGCAAAAATCAGGTTTTGAATGAAGAATCACATTTCTTGGTAAAATCATGCAGGATTGAAATTTTTGATGGTTTTTTACTCCTCTCAACAGCCCAAACAAGTTTCTAAAAGGATGAGTTTACAACTACTTTACTTTTGGAGAAAATTCAAAACATTCATTATTCAATAGGGCCCAAACTATCAAAAACCAGCGGTTTCAATGAACACACATTTCTTGGTAGAATCATGCAGGACTGAAATTTTTGATGTTTTTCTACTCCTCTCATGAGCCCAAACAAGTCTCTAAAAGCATGAGTTTGCAACTACTTTACTTTTGGAGAAAATTCAAACCATTCATTATTCAATAGAGCCCAATAGCAAAAACCAGCGTTTTGAATGAAGAATCACATTTCTTGGTAGAATCATGCAGGATTGAAATTTTTGATGGTTTTTTACTCCTCTCAACAGCCCAAACAAGTTTCTAAAAGGATGAGTTTGCAACTACTTTACTTTTGGAGAAAATTCAAAACATTCATTATTCAATAGGGCCCAAACTATCAAAAACCAGCGGTTTCAATGAACACACATTTCTTGGTAGAATCATGCAGGACTGAAATTTTTGATGTTTTTCTACTCCTCTCATGAGCCCAAACAAGTCTCTAAAAGCATGAGTTTGCAACTACTTTACTTTTGGAGAAAATTCAAAACATTCACTATTCAATAGAGCCCAATAGCAAAAATCAGGTTTTGAATGAAGAATCACATTTCTTGGTAAAATCATGCAGGATTGAAATTTTTGATGGTTTTTTACTCCTCTCAACAGCCCAAACAAGTTTCTAAAAGGATGAGTTTGCAACTACTTTACTTTTGGAGAAAATTCAAAACATTCATTATTCAATAGGGCCCAAACTATCAAAAACCAGCGGTTTCAATGAACACACATTTCTTGGTAGAATCATGCAGGACTGAAATTTTTGATGTTTTTCTACTCCTCTCATGAGCCCAAACAAGTCTCTAAAAGCATGAGTTTGCAACTACTTTACTTTTGGAGAAAATTCAAAACATTCATTATTCAATAGAGCCCAATAGCAAAAACCAGCGTTTTGAATGAAGAATCACATTTCTTGGTAGAATCATGCAGGATTGAAATTTTTGATGGTTTTTTACTCCTCTCAACAGCCCAAACAAGTTTCTAAAAGGATGAGTTTGCAACTACTTTACTTTTGGAGAAAATTCAAAACATTCATTATTCAATAGGGCCCAAACTATCAAAAACCAGCGGTTTCAATGAACACACATTTCTTGGTAGAATCATGCAGGACTGAAATTTTTGATGTTTTTCTACTCCTCTCATGAGCCCAAACAAGTCTCTAAAAGCATGAGTTTGCAACTACTTTACTTTTGGAGAAAATTCAAAACATTCATTATTCAATAGAGCCCAATAGCAAAAACCAGCGTTTTGAATGAAGAATCACATTTCTTGGTAGAATCATGCAGGATTGAAATTTTTGATGGTTTTTTACTCCTCTCAACAGCCCAAACAAGTTTCTAAAAGGATGAGTTTGCAACTACTTTACTTTTGGAGAAAATTCAAAACATTCATTATTCAATAGGGCCCAAACTATCAAAAACCAGCGGTTTCAATGAACACACATTTCTTGGTAGAATCATGCAGGACTGAAATTTTTGATGTTTTTCTACTCCTCTCATGAGCCCAAACAAGTCTCTAAAAGCATGAGTTTGCAACTACTTTACTTTTGGAGAAAATTCAAAACATTCATTATTCAATAGGGCCCAAACTATCAAAAACCAGCGGTTTGAATGAACACACATTTCTTGGTAGAATCATGCAGGACTGAAATTTTTGATGTTTTTCTACTCCTCTCATGAGCCCAAACAAGTCTCTAAAAGCATGAGTTTGCAACTACTTTACTTTTGGAGAAAATTCAAAACATTCATTATTCAATAGGGCCCAAACTATCAAAAACCAGCGGTTTGAATGAACACACATTTCTTGGTAGAATCATGCAGGACTGAAATTTTTGATGTTTTTCTACTCCTCTCATGAGCCCAAACAAGTCTCTAAAAGCATGAGTTTGCAACTACTTTACTTTTGGAGAAAATTCAAAACATTCACTATTCAATAGAGCCCAATAGCAAAAATCAGGTTTTGAATGAAGAATCACATTTCTTGGTAAAATCATGCAGGATTGAAATTTTTGATGGTTTTTTACTCCTCTCAACAGCCCAAACAAGTTTCTAAAAGGATGAGTTTGCAACTACTTTACTTTTGGAGAAAATTCAAAACATTCATTATTCAATAGGGCCCAAACTATCAAAAACCAGCGGTTTCAATGAACACACATTTCTTGGTAGAATCATGCAGGACTGAAATTTTTGATGTTTTTCTACTCCTCTCATGAGCCCAAACAAGTCTCTAAAAGCATGAGTTTGCAACTACTTTACTTTTGGAGAAAATTCAAAACATTCATTATTCAATAGGGCCCAAACTATCAAAAACCAGCGGTTTGAATGAACACACATTTCTTGGTAGAATCATGCAGGACTGAAATTTTTGATGTTTTTCTACTCCTCTCATGAGTCCAAACAAGTCTCTAAAAGCATGAGTTTGCAACTACTTTACTTTTGGAGAAAATTCAAAACATTCATTATTCAATAGAGCCCAATAGCAAAAATCAGGTTTTGAATGAAGAATCACATTTCTTGGTAAAATCATGCAGGATTGAAATTTTTGATGGTTTTTTACTCCTCTCAACAGCCCAAACAAGTTTCTAAAAGGATGAGTTTGCAACTACTTTACTTTTGGAGAAAATTCAAAACATTCATTATTCAATAGGGCCCAAACTATCAAAAACCAGCGGTTTCAATGAACACACATTTCTTGGTAGAATCATGCAGGACTGAAATTTTTGATGTTTTTCTACTCCTCTCATGAGCCCAAACAAGTCTCTAAAAGCATGAGTTTGCAACTACTTTACTTTTGGAGAAAATTCAAAACATTCACTATTCAATAGAGCCCAATAGCAAAAATCAGGTTTTGAATGAAGAATCACATTTCTTGGTAAAATCATGCAGGATTGAAATTTTTGATGTTTTTCTACTCCTCTCATGAGCCCAAACAAGTCTCTAAAAGCATGAGTTTGCAACTACTTCACTTTTGGAGAAAATTCAAAACATTCATTATTCAATAGGGCCCAAACTATCAAAAACCAGCGGTTTGAATGAACACACATTTCTTGGTAGAATCATGCAGGACTGAAATTTTTGATGTTTTTCTACTCCTCTCATGAGCCCAAACAAGTCTCTAAGAGCATGAGTTTGCAACTACTTTACTTTTGGAGAAAATTCAAAACATTCATTATTCAATAGGGCCCAAACTATCAAAAACCAGCGGTTTGAATGAACACACATTTCTTGGTAGAATCATGCAGGACTGAAATTTTTGATGTTTTTCTACTCCTCTCATGAGCCCAAACAAGTCTCTAAAAGCATGAGTTTGCAACTACTTTACTTTTGGAGAAAATTCAAAACATTCACTATTCAATAGAGCCCAATAGCAAAAATCAGGTTTTGAATGAAGAATCACATTTCTTGGTAAAATCATGCAGGATTGAAATTTTTGATGGTTTTTTACTCCTCTCAACAGCCCAAACAAGTTTCTAAAAGGATGAGTTTGCAACTACTTTACTTTTGGAGAAAATTCAAAACATTCATTATTCAATAGGGCCCAAACTATCAAAAACCAGCGGTTTCAATGAACACACATTTCTTGGTAGAATCATGCAGGACTGAAATTTTTGATGTTTTTCTACTCCTCTCATGAGCCCAAACAAGTCTCTAAAAGCATGAGTTTGCAACTACTTTACTTTTGGAGAAAATTCAAAACATTCATTATTCAATAGGGCCCAAACTATCAAAAACCAGCGGTTTGAATCAACACACATTTCTTGGTAGAATCATGCAGGACTGAAATTTTTGATGTTTTTCTACTCCTCTCATGAGTCCAAACAAGTCTCTAAAAGCATGAGTTTGCAACTACCTTACTTTTGGAGAAAATTCAAAACATTCATTATTCAATAGAGCCCAATAGCAAAAATCAGGTTTTGAATGAAGAATCACATTTCTTGGTAAAATCATGCAGGATTGAAATTTTTGATGGTTTTTTACTCCTCTCAACAGCCCAAACAAGTTTCTAAAAGGATGAGTTTGCAACTACTTTACTTTTGGAGAAAATTCAAAACATTCATTATTCAATAGGGCCCAAACTATCAAAAACCAGCGGTTTCAATGAACACACATTTCTTGGTAGAATCATGCAGGACTGAAATTTTTGATGTTTTTCTACTCCTCTCATGAGCCCAAACAAGTCTCTAAAAGCATGAGTTTGCAACTACTTTACTTTTGGAGAAAATTCAAAACATTCACTATTCAATAGAGCCCAATAGCAAAAATCAGGTTTTGAATGAAGAATCACATTTCTTGGTAAAATCATGCAGGATTGAAATTTTTGATGGTTTTTAACTCCTCTCAACAGCCCAAACAAGTTTCTAAAAGGATGAGTTTGCAACTACTTTACTTTTGGAGAAAATTCAAAACATTCATTATTCAATAGGGCCCAAACTATCAAAAACCAGCGGTTTCAATGAACACACATTTCTTGGTAGAATCATGCAGGACTGAAATTTTTGATGTTTTTCTACTCCTCTCATGAGCCCAAACAAGTCTCTAAAAGCAAGAGTTTGCAACTACTTTACTTTTGGAGAAAATTCAAAACATTCATTATTCAATAGAGCCCAATAGCAAAAACCAGCGTTTTGAATGAAGAATCACATTTCTTGGTAGAATCATGCAGGATTGAAATTTTTGATGGTTTTTTACTCCTCTCAACAGCCCAAACAAGTTTCTAAAAGGATGAGTTTGCAACTACTTTACTTTTGGAGAAAATTCAAAACATTCATTATTCAATAGGGCCCAAACTATCAAAAACCAGCGGTTTGAATGAACACACATTTCTTGGTAGAATCATGCAGGACTGAAATTTTTGATGTTTTTCTACTCCTCTCATGAGCCCAAACAAGTCTCTAAAAGCATGAGTTTGCAACTACTTTACTTTTGGAGAAAATTCAAAACATTCATTATTCTGTAGAGCCCAATAGCAAAAAGCAGCGTTTTGAATGAAGAATCACATTTCTTGGTAGAATCATGCAGGATTGAAATTTTTGATGGTTTTTTACTCCTCTCAACAGCCCAAACAAGTTTCTAAAAGGATGAGTTTGCAACTACTTTACTTTTGGAGAAAATTCAAAACATTCATTATTCAATAGGGCCCAAACTATCAAAAACCAGCCGTTTCAATGAACACACATGTCTTGGTAGAATCATGCAGGACTGAAATTTTTAATGTTTTTCTACTCATCTCATGAGCCCAAACAAGTCTCTAAAAGCATGAGTTTGCAACTACTTTACTTTTGGAGAAAATTCAAAACATTCACTATTCAATAGAGCCCAATAGCAAAAATCAGGTTTTGAATGAAGAATCACATTTCTTGGTAAAATCATGCAGGATTGAAATTTTTGATGGTTTTTTACTCCTCTCAACAGCCCAAACAAGTTTCTAAAAGGATGAGTTTGCAACTACTTTACTTTTGGAGAAAATTCAAAACATTCATTATTCAATAGGGCCCAAACTATCAAAAACCAGCGGTTTCAATGAACACACATTTCTTGGTAGAATCATGCAGGACTGAAATTTTTGATGTTTTTCTACTCCTCTCATGAGCCCAAACAAGTCTCTAAAAGCATGAGTTTGCAACTACTTTACTTTTGGAGAAAATTCAAAACATTCACTATTCAATAGAGCACAATAGCAAAAATCAGGTTTTGAATGAAGAATCACATTTCTTGGTAAAATCATGCAGGATTGAAATTTTTGATGGTTTTTTACTCCTCTCAACAGCCCAAACAAGTTTCTAAAAGGATGAGTTTGCAACTACTTTACTTTTGGAGAAAATTCAAAACATTCATTATTCAATAGGGCCAAACTATCAAAAACCAGCGGTTTCAATGAACACACATTTCTTGGTAGAATCATGCAGGACTGAAATTTTTGATGTTTTTCTACTCCTCTCATGAGCCCAAACAAGTCTCTAAAAGCATGAGTTTGCAACTACTTTACTTTTGGAGAAAATTCAAAACATTCATTATTCAATAGAGCCCAATAGCAAAAACCAGCGTTTTGAATGAAGAATCACATTTCTTGGTAGAATCATGCAGGATTGAAATTTTTGATGGTTTTTTACTCCTCTCAACAGCCCAAACAAGTTTCTAAAAGGATGAGTTTGCAACTACTTTACTTTTGGAGAAAATTCAAAACATTCATTATTCAATAGGGCCCAAACTATCAAAAACCAGCGGTTTCAATGAACACACATTTCTTGGTAGAATCATGCAGGACTGAAATTTTTGATGTTTTTCTACTCCTCTCATGAGCCCAAACAAGTCTCTAAAAGCATGAGTTTGCAACTACTTTACTTTTGGAGAAAATTCAAAACATTCATTATTCAATAGAGCCCAATAGCAAAAACCAGCGTTTTGAATGAAGAATCACATTTCTTGGTAGAATCATGCAGGATTTAAATTTTTGATGGTTTTTTACTCCTCTCAATAGCCCAAACAAGTTTCTAAAAGGATGAGTTTGCAACTACTTTACTTTTGGAGAAAATTCAAAACATTCATTATTCAATAGGGCCCAAACTATCAAAAACCAGCGGTTTCAATGAACACACATTTCTTGGTAGAATCATGTAGGACTGAAATTTATGATGTTTTTCTTCTCCTCTCATGAGCCCAAACAAGTCTCTAAAAGCATGAGTTTGCAACTACTTTACTTTTGGAGAAAATTCAAAACATTCATTATTCAATAGAGCCCATTAGCAAAAACCAGCGTTTTGAATGAAGAATCACATTTCTTGGTAGAATCATGCAGGATTGAAATTTTTGATGGTTTTTTACTCCTATCAACAGCCCAAACAAGTTTCTAAAAGGATGAGTTTGCAACTACTTTACTTTTGGAGAAAATTCAAAACATTCATTATTCAATAGGGCCCAAACTATCAAAAACCAGCGGTTTCAATGAACACACATTTCTTGGTAGAATCATGCAGGACTGAAATTTTTGATGTTTTTCTACTCCTCTCATGAGCCCAAACAAGTCTCTAAAAGCATGAGTTTGCAACTACTTTACTTTTGTTGAAAATTCAAAACATTCATTATTCAATAGAGCCCAATAGCAAAAACCAGCGTTTTGAATGAAGAATCACATTTCTTGGTAGAATCATGCAGGATTGAAATTTTTGATGGTTTTTTACTCCTCTCAACAGCCCAAACAAGTTTCTAAAAGGATGAGTTTGCAACTACTTTACTTTTGGAGAAAATTCAAAACATTCATTATTCAATAGGGCCCAAACTATCAAAAACCAGCGGTTTGAATGAACACACATTTCTTGGTAGAATCATGCAGGACTGAAATTTTTGATGTTTTTCTACTCCTCTCATGAGCCCAAACAAGTCTCTAAAAGCATGAGTTTGCAACTACTTTACTTTTGGAGAAAATTCAAAACATTCACTATTCAATAGAGCCCAATAGCAAAAATCAGGTTTTGAATGAAGAATCACATTTCTTGGTAAAATCATGCAGGATTGAAATTTTTGATGGTTTTTTACTCCTCTCAACAGCCCAAACAAGTTTCTAAAAGGATGAGTTTGCAACTACTTTACTTTTGGAGAAAATTCAAAACATTCATTATTCAATAGCGCCCAAACTATCAAAAACCAGCGGTTTCAATGAACACACATTTCTTGGTAGAATCATGCAGGACTGAAATTTTTGATGTTTTTCTACTCCTCTCATGAGCCCAAACAAGTCTCTAAAAGCATGAGTTTGCAACTACTTTACTTTTGGAGAAAATTCAAAACATTCATTATTCAATAGGGCCCAAACTATCAAAAACCAGCGGTTTGAATGAACACACATTTCTTGGTAGAATCATGCAGGACTGAAATTTTTGATGTTTTTCTACTCCTCTCATGAGTCCAAACAAGTCTCTAAAAGCATGAGTTTGCAACTACCTTACTTTTGGAGAAAATTCAAAACATTCATTATTCAATAGAGCCCAATAGCAAAAATCAGGTTTTGAATGAAGAATCACATTTCTTGGTAAAATCATGCAGGATTGAAATTTTTGATGGTTTTTTACTCCTCTCAACAGCCCAAACAAGTTTCTAAAAGGATGAGTTTGCAACTACTTTACTTTTGGAGAAAATTCAAAACATTCATTATTCAATAGGGCCCAAACTATCAAAAACCAGCGGTTTCAATGAACACACATTTCTTGGTAGAATCATGCAGGACTGAAATTTTTGATGTTTTTCTACTCCTCTCATGAGCCCAAACAAGTCTCTAAAAGCATGAGTTTGCAACTACTTTACTTTTGGAGAAAATTCAAAACATTCACTATTCAATAGAGCCCAATAGCAAAAATCAGGTTTTGAATGAAGAATCACATTTCTTGGTAAAATCATGCAGGATTGAAATTTTTGATGGTTTTTTACTCCTCTCAACAGCCCAAACAAGTTTCTAAAAGGATGAGTTTGCAACTACTTTACTTTTGGAGAAAATTCAAAACATTCATTATTCAATAGGGCCCAAACTATCAAAAACCAGCGGTTTCAATGAACACACATTTCTTGGTAGAATCATGCAGGACTGAAATTTTTGATGTTTTTCTACTCCTCTCATGAGCCCAAACAAGTCTCTAAAAGCATGAGTTTGCAACTACTTTACTTTTGGAGAAAATTCAAAACATTCATTATTCTGTAGAGCCCAATAGCAAAAAGCAGCGTTTTGAATGAAGAATCACATTTCTTGGTAGAATCATGCAGGATTGAAATTTTTGATGGTTTTTTACTCCTCTCAACAGCCCAAACAAGTTTCTAAAAGGATGAGTTTGCAACTACTTTACTTTTGGAGAAAATTCAAAACATTCATTATTCAATAGGGCCCAAACTATCAAAAACCAGCCGTTTCAATGAACACACATTTCTTGGTAGAATCATGTAGGACTGAAATTTATGATGTTTTTCTTCTCCTCTCATGAGCCCAAACAAGTCTCTAAAAGCATGAGTTTGCAACTACTTTACTTTTGGAGAAAATTCAAAACATTCATTATTCAATAGAGCCCATTAGCAAAAACCAGCGTTTTGAATGAAGAATCACATTTCTTGGTAGAATCATGCAGGATTGAAATTTTTGATGGTTTTTTACTCCTATCAACAGCCCAAACAAGTTTCTAAAAGGATGAGTTTGCAACTACTTTACTTTTGGAGAAAATTCAAAACATTCATTATTCAATAGGGCCCAAACTATCAAAAACCAGCGGTTTCAATGAACACACATTTCTTGGTAGAATCATGCAGGACTGAAATTTTTGATGTTTTTCTACTCCTCTCATGAGCCCAAACAAGTCTCTAAAAGCATGAGTTTGCAACTACTTTACTTTTGTTGAAAATTCAAAACATTCATTATTCAATAGAGCCCAATAGCAAAAACCAGCGTTTTGAATGAAGAATCACATTTCTTGGTAGAATCATGCAGGATTGAAATTTTTGATGGTTTTTTACTCCTCTCAACAGCCCAAACAAGTTTCTAAAAGGATGAGTTTGCAACTACTTTACTTTTGGAGAAAATTCAAAACATTCATTATTCAATAGGGCCCAAACTATCAAAAACCAGCGGTTTGAATGAACACACATTTCTTGGTAGAATCATGCAGGACTGAAATTTTTGATGTTTTTCTACTCCTCTCATGAGCCCAAACAAGTCTCTAAAAGCATGAGTTTGCAACTACTTTACTTTTGGAGAAAATTCAAAACATTCACTATTCAATAGAGCCCAATAGCAAAAATCAGGTTTTGAATGAAGAATCACATTTCTTGGTAAAATCATGCAGGATTGAAATTTTTGATGGTTTTTTACTCCTCTCAACAGCCCAAACAAGTTTCTAAAAGGATGAGTTTGCAACTACTTTACTTTTGGAGAAAATTCAAAACATTCATTATTCAATAGCGCCCAAACTATCAAAAACCAGCGGTTTCAATGAACACACATTTCTTGGTAGAATCATGCAGGACTGAAATTTTTGATGTTTTTCTACTCCTCTCATGAGCCCAAACAAGTCTCTAAAAGCATGAGTTTGCAACTACTTTACTTTTGGAGAAAATTCAAAACATTCATTATTCAATAGGGCCCAAACTATCAAAAACCAGCGGTTTGAATGAACACACATTTCTTGGTAGAATCATGCAGGACTGAAATTTTTGATGTTTTTCTACTCCTCTCATGAGTCCAAACAAGTCTCTAAAAGCATGAGTTTGCAACTACCTTACTTTTGGAGAAAATTCAAAACATTCATTATTCAATAGAGCCCAATAGCAAAAATCAGGTTTTGAATGAAGAATCACATTTCTTGGTAAAATCATGCAGGATTGAAATTTTTGATGGTTTTTTACTCCTCTCAACAGCCCAAACAAGTTTCTAAAAGGATGAGTTTGCAACTACTTTACTTTTGGAGAAAATTCAAAACATTCATTATTCAATAGGGCCCAAACTATCAAAAACCAGCGGTTTCAATGAACACACATTTCTTGGTAGAATCATGCAGGACTGAAATTTTTGATGTTTTTCTACTCCTCTCATGAGCCCAAACAAGTCTCTAAAAGCATGAGTTTGCAACTACTTTACTTTTGGAGAAAATTCAAAACATTCACTATTCAATAGAGCCCAATAGCAAAAATCAGGTTTTGAATGAAGAATCACATTTCTTGGTAAAATCATGCAGGATTGAAATTTTTGATGGTTTTTTACTCCTCTCAACAGCCCAAACAAGTTTCTAAAAGGATGAGTTTGCAACTACTTTACTTTTGGAGAAAATTCAAAACATTCATTATTCAATAGGGCCCAAACTATCAAAAACCAGCGGTTTCAATGAACACACATTTCTTGGTAGAATCATGCAGGACTGAAATTTTTGATGTTTTTCTACTCCTCTCATGAGCCCAAACAAGTCTCTAAAAGCAAGAGTTTGCAACTACTTTACTTTTGGAGAAAATTCAAAACATTCATTATTCAATAGAGCCCAATAGCAAAAACCAGCGTTTTGAATGAAGAATCACATTTCTTGGTAGAATCATGCAGGATTGAAATTTTTGATGGTTTTTTACTCCTCTCAACAGCCCAAACAAGTTTCTAAAAGGATGAGTTTGCAACTACTTTACTTTTGGAGAAAATTCAAAACATTCATTATTCAATAGGGCCCAAACTATCAAAAACCAGCGGTTTGAATGAACACACATTTCTTGGTAGAATCATGCAGGACTGAAATTTTTGATGTTTTTCTACTCCTCTCATGAGCCCAAACAAGTCTCTAAAAGCATGAGTTTGCAACTACTTTACTTTTGGAGAAAATTCAAAACATTCATTATTCTGTAGAGCCCAATAGCAAAAAGCAGCGTTTTGAATGAAGAATCACATTTCTTGGTAGAATCATGCAGGATTGAAATTTTTGATGGTTTTTTACTCCTCTCAACAGCCCAAACAAGTTTCTAAAAGGATGAGTTTGCAACTACTTTACTTTTGGAGAAAATTCAAAACATTCATTATTCAATAGGGCCCAAACTATCAAAAACCAGCCGTTTCAATGAACACACATGTCTTGGTAGAATCATGCAGGACTGAAATTTTTAATGTTTTTCTACTCATCTCATGAGCCCAAACAAGTCTCTAAAAGCATGAGTTTGCAACTACTTTACTTTTGGAGAAAATTCAAAACATTCACTATTCAATAGAGCCCAATAGCAAAAATCAGGTTTTGAATGAAGAATCACATTTCTTGGTAAAATCATGCAGGATTGAAATTTTTGATGGTTTTTTACTCCTCTCAACAGCCCAAACAAGTTTCTAAAAGGATGAGTTTGCAACTACTTTACTTTTGGAGAAAATTCAAAACATTCATTATTCAATAGGGCCAAACTATCAAAAACCAGCGGTTTCAATGAACACACATTTCTTGGTAGAATCATGCAGGACTGAAATTTTTGATGTTTTTCTACTCCTCTCATGAGCCCAAACAAGTCTCTAAAAGCATGAGTTTGCAACTACTTTACTTTTGGAGAAAATTCAAAACATTCATTATTCAATAGAGCCCAATAGCAAAAACCAGCGTTTTGAATGAAGAATCACATTTCTTGGTAGAATCATGCAGGATTGAAATTTTTGATGGTTTTTTACTCCTCTCAACAGCCCAAACAAGTTTCTAAAAGGATGAGTTTGCAACTACTTTACTTTTGGAGAAAATTCAAAACATTCATTATTCAATAGGGCCCAAACTATCAAAAACCAGCGGTTTCAATGAACACACATTTCTTGGTAGAATCATGCAGGACTGAAATTTTTGATGTTTTTCTACTCCTCTCATGAGCCCAAACAAGTCTCTAAAAGCATGAGTTTGCAACTACTTTACTTTTGGAGAAAATTCAAAACATTCATTATTCAATAGCGCCCAATAGCAAAAACCAGCGTTTTGAATGAAGAATCACATTTCTTGGTAGAATCATGCAGGATTGAAATTTTTGATGGTTTTTTACTCCTCTCAACAGCCCAAACAAGTTTCTAAAAGGATGAGTTTGCAACTACTTTACTTTTGGAGAAAATTCAAAACATTCATTATTCAATAGGGCCCAAACTATCAAAAACCAGCGGTTTCAATGAACACACATTTCTTGGTAGAATCATGCAGGACTGAAATTTTTGATGTTTTTCTACTCCTCTCATGAGCCCAAACAAGTCTCTAAAAGCATGAGTTTGCAACTACTTTACTTTTGGAGAAAATTCAAAACATTCATTATTCAATAGAGCCCAATAGCAAAAACCAGCGTTTTGAATGAAGAATCACATTTCTCGGTAGAATCATGCAGGATTTAAATTTTTGATGGTTTTTTACTCCTCTCAATAGCCCAAACAAGTTTCTAAAAGGATGAGTTTGCAACTACTTTACTTTTGGAGAAAATTCAAAACATTCATTATTCAATAGGGCCCAAACTATCAAAAACCAGCGGTTTCAATGAACACACATTTCTTGGTAGAATCATGTAGGACTGAAATTTATGATGTTTTTCTTCTCCTCTCATGAGCCCAAACAAGTCTCTAAAAGCATGAGTTTGCAACTACTTTACTTTTGGAGAAAATTCAAAACATTCATTATTCAATAGAGCCCATTAGCAAAAACCAGCGTTTTGAATGAAGAATCACATTTCTTGGTAGAATCATGCAGGATTGAAATTTTTGATGGTTTTTTACTCCTATCAACAGCCCAAACAAGTTTCTAAAAGGATGAGTTTGCAACTACTTTACTTTTGGAGAAAATTCAAAACATTCATTATTCAATAGGGCCCAAACTATCAAAAACCAGCGGTTTCAATGAACACACATTTCTTGGTAGAATCATGCAGGACTGAAATTTTTGATGTTTTTCTACTCCTCTCATGAGCCCAAACAAGTCTCTAAAAGCATGAGTTTGCAACTACTTTACTTTTGTTGAAAATTCAAAACATTCATTATTCAATAGAGCCCAATAGCAAAAACCAGCGTTTTGAATGAAGAATCACATTTCTTGGTAGAATCATGCAGGATTGAAATTTTTGATGATTTTTTACTCCTCTCAACAGCCCAAACAAGTTTCTAAAAGGATGAGTTTGCAACTACTTTACTTTTGGAGAAAATTCAAAACATTCATTATTCAATAGGGCCCAAACTATCAAAAACCAGCGGTTTGAATGAACACACATTTCTTGGTAGAATCATGCAGGACTGACATTTTTGATGTTTTTCTACTCCTCTCATGAGCCCAAACAAGTCTCTAAAAGCATGAGTTTGCAACTACTTTACTTTTGGAGAAAATTCAAAACATTCACTATTCAATATAGCCCAATAGCAAAAATCAGGTTTTGAATGAAGAATCACATTTCTTGGTAAAATCATGCAGGATTGAAATTTTTGATGGTTTTTTACTCCTCTCAACAGCCCAAACAAGTTTCTAAAAGGATGAGTTTGCAACTACTTTACTTTTGGAGAAAATTCAAAACATTCATTATTCAATAGGGCCCAAACTATCAAAAACCAGCGGTTTCAATGAACACACATTTCTTGGTAGAATCATGCAGGACTGAAATTTTTGATGTTTTTCTACTCCTCTCATGAGCCCAAACAAGTCTCTAAAAGCATGAGTTTGCAACTACTTTACTTTTGGAGAAAATTCAAAACATTCATTATTCAATAGAGCCCAATAGCAAAAACCAGCGTTTTGAATGAAGAATCACATTTCTTGGTAGAATCATGCAGGATTGAAATTTTTGATGGTTTTTTACTCCTCTCAACAGCCCAAACAAGTTTCTAAAAGGATGAGTTTGCAACTACTTTACTTTTGGAGAAAATTCAAAACATTCATTATTCAATAGGGCCCAAACTATCAAAAACCAGCGGTTTCAATGAACACACATTTCTTGGTAGAATCATGCAGGACTGAAATTTTTGATGTTTTTCTACTCCTCTCATGAGCCCAAACAAGTCTCTAAAAGCATGAGTTTGCAACTACTTTACTTTTGGAAAAAATTCAAAACATTCATTATTCAATAGAGCCCAATAGCAAAAACCAGCGTTTTGAATGAAGAATCACATTTCTTGGTAGAATCATGCAGGATTGAAATTTTTGATGGTTTTTTACTCCACTCAACAGCCCAAACAAGTTTCTAAAAGGATGAGTTTGCAACTACTTTACTTTTGGAGAAAATTCAAAACATTCATTATTCAATAGGGCCCAAACTATCAAAAACCAGCGGTTTCAATGAACACACATTTCTTGGTAGAATCATGCAGGACTGAAATTTTTGATGTTTTTCTACTCCTCTCATGAGCCCAAACAAGTCTCTAAAAGCATGAGTTTGCAACTACTTTACTTTTGGAGAAAATTCAAAACATTCATTATTCAATAGAGCCCAATAGCAAAAACCAGCGTTTTGAATGAAGAATCACATTTCTTGGTAGAATCATGCAGGATTGAAATTTTTGATGGTTTTTTACTCCTCTCAACAGCCCAAACAAGTTTCTAAAAGGATGAGTTTGCAACTACTTTACTTTTGGAGAAAATTCAAAACATTCATTATTCAATAGGGCCCAAACTATCAAAAACCAGCGGTTTCAATGAACACACATTTCTTGGTAGAATCATGCAGGACTGAAATTTTTGATGTTTTTCTACTCCTCTCATGAGCCCAAACAAGTCTCTAAAAGGATGAGTTTGCAACTACTTTACTTTTGGAGAAAATTCAAAACATTCATTATTCAATAGGGCCCAAACTATCAAAAACCAGCGGTTTCAATGAACACACATTTCTTGGTAGAATCATGCAGGACTGAAATTTTTGATGTTTTTCTACTCCTCTCATGAGCCCAAACAAGTCTCTAAAAGCATGAGTTTGCAACTACTTTACTTTTGGAGAAAATTCAAAACATTCATTATTCAATAGAGCCCAATAGCAAAAATCAGGTTTTGAATGAAGAATCACATTTCTTGGTAAAATCATGCAGGATTGAAATTTTTGATGGTTTTTTACTCCTCTCAACAGCCCAAACAAGTTTCTAAAAGGATGAGTTTGCAACTACTTTACTTTTGGAGAAAATTCAAAACATTCATTATTCAATAGGGCCCAAACTATCAAAAACCAGCGCTTTGAATGAACACATTTCTTGGTAGAATCATGCAGGACTGAAATTTTTGATGTTTTTCTACTCTCATGAGCCCAAACAAGTCTCAAAAAGCATGAGTTTGCAACTACTTTACTTTTGGAGAAAATTCAAAACATTCACTATTCAATAGAGCCCAATAGCAAAAATCAGGTTTTGAATGAAGAATCACATTTCTTGGTAAAATCATGCAGGATTGAAATTTTTGATGGTTTTTTACTCCTCTCAACAGCCCAAACAAGTTTCTAAAAGGATGAGTTTGCAACTACTTTACTTTTGGAGAAAATTCAAAACATTCATTATTCAATAGGGCCCAAACTATCAAAAACCAGCGGTTTCAATGAACACACATTTCTTGGTAGAATCATGCAGGACTGAAATTTTTGATGTTTTTCTACTCCTCTCATGAGCCCAAACAAGTCTCTAAAAGGATGAGTTTGCAACTACTTTACTTTTGGAGAAAATTCAAAACATTCATTATTCAATAGGGCCCAAACTATCAAAAACCAGCGGTTTCAATGAACACACATTTCTTGGTAGAATCATGCAGGACTGAAATTTTTGATGTTTTTCTACTCCTCTCATGAGCCCAAACAAGTCTCTAAAAGCATGAGTTTGCAACTACTTTACTTTTGGAGAAAATTCAAAACATTCATTATTCAATAGAGCCCAATAGCAAAAACCAGCGTTTTGAATGAAGAATCACATTTCTTGGTAGAATCATGCAGGATTGAAATTTTTGATGGTTTTTTACTCCTCTCAACAGCCCAAACAAGTTTCTAAAAGGATGAGTTTGCAACTACTTTACTTTTGGAGAAAATTCAAAACATTCATTATTCAATAGGGCCCAAACTATCAAAAACCAGCGGTTTCAATGAACACACATTTCTTGGTAGAATCATGCAGGACTGAAATTTTTGATGTTTTTCTACTCCTCTCATGAGCCCAAACAAGTCTCTAAAAGCATGAGTTTGCAACTACTTTACTTTTGGAGAAAATTCAAAACATTCATTATTCAATAGAGCCCATTAGCAAAAACCAGCGTTTTGAATGAAGAATCACATTTCTTGGTAGAATCATGCAGGATTGAAATTTTTGATGGTTTTTTACTCCTATCAACAGCCCAAACAAGTTTCTAAAAGGATGAGTTTGCAACTACTTTACTTTTGGAGAAAATTCAAAACATTCATTATTCAATAGGGCCCAAACTATCAAAAACCAGCAGTTTCAATGAACACACATTTCTTGGTAGAATCATGCAGGACTGAAATTTTTGATGTTTTTCTACTCCTCTCATGAGCCCAAACAAGTCTCTAAAAGCATGAGTTTGCAACTACTTTACTTTTGTTGAAAATTCAAAACATTCATTATTCAATAGAGCCCAATAGCAAAAAAAAGGGGTTTTGAATGAAGAATCACATTTCTTGGTAGATTCATGCAGGATTGAAATTTTTGATGGTTTTTTACTCCTCTCAACAGCCCAAACAAGTTTCTAAAAGGATGAGTTTGCAACTACTTTACTTTTGGAGAAAATTCAAAACATTCATTATTCAATAGGGCCCAAACTATCAAAAACCAGCGGTTTGAATGAACACACATTTCTTGGTAGAATCATGCAGGACTGACATTTTTGATGTTTTTCTACTCCTCTCATGAGCCCAAACAAGTCTCTAAAAGCATGAGTTTGCAACTACTTTACTTTTGGAGAAAATTCAAAACATTCACTATTCAATATAGCCAATAGCAAAAATCAGGTTTTGAATGAAGAATCACATTTCTTGGTAAAATCATGCAGGATTGAAATTTTTGATGGTTTTTTACTCCACTCAACAGCCCAAACAAGTTTCTAAAAGGATGAGTTTGCAACTACTTTACTTTTGGAGAAAATTCAAAACATTCATTATTCAATAGGGCCCAAACTATCAAAAACCAGCGGTTTCAATGAACACACATTTCTTGGTAGAATCATGCAGGACTGAAATTTTTGATGTTTTTCTACTCCTCTCATGAGCCCAAACAAGTCTCTAAAAGCATGAGTTTGCAACTACTTTACTTTTGGAGAAAATTCAAAACATTCATTATTCAATAGAGCCCAATAGCAAAAACCAGCGTTTTGAATGAAGAATCACATTTCTTGGTAGAATCATGCAGGATTGAAATTTTTGATGGTTTTTTACTCCTCTCAACAGCCCAAACAAGTTTCTAAAAGGATGAGTTTGCAACTACTTTACTTTTGGAGAAAATTCAAAACATTCATTATTCAATAGGGCCCAAACTATCAAAAACCAGCGGTTTCAATGAACACACATTTCTTGGTAGAATCATGCAGGACTGAAATTTTTGATGTTTTTCTACTCCTCTCATGAGCCCAAACAAGTCTCTAAAAGCATGAGTTTGCAACTACTTTACTTTTGGAGAAAATTCAAAACATTCATTATTCAATAGAGCCCAATAGCAAAAACCAGCGTTTTGAATGAAGAATCACATTTCTTGGTAGAATCATGCAGGATTGAAATTTTTGATGGTTTTTTACTCCTCTCAACAGCCCAAACAAGTTTCTAAAAGGATGAGTTTGCAACTACTTTACTTTTGGAGAAAATTCAAAACATTCATTATTCAATAGGGCCCAAACTATCAAAAACCAGCGGTTTGAATGAACACATTTCTTGGTAGAATCATGCAGGACTGAAATTTTTGATGTTTTTCTACTCCTCTCATGAGCCCAAACAAGTCTCTAAAAGCATGAGTTTGCAACTACTTTACTTTTGGAGAAAATTCAAAACATTCACTATTCAATAGAGCCCAATAGCAAAAATCAGGTTTTGAATGAAGAATCACATTTCTTGGTAAAATCATGCAGGATTGAAATTTTTGATGGTTTTTTACTCCTCTCAACAGCCCAAACAAGTTTCTAAAAGGATGAGTTTGCAACTACTTTACTTTTGGAGAAAATTCAAAACATTCATTATTCAATAGGGCCCAAACTATCAAAAACCAGCGGTTTGAATGAACACACATTTCTTGGTAGAATCATGCAGGACTGAAATTTTTGATGTTTTTCTACTCCTCTCATGAGCCCAAACAAGTCTCTAAAAGCATGAGTTTGCAACTACTTTACTTTTGGAGAAAATTCAAAACATTCATTATTCAATAGAGCCCAATAGCAAAAACCAGCGTTTTGAATGAAGAATCACATTTCTTGGTAGAATCATGCAGGATTGAAATTTTTGATGGTTTTTTACTCCTCTCAACAGCCCAAACAAGTTTCTAAAAGGATGAGTTTGCAACTACTTTACTTTTGGAGAAAATTCAAAACATTCATTATTCAATAGGGCCCAAACTATCAAAAACCAGCGGTTTGAATGAACACACATTTCTTGGTAGAATCATGCAGGACTGAAATTTTTGATGTTTTTCTACTCCTCTCATGAGCCCAAACAAGTCTCTAAAAGCATGAGTTTGCAACTACTTTACTTTTGGAGAAAATTCAAAACATTCATTATTCAATAGGGCCCAAACTATCAAAAACCAGCGGTTTGAATGAACACACATTTCTTGGTAGAATCATGCAGGACTGAAATTTTTGATGTTTTTCTACTCCTCTCATGAGCCCAAACAAGTCTCTAAAAGCATGAGTTTGCAACTACTTTACTTTTGGAGAAAATTCAAAACATTCACTATTCAATAGAGCCCAATAGCAAAAATCAGGTTTTGAATGAAGAATCACATTTCTTGGTAAAATCATGCAGGATTGAAATTTTTGATGGTTTTTTACTCCTCTCAACAGCCCAAACAAGTTTCTAAAAGGATGAGTTTGCAACTACTTTACTTTTGGAGAAAATTCAAAACATTCATTATTCAATAGGGCCCAAACTATCAAAAACCAGCGGTTTCAATGAACACACATTTCTTGGTAGAATCATGCAGGACTGAAATTTTTGATGTTTTTCTACTCCTCTCATGAGCCCAAACAAGTCTCTAAAAGCATGAGTTTGCAACTACTTTACTTTTGGAGAAAATTCAAAACATTCATTATTCAATAGAGCCCAATAGCAAAAACCAGCGTTTTGAATGAAGAATCACATTTCTTGGTAGAATCATGCAGGATTGAAATTTTTGATGGTTTTTTACTCCTCTCAACAGCCCAAACAAGTTTCTAAAAGGATGAGTTTGCAACTACTTTACTTTTGGAGAAAATTCAAAACATTCATTATTCAATAGGGCCCAAACTATCAAAAACCAGCGGTTTCAATGAACACACATTTCTTGGTAGAATCATGCAGGACTGAAATTTTTGATGTTTTTCTACTCCTCTCATGAGCCCAAACAAGTCTCTAAAAGCATGAGTTTGCAACTACTTTACTTTTGGAGAAAATTCAAAACATTCATTATTCAATAGGGCCCAAACTATCAAAAACCAGCGGTTTGAATGAACACACATTTCTTGGTAGAATCATGCAGGACTGAAATTTTTGATGTTTTTCTACTCCTCTCATGAGCCCAAACAAGTCTCTAAAAGCATGAGTTTGCAACTACTTTACTTTTGGAGAAAATTCAAAACATTCATTATTCAATAGAGCCCAATAGCAAAAACCAGCGTTTTGAATGAAGAATCACATTTCTTGGTAGAATCATGCAGGATTGAAATTTTTGATGGTTTTTTACTCCTCTCAACAGCCCAAACAAGTTTCTAAAAGGATGAGTTTGCAACTACTTTACTTTTGGAGAAAATTCAAAACATTCATTATTCAATAGGGCCCAAACTATCAAAAACCAGCGGTTTCAATGAACACACATTTCTTGGTAGAATCATGCAGGACTGAAATTTTTGATGTTTTTCTACTCCTCTCATGAGCCCAAACAAGTTTCTAAAAGCATGAGTTTGCAACTACTTTACTTTTGGAGAAAATTCAAAACATTCACTATTCAATAGAGCCCAATAGCAAAAATCAGGTTTTGAATGAAGAATCACATTTCTTGGTAAAATCATGCAGGATTGAAATTTTTGATGGTTTTTTACTCCTCTCAACAGCCCAAACAAGTTTCTAAAAGGATGAGTTTGCAACTACTTTACTTTTGGAGAAAATTCAAAACATTCATTATTCAATAGGGCCCAAACTATCAAAAACCAGCGGTTTCAATGAACACACATTTCTTGGTAGAATCATGCAGGACTGAAATTTTTGATGTTTTTCTACTCCTCTCATGAGCCCAAACAAGTCTCTAAAAGCATGAGTTTGCAACTACTTTACTTTTGGAGAAAATTCAAAACATTCACTATTCAATAGAGCCCAATAGCAAAAATCAGGTTTTGAATGAAGAATCACATTTCTTGGTAAAATCATGCAGGATTGAAATTTTTGATGGTTTTTTACTCCTCTCAACAGCCCAAACAAGTTTCTAAAAGGATGAGTTTGCAACTACTTTACTTTTGGAGAAAATTCAAAACATTCATTATTCAATAGGGCCCAAACTATCAAAAACCAGCGGTTTCAATGAACACACATTTCTTGGTAGAATCATGCAGGACTGAAATTTTTGATGTTTTTCTACTCCTCTCATGAGCCCAAACAAGTCTCTAAAAGCATGAGTTTGCAACTACTTTACTTTTGGAGAAAATTCAAAACATTCATTATTCAATAGAGCCCAACAGCAAAAACCAGCGTTTTGAATGAAGAATCACATTTCTTGGTAGAATCATGCAGGATTGAAATTTTTGATGGTTTTTTACTCCTCTCAACAGCCCAAACAAGTTTCTAAAAGGATGAGTTTGCAACTACTTTACTTTTGGAGAAAATTCAAAACATTCATTATTCAATAGGGCCCAAACTATCAAAAACCAGCGGTTTCAATGAACACACATTTCTTGGTAGAATCATGCAGGACTGAAATTTTTGATGTTTTTCTACTCCTCTCATGAGCCCAAACAAGTCTCTAAAAGCATGAGTTTGCAACTACTTTACTTTTGGAGAAAATTCAAAACATTCATTATTCAATAGAGCCCAATAGCAAAAACCAGCGTTTTGAATGAAGAATCACATTTCTTGGTAGAATCATGCAGGATTGAAATTTTTGATGGTTTTTTACTCCTCTCAACAGCCCAAACAAGTTTCTAAAAGGATGAGTTTGCAACTACTTTACTTTTGGAGAAAATTCAAAACATTCATTATTCAATAGGGCCCAAACTATCAAAAACCAGCGGTTTCAATGAACACACATTTCTTGGTAGAATCATGCAGGACTGAAATTTTTGATGTTTTTCTACTCCTCTCATGAGCCCAAACAAGTCTCTAAAAGCATGAGTTTGCAACTACTTTACTTTTGGAGAAAATTCAAAACATTCATTATTCAATAGGGCCCAAACTATCAAAAACCAGCGGTTTGAATGAACACACATTTCTTGGTAGAATCATGCAGGACTGAAATTTTTGATGTTTTTCTACTCCTCTCATGAGCCCAAACAAGTCTCTAAAAGCATGAGTTTGCAACTACTTTACTTTTGGAGAAAATTCAAAACATTCATTATTCAATAGGGCCCAAACTATCAAAAACCAGCGGTTTGAATGAACACACATTTCTTGGTAGAATCATGCAGGACTGAAATTTTTGATGTTTTTCTACTCCTCTCATGAGCCCAAACAAGTCTCTAAAAGCATGAGTTTGCAACTACTTTACTTTTGGAGAAAATTCAAAACATTCACTATTCAATAGAGCCCAATAGCAAAAATCAGGTTTTGAATGAAGAATCACATTTCTTGGTAAAATCATGCAGGATTGAAATTTTTGATGGTTTTTTACTCCTCTCAACAGGCCAAACAAGTTTCTAAAAGGATGAGTTTGCAACTACTTTACTTTTGGAGAAAATTCAAAACATTCATTATTCAATAGGGCCCAAACTATCAAAAACCAGCGGTTTCAATGAACACACATTTCTTGGTAGAATCATGCAGGACTGAAATTTTTGATGTTTTTCTACTCCTCTCATGAGCCCAAACAAGTCTCTAAAAGCATGAGTTTGCAACTACTTTACTTTTGGAGAAAATTCAAAACATTCATTATTCAATAGGGCCCAAACTATCAAAAACCAGCGGTTTGAATGAACACACATTTCTTGGTAGAATCATGCAGGACTGAAATTTTTGATGTTTTTCTACTCCTCTCATGAGTCCAAACAAGTCTCTAAAAGCATGAGTTTGCAACTACTTTACTTTTGGAGAAAATTCAAAACATTCATTATTCAATAGAGCCCAATAGCAAAAATCAGGTTTTGAATGAAGAATCACATTTCTTGGTAAAATCATGCAGGATTGAAATTTTTGATGGTTGTTTACTCCTCTCAACAGCCCAAACAAGTTTCTAAAAGGATGAGTTTGCAACTACTTTACTTTTGGAGAAAATTCAAAACATTCATTATTCAATAGGGCCCAAACTATCAAAAACCAGCGGTTTCAATGAACACACATTTCTTGGTAGAATCATGCAGGACTGAAATTTTTGATGTTTTTCTACTCCTCTCATGAGCCCAAACAAGTCTCTAAAAGCATGAGTTTGCAACTACTTTACTTTTGGAGAAAATTCAAAACATTCACTATTCAATAGAGCCCAATAGCAAAAATCAGGTTTTGAATGAAGAATCACATTTCTTGGTAAAATCATGCAGGATTGAAATTTTTGATGTTTTTCTACTCCTCTCATGAGCCCAAACAAGTCTCTAAAAGCATGAGTTTGCAACTACTTCACTTTTGGAGAAAATTCAAAACATTCATTATTCAATAGGGCCCAAACTATCAAAAACCAGCGGTTTGAATGAACACACATTTCTTGGTAGAATCATGCAGGACTGAAATTTTTGATGTTTTTCTACTCCTCTCATGAGCCCAAACAAGTCTCTAAAAGCATGAGTTTGCAACTACTTTACTTTTGGAGAAAATTCAAAACATTCATTATTCAATAGGGCCCAAACTATCAAAAACCAGCGGTTTCAATGAACACACATTTCTTGGTAGAATCATGCAGGACTGAAATTTTTGATGTTTTTCTACTCCTCTCATGAGCCCAAACAAGTCTCTAAAAGCATGAGTTTGCAACTACTTTACTTTTCGAGAAAATTCAAAACATTCACTATTCAATAGAGCCCAATAGCAAAAATCAGGTTTTGAATGAAGAATCACATTTCTTGGTAAAATCATGCAGGATTGAAATTTTTGATGGTTTTTTACTCCTCTCAACAGCCCAAACAAGTTTCTAAAAGGATGAGTTTGCAACTACTTTACTTTTGGAGAAAATTCAAAACATTCATTATTCAATAGGGCCCAAACTATCAAAAACCAGCGGTTTCAATGAACACACATTTCTTGGTAGAATCATGCAGGACTGAAATTTTTGATGTTTTTTTACTCCTCTCATGAGCCCAAACAAGTCTCTAAAAGCATGAGTTTGCAACTACTTTACTTTTGGAGAAAATTCAAAACATTCATTATTCAATAGAGCCCAATAGCAAAAACCAGCGTTTTGAATGAAGAATCACATTTCTTGGTAGAATCATGCAGGATTGAAATTTTTGATGGTTTTTTTACTCCTCTCAACAGCCCAAACAAGTTTCTAAAAGGATGAGTTTGCAACTACTTTACTTTTGGAGAAAATTCAAAACATTCATTATTCAATAGGGCCCAAACTATCAAAAACCAGCGGTTTCAATGAACACACATTTCATGGTAGAATCATGCAGGACTGAAATTTTTGATGTTTTTCTACTCCTCTCATGAGCCCAAACAAGTCTCTAAAAGCATGAATTTGCAACTACTTTACTTTTGGAGAAAATTCAAAACATTCATTATTCAATAGAGCCCAATAGCAAAAACCAGCGTTTTGAATGAAGAATCACATTTCTTGGTAGAATCATGCAGGATTGAAATTTTTGATGGTTTTTTACTCCTCTCAACAGCCCAAACAAGTTTCTAAAAGGATGAGTTTGCAACTACTTTACTTTTGGAGAAAATTCAAAACATTCATTATTCAATAGGGCCCAAACTATCAAAAACCAGCGGTTTCAATGAACACACATTTCTTGGTAGAATCATGCAGGACTGAAATTTTTGATGTTTTTCTACTCCTCTCATGAGCCCAAACAAGTCTCTAAAAGCATGAGTTTGCAACTACTTTACTTTTGGAGAAAATTCAAAACATTCATTATTCAATAGAGCCCAATAGCAAAAACCAGCGTTTTGAATGAAGAATCACATTTCTTGGTAGAATCATGCAGGATTGAAATTTTTGATGGTTTTTTACTCCTCTCAACAGCCCAAACAAGTTTCTAAAAGGATGAGTTTGCAACTACTTTACTTTTGGAGAAAATTCAAAACATTCATTATTCAATAGGGCCCAAACTATCAAAAACCAGCGGTTTCAATGAACACACATTTCTTGGTAGAATCATGCAGGACTGAAATTTTTGATGTTTTTCTTCTCCTCTCATGAGCCCAAACAAGTCTCTAAAAGCATGAGTTTGCAACTACTTTACTTTTGGAGAAAATTCAAAACATTCATTATTCAATAGAGCCCAATAGCAAAAACCAGCGTTTTGAATGAAGAATCACATTTCTTGGTAGAATCATGCAGGATTGAAATTTTTGATGGTTTTTTACTCCTCTCAACAGCCCAAACAAGTTTCTAAAAGGATGAGTTTGCAACTACTTTACTTTTGGAGAAAATTCAAAACATTCATTATTCAATAGGGCCCAAACTATCAAAAACCAGCGGTTTCAATGAACACACATTTCTTGGTAGAATCATGCAGGACTGAAATTTTTGATGTTTTTCTACTCCTCTCATGAGCCCAAACAAGTCTCTAAAAGCATGAGTTTGCAACTACTTTACTTTTCGAGAAAATTCAAAACATTCACTATTCAATAGAGCCCAATAGCAAAAATCAGGTTTTGAATGAAGAATCACATTTCTTGGTAAAATCATGCAGGATTGAAATTTTTGATGGTTTTTTACTCCTCTCAACAGCCCAAACAAGTTTCTAAAAGGATGAGTTTGCAACTACTTTACTTTTGGAGAAAATTCAAAACATTCATTATTCAATAGGGCCCAAACTATCAAAAACCAGCGGTTTCAATGAACACACATTTCTTGGTAGAATCATGCAGGACTGAAATTTTTGATGTTTTTCTACTCCTCTCATGAGCCCAAACAAGTCTCTAAAAGCATGAGTTTGCAACTACTTTACTTTTGGAGAAAATTCAAAACATTCATTATTCAATAGAGCCCAATAGCAAAAACCAGCGTTTTGAATGAAGAATCACATTTCTTGGTAGAATCATGCAGGATTGAAATTTTTGATGGTTTTTTACTCCTCTCAACAGCCCAAACAAGTTTCTAAAAGGATGAGTTTGCAACTACTTTACTTTTGGAGAAAATTCAAAACATTCATTATTCAATAGGGCCCAAACTATCAAAAACCAGCCGTTTCAATGAACACACATTTCTTGGTAGAATCATGCAGGACTGAAATTTTTGATGTTTTTCTACTCCTCTCATGAGCCCAAACAAGTCTCTAAAAGCATGAGTTTGCAACTACTTTACTTTTGGAGAAAATTCAAAACATTCATTATTCAATAGAGCCCAATAGCAAAAACCAGCGTTTTGAATGAAGAATCACATTTCTTGGTAGAATCATGCAGGATTGAAATTTTTGATGGTTTTTTACTCCTCTCAACAGCCCAAACAAGTTTCTAAAAGGATGAGTTTGCAACTACTTTACTTTTGGAGAAAATTCAAAACATTCATTATTCAATAGGGCCCAAACTATCAAAAACCAGCGGTTTGAATGAACACATTTCTTGGTAGAATCATGCAGGACTGAAATTTTTGATGTTTTTCTACTCCTCTCATGAGCCCAAACAAGTCTCTAAAAGCATGAGTTTGCAACTACTTTACTTTTGGAGAAAATTCAAAACATTCACTATTCAATAGAGCCCAATAGCAAAAATCAGGTTTTGAATGAAGAATCACATTTCTTGGTAAAATCATGCAGGATTGAAATTTTTGATGGTTTTTTACTCCTCTCAACAGCCCAAACAAGTTTCTAAAAGGATGAGTTTGCAACTACTTTACTTTTGGAGAAAATTCAAAACATTCATTATTCATTAGGGCCCAAACTATCAAAAACCAGCGGTTTCAATGAACACACATTTCTTGGTAGAATCATGCAGGACTGAAATTTTTGATGTTTTTCTACTCCTCTCATGAGCCCAAACAAGTCTCTAAAAGCATGAGTTTGCAACTACTTTACTTTTGGAGAAAATTCAAAACATTCATTATTCAATAGAGCCCAATAGCAAAAACCAGCGTTTTGAATGAAGAATCACATTTCTTGGTAGAATCATGCAGGATTGAAATTTTTGATGGTTTTTTACTCCTCTCAACAGCCCAAACAAGTTTCTAAAAGGATGAGTTTGCAACTACTTTACTTTTGGAGAAAATTCAAAACATTCATTATTCAATAGGGCCCAAACTATCAAAAACCAGCGGTTTGAATGAACACATTTCTTGGTAGAATCATGCAGGACTGAAATTTTTGATGTTTTTCTACTCCTCTCATGAGCCCAAACAAGTCTCTAAAAGCATGAGTTTGCAACTACTTTACTTTTGGAGAAAATTCAAAACATTCACTATTCAATAGAGCCCAATAGCAAAAATCAGGTTTTGAATGAAGAATCACATTTCTTGGTAAAATCATGCAGGATTGAAATTTTTGATGGTTTTTTACTCCTCTCAACAGCCCAAACAAGTTTCTAAAAGGATGAGTTTGCAACTACTTTACTTTTGGAGAAAATTCAAAACATTCATTATTCAATAGGGCCCAAACTATCAAAAACCAGCGGTTTCAATGAACACACATTTCTTGGTAGAATCATGCAGGACTGAAATTTTTGATGTTTTTCTACTCCTCTCATGAGCCCAAACAAGTCTCTAAAAGCATGAGTTTGCAACTACTTTACTTTTGGAGAAAATTCAAAACATTCATTATTCAATAGAGCCCAATAGCAAAAACCAGCGTTTTGAATGAAGAATCACATTTCTTGGTAGAATCATGCAGGATTGAAATTTTTGATGGTTTTTTACTCCTCTCAACAGCCCAAACAAGTTTCTAAAAGGATGAGTTTGCAACTACTTTACTTTTGGAGAAAATTCAAAACATTCATTATTCAATAGGGCCCAAACTATCAAAAACCAGCGGTTTCAATGAACACACATTTCTTGGTAGAATCATGCAGGACTGAAATTTTTGATGTTTTTCTACTCCTCTCATGAGCCCAAACAAGTCTCTAAAAGCATGAGTTTGCAACTACTTTACTTTTGGAGAAAATTCAAAACATTCATTATTCAATAGGGCCCAAACTATCAAAAACCAGCGGTTTGAATGAACACACATTTCTTGGTAGAATCATGCAGGACTGAAATTTTTGATGTTTTTCTACTCCTCTCATGAGCCCAAACAAGTCTCTAAAAGCATGAGTTTGCAACTACTTTACTTTTGGAGAAAATTCAAAACATTCACTATTCAATAGAGCCCAATAGCAAAAATCAGGTTTTGAATGAAGAATCACATTTCTTGGTAAAATCATGCAGGATTGAAATTTTTGATGGTTTTTTACTCCTCTCAACAGCCCAAACAAGTTTCTAAAAGGATGAGTTTGCAACTACTTTACTTTTGGAGAAAATTCAAAACATTCATTATTCAATAGGGCCCAAACTATCAAAAACCAGCGGTTTCAATGAACACACATTTCTTGGTAGAATCATGCAGGACTGAAATTTTTGATGTTTTTCTACTCCTCTCATGAGCCCAAACAAGTCTCTAAAAGCATGAGTTTGCAACTACTTTACTTTTGGAGAAAATTCAAAACATTCATTATTCAATAGAGCCCAATAGCAAAAACCAGCGTTTTGAATGAAGAATCACATTTCTTGGTAGAATCATGCAGGATTGAAATTTTTGATGGTTTTTTACTCCTCTCAACAGCCCAAACAAGTTTCTAAAAGGATGAGTTTGCAACTACTTTACTTTTGGAGAAAATTCAAAACATTCTTTATTCAATAGGGCCCAAACTATCAAAAACCAGCGGTTTCAATGAACACACATTTCTTGGTAGAATCATGCAGGACTGAAATTTTTGATGTTTTTCTACTCCTCTCATGAGCCCAAACAAGTCTCTAAAAGCATGAGTTTGCAACTACTTTACTTTTGGAGAAAATTCAAAACATTCATTATTCAATAGGGCCCAAACTATCAAAAACCAGCGGTTTGAATGAACACACATTTCTTGGTAGAATCATGCAGGACTGAAATTTTTGATGTTTTTCTACTCCTCTCATGAGCCCAAACAAGTCTCTAAAAGCATGAGTTTGCAACTACTTTACTTTTGGAGAAAATTCAAAACATTCATTATTCAATAGAGCCCAATAGCAAAAACCAGCGTTTTGAATGAAGAATCACATTTCTTGGTAGAATCATGCAGGATTGAAATTTTTGATGGTTTTTTACTCCTCTCAACAGCCCAAACAAGTTTCTAAAAGGATGAGTTTGCAACTACTTTACTTTTGGAGAAAATTCAAAACATTCATTATTCAATAGGGCCCAAACTATCAAAAACCAGCGGTTTCAATGAACACACATTTCTTGGTAGAATCATGCAGGACTGAAATTTTTGATGTTTTTCTACTCCTCTCATGAGCCCAAACAAGTTTCTAAAAGCATGAGTTTGCAACTACTTTACTTTTGGAGAAAATTCAAAACATTCACTATTCAATAGAGCCCAATAGCAAAAATCAGGTTTTGAATGAAGAATCACATTTCTTGGTAAAATCATGCAGGATTGAAATTTTTGATGGTTTTTTACTCCTCTCAACAGCCCAAACAAGTTTCTAAAAGGATGAGTTTGCAACTACTTTACTTTTGGAGAAAATTCAAAACATTCATTATTCAATAGGGCCCAAACTATCAAAAACCAGCGGTTTCAATGAACACACATTTCTTGGTAGAATCATGCAGGACTGAAATTTTTGATGTTTTTCTACTCCTCTCATGAGCCCAAACAAGTCTCTAAAAGCATGAGTTTGCAACTACTTTACTTTTGGAGAAAATTCAAAACATTCACTATTCAATAGAGCCCAATAGCAAAAATCAGGTTTTGAATGAAGAATCACATTTCTTGGTAAAATCATGCAGGATTGAAATTTTTGATGGTTTTTTACTCCTCTCAACAGCCCAAACAAGTTTCTAAAAGGATGAGTTTGCAACTACTTTACTTTTGGAGAAAATTCAAAACATTCATTATTCAATAGGGCCCAAACTATCAAAAACCAGCGGTTTCAATGAACACACATTTCTTGGTAGAATCATGCAGGACTGAAATTTTTGATGTTTTTCTACTCCTCTCATGAGCCCAAACAAGTCTCTAAAAGCATGAGTTTGCAACTACTTTACTTTTGGAGAAAATTCAAAACATTCATTATTCAATAGAGCCCAATAGCAAAAACCAGCGTTTTGAATGAAGAATCACATTTCTTGGTAGAATCATGCAGGATTGAAATTTTTGATGGTTTTTTACTCCTCTCAACAGCCCAAACAAGTTTCTAAAAGGATGAGTTTGCAACTACTTTACTTTTGGAGAAAATTCAAAACATTCATTATTCAATAGGGCCCAAACTATCAAAATCCAGCGGTTTGAATGAACACATTTCTTGGTAGAATCATGCAGGACTGAAATTTTTGATGTTTTTCTACTCTTTTCATGAGCCCAAACAAGTCTCTAAAAGCATGAGTTTGCAACTACTTTACTTTTGGAGAAAATTCAAAACATTCACTATTCAATAGAGCCCAATAGCAAAAATCAGGTTTTGAATGAAGAATCACATTTCTTGGTAAAATCATGCAGGATTGAAATTTTTGATGGTTTTTTACTCCTCTCAACAGCCCAAACAAGTTTCTAAAAGGATGAGTTTGCAACTACTTTACTTTTGGAGAAAATTCAAAACATTCATTATTCAATAGGGCCCAAACTATCAAAAACCAGCGGTTTCAATGAACACACATTTCTTGGTAGAATCATGCAGGACTGAAATTTTTGATGTTTTTCTACTCCTCTCATGAGCCCAAACAAGTCTCTAAAAGCATGAGTTTGCAACTACTTTACTTTTGGAGAAAATTCAAAACATTCATTATTCAATAGAGCCCAATAGCAAAAACCAGCGTTTTGAATGAAGAATCACATTTCTTGGTAGAATCATGCAGGATTGAAATTTTTGATGGTTTTTTACTCCTCTCAACAGCCCAAACAAGTTTCTAAAAGGATGAGTTTGCAACTACTTTACTTTTGGAGAAAATTCAAAACATTCATTATTCAATAGGGCCCAAACTATCAAAAACCAGCGGTTTGAATGAACACATTTCTTGGTAGAATCATGCAGGACTGAAATTTTTGATGTTTTTCTACTCCTCTCATGAGCCCAAACAAGTCTCTAAAAGCATGAGTTTGCAACTACTTTACTTTTGGAGAAAATTCAAAACATTCACTATTCAATAGAGCCCAATAGCAAAAATCAGGTTTTGAATGAAGAATCACATTTCTTGGTAAAATCATGCAGGATTGAAATTTTTGATGGTTTTTTACTCCTCTCAACAGTCAAACAAGTTTCTAAAAGGATGAGTTTGCAACTACTTTACTTTTGGAGAAAATTCAAAACATTCATTATTCAATAGGGCCCAAACTATCAAAAACCAGCGGTTTCAATGAACACACATTTCTTGGTAGAATCATGCAGGACTGAAATTTTTGATGTTTTTCTACTCCTCTCATGAGCCCAAACAAGTCTCTAAAAGCATGAGTTTGCAACTACTTTACTTTTGGAGAAAATTCAAAACATTCATTATTCAATAGAGCCCAATAGCAAAAACCAGCGTTTTGAATGAAGAATCACATTTCTTGGTAGAATCATGCAGGATTGAAATTTTTGATGGTTTTTTACTCCTCTCAACAGCCCAAACAAGTTTCTAAAAGGATGAGTTTGCAACTACTTTACTTTTGGAGAAAATTCAAAACATTCATTATTCAATAGGGCCCAAACTATCAAAAACCAGCGGTTTCAATGAACACACATTTCTTGGTAGAATCATGCAGGACTGAAATTTTTGATGTTTTTCTACTCCTCTCATGAGCCCAAACAAGTCTCTAAAAGCATGAGTTTGCAACTACTTTACTTTTGGAGAAAATTCAAAACATTCATTATTCAATAGGGCCCAAACTATCAAAAACCAGCGGTTTGAATGAACACACATTTCTTGGTAGAATCATGCAGGACTGAAATTTTTGATGTTTTTCTACTCCTCTCATGAGCCCAAACAAGTCTCTAAAAGCATGAGTTTGCAACTACTTTACTTTTGGAGAAAATTCAAAACATTCACTATTCAATAGAGCCCAATAGCAAAAATCAGGTTTTGAATGAAGAATCACATTTCTTGGTAAAATCATGCAGGATTGAAATTTTTGATGGTTTTTTACTCCTCTCAACAGCCCAAACAAGTTTCTAAAAGGATGAGTTTGCAACTACTTTACTTTTGGAGAAAATTCAAAACATTCATTATTCAATAGGGCCCAAACTATCAAAAACCAGCGGTTTCAATGAACACACATTTCTTGGTAGAATCATGCAGGACTGAAATTTTTGATGTTTTTCTACTCCTCTCATGAGCCCAAACAAGTCTCTAAAAGCATGAGTTTGCAACTACTTTACTTTTGGAGAAAATTCAAAACATTCATTATTCAATAGAGCCCAATAGCAAAAACCAGCGTTTTGAATGAAGAATCACATTTCTTGGTAGAATCATGCAGGATTGAAATTTTTGATGGTTTTTTACTCCTCTCAACAGCCCAAACAAGTTTCTAAAAGAATGAGTTTGCAACTACTTTACTTTTGGAGAAAATTCAAAACATTCATTATTCAATAGGGCCCAAACTATCAAAAACCAGCGGTTTCAATGAACACACATTTCTTGGGAGAATCATGCAGGACTGAAATTTTTGATGTTTTTCTACTCCTCTCATGAGCCCAAACAAGTCTCTAAAAGCATGAGTTTGCAACTACTTTACTTTTGGAGAAAATTCAAAACATTCATTATTCAATAGAGCCCAATAGCAAAAACCAGCGTTTTGAATGATGAATCACATTTATTGGTAGAATCATGCAGGATTGAAATTTTTGATGGTTTTTTACTCCTCTCAACAGCCCAAACAAGTTTCTAAAAGGATGAGTTTGCAACTACTTTACTTTTGGAGAAAATTCAAAACATTCATTATTCAATAGGGCCCAAACTATCAAAAACCAGCGGTTTGAATGAACACACATTTCTTGGTAGAATCATGCAGGACTGAAATTTTTGATGTTTTTCTACTCCTCTCATGAGCCCAAACAAGTCTCTAAAAGCATGAGTTTGCAACTACTTTACTTTTGGAGAAAATTCAAAACATTCACTATTCAATAGAGCCCAATAGCAAAAATCAGGTTTTGAATGAAGAATCACATTTCTTGGTAAAATCATGCAGGATTGAAATTTTTGATGGTTTTTTACTCCTCTCAACAGCCCAAACAAGTTTCTAAAAGGATGAGTTTGCAACTACTTTACTTTTGGAGAAAATTCAAAACATTCATTATTCAATAGGGCCCAAACTATCAAAAACCAGCGGTTTCAATGAACACACATTTCTTGGTAGAATCATGCAGGACTGAAATTTTTGATGTTTTTCTACTCCTCTCATGAGCCCAAACAAGTCTCTAAAAGCATGAGTTTGCAACTACTTTACTTTTGGAGAAAATTCAAAACATTCATTATTCAATAGAGCCCAATAGCAAAAACCAGCGTTTTGAATGAAGAATCACATTTCTTGGTAGAATCATGCAGGATTGAAATTTTTGATGGTTTTTTACTCCTCTCAACAGCCCAAACAAGTTTCTAAAAGAATGAGTTTGCAACTACTTTACTTTTGGAGAAAATTCAAAACATTCATTATTCAATAGGGCCCAAACTATCAAAAACCAGCGGTTTCAATGAACACACATTTCTTGGTAGAATCATGCAGGACTGAAATTTTTGATGTTTTTCTACTCCTCTCATGAGCCCAAACAAGTCTCTAAAAGCATGAGTTTGCAACTACTTTACTTTTGGAGAAAATTCAAAACATTCATTATTCAATAGAGCCCAATAGCAAAAACCAGCGTTTTGAATGAAGAATCACATTTCTTGGTAGAATCATGCAGGATTGAAATTTTTGATGGTTTTTTACTCCTCTCAACAGCCCAAACAAGTTTCTAAAAGGATGAGTTTGCAACTACTTTACTTTTGGAGAAAATTCAAAACATTCATTATTCAATAGGGCCCAAACTATCAAAAACCAGCGGTTTCAATGAACACACATTTCTTGGTAGAATCATGCAGGACTGAAATTTTTGATGTTTTTCTACTCCTCTCATGAGCCCAAACAAGTCTCTAAAAGCATGAGTTTGCAACTACTTTACTTTTGGAGAAAATTCAAAACATTCATTATTCAATAGAGCCCAACAGCAAAAACCAGCGTTTTGAATGAAGAATCACATTTCTTGGTAGAATCATGCAGGATTGAAATTTTTGATGGTTTTTTACTCCTCTCAACAGCCCAAACAAGTTTCTAAAAGGATGAGTTTGCAACTACTTTACTTTTGGAGAAAATTCAAAACATTCATTATTCAATAGGGCCCAAACTATCAAAAACCAGCGGTTTCAATGAACACACATTTCTTGGTAGAATCATGCAGGACTGAAATTTTTGATGTTTTTCTACTCCTCTCATGAGCCCAAACAAGTCTCTAAAAGCATGAGTTTGCAACTACTTTACTTTTGGAGAAAATTCAAAACATTCATTATTCAATAGAGCCCAATAGCAAAAACCAGCGTTTTGAATGAAGAATCACATTTCTTGGTAGAATCATGCAGGATTGAAATTTTTGATGGTTTTTTACTCCTCTCAACAGCCCAAACAAGTTTCTAAAAGGATGAGTTTGCAACTACTTTACTTTTGGAGAAAATTCAAAACATTCATTATTCAATAGGGCCCAAACTATCAAAAACCAGCGGTTTCAATGAACACACATTTCTTGGTAGAATCATGCAGGACTGAAATTTTTGATGTTTTTCTACTCCTCTCATGAGCCCAAACAAGTCTCTAAAAGCATGAGTTTGCAACTACTTTACTTTTGGAGAAAATTCAAAACATTCATTATTCAATAGGGCCCAAACTATCAAAAACCAGCGGTTTGAATGAACACACATTTCTTGGTAGAATCATGCAGGACTGAAATTTTTGATGTTTTTCTACTCCTCTCATGAGCCCAAACAAGTCTCTAAAAGCATGAGTTTGCAACTACTTTACTTTTGGAGAAAATTCAAAACATTCATTATTCAATAGGGCCCAAACTATCAAAAACCAGCGGTTTGAATGAACACACATTTCTTGGTAGAATCATGCAGGACTGAAATTTTTGATGTTTTTCTACTCCTCTCATGAGCCCAAACAAGTCTCTAAAAGCATGAGTTTGCAACTACTTTACTTTTGGAGAAAATTCAAAACATTCACTATTCAATAGAGCCCAATAGCAAAAATCAGGTTTTGAATGAAGAATCACATTTCTTGGTAAAATCATGCAGGATTGAAATTTTTGATGGTTTTTTACTCCTCTCAACAGCCCAAACAAGTTTCTAAAAGGATGAGTTTGCAACTACTTTACTTTTGGAGAAAATTCAAAACATTCATTATTCAATAGGGCCCAAACTATCAAAAACCAGCGGTTTCAATGAACACACATTTCTTGGTAGAATCATGCAGGACTGAAATTTTTGATGTTTTTCTACTCCTCTCATGAGCCCAAACAAGTCTCTAAAAGCATGAGTTTGCAACTACTTTACTTTTGGAGAAAATTCAAAACATTCATTATTCAATAGGGCCCAAACTATCAAAAACCAGCGGTTTGAATGAACACACATTTCTTGGTAGAATCATGCAGGACTGAAATTTTTGATGTTTTTCTACTCCTCTCATGAGTCCAAACAAGTCTCTAAAAGCATGAGTTTGCAACTACTTTACTTTTGGAGAAAATTCAAAACATTCATTATTCAATAGAGCCCAATAGCAAAAATCAGGTTTTGAATGAAGAATCACATTTCTTGGTAAAATCATGCAGGATTGAAATTTTTGATGGTTTTTTACTCCTCTCAACAGCCCAAACAAGTTTCTAAAAGGATGAGTTTGCAACTACTTTACTTTTGGAGAAAATTCAAAACATTCATTATTCAATAGGGCCCAAACTATCAAAAACCAGCGGTTTCAATGAACACACATTTCTTGGTAGAATCATGCAGGACTGAAATTTTTGATGTTTTTCTACTCCTCTCATGAGCCCAAACAAGTCTCTAAAAGCATGAGTTTGCAACTACTTTACTTTTGGAGAAAATTCAAAACATTCACTATTCAATAGAGCCCAATAGCAAAAATCAGGTTTTGAATGAAGAATCACATTTCTTGGTAAAATCATGCAGGATTGAAATTTTTGATGTTTTTCTACTCCTCTCATGAGCCCAAACAAGTCTCTAAAAGCATGAGTTTGCAACTACTTCACTTTTGGAGAAAATTCAAAACATTCATTATTCAATAGGGCCCAAACTATCAAAAACCAGCGGTTTGAATGAACACACATTTCTTGGTAGAATCATGCAGGACTGAAATTTTTGATGTTTTTCTACTCCTCTCATGAGCCCAAACAAGTCTCTAAAAGCATGAGTTTGCAACTACTTTACTTTTGGAGAAAATTCAAAACATTCATTATTCAATAGGGCCCAAACTATCAAAAACCAGCGGTTTGAATGAACACACATTTCTTGGTAGAATCATGCAGGACTGAAATTTTTGATGTTTTTCTACTCCTCTCATGAGCCCAAACAAGTCTCTAAAAGCATGAGTTTGCAACTACTTTACTTTTGGAGAAAATTCAAAACATTCACTATTCAATAGAGCCCAATAGCAAAAATCAGGTTTTGAATGAAGAATCACATTTCTTGGTAAAATCATGCAGGATTGAAATTTTTGATGGTTTTTTACTCCTCTCAACAGCCCAAACAAGTTTCTAAAAGGATGAGTTTGCAACTACTTTACTTTTGGAGAAAATTCAAAACATTCATTATTCAATAGGGCCCAAACTATCAAAAACCAGCGGTTTCAATGAACACACATTTCTTGGTAGAATCATACAGGACTGAAATTTTTGATGTTTTTCTACTCCTCTCATGAGCCCAAACAAGTCTCTAAAAGCATGAGTTTGCAACTACTTTACTTTTGGAGAAAATTCAAAACATTCATTATTCAATAGGGCCCAAACTATCAAAAACCAGCGGTTTGAATGAACACACATTTCTTGGTAGAATCATGCAGGACTGAAATTTTTGATGTTTTTCTACTCCTCTCATGAGTCCAAACAAGTCTCTAAAAGCATGAGTTTGCAACTACCTTACTTTTGGAGAAAATTCAAAACATTCATTATTCAATAGAGCCCAATAGCAAAAATCAGGTTTTGAATGAAGAATCACATTTCTTGGTAAAATCATGCAGGATTGAAATTTTTGATGGTTTTTTACTCCTCTCAACAGCCCAAACAAGTTTCTAAAAGGATGAGTTTGCAACTACTTTACTTTTGGAGAAAATTCAAAACATTCATTATTCAATAGGGCCCAAACTATCAAAAACCAGCGGTTTCAATGAACACACATTTCTTGGTAGAATCATGCAGGACTGAAATTTTTGATGTTTTTCTACTCCTCTCATGAGCCCAAACAAGTCTCTAAAAGCATGAGTTTGCAACTACTTTACTTTTGGAGAAAATTCAAAACATTCACTATTCAATAGAGCCCAATAGCAAAAATCAGGTTTTGAATGAAGAATCACATTTCTTGGTAAAATCATGCAGGATTGAAATTTTTGATGGTTTTTTACTCCTCTCAACAGCCCAAACAAGTTTCTAAAAGGATGAGTTTGCAACTACTTTACTTTTGGAGAAAATTCAAAACATTCATTATTCAATAGGGCCCAAACTATCAAAAACCAGCGGTTTCAATGAACACATTTCTTGGTAGAATCATGCAGGACTGAAATTTTTGATGTTTTTCTACTCCTCTCATGAGCCCAAACAAGTCTCTAAAAGCAAGAGTTTGCAACTACTTTACTTTTGGAGAAAATTCAAAACATTCATTATTCAATAGAGCCCAATAGCAAAAACCAGCGTTTTGAATGAAGAATCACATTTCTTGGTAGAATCATGCAGGATTGAAATTTTTGATGGTTTTTTACTCCTCTCAACAGCCCAAACAAGTTTCTAAAAGGATGAGTTTGCAACTACTTTACTTTTGGAGAAAATTCAAAACATTCATTATTCAATAGGGCCCAAACTATCAAAAACCAGCCGTTTCAATGAACACACATGTCTTGGTAGAATCATGCAGGACTGAAATTTTTAATGTTTTTCTACTCATCTCATGAGCCCAAACAAGTCTCTAAAAGCATGAGTTTGCAACTACTTTACTTTTGGAGAAAATTCAAAACATTCACTATTCAATAGAGCCCAATAGCAAAAATCAGGTTTTGAATGAAGAATCACATTTCTTGGTAAAATCATGCAGGATTGAAATTTTTGATGGTTTTTTACTCCTCTCAACAGCCCAAACAAGTTTCTAAAAGGATGAGTTTGCAACTACTTTACTTTTGGAGAAAATTCAAAACATTCATTATTCAATAGGGCCCAAACTATCAAAAACCAGCGGTTTCAATGAACACACATTTCTTGGTAGAATCATGCAGGACTGAAATTTTTGATGTTTTTCTACTCCTCTCATGAGCCCAAACAAGTCTCTAAAAGCATGAGTTTGCAACTACTTTACTTTTGGAGAAAATTCAAAACATTCACTATTCAATAGAGCCCAATAGCAAAAATCAGGTTTTGAATGAAGAATCACATTTCTTGGTAAAATCATGCAGGATTGAAATTTTTGATGGTTTTTTACTCCTCTCAACAGCCCAAACAAGTTTCTAAAAGGATGAGTTTGCAACTACTTTACTTTTGGAGAAAATTCAAAACATTCATTATTCAATAGGGCCAAACTATCAAAAACCAGCGGTTTCAATGAACACACATTTCTTGGTAGAATCATCCAGGACTGAAATTTTTGATGTTTTTCTACTCCTCTCATGAGCCCAAACAAGTCTCTAAAAGCATGAGTTTGCAACTACTTTACTTTTGGAGAAAATTCAAAACATTCATTATTCAATAGAGCCCAATAGCAAAAACCAGCGTTTTGAATGAAGAATCACATTTCTTGGTAGAATCATGCAGGATTGAAATTTTTGATGGTTTTTTACTCCTCTCAACAGCCCAAACAAGTTTCTAAAAGGATGAGTTTGCAACTACTTTACTTTTGGAGAAAATTCAAAACATTCATTATTCAATAGGGCCCAAACTATCAAAAACCAGCGGTTTCAATGAACACACATTTCTTGGTAGAATCATGCAGGACTGAAATTTTTGATGTTTTTCTACTCCTCTCATGAGCCCAAACAAGTCTCTAAAAGCATGAGTTTGCAACTACTTTACTTTTGGAGAAAATTCAAAACATTCATTATTCAATAGCGCCCAATAGCAAAAACCAGCGTTTTGAATGAAGAATCACATTTCTTGGTAGAATCATGCAGGATTGAAATTTTTGATGGTTTTTTACTCCTCTCAACAGCCCAAACAAGTTTCTAAAAGGATGAGTTTGCAACTACTTTACTTTTGGAGAAAATTCAAAACATTCATTATTCAATAGGGCCCAAACTATCAAAAACCAGCGGTTTCAATGAACACACATTTCTTGGTAGAATCATGCAGGACTGAAATTTTTGATGTTTTTCTACTCCTCTCATGAGCCCAAACAAGTCTCTAAAAGCATGAGTTTGCAACTACTTTACTTTTGGAGAAAATTCAAAACATTCATTATTCAATAGAGCCCAATAGCAAAAACCAGCGTTTTGAATGAAGAATCACATTTCTTGGTAGAATCATGCAGGATTTAAATTTTTGATGGTTTTTTACTCCTCTCAATAGCCCAAACAAGTTTCTAAAAGGATGAGTTTGCAACTACTTTACTTTTGGAGAAAATTCAAAACATTCATTATTCAATAGGGCCCAAACTATCAAAAACCAGCGGTTTCAATGAACACACATTTCTTGGTAGAATCATGTAGGACTGAAATTTATGATGTTTTTCTTCTCCTCTCATGAGCCCAAACAAGTCTCTAAAAGCATGAGTTTGCAACTACTTTACTTTTGGAGAAAATTCAAAACATTCATTATTCAATAGAGCCCATTAGCAAAAACCAGCGTTTTGAATGAAGAATCACATTTCTTGGTAGAATCATGCAGGATTGAAATTTTTGATGGTTTTTTACTCCTATCAACAGCCCAAACAAGTTTCTAAAAGGATGAGTTTGCAACTACTTTACTTTTGGAGAAAATTCAAAACATTCATTATTCAATAGGGCCCAAACTATCAAAAACCAGCGGTTTCAATGAACACACATTTCTTGGTAGAATCATGCAGGACTGAAATTTTTGATGTTTTTCTACTCCTCTCATGAGCCCAAACAAGTCTCTAAAAGCATGAGTTTGCAACTACTTTACTTTTGGAAAAAATTCAAAACATTCATTATTCAATAGAGCCCAATAGCAAAAACCAGCGTTTTGAATGAAGAATCACATTTCTTGGTAGAATCATGCAGGATTGAAATTTTTGATGGTTTTTTACTCCTCTCAACAGCCCAAACAAGTTTCTAAAAGGATGAGTTTGCAACTACTTTACTTTTGGAGAAAATTCAAAACATTCATTATTCAATAGGGCCCAAACTATCAAAAACCAGCGGTTTCAATGAACACACATTTCTTGGTAGAATCATGCAGGACTGACATTTTTGATGTTTTTCTACTCCTCTCATGAGCCCAAACAAGTCTCTAAAAGCATGAGTTTGCAACTACTTTACTTTTGGAGAAAATTCAAAACATTCATTATTCAATAGAGCCCAATAGCAAAAACCAGCGTTTTGAATGAAGAATCACATTTCTTGGTAGAATCATGCAGGATTGAAATTTTTGATGGTTTTTTACTCCTCTCAACAGCCCAAACAAGTTTCTAAAAGGATGAGTTTGCAACTACTTTACTTTTGGAGAAAATTCAAAACATTCATTATTCAATAGGGCCCAAACTATCAAAAACCAGCGGTTTCAATGAACACACATTTCTTGGTAGAATCATGCAGGACTGAAATTTTTGATGTTTTTCTACTCCTCTCATGAGCCCAAACAAGTCTCTAAAAGGATGAGTTTGCAACTACTTTACTTTTGGAGAAAATTCAAAACATTCATTATTCAATAGGGCCCAAACTATCAAAAACCAGCGGTTTCAATGAACACACATTTCTTGGTAGAATCATGCAGGACTGAAATTTTTGATGTTTTTCTACTCCTCTCATGAGCCCAAACAAGTCTCTAAAAGCATGAGTTTGCAACTACTTTACTTTTGGAGAAAATTCAAAACATTCATTATTCAATAGAGCCCAATAGCAAAAACCAGCGTTTTGAATGAAGAATCACATTTCTTGGTAGAATCATGCAGGATTGAAATTTTTGATGGTTTTTTACTCCTCTCAACAGCCCAAACAAGTTTCTAAAAGGATGAGTTTGCAACTACTTTACTTTTGGAGAAAATTCAAAACATTCATTATTCAATAGGGCCCAAACTATCAAAAACCAGCGGTTTCAATGAACACACATTTCTTGGTAGAATCATGCAGGACTGAAATTTTTGATGTTTTTCTACTCCTCTCATGAGCCCAAACAAGTCTCTAAAAGCATGAGTTTGCAACTACTTTACTTTTGGAGAAAATTCAAAACATTCACTATTCAATAGAGCCCAATAGCAAAAATCAGGTTTTGAATGAAGAATCACATTTCTTGGTAAAATCATGCAGGATTGAAATTTTTGATGGTTTTTTACTCCTCTCAACAGCCCAAACAAGTTTCTAAAAGGATGAGTTTGCAACTACTTTACTTTTGGAGAAAATTCAAAACATTCATTATTCAATAGGGCCCAAACTATCAAAAACCAGCGCTTTGAATGAACACATTTCTTGGTAGAATCATGCAGGACTGAAATTTTTGATGTTTTTCTACTCTCATGAGCCCAAACAAGTCTCAAAAACCATGAGTTTGCAACTACTTTACTTTTGGAGAAAATTCAAAACATTCACTATTCAATAGAGCCCAATAGCAAAAATCAGGTTTTGAATGAAGAATCACATTTCTTGGTAAAATCATGCAGGATTGAAATTTTTGATGGTTTTTTACTCCTCTCAACAGCCCAAACAAGTTTCTAAAAGGATGAGTTTGCAACTACTTTACTTTTGGAGAAAATTCAAAACATTCATTATTCAATAGGGCCCAAACTATCAAAAACCAGCGGTTTCAATGAACACACATTTCTTGGTAGAATCATGCAGGACTGAAATTTTTGATGTTTTTCTACTCCTCTCATGAGCCCAAACAAGTCTCTAAAAGGATGAGTTTGCAACTACTTTACTTTTGGAGAAAATTCAAAACATTCATTATTCAATAGAGCCCAATAGCAAAAACCAGCGTTTTGAATGAAGAATCACATTTCTTGGTAGAATCATGCAGGATTGAAATTTTTGATGGTTTTTTACTCCTCTCAACAGCCCAAACAAGTTTCTAAAAGGATGAGTTTGCAACTACTTTACTTTTGGAGAAAATTCAAAACATTCATTATTCAATAGGGCCCAAACTATCAAAAACCAGCGGTTTCAATGAACACACATTTCTTGGTAGAATCATGCAGGACTGAAATTTTTGATGTTTTTCTACTCCTCTCATGAGCCCAAACAAGTCTCTAAAAGCATGAGTTTGCAACTACTTTACTTTTGGAGAAAATTCAAAACATTCATTATTCAATAGAGCCCATTAGCAAAAACCAGCGTTTTGAATGAAGAATCACATTTCTTGGTAGAATCATGCAGGATTGAAATTTTTGATGGTTTTTTACTCCTATCAACAGCCCAAACAAGTTTCTAAAAGGATGAGTTTGCAACTACTTTACTTTTGGAGAAAATTCAAAACATTCATTATTCAATAGGGCCCAAACTATCAAAAACCAGCGGTTTCAATGAACACACATTTCTTGGTAGAATCATGCAGGACTGAAATTTTTGATGTTTTTCTACTCCTCTCATGAGCCCAAACAAGTCTCTAAAAGCATGAGTTTGCAACTACTTTACTTTTGTTGAAAATTCAAAACATTCATTATTCAATAGAGCCCAATAGCAAAAACCAGCGTTTTGAATGAAGAATCACATTTCTTGGTAGATTCATGCAGGATTGAAATTTTTGATGGTTTTTTACTCCTCTCAACAGCCCAAACAAGTTTCTAAAAGGATGAGTTTGCAACTACTTTACTTTTGGAGAAAATTCAAAACATTCATTATTCAATAGGGCCCAAACTATCAAAAACCAGCGGTTTGAATGAACACACATTTCTTGGTAGAATCATGCAGGACTGACATTTTTGATGTTTTTCTACTCCTCTCATGAGCCCAAACAAGTCTCTAAAAGCATGAGTTTGCAACTACTTTACTTTTGGAGAAAATTCAAAACATTCACTATTCAATATAGCCCAATAGCAAAAATCAGGTTTTGAATGAAGAATCACATTTCTTGGTAAAATCATGCAGGATTGAAATTTTTGATGGTTTTTTACTCCTCTCAACAGCCCAAACAAGTTTCTAAAAGGATGAGTTTGCAACTACTTTACTTTTGGAGAAAATTCAAAACATTCATTATTCAATAGGGCCCAAACTATCAAAAACCAGCGGTTTCAATGAACACACATTTCTTGGTAGAATCATGCAGGACTGAAATTTTTGATGTTTTTCTACTCCTCTCATGAGCCCAAACAAGTCTCTAAAAGCATGAGTTTGCAACTACTTTACTTTTGGAGAAAATTCAAAACATTCATTATTCAATAGAGCCCAATAGCAAAAACCAGCGTTTTGAATGAAGAATCACATTTCTTGGTAGAATCATGCAGGATTGAAATTTTTGATGGTTTTTTACTCCTCTCAACAGCCCAAACAAGTTTCTAAAAGGATGAGTTTGCAACTACTTTACTTTTGGAGAAAATTCAAAACATTCATTATTCAATAGGGCCCAAACTATCAAAAACCAGCGGTTTCAATGAACACACATTTCTTGGTAGAATCATGCAGGACTGAAATTTTTGATGTTTTTCTACTCCTCTCATGAGCCCAAACAAGTCTCTAAAAGCATGAGTTTGCAACTACTTTACTTTTGGAAAAAATTCAAAACATTCATTATTCAATAGAGCCCAATAGCAAAAACCAGCGTTTTGAATGAAGAATCACATTTCTTGGTAGAATCATGCAGGATTGAAATTTTTGATGGTTTTTTACTCCTCTCAACAGCCCAAACAAGTTTCTAAAAGGATGAGTTTGCAACTACTTTACTTTTGGAGAAAATTCAAAACATTCATTATTCAATAGGGCCCAAACTATCAAAAACCAGCGCTTTGAATGAACACATTTCTTGGTAGAATCATGCAGGACTGAAATTTTTGATGTTTTTCTACTCTCATGAGCCCAAACAAGTCTCTAAAAGCATGAGTTTGCAACTACTTTACTTTTGGAGAAAATTAAAAACATTCACTATTCAATAGAGCCCAATAGCAAAAATCAGGTTTTGAATGAAGAATCACATTTCTTGGTAAAATCATGCAGGATTGAAATTTTTGATGGTTTTTTACTCCTCTCAACAGCCCAAACAAGTTTCTAAAAGGATGAGTTTGCAACTACTTTACTTTTGGAGAAAATTCAAAACATTCATTATTCAATAGGGCCCAAACTATCAAAAACCAGCGGTTTCAATGAACACACATTTCTTGGTAGAATCATGCAGGACTGAAATTTTTGATGTTTTTCTACTCCTCTCATGAGCCCAAACAAGTCTCTAAAAGCATGAGTTTGCAACTACTTTACTTTTGGAGAAAATTCAAAGCATTCATTATTCAATAGGGCCCAAACTATCAAAAACCAGCGGTTTCAATGAACACACATTTCTTGGTAGAATCATGCAGGACTGAAATTTTTGATGTTTTTCTACTCCTCTCATGAGCCCAAACAAGTCTCTAAAAGGATGAGTTTGCAACTACTTTACTTTTGGAGAAAATTCAAAACATTCATTATTCAATAGGGCCCAAACTATCAAAAACCAGCGGTTTCAATGAACACACATTTCTTGGTAGAATCATGCAGGACTGAAATTTTTGATGTTTTTCTACTCCTCTCATGAGCCCAAACAAGTCTCTAAAAGCATGAGTTTGCAACTACTTTACTTTTGGAGAAAATTCAAAACATTCATTATTCAATAGAGCCCAATAGCAAAAACCAGCGTTTTGAATGAAGAATCACATTTCTTGGTAGAATCATGCAGGATTGAAATTTTTGATGGTTTTTTACTCCTCTCAACAGCCCAAACAAGTTTCTAAAAGGATGAGTTTGCAACTACTTTACTTTTGGAGAAAATTCAAAACATTCATTATTCAATAGGGCCCAAACTATCAAAAACCAGCGGTTTCAATGAACACACATTTCTTGGTAGAATCATGCAGGACTGAAATTTTTGATGTTTTTCTACTCCTCTCATGAGCCCAAACAAGTCTCTAAAAGCATGAGTTTGCAACTACTTTACTTTTGGAGAAAATTCAAAACATTCACTATTCAATAGAGCCCAATAGCAAAAATCAGGTTTTGAATGAAGAATCACATTTCTTGGTAAAATCATGCAGGATTGAAATTTTTGATGGTTTTTTACTCCTCTCAACAGCCCAAACAAGTTTCTAAAAGGATGAGTTTGCAACTACTTTACTTTTGGAGAAAATTCAAAACATTCATTATTCAATAGGGCCCAAACTATCAAAAACCAGCGCTTTGAATGAACACATTTCTTGGTAGAATCATGCAGGACTGAAATTTTTGATGTTTTTCTACTCTCATGAGCCCAAACAAGTCTCTAAAAGCATGAGTTTGCAACTACTTTACTTTTGGAGAAAATTCAAAACATTCACTATTCAATAGAGCCCAATAGCAAAAATCAGGTTTTGAATGAAGAATCACATTTCTTGGTAAAATCATGCAGGATTGAAATTTTTGATGGTTTTTTACTCCTCTCAACAGCCCAAACAAGTTTCTAAAAGGATGAGTTTGCAACTACTTTACTTTTGGAGAAAATTCAAAACATTCATTATTCAATAGGGCCCAAACTATCAAAAACCAGCGGTTTCAATGAACACACATTTCTTGGTAGAATCATGCAGGACTGAAATTTTTGATGTTTTTCTACTCCTCTCATGAGCCCAAACAAGTCTCTAAAAGCATGAGTTTGCAACTACTTTACTTTTGGAGAAAATTCAAAACATTCATTATTCAATAGAGCCCAATAGCAAAAACCAGCGTTTTGAATGAAGAATCACATTTCTTGGTAGAATCATGCAGGATTGAAATTTTTGATGGTTTTTTACTCCTCTCAACAGCCCAAACAAGTTTCTAAAAGGATGAGTTTGCAACTACTTTACTTTTGGAGAAAATTCAAAACATTCATTATTCAATAGAGCCCAAACTATCAAAAACCAGCGGTTTCAATGAACACACATTTCTTGGTAGAATCATGCAGGACTGAAATTTTTGATGTTTTTCTACTCCTCTCATGAGCCCAAACAAGTCTCTAAAAGCATGAGTTTGCAACTACTTTACTTTTGGAGAAAATTCAAAACATTCATTATTCAATAGAGCCCAATAGCAAAAACCAGCGTTTTGAATGAAGAATCACATTTCTTGGTAGAATCATGCAGGATTGAAATTTTTGATGGTTTTTTACTCCTCTCAACAGCCCAAACAAGTTTCTAAAAGGATGAGTTTGCAACTACTTTACTTTTGGAGAAAATTCAAAACATTCATTATTCAATAGGGCCCAAACTATCAAAAACCAGCGGTTTCAATGAACACACATTTCTTGGTAGAATCATGCAGGACTTAAATTTTTGATGTTTTTCTACTCCTCTCATGAGCCCAAACAAGTCTCTAAAAGCATGAGTTTGCAACTACTTTACTTTTGGAGAAAATTCAAAACATTCATTATTCAACAGAGCCCAATAGCAAAAACCAGCGTTTTGAATGAAGAATCACATTTCTTGGTAGAATCATGCAGGATTGAAATTTTTGATGGTTTTTTACTCCTCTCAACAGCCCAAACAAGTTTCTAAAAGGATGAGTTTGCAACTACTTTACTTTTGGAGAAAATTCAAAACATTCATTATTCAATAGGGCCCAAACTATCAAAAACCAGCCGTTTCAATGAACACACATGTCTTGGTAGAATCATGCAGGACTGAAATTTTTGATGTTTTTCTACTCATCTCATGAGCCCAAACAAGTCTCTAAAAGCATGAGTTTGCAACTACTTTACTTTTGGAGAAAATTCAAAACATTCATTATTCAATAGAGCCCAATAGCAAAAACCAGCGTTTTGAATGAAGAATCACATTTCTTGGTAGAATCATGCAGGATTGAAATTTTTGATGGTTTTTTACTCCTCTCAACAGCCCAAACAAGTTTCTAAAAGGATGAGTTTGCAACTACTTTACTTTTGGAGAAAATTCAAAACATTCATTATTCAATAGGGCCCAAACTATCAAAAACCAGCGGTTTGAATGAACACATTTCTTGGGAGAATCATGCAGGACTGAAATTTTTGATGTTTTTCTACTCCTCTCATGAGCCCAAACAAGTCTCTAAAAGCATGAGTTTGCAACTACTTTACTTTTGGAGAAAATTCAAAACATTGGGGGGCGTGGCCAGCGTCTGAGCTGAATGGAAGCCTGAGCTCTGAGCTCCTCCACAGGGCAGCCTACCAAGTGCTGTTAACAAGCGAAATATAAGCCAGGACTGGCTGAAAAGTTGTGGGAACCTCCATAGATACTAGCGGTGCCCCCACTCTATGGATCTGCTCAATAAAAAAGCAGAAAAAGGAAAGAAACCAGAGCGCTCTCCCCTCATGCTGAGGAGCCAAGATGGCGCCCGCCTCACAGCAGCAGCCACAGCCTGCAGCCCCAGCCTGAGCGGTACACAGCGGCAAAGGACGCCACAGCGGCTGAAGCATGCAGCATTCAAGTCAGGGGGTAAGTCTACCCCTGCCCCAGCTAAAACCGCCACTCTGCAGGCTAATAGAAGCGCTAATTTACACATTAAAAGTAGCGCTGAGGTGAAAGGAGCGAGATCTCGCGAGAGTGACCGGGGGACAAGCGAGACTACGCAACAGATACGCAATTTGCGTAACTTAAGCAAAAATACAGCGCAGCTTGTGAATTATGGTGCAGCAGCACCGCTGACCGCTGATATGGAGGAGACAAATGTATTAAGGGGTTCCTCATCCTGTCCTGACATCTCCAATGTGTCAGATACTCCTCTAACGCCATTACAGAGGGAAATGTCTCCTTTCTCAGTGACTAGCCACAGATTTAGCAGCAGCTCAGCTGAGATGCAACAGGAATTACAAATTGAGGACTCCTGTCCTTCTGATAATCCCATACCGGAGAACATTTTACATGTTTTAACAGAGGTGGAGGCTACCAGTAATACAGCCTCAGAAATATTTATTAAGAACATGCTATGCCTTCTAGCAAAGACATTTCAGAAACAACTGGAGGGCTATAATACAAATCTCCAAAATAACATAGACGGTCTGGGCCAGAGAGTGGACCATCTTGAATCCAAAATGGAAGAATTGGTTAAATCCCATAATAATTTGATAGATGAACACTATGCCCTAGAAAAAGAGGTTGTCTTCTTAAAATCAAGGTTGATAGAGCAAGAAGACAGAAGTAGAAGGAACAACCTTAAATTCAGGGGAATACCTGAAAATGTCAAAGACAGAGACCTTAATGCATATGTGCAAAAGATGCTTCATACAATACTTCCAGGGGCTTCTAAAGGGGACCTATTGATGGAACGTATACACAGACTCCCCAAGTCCAAATATGCCCCAGACAGAGCCCCAAGAGATGTCATTGCATATTTTCATTACTTCCTGACAAAGGAGGACATTCTGAGGAGAAGTAAGCAATCACCTATATTACCAAGGCCATACGAGGATATCAAGATTTTTGCAGACTTCTCAAAAGCTACCCTGCAGAAAAGGAGAGATTTCTTTCCAATCACTGCACATCTGAGGAAACACAAGATTTTATACAGATGGGGTTTCCCTACAAAAATTCTAGTCATGAAAGAGAATACCACTTTTGCCTTGTCTAATATTGATAACTGTAATAGTTTTTTCCAAGATTTAGGTATCCCTCCACTGGAGACTCCATCATCATCATCATTCTACAATCAAGAAAGGAATATCCCCTTGCAGCAGCAAAGACGCCTTTCCCAGTCCTGGAATACGCAAAAGAAAAGAAAATAGACTTGGTGGGTACTGACCCTGGCTTTAGGCCTGAACTTTCTCTTTTTCACTCCCCACGTGATAACTGAGAGACATTCTCTCGGTACCATTTCTTTTGAGAAATCTAAATTTATCTAGTTCATAAGTTTTGTTCTGTTCTAGGTTGTAACATGTTTTTGTTTACAGGCACACCAGGCACTAACAAAAAATCACTAAGGAAACCCACTGTCTTTTGGATGTATTTTCGGGTGAAATGTTCTGTTTCAGTGAATCATCTAATGCTTTTTTTCCTTCCTGACACATTATGGAATTGAGGGTACTGTCATTTAATGTAAATGGGCTCAATAGCCCGTTCAAGAGATTTGCTTTGTGGAAGGAGAGTAAAAAATTGAAGGCCAACATAGCAATGATACAAGAAACACACCTTCTAGAAATTGATAACACAAGACTCAAAAATAAAGACTTCCCTCAGATTTTCTTTTCTAACACTGAGGGAAGGAAAAAAGCTGGGGTGGCCATCGCCTTCCACAAAGATTTGCCAATAGTGGTCTTAGACATATATAGGGACAGCAATGGAAGACAACTTGCTATTAATTTTACTTTGGAGGGTGTGGAATATACAGTGGTAAACGTATACACCCCTAATATCCGACAAATTAGTTTTCTAAATAAGGTCAAGAAGAAATTGTCCAATTTTAGTAGAGGTCACATAATCTGGGGAGGAGATTTTAATTGCATAGTTGACCCAAGTACTGATTGCTCATCTGATGCCCCATATTATAGAAGCGTGAATCTGGGAAAGTGGTTGGGAGATTCCAATTTGCATGACAGCTGTAAGATATTGAACTCTACCTCAAGAGAGTACACAAGATTTTGTCCACATAACAAGTCTTACACTAGGATTGATCATGTGTTCACTAGCTTCTCGCTACTAGACTCATACATAGATTTCCAGACTGGTCCTATTACATGGTCAGACCATGCCCCAATCCTTCTGACCTTACATACTTCCTCCATGATCCCAAAACAATACAATTGGAGATATAGTAAATTCACTGTTGACTCCCCAGAAAACATATCATTAGCAAAGAATGTCTTAATGAACTACTTCAAAGAGAACTGTTCCCAAGAAATTACACCTGAAACATTGTGGCTAGCACACAAATGTGTCATTAGGGGTCATTTGATCCAAGTTGCCTCGAGACAAAAAAGGGCAAGAGAGAGCCAACAGAGGATGTTGTTAGAACAGATCCAAAAATTAGAATCCCAAGCTAAAGCAGACAAAAATTTTGCTAAATATAATGAATTGTACTCCCTCAGACTGGAACTTAGGAATCTCCTCATCAACTTATATGAGAAAAAGACTTTATTTAATAGGGCAGGGTTTTATGTTAATAATAATAAGTTCTCCAAAAATATGGCAAACAGGTTTAAACCCATAAATAAAAAACATCCAATCAAAAAAATAACCCAAAGCTCAAAGACTATAGAAAAACCCAAAGAGATAGCCCTGGCCTTTGAGAGCTACTATTCTAAATTATACAACATAGGAAACAATGGAGCTCATCCCTCTCCTTCACCAGAGATGATAAATAATTTTTTGGAAAAAGTAAAGCTGGGATCTTTGTCTCTAGAGCAGAAGGAGTCACTTGACGCACCCTTTACTGAGGGTGAGGTCTCTCTTGCGATGAATAATCTTAAAAATGACAAGGCTCCAGGTCCACATGGCTTTCCTATAGAGTATTATAAAGAATTTCAAAAGGAACTCATCCCACATTTAACTAATGCCCTGAATTTTATTAAATCAGAAGGAAAGTGCAACACAGATATGCTGAGAGCCACAATAGTGGTGATTCCCAAACCAGATAAAGATCTGACCAAAATCGAAAATTATAGGCCTATTTCTCTCCTAAATGTGGATATCAAGATCTACGCAAAAATATTAGCAGAAAGATTACAGGACGTTGTTCCATTCCTTATACATCCCGATCAAGTCGGTTTTGTAAAATCTAGGCAAACTTCAGACAGTTCTAGAAGTGTCCTGCATCACTTATATTCATGCTACAAAAATAGGATTTCCAGTTTGTTTGTAGCTCTTGACGCTGAAAAGGCCTTTGACCGGATCAATTGGGCCTATGCCTTTACAGTATTGGAGAAAATGGGTTTTGGTGGGGAGATGATGAGAAGTATTCGAGCTTTATACTCTCGGCCATCTGCCTCTGTGCTGGTCAACAACACGATGTCAGATACATTTTTTATAACTAATGGGACAAGACAGGGATGTCCTCTATCCCCAATAATTTTTATCCTGAGCCTGGAACCTTTGGCTCAAATGATAAGGGATTCTGGTGAAGTACACGGTGTACAATTGAAAGATTCAGAGCATAAGATTAACCTCTATGCAGATGACATTATACTCACACTGACAAATCCAACTGATTCCCTGGAAAAGATATGGGATATCATAAATTTATTTGGCTCAGTTTCATACTATAAATTAAATGTAAAAAAGACTAATGTTCTATCACTTTTCCTTTCAGCCTCTACGAAACAGCAACTAAGAGACAAGTATCCCTTTAATTGGGACTGTACCAGGATACCGTACTTAGGAATTTGGCTCACAGGTAATCCCATGCATATGAGTGAGGTAAACATGGACCATCTTCTACAGTCTCTCGACCTTAAGTTGAAGGAACTGTCGAAGACCCCAGCCACATGGATGGGCAGAATAGTGCTATATAAGATGTTCTGCCTACCCAAAGTCCTGTTTTTATACAGGAACGTCCCTCTGCCTATATCTGTACAGTATATACAAAAACTAACACACCAGATGAACAAATTTATTTGGAACAATGGGAAACCTAGAGTGAAAAAACGCACTCTACTTAAATCCAAGGAGAAAGGGGGGGTGGCCATACCAGATCTTGAGGCATATTATTACGCCACTATGATTGAACTGACAAAAGGCTGGTTTGTGGAACAGACAGACCTGGGGTGGCCAAATATTGAAAGAGATATGATGCCCAACAGGGAACCAGTTTTATTCATAGCCTATTTCCTTCTACATAGAAGGGAAATTATGAAAATAGATAATCCCATACTTAAGGCCTCTATGTTGTGCTGGTCATGTGTATGCAAAAGAAAGACTAGCTCTTCCTCTTTTTCACTCGAGAGGTTGAGACTCCTTTATCTGTCTCCTGTCAGGACTTCTCTAAGACCTATATTCGATAGCTGGACCAAATTTCCAATCACTTTTGTAGATGACTTGATGGACAATAACAGAGTCATACCCTTTGAGTTATTAAAGAACAGATTTGGGGTTCCCAATTCGGAGTATATGACATATCTCCTACTCAAGGAAGAATACAACAAATACAAGAAATACCTTTTTAGAGTGGTTCCAATTGACCATACTATTAACAATTTTCTATTTAATATGTCATCTAGACATAAGAGTTATCTTAGACCCTTATACAATAGCCTGACCAACAAAGACACCTTCACCAATGAAGGATGCTTTGAAAAATGGGAAACCACATTACAGAGACAGATATATGGTCCTCAGTGGATCTCCTCTCTTAAAATTGCAATCAAATCCACAAGATGTATGAATATACTAGAAACGCATTATAAATTAATTCATAGATATTACCTTACCCCAAATAGATTGAAACATTTTGGAGGGGGGGGATCTGGAATGTGTTGGCGTAACTGTGGATCTCAGGCAGATTTACTACATGTTTTTTGGGGATGCTCTATGCTGAAGTTGTACTGGTCCAGGGTGTTCGATTTGCTTTCACTCATATGCAATTGGTGTATTCAACCACAACCTGCTCTAGCCTTGTTGCTAATAGATATACATAGACTTAAAAGAAATAAATTCCTGGCGGCTCATATCCTTATGTCTGCAGCCTTCCTTATAGCGAAGGGTTGGAACAGGAAGCAACCTCCAGACATTGTCACCCTTATCTTACTGGTGGACAAACACTGTGTCTATGAGAAAATTCATTATATTAATAAAGGCTTAATTAAAATATTTGATGACAGATGGTATAAATGGATGGAACTAAAGTCTAAAATAGAAAAAGATTTCATATCCTGAACTCATATTTTACTTCTTATGGTTTATGATGTGCCAATATTTCACATACTCAAGTGCCTAAATTTACCTTTCTTTTTATTGTTTCTTTCTGGTACTATTTGTTGTAGGGTTTACTACATTTACTCTCAATGTTGATATAATATTGAAATGTCATCATATTGTGATGTATTCATATTTTTTTACATCAGTACAATAATTTACTTAGATGGGTCTGTACAAGTGTAAATTTTACATTTTGCCTACTATTCTGAAAACTCTAATAAAAATTATTGTTAAAGAAAATTCAAAACATTCATTATTCAATAGGGCCCAAACTATCAAAAACCAGCGGTTTCAATGAACACACATTTCTTGGTAGAATCATGCAGGACTGAAATTTTTGATGTTTTTCTACTCCTCTCATGAGCCCAAACAAGTCTCTAAAAGCATGAGTTTGCAACTACTTTACTTTTGGAGAAAATTCAAAACATTCATTATTCAATAGGGCCCAAACTATCAAAAACCAGCGGTTTGAATGAACACACATTTCTTGGTAGAATCATGCAGGATTGAAATTTTTGATGGTTTTTTACTCCTCTCAACAGCCCAAACAAGTTTCTAAAAGGATGAGTTTGCAACTACTTTACTTTTGGAGAAAATTCAAAACATTCATTATTCAATAGGGCCCAAACTATCAAAAACCAGCGGTTTCAATGAACACACATTTCTTGGTAGAATCATGCAGGACTGAAATTTTTGATGTTTTTCTACTCCTCTCATGAGCCCAAACAAGTCTCTAAAAGCATGAGTTTGCAACTACTTTACTTTTGGAGAAAATTCAAAACATTCATTATTCAATAGAGCCCAATAGCAAAAACCAGCGTTTTGAATGAAGAATCACATTTCTTGGTAGAATCATGCAGGATTGAAATTTTTGATGGTTTTTTACTCCTCTCAACAGCCCAAACAAGTTTCTAAAAGGATGAGTTTGCAACTACTTTACTTTTGGAGAAAATTCAAAACATTCATTATTCAATAGGGCCCAAACTATCAAAAACCAGCGGTTTGAATGAACACATTTCTTGGTAGAATCATGCAGGACTGAAATTTTTGATGTTTTTCTACTCCTCTCATGAGCCCAAACAAGTCTCTAAAAGCATGAGTTTGCAACTACTTTACTTTTGGAGAAAATTCAAAACATTCACTATTCAATAGAGCCCAATAGCAAAAATCAGGTTTTGAATGAAGAATCACATTTCTTGGTAAAATCATGCAGGATTGAAATTTTTGATGGTTTTTTACTCCTCTCAACAGCCCAAACAAGTTTCTAAAAGGATGAGTTTGCAACTACTTTACTTTTGGAGAAAATTCAAAACATTCATTATTCAATAGGGCCCAAACTATCAAAAACCAGCGGTTTCAATGAACACACATTTCTTGGTAGAATCATGCAGGACTGAAATTTTTGATGTTTTTCTACTCCTCTCATGAGCCCAAACAAGTCTCTAAAAGCATGAGTTTGCAACTACTTTACTTTTGGAGAAAATTCAAAACATTCATTATTCAATAGAGCCCAATAGCAAAAACCAGCGTTTTGAATGAAGAATCACATTTCTTGGTAGAATCATGCAGGATTGAAATTTTTGATGGTTTTTTACTCCTCTCAACAGCCCAAACAAGTTTCTAAAAGGATGAGTTTGCAACTACTTTACTTTTGGAGAAAATTCAAAACATTCATTATTCAATAGGGCCCAAACTATCAAAAACCAGCGGTTTCAATGAACACACAATTCTTGGTAGAATCATGCAGGACTGAAATTTTTGATGTTTTTCTACTCCTCTCATGAGCCCAAACAAGTCTCTAAAAGCATGAGTTTGCAACTACTTTACTTTTGGAGAAAATTCAAAACATTCATTATTCAATAGAGCCCAATAGCAAAAACCAGCGTTTTGAATGAAGAATCACATTTCTTGGTAGAATCATGCAGGATTGAAATTTTTGATGGTTTTTTACTCCTCTCAACAGCCCAAACAAGTTTCTAAAAGGATGAGTTTGCAACTACTTTACTTTTGGAGAAAATTCAAAACATTCATTATTCAATAGGGCCCAAACTATCAAAAACCAGCGGTTTCAATGAACACACATTTCTTGGTAGAATCATGCAGGACTGAAATTTTTGATGTTTTTCTACTCCTCTCATGAGCCCAAACAAGTCTCTAAAAGCATGAGTTTGCAACTACTTTACTTTTGGAGAAAATTCAAAACATTCATTATTCAATAGGGCCCAAACTATCAAAAACCAGCGGTTTGAATGAACACACATTTCTTGGTAGAATCATGCAGGACTGAAATTTTTGATGTTTTTCTACTCCTCTCATGAGCCCAAACAAGTCTCTAAAAGCATGAGTTTGCAACAACTTTACTTTTGGAGAAAATTCAAAACATTCACTATTCAATAGAGCCCAATAGCAAAAATCAGGTTTTGAATGAAGAAACACATTTCTTGGTAAAATCATGCAGGATTGAAATTTTTGATGGTTTTTTACTCCTCTCAACAGCCCAAACAAGTTCCTAAAAGGATGAGTTTGCAACTACTTTTCTTTTGGAGAAAATTCAAAACATTCATTATTCAATAGGGCCCAAACTATCAAAAACCAGCGGTTTCAATGAACACACATTTCTTGGTAGAATCATGCAGGACTGAAATTTTTGATGTTTTTCTACTCCTCTCATGAGCCCAAACAAGTCTCTAAAAGCATGAGTTTGCAACTACTTTACTTTTGGAGAAAATTCAAAACATTCATTATTCAATAGAGCCCAATAGCAAAAACCAGCGTTTTGAATGAAGAATCACATTTCTTGGTAGAATCATGCAGGATTGAAATTTTTGATGGTTTTTTACTCCTCTCAACAGCCCAAACAAGTTTCTAAAAGGATGAGTTTGCAACTACTTTACTTTTGGAGAAAATTCAAAACATTCATTATTCAATAGGGACCAAACTATCAAAAACCAGCGGTTTCAATGAACACACATTTCTTGGTAGAATCATGCAGGACTGAAATTTTTAATGTTTTTCTACTCCTCTCATGAGCCCAAACAAGTCTCTAAAAGCATGAGTTTGCAACTACTTTACTTTTGGAGAAAATTCAAAACATTCATTATTCAATAGGGCCCAAACTATCAAAAACCAGCGGTTTGAATGAACACACATTTCTTGGTAGAATCATGCAGGACTGAAATTTTTGATGTTTTTCTACTCATCTCATGAGCCCAAACAAGTCTCTAAAAGCATGAGTTTGCAACTACTTTACTTTTGGAGAAAATTCAAAACATTCATTATTCAATAGAGCCCAATAGCAAAAACCAGCGTTTTGAATGAAGAATCACATTTCTTGGTAGAATCATGCAGGATTGAAATTTTTGATGGTTTTTTACTCCTCTCAACAGCCCAAACAAGTTTCTAAAAGGATGAGTTTGCAACTACTTTACTTTTGGAGAAAATTCAAAACATTCATTATTCAATAGGGCCCAAACTATCAAAAACCAGCGGTTTGAATGAACACATTTCTTGGTAGAATCATGCAGGACTGAAATTTTTGATGTTTTTCTACTCCTCTCATGAGCCCAAACAAGTCTCTAAAAGCATAAGTTTGCAACTACTTTACTTTTGGAGAAAATTCAAAACATTCACTATTCAATAGAGCCCAATAGCAAAAATCAGGTTTTGAATGAAGAATCACATTTCTTGGTAAAATCATGCAGGATTGAAATTTTTGATGGTTTTTTACTCCTCTCAACAGCCCAAACAAGTTTCTAAAAGGATGAGTTTGCAACTACTTTACTTTTGGAGAAAATTCAAAACATTCATTATTCAATAGGGCCCAAACTATCAAAAACCAGCGGTTTCAATGAACACACATTTCTTGGTAGAATCATGCAGGACTGAAATTTTTGATGTTTTTCTACTCCTCTCATGAGCCCAAACAAGTCTCTAAAAGCATGAGTTTGCAACTACTTTACTTTTGGAGAAAATTCAAAACATTCATTATTCAATAGAGCCCAATAGCAAAAACCAGCGTTTTGAATGAAGAATCACATTTCTTGGTAGAATCATGCAGGATTGAAATTTTTGATGGTTTTTTACTCCTCTCAACAGCCCAAACAAGTTTCTAAAAGGATGAGTTTGCAACTACTTTACTTTTGGAGAAAATTCAAAACATTCATTATTCAATAGGGCCCAAACTATCAAAAACCAGCGGTTTCAATGAACACACATTTCTTGGTAGAATCATGCAGGACTGAAATTTTTGATGTTTTTCTACTCCTCTCATGAGCCCAAACAAGTCTCTAAAAGCATGAGTTTGCAACTACTTTACTTTTGGAGAAAATTCAAAACATTCATTATTCAATAGAGCCCAATAGCAAAAACCAGCGTTTTGAATGAAGAATCACATTTCTTGGTAGAATCATGCAGGATTGAAATTTTTGATGGTTTTTTACTCCTCTCAACAGCCCAAACAAGTTTCTAAAAGGATGAGTTTGCAACTACTTTACTTTTGGAGAAAATTCAAAACATTCATTATTCAATAGGGCCCAAACTATCAAAAACCAGCGGTTTGAATGAACACATTTCTTGGTAGAATCATGCAGGACTGAAATTTTTGATGTTTTTCTACTCCTCTCATGAGCCCAAACAAGTCTCTAAAAGCATGAGTTTGCAACTACTTTACTTTTGGAGAAAATTCAAAACATTCACTATTCAATAGAGCCCAATAGCAAAAATCAGGTTTTGAATGAAGAATCACATTTCTTGGTAAAATCATGCAGGATTGAAATTTTTGATGGTTTTTTACTCCTCTCAACAGCCCAAACAAGTTTCTAAAAGGATGAGTTTGCAACTACTTTACTTTTGGAGAAAATTCAAAACATTCATTATTCAATAGGGCCCAAACTATCAAAAACCAGCGGTTTCAATGAACACACATTTCTTGGTAGAATCATGCAGGACTGAAATTTTTGATGTTTTTCTACTCCTCTCATGAGCCCAAACAAGTCTCTAAAAGCATGAGTTTGCAACTACTTTACTTTTGGAGAAAATTCAAAACATTCATTATTCAATAGAGCCCAATAGCAAAAACCAGCGTTTTGAATGAAGAATCACATTTCTTGGTAGAATCATGCAGGATTGAAATTTTTGATGGTTTTTTACTCCTCTCAACAGCCCAAACAAGTTTCTAAAAGGATGAGTTTGCAACTACTTTACTTTTGGAGAAAATTCAAAACATTCATTATTCAATAGGGCCCAAACTATCAAAAACCAGCGGTTTCAATGAACACACATTTCTTGGTAGAATCATGCAGGACTGAAATTTTTGATGTTTTTCTACTCCTCTCATGAGCCCAAACAAGTCTCTAAAAGCATGAGTTTGCAACTACTTTACTTTTGGAGAAAATTCAAAACATTCATTATTTAATAGAGCCCAATAGCAAAAACCAGCGTTTTGAATGAAGAATCACATTTCTTTGTAGAATCATGCAGGATTGAAATTTTTGATGGTTTTTTACTCCTCTCAACAGCCCAAACAAGTTTCTAAAAGGATGAGTTTGCAACTACTTTACTTTTGGAGAAAATTCAAAACATTCATTATTCAATAGGGCCCAAACTATCAAAAACCAGCGGTTTCAATGAACACACATTTCTTGGTAGAATCATGCAGGACTGAAATTTTTGATGTTTTTCTACTCCTCTCATGAGCCCAAACAAGTCTCTAAAAGCATGAGTTTGCAACTACTTTACTTTTGGAGAAAATTCAAAACATTCATTATTCAATAGAGCCCAATAGCAAAAACCAGCGTTTTGAATGAAGAATCACATTTCTTGGTAGAATCATGCAGGATTGAAATTTTTGATGGTTTTTTACTCCTCTCAACAGCCCAAACAAGTTTCTAAAAGGATGAGTTTGCAACTACTTTACTTTTGGAGAAAATTCAAAACATTCATTATTCAATAGGGCCCAAACTATCAAAAACCAGCGGTTTCAATGAACACACATTTCTTGGTAGAATCATGCAGGACTGAAATTTTTGATGTTTTTCTACTCCTCTCATGAGCCCAAACAAGTCTCTAAAAGCATGAGTTTGCAACTACTTTACTTTTGGAGAAAATTCAAAACATTCATTATTCAATAGAGCCCAATAGCAAAAACCAGCGTTTTGAATGAAGAAACACATTTCTTGGTAGAATCATGCAGGATTGAAATTTTTGATGGTTTTTTACTCCTCTCAACAGCCCAAACAAGTTTCTAAAAGGATGAGTTTGCAACTACTTTACTTTTGGAGAAAATTCAAAACATTCATTATTCAATAGGGCCCAAACTATCAAAAACCAGCGGTTTCAATGAACACACATTTCTTGGTAGAATCATGCAGGACTGAAATTTTTGATGTTTTTCTACTCCTCTCATGAGCCCAAACAAGTCTCTAAAAGCATGAGTTTGCAACTACTTTACTTTTGGAGAAAATTCAAAACATTCATTATTTAATAGAGCCCAATAGCAAAAACCAGCGTTTTGAATGAAGAATCACATTTCTTTGTAGAATCATGCAGGATTGAAATTTTTGATGGTTTTTTACTCCTCTCAACAGCCCAAACAAGTTTCTAAAAGGATGAGTTTGCAACTACTTTACTTTTGGAGAAAATTCAAAACATTCATTATTCAATAGGGCCCAAACTATCAAAAACCAGCGGTTTCAATGAACACACATTTCTTGGTAGAATCATGCAGGACTGAAATTTTTGATGTTTTTCTACTCCTCTCATGAGCCCAAACAAGTCTCTAAAAGCATGAGTTTGCAACTACTTTACTTTTGGAGAAAATTCAAAACATTCATTATTCAATAGAGCCCAATAGCAAAAACCAGCGTTTTGAATGAAGAATCACATTTCTTGGTAGAATCATGCAGGATTGAAATTTTTGATGGTTTTTTACTCCTCTCAACAGCCCAAACAAGTTTCTAAAAGGATGAGTTTGCAACTACTTTACTTTTGGAGAAAATTCAAAACATTCATTATTCAATAGGGCCCAAACTATCAAAAACCAGCGGTTTCAATGAACACACATTTCTTGGTAGAATCATGCAGGACTGAAATTTTTGATGTTTTTCTACTCCTCTCATGAGCCCAAACAAGTCTCTAAAAGCATGAGTTTGCAACTACTTTACTTTTGGAGAAAATTCAAAACATTCATTATTCAATAGAGCCCAATAGCAAAAACCAGCGTTTTGAATGAAGAAACACATTTCTTGGTAGAATCATGCAGGATTGAAATTTTTGATGGTTTTTTACTCCTCTCAACAGCCCAAACAAGTTTCTAAAAGGATGAGTTTGCAACTACTTTACTTTTGGAGAAAATTCAAAACATTCATTATTCAATAGGGCCCAAACTATCAAAAACCAGCGGTTTCAATGAACACACATTTCTTGGTAGAATCATGCAGGACTGAAATTTTTGATGTTTTTCTGCTCCTCTCATGAGCCCAAACAAGTCTCTAAAAGCATGAGTTTGCAACTACTTTACTTTTGGAGAAAATTCAAAACATTCATTATTCAATAGGGCCCAAACTATCAAAAACCAGCGGTTTGAATGAACACACATTTCTTGGTAGAATCATGCAGGACTGAAATTTTTGATGTTTTTCTACTCCTCTCATGAGCCCAAACAAGTCTCTAAAAGCATGAGTTTGCAACAACTTTACTTTTGGAGAAAATTCAAAACATTCACTATTCAATAGAGCCCAATAGCAAAAATCAGGTTTTGAATGAAGAATCACATTTCTTGGTAAAATCATGCAGGATTGAAATTTTTGATGGTTTTTTACTCCTCTCAACAGCCCAAACAAGTTCCTAAAAGGATGAGTTTGCAACTACTTTTCTTTTGGAGAAAATTCAAAACATTCATTATTCAATAGGGCCCAAACTATCAAAAACCAGCGGTTTCAATGAACACACATTTCTTGGTAGAATCATGCAGGACTGAAATTTTTGATGTTTTTCTACTCCTCTCATGAGCCCAAACAAGTCTCTAAAAGCATGAGTTTGCAACTACTTTACTTTTGGAGAAAATTCAAAACATTCATTATTCAATAGAGCCCAATAGCAAAAACCAGCGTTTTGAATGAAGAATCACATTTCTTGGTAGAATCATGCAGGATTGAAATTTTTGATGGTTTTTTACTCCTCTCAACAGCCCAAACAAGTTTCTAAAAGGATGAGTTTGCAACTACTTTACTTTTGGAGAAAATTCAAAACATTCATTATTCAATAGGGCCCAAACTATCAAAAACCAGCGGTTTCAATGAACACACATTTCTTGGTAGAATCATGCAGGACTGAAATTTTTGATGTTTTTCTACTCCTCTCATGAGCCCAAACAAGTCTCTAAAAGCATGAGTTTGCAACTACTTTACTTTTGGAGAAAATTCAAAACATTCATTATTCAATAGGGCCCAAACTATCAAAAACCAGCGGTTTGAATGAACACACATTTCTTGGTAGAATCATGCAGGACTGAAATTTTTGATGTTTTTCTACTCCTCTCATGAGCCCAAACAAGTCTCTAAAAGCATGAGTTTGCAACTACTTTACTTTTGGAGAAAATTCAAAACATTCATTATTCAATAGAGCCCAATAGCAAAAACCAGCGTTTTGAATGAAGAATCACATTTCTTGGTAGAATCATGCAGGATTGAAATTTTTGATGGTTTTTTACTCCTCTCAACAGCCCAAACAAGTTTCTAAAAGGATGAGTTTGCAACTACTTTACTTTTGGAGAAAATTCAAAACATTCATTATTCAATAGGGCCCAAACTATCAAAAACCAGCGGTTTCAATGAACACACATTTCTTGGTAGAATCATGCAGGACTGAAATTTTTGATGTTTTTCTACTCCTCTCATGAGCCCAAACAAGTCTCTAAAAGCATGAGTTTGCAACTACTTTACTTTTGGAGAAAATTCAAAACATTCATTATTCAATAGAGCCCAATAGCAAAAACCAGCGTTTTGAATGAAGAATCACATTTCTTGGTAGAATCATGCAGGATTGAAATTTTTGATGGTTTTTTACTCCTCTCAACAGCCCAAACAAGTTTCTAAAAGGATGAGTTTGCAACTACTTTACTTTTGGAGAAAATTCAAAACATTCATTATTCAATAGGGCCCAAACTATCAAAAACCAGCGGTTTCAATGAACACACATTTCTTGGTAGAATCATGCAGGACTGAAATTTTTGATGTTTTTCTACTCCTCTCATGAGCCCAAACAAGTCTCTAAAAGCATGAGTTTGCAACTACTTTACTTTTGGAGAAAATTCAAAACATTCATTATTCAATAGAGCCCAATAGCAAAAACCAGCGTTTTGAATGAAGAATCACATTTCTTGGTAGAATCATGCAGGATTGAAATTTTTGATGGTTTTTTACTCCTCTCAACAGCCCAAACAAGTTTCTAAAAGGATGAGTTTGCAACTACTTTACTTTTGGAGAAAATTCAAAACATTCATTATTCAATAGGGCCCAAACTATCAAAAACCAGCGGTATCAATGAACACACATTTCTTGGTAGAATCATGCAGGACTGAAATTTTTGATGTTTTTCTACTCCTCTCATGAGCCCAAACAAGTCTCTAAAAGCATGAGTTTTCAACTACTTTACTTTTGGAGAAAATTCAAAACATTCATTATTTAATAGAGCCCAATAGCAAAAACCAGCGTTTTGAATGAAGAATCACATTTCTTGGTAGAATCATGCAGGATTGAAATTTTTGATGGTTTTTTACTCCTCTCAACAGCCCAAACAAGTTTCTAAAAGGATGAGTTTGCAACTACTTTACTTTTGGAGAAAATTCAAAACATTCATTATTCAATAGGGCCCAAACTATCAAAAACCAGCGGTTTCAATGAACACACATTTCTTGGTAGAATCATGCAGGACTGAAATTTTTGATGTTTTTCTACTCCTCTCATGAGCCCAAACAAGTCTCTAAAAGCATGAGTTTGCAACTACTTTACTTTTGGAGAAAATTCAAAACATTCATTATTCAATAGAGCCCAATAGCAAAAACCAGCGTTTTGAATGAAGAATCACATTTCTTGGTAGAATCATGCAGGATTGAAATTTTTGATGGTTTTTTACTCCTCTCAACAGCCCAAACAAGTTTCTAAAAGGATGAGTTTGCAACTACTTTACTTTTGGAGAAAATTCAAAACATTCATTATTCAATAGGGCCCAAACTATCAAAAACCAGCGGTTTCAATGAACACACATTTCTTGGTAGAATCATGCAGGACTGAAATTTTTGATGTTTTTCTACTCCTCTCATGAGCCCAAACAAGTCTCTAAAAGCATGAGTTTGCTACTACTTTACTTTTGGAGAAAATTCAAAACATTCATTATTCAATAGAGCCCAATAGCAAAAACCAGCGTTTTGAATGAAGAAACACATTTCTTGGTAGAATCATGCAGGATTGAAATTTTTGATGGTTTTTTACTCCTCTCAACAGCCCAAACAAGTTTCTAAAAGGATGAGTTTGCAACTACTTTACTTTTGGAGAAAATTCAAAACATTCATTATTCAATAGGGCCCAAACTATCAAAAACCAGCGGTTTCAATGAACACACATTTCTTGGTAGAATCATGCAGGACTGAAATTTTTGATGTTTTTCTACTCCTCTCATGAGCCCAAACAAGTCTCTAAAAGCATGAGTTTGCAACTACTTTACTTTTGGAGAAAATTCAAAACATTCATTATTCAATAGGGCCCAAACTATCAAAAACCAGCGGTTTGAATGAACACACATTTCTTGGTAGAATCATGCAGGACTGAAATTTTTGATGTTTTTGTACTCCTCTCATGAGCCCAAACAAGTCTCTAAAAGCATGAGTTTGCAACAACTTTACTTTTGGAGAAAATTCAAAACATTCACTATTCAATAGAGCCCAATAGCAAAAATCAGGTTTTGAATGAAGAATCACATTTCTTGGTAAAATCATGCAGGATTGAAATTTTTGATGGTTTTTTACTCCTCTCAACAGCCCAAACAAGTTCCTAAAAGGATGAGTTTGCAACTACTTTTCTTTTGGAGAAAATTCAAAACATTCATTATTCAATAGGGCCCAAACTATCAAAAACCAGCGGTTTCAATGAACACACATTTCTTGGTAGAATCATGCAGGACTGAAATTTTTGATGTTTTTCTACTCCTCTCATGAGCCCAAACAAGTCTCTAAAAGCATGAGTTTGCAACTACTTTACTTTTGGAGAAAATTCAAAACATTCATTATTCAATAGAGCCCAATAGCAAAAACCAGCGTTTTGAATGAAGAATCACATTTCTTGGTAGAATCAAGCAGGATTGAAATTTTTGATGGTTTTTTACTCCTCTCAACAGCCCAAACAAGTTTCTAAAAGGATGAGTTTGCAACTACTTTACTTTTGGAGAAAATTCAAAACATTCATTATTCAATAGGGCCCAAACTATCAAAAACCAGCGGTTTCAATGAACACACATTTCTTGGTAGAATCATGCAGGACTGAAATTTTTGATGTTTTTCTACTCCTCTCATGAGCCCAAACAAGTCTCTAAAAGCATGAGTTTGCAACTACTTTACTTTTGGAGAAAATTCAAAACATTCATTATTCAATAGGGCCCAAACTATCAAAAACAAGCGGTTTGAATGAACACACATTTCTTGGTAGAATCATGCAGGACTGAAATTTTTGATGTTTTTCTACTCCTCTCATGAGCCCAAACAAGTCTCTAAAAGCATGAGTTTGCAACTACTTTACTTTTGGAGAAAATTCAAAACATTCATTATTTAATAGAGCCCAATAGCAAAAACCAGCGTTTTGAATGAAGAATCACATTTCTTGGTAGAATCATGCAGGATTGAAATTTTTGATGGTTTTTTACTCCTCTCAACAGCCCAAACAAGTTTCTAAAAGGATGAGTTTGCAACTACTTTACTTTTGGAGAAAATTCAAAACATTCATTATTCAATAGGGCCCAAACTATCAAAAACCAGCGGTTTCAATGAACACACATTTCTTGGTAGAATCATGCAGGACTGAAATTTTTGATGTTTTTCTACTCCTCTCATGAGCCCAAACAAGTCTCTAAAAGCATGAGTTTGCAACTACTTTACTTTTGGAGAAAATTCAAAACATTCATTATTCAATAGAGCCCAATAGCAAAAACCAGCGTTTTGAATGAAGAATCACATTTCTTGGTAGAATCATGCAGGATTGAAATTTTTGATGGTTTTTTACTCCTCTCAACAGCCCAAACAAGTTTCTAAAAGGATGAGTTTGCAACTACTTTACTTTTGGAGAAAATTCAAAACATTCATTATTCAATAGGGCCCAAACTATCAAAAACCAGCGGTTTCAATGAACACACATTTCTTGGTAGAATCATGCAGGACTGAAATTTTTGATGTTTTTCTACTCCTCTCATGAGCCCAAACAAGTCTCTAAAAGCATGAGTTTGCAACTACTTTACTTTTGGAGAAAATTCAAAACATTCATTATTCAATAGAGCCCAATAGCAAAAACCAGCGTTTTGAATGAAGAATCACATTTCTTGGTAGAATCATGCAGGATTGAAATTTTTGATGGTGTTTTACTCCTCTCAACAGCCCAAACAAGTTTCTAAAAGGATGAGTTTGCAACTACTTTACTTTTGGAGAAAATTCAAAACATTCATTATTCAATAGGGCCCAAACTATCAAAAACCAGCGGTTTGAATGAACACATTTCTTGGTAGAATCATGCAGGACTGAAATTTTTGATGTTTTTCTACTCCTCTCATGAGCCCAAACAAGTCTCTAAAAGCATGAGTTTGCAACTACTTTACTTTTGGAGAAAATTCAAAACATTCACTATTCAATAGAGCCCAATAGCAAAAATCAGGTTTTGAATGAAGAATCACATTTCTTGGTAAAATCATGCAGGATTGAAATTTTTGATGGTTTTTTACTCCTCTCAACAGCCCAAACAAGTTTCTAAAAGGATGAGTTTGCAACTACTTTACTTTTGGAGAAAATTCAAAACATTCATTATTCAATAGGGCCCAAACTATCAAAAACCAGCGGTTTCAATGAACACACATTTCTTGGTAGAATCATGCAGGACTGAAATTTTTGATGTTTTTCTACTCCTCTCATGAGCCCAAACAAGTCTCTAAAAGCATGAGTTTGCAACTACTTTACTTTTGGAGAAAATTCAAAACATTCATTATTCAATAGAGCCCAATAGCAAAAACCAGCGTTTTGAATGAAGAATCACATTTCTTGGTAGAATCATGCAGGATTGAAATTTTTGATGGTTTTTTACTCCTCTCAACAGCCCAAACAAGTTTCTAAAAGGATGAGTTTGCAACTACTTTACTTTTGGAGAAAATTCAAAACATTCATTATTCAATAGGGCCCAAACTATCAAAAACCAGCGGTTTCAATGAACACACATTTCTTGGTAGAATCATGCAGGACTGAAATTTTTGATGTTTTTCTACTCCTCTCATGAGCCCAAACAAGTCTCTAAAAGCATGAGTATGCAACTACTTTACTTTTGGAGAAAATTCAAAACATTCATTATTCAATAGAGCCCAATAGCAAAAACCAGCGTTTTGAATGAAGAATCACATTTCTTGGTAGAATCATGCAGGATTGAAATTTTTGATGGTTTTTTACTCCTCTCAACAGCACAAACAAGTTTCTAAAAGGATGAGTTTGCAACTACTTTACTTTTGGAGAAAATTCAAAACATTCATTATTCAATAGGGCCCAAACTATCAAAAACCAGCGGTTTCAATGAACACACATTTCTTGGTAGAATCATGCAGGACTGAAATTTTTGATGTTTTTCTACTCCTCTCATGAGCCCAAACAAGTCTCTAAAAGCATGAGTTTGCAACTACTTTACTTTTGGAGAAAATTCAAAACATTCATTATTCAATAGAGCCCAATAGCAAAAACCAGCGTTTTGAATGAAGAATCACATTTCTTGGTAGAATCATGCAGGATTGAAATTTTTGATGGTTTTTTACTCCTCTCAACAGCCCAAACAAGTTTCTAAAAGGATGAGTTTGCAACTACTTTACTTTTGGAGAAAATTCAAAACATTCATTATTCAATAGGGCCCAAACTATCAAAAACCAGCGGTTTCAATGAACACACATTTCTTGGTAGAATCATGCAGGACTGAAATTTTTGATGTTTTTCTACTCCTCTCATGAGCCCAAACAAGTCTCTAAAAGCATGAGTTTGCAACTACTTTACTTTTGGAGAAAATTCAAAACATTCATTATTCAATAGAGCCCAATAGCAAAAACCAGCGTTTTGAATGAAGAAACACATTTCTTGGTAGAATCATGCAGGATTGAAATTTTTGATGGTTTTTTTACTCCTCTCAACAGCCCAAACAAGTTTCTAAAAGGATGAGTTTGCAACTACTTTACTTTTGGAGAAAATTCAAAACATTCATTATTCAATAGGGCCCAAACTATCAAAAACCAGCGGTTTCAATGAACACACATTTCTTGGTAGAATCATGCAGGACTGAAATTTTTGATGTTTTTCTACTCCTCTCATGAGCCCAAACAAGTCTCTAAAAGCATGAGTTTGCAACTACTTTACTTTTGGAGAAAATTCAAAACATTCATTATTCAAAAGAGCCCAATAGCAAAAACCAGCGTTTTGAATGAAGAATCACATTTCTTGGTAGAATCATGCAGGATTGAAATTTTTGATGGTTTTTTACTCCTCTCAACAGCCCAAACAAGTTTCTAAAAGGATGAGTTTGCAACTACTTTACTTTTGGAGAAAATTCAAAACATTCATTATTCAATAGGGCCCAAACTATCAAAAACCAGCGGTTTGAATGAACACACATTTCTTGGTAGAATCATGCAGGACTGAAATTTTTGATGTTTTTCTACTCCTCTCATGAGCCCAAACAAGTCTCTAAAAGCATGAGTTTGCAACTACTTTACTTTTGGAGAAAATTCAAAACATTCATTATTCAATAGAGCCCAATAGCAAAAACCAGCGTTTTGAATGAAGAATCACATTTCTTGGTAGAATCATGCAGGATTGAAATTTTTGATGGTTTTTTACTCCTCTCAACAGCCCAAACAAGTTTCTAAAAGGATGAGTTTGCAACTACTTTACTTTTGGAGAAAATTCAAAACATTCATTATTCAATAGGGCCCAAACTATCAAAAACCAGCGGTTTCAATGAACACACATTTCTTGGTAGAATCATGCAGGACTGAAATTTTTGATGTTTTTCTACTCCTCTCATGAGCCCAAACAAGTCTCTAAAAGCATGAGTTTGCAACTACTTTACTTTTGGAGAAAATTCAAAACATTCATTATTCAATAGAGCCCAATAGCAAAAACCAGCGTTTTGAATGAAGAATCACATTTCTTGGTAGAATCATGCAGGATTGAAATTTTTGATGGTTTTTTACTCCTCTCAACAGCCCAAACAAGTTTCTAAAAGGATGAGTTTGCAACTACTTTACTTTTGGAGAAAATTCAAAACATTCATTATTCAATAGGGCCCAAACTATCAAAAACCAGCGGTTTCAATGAACACACATTTCTTGGTAGAATCATGCAGGACTGAAATTTTTGATGTTTTTCTACTCCTCTCATGAGCCCAAACAAGTCTCTAAAAGCATGAGTTTGCAACTACTTTACTTTTGGAGAAAATTCAAAACATTCATTATTCAATAGAGCCCAATAGCAAAAACCAGCGTTTTGAATGAAGAATCACATTTCTTGGTAGAATCATGCAGGATTGAAATTTTTGATGGTTTTTTACTCCTCTCAACAGCCCAAACAAGTTTCTAAAAGGATGAGTTTGCAACTACTTTACTTTTGGAGAAAATTCAAAACATTCATTATTCAATAGGGCCCAAACTATCAAAAACCAGCGGTTTCAATGAACACACATTTCTTGGTAGAATCATGCAGGACTGAAATTTTTGATGTTTTTCTACTCCTCTCATGAGCCCAAACAAGTCTCTAAAAGCATGAGTTTTCAACTACTTTACTTTTGGAGAAAATTCAAAACATTCATTATTTAATAGAGCCCAATAGCAAAAACCAGCGTTTTGAATGAAGAATCACATTTCTTGGTAGAATCATGCAGGATTGAAATTTTTGATGGTTTTTTACTCCTCTCAACAGCCCAAACAAGTTTCTAAAAGGATGAGTTTGCAACTACTTTACTTTTGGAGAAAATTCAAAACATTCATTATTCAATAGGGCCCAAACTATCAAAAACCAGCGGTTTCAATGAACACACATTTCTTGGTAGAATCATGCAGGACTGAAATTTTTGATGTTTTTCTACTCCTCTCATGAGCCCAAACAAGTCTCTAAAAGCATGAGTTTGCAACTACTTTACTTTTGGAGAAAATTCAAAACATTCATTATTCAATAGAGCCCAATAGCAAAAACCAGCGTTTTGAATGAAGAATCACATTTCTTGGTAGAATCATGCAGGATTGAAATTTTTGATGGTTTTTTACTCCTCTCAACAGCCCAAACAAGTTTCTAAAAGGATGAGTTTGCAACTACTTTACTTTTGGAGAAAATTCAAAACATTCATTATTCAATAGGGCCCAAACTATCAAAAACCAGCGGTTTCAATGAACACACATTTCTTGGTAGAATCATGCAGGACTGAAATTTTTGATGTTTTTCTACTCCTCTCATGAGCCCAAACAAGTCTCTAAAAGCATGAGTTTGCAACTACTTTACTTTTGGAGAAAATTCAAAACATTCATTATTCAATAGAGCCCAATAGCAAAAACCAGCGTTTTGAATGAAGAAACACATTTCTTGGTAGAATCATGCAGGATTGAAATTTTTGATGGTTTTTTACTCCTCTCAACAGCCCAAACAAGTTTCTAAAAGGATGAGTTTGCAACTACTTTACTTTTGGAGAAAATTCAAAACATTCATTATTCAATAGGGCCCAAACTATCAAAAACCAGCGGTTTCAATGAACACACATTTCTTGGTAGAATCATGCAGGACTGAAATTTTTGATGTTTTTCTACTCCTCTCATGAGCCCAAACAAGTCTCTAAAAGCATGAGTTTGCAACTACTTTACTTTTGGAGAAAATTCAAAACATTCATTATTCAATAGGGCCCAAACTATCAAAAACCAGCGGTTTCAATGAACACACATTTCTTGGTAGAATCATGCAGGACTGAAATTTTTGATGTTTTTGTACTCCTCTCATGAGCCCAAACAAGTCTCTAAAAGCATGAGTATGCAACTACTTTACTTTTGGAGAAAATTCAAAACATTCATTATTCAATAGAGCCCAATAGCAAAAACCAGCGTTTTGAATGAAGAATCACATTTCTTGGTAAAATCATGCAGGATTGAAATTTTTGATGGTTTTTTACTCCTCTCAACAGCCCAAACAAGTTCCTAAAAGGATGAGTTTGCAACTACTTTTCTTTTGGAGAAAATTCAAAACATTCATTATTCAATAGGGCCCAAACTATCAAAAACCAGCGGTTTCAATGAACACACATTTCTTGGTAGAATCATGCAGGACTGAAATTTTTGATGTTTTTCTACTCCTCTCATGAGCCCAAACAAGTCTCTAAAAGCATGAGTTTGCAACTACTTTACTTTTGGAGAAAATTCAAAACATTCATTATTCAATAGAGCCCAATAGCAAAAACCAGCGTTTTGAATGAAGAATCACATTTCTTGGTAGAATCATGCAGGATTGAAATTTTTGATGGTTTTTTACTCCTCTCAACAGCACAAACAAGTTTCTAAAAGGATGAGTTTGCAACTACTTTACTTTTGGAGAAAATTCAAAACATTCATTATTCAATAGGGCCCAAACTATCAAAAACCAGCGGTTTCAATGAACACACATTTCTTGGTAGAATCATGCAGGACTGAAATTTTTGATGTTTTTCTACTCCTCTCATGAGCCCAAACAAGTCTCTAAAAGCATGAGTTTGCAACTACTTTACTTTTGGAGAAAATTCAAAACATTCATTATTCAATAGGGCCCAAACTATCAAAAACCAGCGGTTTGAATGAACACACATTTCTTGGTAGAATCATGCAGGACTGAAATTTTTGATGTTTTTCTACTCCTCTCATGAGCCCAAACAAGTCTCTAAAAGCATGAGTTTGCAACTACTTTACTTTTGGAGAAAATTCAAAACATTCATTATTTAATAGAGCCCAATAGCAAAAACCAGCGTTTTGAATGAAGAATCACATTTCTTGGTAGAATCATGCAGGATTGAAATTTTTGATGGTTTTTTACTCCTCTCAACAGCCCAAACAAGTTTCTAAAAGGATGAGTTTGCAACTACTTTACTTTTGGAGAAAATTCAAAACATTCATTATTCAATAGGGCCCAAACTATCAAAAACCAGCGGTTTCAATGAACACACATTTCTTGGTAGAATCATGCAGGACTGAAATTTTTGATGTTTTTCTACTCCTCTCATGAGCCCAAACAAGTCTCTAAAAGCATGAGTTTGCAACTACTTTACTTTTGGAGAAAATTCAAAACATTCATTATTCAATAGAGCCCAATAGCAAAAACCAGCGTTTTGAATGAAGAATCACATTTCTTGGTAGAATCATGCAGGATTGAAATTTTTGATGGTTTTTTACTCCTCTCAACAGCCCAAACAAGTTTCTAAAAGGATGAGTTTGCAACTACTTTACTTTTGGAGAAAATTCAAAACATTCATTATTCAATAGGGCCCAAACTATCAAAAACCAGCGGTTTCAATGAACACACATTTCTTGGTAGAATCATGCAGGACTGAAATTTTTGATGTTTTTCTACTCCTCTCATGAGCCCAAACAAGTCTCTAAAAGCATGAGTTTGCAACTACTTTACTTTTGGAGAAAATTCAAAACATTCATTATTCAATAGAGCCCAATAGCAAAAACCAGCGTTTTGAATGAAGAATCACATTTCTTGGTAGAATCATGCAGGATTGAAATTTTTGATGGTTTTTTACTCCTCTCAACAGCCCAAACAAGTTTCTAAAAGGATGAGTTTGCAACTACTTTACTTTTGGAGAAAATTCAAAACATTCATTATTCAATAGGGCCCAAACTATCAAAAACCAGCGGTTTCAATGAACACACATTTCTTGGTAGAATCATGCAGGACTGAAATTTTTGATGTTTTTCTACTCCTCTCATGAGCCCAAACAAGTCTCTAAAAGCATGAGTATGCAACTACTTTACTTTTGGAGAAAATTCAAAACATTCATTATTCAATAGAGCCCAATAGCAAAAACCAGCGTTTTGAATGAAGAATCACATTTCTTGGTAGAATCATGCAGGATTGAAATTTTTGATGGTTTTTTACTCCTCTCAACAGCCCAAACAAGTTTCTAAAAGGATGAGTTTGCAACTACTTTACTTTTGGAGAAAATTCAAAACATTCATTATTCAATAGGGCCCAAACTATCAAAAACCAGCGGTTTCAATGAACACACATTTCTTGGTAGAATCATGCAGGAGTGAAATTTTTGATGTTTTTCTACTCCTCTCATGAGCCCAAACAAGTCTCTAAAAGCATGAGTTTGCAACTACTTTACTTTTGGAGAAAATTCAAAACATTCATTATTCAATAGAGCCCAATAGCAAAAACCAGCGTTTTGAATGAAGAATCACATTTCTTGGTAGAATCATGCAGGATTGAAATTTTTGATGCTTTTTTACTCCTCTCAACAGCCCAAACAAGTTTCTAAAAGGATGAGTTTGCAACTACTTTACTTTTGGAGAAAATTCAAAACATTCATTATTCAATAGGGCCCAAACTATCAAAAACCAGCGGTTTCAATGAACACACATTTCTTGGTAGAATCATGCAGGACTGAAATTTTTGATGTTTTTCTACTCCTCTCATGAGCCCAAACAAGTCTCTAAAAGCATGAGTTTGCAACTACTTTACTTTTGGAGAAAATTCAAAACATTCATTATTCAATAGAGCCCAATAGCAAAAACCAGCGTTTTGAATGAAGAATCACATTTCTTGGTAGAATCATGCAGGATTGAAATTTTTGATGGTTTTTTACTCCTCTCAACAGCCCAAACAAGTTTCTAAAAGGATGAGTTTGCAACTACTTTACTTTTGGAGAAAATTCAAAACATTCATTATTCAATAGGGCCCAAACTATCAAAAACCAGCGGTTTCAATGAACACACATTTCTTGGTAGAATCATGCAGGACTGAAATTTTTGATGTTTTTCTACTCCTCTCATGAGCCCAAACAAGTCTCTAAAAGCATGAGTTTGCAACTACTTTACTTTTGGAGAAAATTCAAAACATTCATTATTCAATAGAGCCCAATAGCAAAAACCAGCGTTTTGAATGAAGAAACACATTTCTTGGTAGAATCATGCAGGATTGAAATTTTTGATGGTTTTTTACTCCTCTCAACAGCCCAAACAAGTTTCTAAAAGGATGAGTTTGCAACTACTTTACTTTTGGAGAAAATTCAAAACATTCATTATTCAATAGGGCCCAAACTATCAAAAACCAGCGGTTTCAATGAACACACATTTCTTGGTAGAATCATGCAGGACTGAAATTTTTGATGTTTTTCTACTCCTCTCATGAGCCCAAACAAGTCTCTAAAAGCATGAGTTTGCAACTACTTTACTTTTGGAGAAAATTCAAAACATTCATTATTCAATAGGGCCCAAACTATCAAAAACCAGCGGTTTGAATGAACACACATTTCTTGGTAGAATCATGCAGGACTGAAATTTTTGATGTTTTTCTACTCCTCTCATGAGCCCAAACAAGTCTCTAAAAGCATGAGTTTGCAACAACTTTACTTTTGGAGAAAATTCAAAACATTCACTATTCAATAGAGCCCAATAGCAAAAATCAGGTTTTGAATGAAGAATCACATTTCTTGGTAAAATCATGCAGGATTGAAATTTTTGATGGTTTTTTACTCCTCTCAACAGCCCAAACAAGTTCCTAAAAGGATGAGTTTGCAACTACTTTTCTTTTGGAGAAAATTCAAAACATTCATTATTCAATAGGGCCCAAACTATCAAAAACCAGCGGTTTCAATGAACACACATTTCTTGGTAGAATCATGCAGGACTGAAATTTTTGATGTTTTTCTACTCCTCTCATGAGCCCAAACAAGTCTCTAAAAGCATGAGTTTGCAACTACTTTACTTTTGGAGAAAATTCAAAACATTCATTATTCAATAGAGCCCAATAGCAAAAACCAGCGTTTTGAATGAAGAATCACATTTCTTGGTAGAATCATGCAGGATTGAAATTTTTGATGCTTTTTTACTCCTCTCAACAGCCCAAACAAGTTTCTAAAAGGATGAGTTTGCAACTACTTTACTTTTGGAGAAAATTCAAAACATTCATTATTCAATAGGGCCCAAACTATCAAAAACCAGCGGTTTCAATGAACACACATTTCTTGGTAGAATCATGCAGGACTGAAATTTTTGATGTTTTTCTACTCCTCTCATGAGCCCAAACAAGTCTCTAAAAGCATGAGTTTGCAACTACTTTACTTTTGGAGAAAATTCAAAACATTCATTATTCAATAGAGCCCAATAGCAAAAACCAGCGTTTTGAATGAAGAATCACATTTCTTGGTAGAATCATGCAGGATTGAAATTTTTGATGTTTTTTTACGCCTCTCAACAGCCCAAACAAGTTTCTAAAAGGATGAGTTTGCAACTACTTTACTTTTGGAGAAAATTCAAAACATTCATTATTCAATAGGGACCAAACTATCAAAAACCAGCAGTTTCAATGAACACACATTTCTTGGTAGAATCATGCAGGACTGAAATTTTTGATGTTTTTCTACTCCTCTCATGAGCCCAAACAAGTCTCTAAAAGCATGAGTTTGCAACTACTTTACTTTTGGAGAAAATTCAAAACATTCATTATTCAATAGGGCCCAAACTATCAAAAACCAGCGGTTTGAATGAACACACATTTCTTGGTAGAATCATGCAGGACTGAAATTTTTGATGTTTTTCTACTCCTCTCATGAGCCCAAACAAGTCTCTAAAAGCATGAGTTTGCAACTACTTTACTTTTGGAGAAAATTCAAAACATTTGGCTCACAAGCGACCTCACACACACGAGTGAGGTAAACATGGATTGCCTTTTGAAATCTCTTGACACTAAGTTGGGAGAATTGTCAAAAACCCCAGCCACTTGGTTGGGAAGAATAGTACTATATAAAATGTTCTGCCTCCCAAAGGTTTTGTTTTTGTATAGGAATGTTCCTCTGCCTTTATCAATGCAACACATACAAAAATTAACTCATCAAATGAACAGATTTATTTGGAATAATAAAAAGCCTAGAGTAAAGAAACACACACTACTCAAATCTAGAGAAAATGGGGGGATAGCCCTTCCAGACTTAGAGGCATATTACTTTGCCACCACAACTGAATTGACAAAAATGTGGCTCACAGAACAGACAGAATTGGGATGGCCAAAAATTGAAAGAGATTTAATGCCTAATAAAGAACCGACACTTTATGTTTCCTATTTTCTTCTGCACAGAGGAGAGATTGGAGACATAGAAAACCCAATACTCAGAGCCTCTGTGCAGAGTTGGTCACATATGTGCAGGAGAAGGTTTAATGTCTCCCCTGTTTCAACCAAAAGACTGAGACTTCACTTTTTGGCACCTGTCAAGGTTTCTCTGAGACCCATGTTTGATAATTGGAAAACATTCCCCATTGCTTATGTGGATGATTTACTGGACAATAATAAAGTCATGCCTTTTGAGTTGGTCAAGGCTAAATTTAAAATCCCTAATACGGAATATATGAAATACCTCATACTCAAAGAGGAATATAATAAATTTAAGAGATACTTCTGCAAGATAGTTTTGGTCAACCATACCATTTATAATTTCCTAACCAGCACAACCCCCAGGCACAAGAGCTCTCTTAAACCCCTGTATAACTTCCTGACCGGCAAATACACCTTCTCTAAGGGTGGATGCTTTGAAAAATGGGAGACTACTCTGCAGAAGCAGATTTATGCCCCACAGTGGACATTATCTTTTAAAACTGCAGTGAGGTCTACAAATTGCATGAACATTCTGGAAACACATTACAAACTAGTCCACAGATATTACTTGACTCCAAACAGGATCAAACATTTTGGGGAAGGGGGATCTGATCTGTGTTGGCGGGAATGCGGATCTCAGGCTGACTTACTCCATATTTTCTGGGGATGCCCGGTACTGAAACCATACTGGCTTAAGGTCTCCAATTTGATTTCGATCATATGCAACTGGCGTGTTCAGTTGCACCCTGCCTTGGCCTTACTACTTATAGATATTTGCAGATTCAAAACAACAAAGTATTTGGTTGCCCACATTCTCATGTCTGCAATATACCTTATAGCGAAAGGTTGGAACAATAAGCAACCTCCGAACATTGCCACATTGATCATGTTGGTGGACAAACATTGTGTTTATGAAAAAATTCATTACATCAACAATATGTCAATAAAGTTATTTGACGACAGATGGCATAGATGGTTGAAACTCAAATCTAAGATAGAAGAAGAATTTATATCTTGATATCTTGATTTTTGCTCTTTTTGTGTGCCAAAATTTCACATATATTTGGTGTTTGCCTGTGCTGTTGCAACTGTTTTTCAAATCTATTTCAATTAATGTTAATTGTACATACTTTAAATGATGATATGATGTTCAGATACCATATGATGATGTCCTGATGTACATTATCTTGACTCTATTCGAACATGATATATATGAGGTATGTTTATACATTTCTATTATTTTGAAAACTCAATAAAAATATTGTTTAAGAAAATTCAAAACATTCATGAAATGATGCGTGGAGTGAAGTGAGCAAGCTATTTTTCCATCTCCCTGGCGAGCATCGCCCACCTGTCTGCTGAGGCTCCCTCAGCAGACTGAAGCTGACTACTACTGCGCAGCTGCTACAGACTGTGGGCTGCCCATTGTGACACGTGGTCCCATTGTGACACGTGGTCCCATTGTTCCAGGAATAGAACACATCCAAGCATTGTGTTCTATGAATAGCATGATTCCTATCACAGTGTTCCATGGATGGAACACATCCTATTTACTGCAGGCAAGCAGCGCATCTAGCTGCTGCTGCTGCTGCTGCTGCTACAAGCCACTAGAATACCGTCTGTCAGACAGGTGGACGTAGGCCGAACATTCAAATAACTCGCCAGATAAATCGTTGCTTTTCCATTTAATTCATATATGAATTAATTCAAAATTGAACAGTAAATTTCAAAGTTGGAAGGCCACAAGAGGGGGACAATGTTTCAAAAATGAAACGACATATCATTGCATGAGGGATGTGGTAGGAATTGAATGCTTGAATTAAGACTGGGGAAGTACTGAGGGGAAGGGGCTGCAGGCCTTGTAGCAGGTGGGTGTGCAGAAATGTAGCTATCCAAAGCCAAACACATTACTGAAGCTTGTCACACCTGTACCTACCAAGCAGCAAAGGCCAAGATAGATCGTTATTTTACTGACAGATTGAATACAGTGCAATGCCTCCCATATAGAGGTGAATAAGAGTAGTAGAAGTAGTAGTAGAAGAGTTGGTCAAGTTAAATCAAGGCTAAGGAATTGGAAATGTGCAACTTGGACCAAGAAAAACTAATTACAGAGCAACGACATTTGAAAAAAGCATTCAAATCATGCTTTGAAAACACTACTTGTGTATCCCGATTTGAATTCAATCTGTCTTTGGAAACCGCTTAAGAGAGTGAGTGCACCATTCTCAGAGGAACTGCAGATACTGAAATGATGCGTGGAGTGAAGTGAGCAAGCTCTTTTTCCATCTCCCTGGCGAGCATCGCCCACCTGTCTGCTGAGGCTCCCTCAGCAGACTGAAGCTGACTACTACTGCGCAGCTGCTACAGACTGTGGGCTGCCCATTGTGACACGTGGTCCCATTGTGACACGTGGTCCCATTGTTCCAGGAATAGAACACATCCAAGCATTGTGTTCTATGAATGGCATGATTCCTATCACAGTGTTCCATGGATGGAACACATCCTATTTACTGCAGGCAAGCAGCGCACCTAGCTGCTGCTGCTTCAAGCCACTAGAATACCGTCTGTCAGACAGGTGGACGTAGGCCGAACATTCAAATAACTCGCCAGATAAATCGTTGCTTTTCCATTTAATTCATATATGAATTAATTCAAAATTGAACAGTAAATTTCAAAGTTGGAAGGCCACAAGAGTGGGACAATGTTTCAAAAATGAAACGACATATCATTGCATGAGGGATGTGGTAGGAATTGAATGCTTGAATTAAGACTGGGGAAGTACTGAGGGGAAGGGGCGGAGGCCTTGTAGCAGGTGGGTGTGCAGAAATGTAGCTATCCAAAGCCAAACACATTACTGCAGCTTGTCACACCTGTACCTACCAAGCAGCAAAGGCCAAGATAGATCGTTATTTTACTGACAGATTGAATACAGTGCAATGCCTCCCATATAGAGGTGAATAAGAGTAGTAGTAGTAGTAGTAGTAGAAGAGTTAGTCAAGTTAAATCAAGGCTAAGGAATTGGAAATGTGCAACTTGGACCAAGAAAAACTAATTACAGAGCAACGACATTTGAAAAAAGCATTCAAATCATGCTTTGAAAACACTACTTGTCTATCCCGATTTCAATTCAATCTGTCTTTGGAAACCGCTTAAGAGAGTGAGTGCACCATTCTCAGAGGAACTGCAGATACTGAAATGATGCGTGGAGTGAAGTGAGCAAGCTATTTTTCCATCTCCCTGGCGAGCATCGCCCACCTGTCTGCTGAGGCTCCCTCAGCAGACTGAAGCTGACTACTACTGCGCAGCTGCTACAGAATGTGGGCTGCCCATTGTGACACGTGGTCCCATTGTGACACGTGGTCCCATTGTTCCAGGAATAGAACACATCCAAGCATTGTGTTCTATGAATGGCATGATTCCTATCACAGTGTTCCATTGATGGAACACATCCTATTTACTACAGGCAAGCAGCGCACCTGGCTGCTGCTGCTGCTGCTGCTACAAGCCACTAGAATACCGTCTGTCAGACAGGTGGACGTAGGCCGAACATTCAAATAACTCGCCAGATAAATCGTTGCTTTTCCATTTAATTCATATATGAATTAATTCAAAATTGAACAGTAAATTTCAAAGTTGGAAGGCCACAAGAGGGGGACAATGTTTCAAAAATGAAACGACATATCATTGCATGAGGGATGTGGTAGGAATTGAATGCTTGAATTAAGACTGGGGAAGTACTGAGGGGAAGGGGCTGCAGGCCTTGTAGCAGGTGGGTGTGCAGAAATGAAGCTATCCAAAGCCAAACACATTACTGCAGCTTGTCACACCTGTACCTACCAAGCAGCAAAGGCCAAGATAGATCGTTATTTTACTGACAGATTGAATACAGTGCAATGCCTTCCATATAGAGGTTAATAAGAGTAGTAGTAGTAGTAGTAGTAGAAGAGTTGGTCAAGTTAAATCAAGGCTAAGGAATTGGAAATGTGCAACTTGGACCAAGAAAAACTAATCACAGAGCAACGACATTTGAAAAAAGCATTCAAATCATGCTTTGAAAACACTACTTGTCTATCCCAATTTCAATTCAATCTGTCTTTGGAAACCGCTTAAGAGAGTGAGTGCACCATTCTCAGAGGAACTGCAGATACTGAAATGATGCGTGGAGTGAAGTGAGCAAACTATTTTTCCATCTCCCTGGCGAGCATCGCCCACCTGTCTGCTGAGGCTCCCTCAGCAGACTGAAGCTGACTACTACTGGCAGCTGCTACAGACTGTGGGCTGCCCATTGTGACACGTGGTCCCATTGTGACACGTGGTCCCATTGTTCCAGGAATAGAACACATCCAAGCATTGTGTTCTATGAATGGCATGATTCCTATCACAGTGTTCCATGGATGGAACACATCCTATTTACTGCAGGCAAGCAGCGCACCTAGCTGCTGCTGCTGCTGCTGCTGCTACAAGCCACTAGAATACCGTCTGTCAGACAGGTGGACGTAGGCCGAACATTCAAATAACTCGCCAGATAAATCGTTGCTTTTCCATTTAATTCATATATGAATTAATTCAAAATTGAACAGTAAATTTCAAAGTTGGAAGGCCACAAGAGGGGGACAATGTTTCAAAAATGAAACGACATATCATTGCATGAAGGATGTGGTAGGAATTGAATGCTTGAATTAAGACTGGGGAAGTACTGAGGGGAAGGGGCTGCAGGCCTTGTAGCAGGTGGGTGTGCAGAAATGTAGCTATCCAAAGCCAAACACATTACCGCAGCTTGTCATACCTGTACCTACCAAGCAGCAAAGGCCAAGATAGATTGTTATTTTACTGACAGATTGAATACAGTGCAATGCCTCCCATATAGAGGTGAATAAGAGTAGTAGTAGTAGAAGAGTTGGTCAAGTTAAATCAAGGCTAAGGAATTGGAAATGTGCAACTTAGACCAAGAAAAACTAATTACAGAGCAACGACATTTGAAAAAAGCATTCAAATCATGCTTTGAAAACACTACTTGTGTATCCCGATTTCAATTCAATCTGTCTTTGGAAACCGCTTAAGAGATTGAGTGCACCATTCTCAGAGGAACTGCAGATACTGAAATGATGCATGGAGTGAAGTGAGCAAGCTATTTTTCCATCTCCCTGGCGAGCATCGCCCACCTGTCTGCTGAGGCTCCCTCAGCAGACTGAAGCTGACTACTACTGCGCAGCTGCTACAGACTGTGGGCTGCCCATTGTGACACGTGGTCCCATTGTGACACGTGGTCCCATTGTTCCAGGAATAGAACACATCCAAGCATTGTGTTCTATGACTGGCATGATTCCTATCACAGTGTTCCATGGATGGAACACATCCTATTTACTGCAGGCAAGCAGCGCACCTAGCTGCTGCTGCTGCTGCTGCTACAAGCCACTAGAATACCCTCTGTCAGACAGGTGGACGTAGGCCGAACATTCAAATAACTCGCCAGATAAATCGTTGCTTTTCCATTTAATTCATATATGAATTAATTCAAAATTGAACAGGAAATTTCAAAGTTGGAAGGCCACAAGAGGGGGACAATGTTTCAAAAATGAAACGACATATCATTGCATGAGGGATGTGGTAGGAATTGAATGCTTGAATTAAGACTGGGGAAGTACTGAGGGGAAGGGGCTGCAGGCCTTGTAGCAGGTGGGTGTGCAGAAATGTAGCTATCCAAAGCCAAACACATTACTGCAGCTTGTCACACCTGTACCTACCAAGCAGCAAAGGCCAAGATAGATCGTTATTTTACTGACAGATTGAATACAGTGCAATGCCTCCCATATAGAGGTGAATAAGAGTAGTAGTAGTAGTAGTAGTAGTAGTAGTAGTAGTAGTAGTAGTAGTAGTAGAAGAGTTGGTCAAGTTAAATCAAGGCTAAGGAATTGGAAATGTGCAACTTGGACCAAGAAAAACTAATTACAGAGCAACGACATTTGAAAAAAGCATTCAAATCATGCTTTGAAAACACTACTTGTGTATCCCGATTTCAATTCAATCTGTCTTTGGAAACCGCTTAAGAGAGTGAGTGCACCATTCTCAGAGGAACTGCAGATACTGAAATGATGCGTGGAGTGAAGTGAGCAAGCTATTTTTCCATCTCCCTGGCGAGCATCGCCCACCTGTCTGCTGAGGCTCCCTCAGCAGACTGAAGCTGACTACTACTGCGCAGCTGCTACAGACTGTGGGCTGCCCATTGTGACACGTGGTCCCATTGTGACACGTGGTCCCATTGTTCCAGGAATAGAACACATCCAAGAATTGTGTTCTATGAATGGCATGATTCATATCACAGTGTTCCATGGATGGAACACATCCTATTTACTGCAGGCAAGCAGCGCACCTAGCTGTTGCTGCTACAAGCCACTAGAATACCGTCTGTCAGACAGGTGGACGTAGGCCGAACATTCAAATAACTAGCCAGATAAATCGTTGCTTTTCCATTTAATTCATATATGAATTAATTCAAAATTGAACAGTAAATTTCAAAGTTGGAAGGCCACAAGAGGGGTACAATGTTTCAAAAACGAAACGACATATCATTGCAAGAGGGATGTAGTAGGAATTGAATGCTTGAATTAAGACTGGGGAAGTACTGAGGGGAAGGGGCTGCAGGCCTTGTAGCAGGTGGGTGTGCAGAAATATAGCTATCCAAAGCCAAACACATTACTGCAGCTTGTCACACCTGTACCTACCAAGCAGCAAAGGCCAAGATAGATCATTATTTAACTGACAGATTGAATACAGTGCAATGCCTCCCATATAGAGGTGAATAAGAGTAGTAGTAGTAGTAGAAGTAGTAGTAGTAGAAGAGTTGGTCAAGTTAAATCAAGGCTAAGGAATTGGAAATGTGCAACTTGGACCAAGAAAAACTAATTACAGAGCAACGACATTTGAAAAAAGCATTCAAATCATGCTTTGAAAACACTACTTGTGTATCCCGATTTCAATTCAATCTGTCTTTGGAAACTGCTTAAGAGAGTGAGTGCACCATTCTCAGAGGAACTGCAGATACTGAAATGATGCATGGAGTGAAGTGAGCAAGCTATTTTTCCATCTCCCTGGCGAGCATCGCCCACCTGTATGCTGAGGCTCCCTCAGCAGACTGAAGCTGACTACTACTGCGCAGCTGCTACAGACTGTGGGCGACCCATTCTGACACGTGGTCCCATTGTGACACGTGGTCCCATTGTTCCAGGAATAGAACACATCCAAGCATTGTGTTCTATGAATGGCATGATTCCTATCACAGTGTTCCATGGATGGAACACATCCTATTTACTGCAGGCAAGCAGCGCACCTAGCTGCTGCTGCTGCTGCTGCTGCTACAAGCCACTAGAATACCGTCTGTCAGACAGGTGGACGTAGGCCGAACATTCAAATAACTCGCCAGATAAATCGTTGCTTTTCCATTTAATTGATATATAAATTAATTCAAAATTGAACAGTAAATTTCAAAGTTGGAAGGCCACAAGAGGGGGACAATGTTTCAAAAATGAAACGACATATCATTGCATGAGGGATGTGGTAGGAATTGAATGCTTGAAATAAGACTGGGGAAGTACTGAGGGGAAGGGGCTGCAGGCCTTGTAGCAGGTGGGTGTGCAGAAATGTAGCTATCCAAAGCCAAACACATTACTGCAGCTTGTCACAACTGTACCTACCAAGCAGCAAAGGCCAAGATAGATCGTTATTTTACTGACAAATTGAATACAGTGCAATGCCTCCCATATAGAGGTGAATAAGAGTAGTAGTAGTAGTAGTAGTAGTAGAAGAGTTGGTCAAGTTAAATCAAGGCTAAGGAATTGGAAATGTGCAACTTGGACCATGAAAAACTAATTACAGAGCAACGACATTTGAAAAAAGCATTCAAATCATGCTTTGAAAACACTACTTGTCTATCCCAATTTCAATTCAATCTGTCTTTGGAAACCGCTTAAGAGAGTGAGTGCACCATTCTCAGAGGAACTGCAGATACTGAAATGATGCGTGGAGTGAAGTGAGCAAGCTATTTTTCCATCTCCCTGGCGAGCATCGCCCACCTGTCTGCTGAGGCTCCCTCAGCAGACTGAAGCTGACTACTACTGCGCAGCTGCTACAGACTGTGGGCTGCCCATTGTGACACGTGGTCCCATTGTGACACATGGTCCCATTGTTCCAGGAATAGAACACATCCAAGCATTGTGTTCTATGAATGGCATGATTCCTATCACAGTGTTCCATGGATGGAACACATCCTATTTACTGCAGGCAAGCAGCGCACCTAGCTGCTGCTGCTGCTGCTGCTGCTACAAGCCACTAGAATACCGTCTGTCAGACAGGTGGACATAGGCCGAACATTCAAATAACTCGCCAGATAAATCGTTGCTTTTCCATTTAATTCATATATGAATTAATTCAAAATTGAACAGTAAATTTCAAAGTTGGAAGGCCACAAGAGGGGGACAATGTTTCAAAAATGAAACGACATATCATTGCATGAGGGATGTGGTAGGAATTGAATGCTTGAATTAAGACTGGGGAAGTACTGAGGGGAAGGGGCTGCAGGCCTTGTAGCAGGTGGGTGTGCAGAAATGTAGCTATCCAAAGCCAAACACATTACTGCAGCTTGTCACACCTGTACCTACCAAGCAGCAAAGGCCAAGATAGATCATTATTTTACTGACAGATTGAATACAGTGCAATGCCTCCCATATAGAGGTGAATAAGAGTAGTAGTAGTAGTAGTAGTAGTAGTAGTAGTAGTAGTAGTAGTAGTAGTAGAAGAGTTGGTCAAGTTAAATCAAGGCTAAGGAATTGGAAATGTGCAACTTGGACCAAGAAAAACTAATTACAGAGCAACGACATTTGAAAAAAGCATTCAAATCATGCTTTGAAAACTCTACTTGTGTATCCCGATTTCAATTCAATCTGTCTTTGGAAACCGCTTAAGAGAGTGAGTGCACCATTCTCAGAGGAACTGCAGATACTGAAATGATGTGTGGAGTGAAGTGAGCAAGCTATTTTTCCATCTCCCTGGCGAGCATCGCCCACCTGTCTGCTGAGGCTCCCTCAGCAGACTGAAGCTGACTACTACTGCGCAGCTGCTACAGACTGTGGGCGACCCATTGTGACACGTGGTCCCATTGTGACACGTGGTCCCATTGTTCCAGGAATAGAACACATCCAAGCATTGTGTTCTATGAATGGCATGATTCCTATCACAGTGTTCCATGGATGGAACACATCCTATTTACTGCATGCAAGCAGCGCACCTAGCTGCTGCTGCTGCTGCTGCTGCTACAAGCCACTAGAATACCGTCTGTCAGACAGGTGGACGTAGGCCGAACATTCAAATAACTCACCAGATAAATCGTTGCTTTTCCATTTAATTCATATATAAATTAATTCAAAATTGAACAGTAAATTTCAAAGTTGGAAGGCCACAAGAGGGGGACAATGTTTCAAAAACGAAACGACATATCATTGCATGAGGAATGTGGTAGGAATTGAATGCTTGAATTAAGACTGGGGAAGTACTGAGGGGAAGGGGCTGCAGGCCTTGTAGCAGGTGGGTGTGCAGAAATGTAGCTATCCAAAGCCAAACACATTACTGCAGCTTGTCACACCTGTACCTACCAAGCAGCAAAGGCCAAGATAGATCAATATTTTACTGACAGATTGAATACAGTGCAATGCCTCCCATATAGAGGTGAATAAGAGTAGTAGTAGTAGTAGTAGTAGTAGTAGTAGTAGTAGTAGTAGTAGTAGTAGAAGAGTTGGTCAAGTTAAATCAAGGCTAAGGAATTGGAAATGTGCAACTTGGACCAAGAAAAACTAATTACAGAGCAACGACATTTGAAAAAAGCATTCAAATCATGCTTTGAAAACTCTACTTGTGTATCCCGATTTCAATTCAATCTGTCTTTGGAAACCGCTTAAGAGAGTGAGTGCACCATTCTCAGAGGAACTGCAGATACTGAAATGATGTGTGGAGTGAAGTGAGCAAGCTATTTTTCCATCTCCCTGGCGAGCATCGCCCACCTGTCTGCTGAGGCTCCCTCAGCAGACTGAAGCTGACTACTACTGCGCAGCTGCTACAGACTGTGGGCGACCCATTGTGACACGTGGTCCCATTGTGACACGTGGTCCCATTGTTCCAGGAATAGAACACATCCAAGCATTGTGTTCTATGAATGGCATGCTTCCTATCACAGTGTTCCATGGATGGAACACATCCTATTTACTGCAGGCAAGCAGCGCACCTAGCTGCTGCTGCTGCTGCTACAAGCCACTAGAATACCGTCTGTCAGACAGGTGGACGTAGGCCGAACATTCAAATAACTCGCCAGATAAATTGTTGCTTTTCCATTTAATTCATATATGAATTAATTCAAAATTGAACAGGAAATTTCAAAGTTGGAAGGCCACAAGAGGGGGACAATGTTTCAAAAATGAAACGACATATCATTGCATGAGGGATGTGGTAGGAATTGAATGCTTGAATTAAGACTGGGGAAGTACTGAGGGGAAGGGGCTGCAGGCCTTGTAGCAGGTGGGTGTGCAGAAATGTAGCTATCCAAAGCCAAACACATTACTGCAGCTTGTCACACCTGTACCTACCAAGCAGCAAAGGCCAAGATAGATCGTTATTTTACTGACAGATTGAATACAGTGCAATGCCTCCCATATAGAGGTGAATAAGAGTAGTAGTAGTAGTAGTAGTAGTAGTAGTAGTAGTAGTAGTAGTAGTAGTAGTAGTAGTAGTAGTAGAAGAGTTGGTCAAGTTAAATCAAGGCTAAGGAATTGGAAATGTGCAACTTGGACCAAGAAAAACTAATTACAGAGCAACGACATTTGAAAAAAGCATTCAAATCATGCTTTGAAAACACTACTTGTGTATCCCGATTTCAATTCAATCTGTCTTTGGAAACCGCTTAAGAGAGTGAGTGCACCATTCTCAGAGGAACTGCAGATACTGAAATGATGCGTGGAGTGAAGTGAGCAAGCTATTTTTCCATCTCCCTGGCGAGCATCGCCCACCTGTCTGCTGAGGCTCCCTCAGCAGACTGAAGCTGACTACTACTGCGCAGCTGCTACAGACTGTGGGCTGCCCATTGTGACACGTGGTCCCATTGTGACACGTGGTCCCATTGTTCCAGGAATAGAACACATCCAAGAATTGTGTTCTATGAATGGCATGATTCATATCACAGTGTTCCATGGATGGAACACATCCTATTTACTGCAGGCAAGCAGCGCACCTAGCTGTTGCTGCTACAAGCCACTAGAATACCGTCTGTCAGACAGGTGGACGTAGGCCGAACATTCAAATAACTAGCCAGATAAATCGTTGCTTTTCCATTTAATTCATATATGAATTAATTCAAAATTGAACAGTAAATTTCAAAGTTGGAAGGCCACAAGAGGGGTACAATGTTTCAAAAACGAAACGACATATCATTGCAAGAGGGATGTAGTAGGAATTGAATGCTTGAATTAAGACTGGGGAAGTACTGAGGGGAAGGGGCTGCAGGCCTTGTAGCAGGTGGGTGTGCAGAAATATAGCTATCCAAAGCCAAACACATTACTGCAGCTTGTCACACCTGTACCTACCAAGCAGCAAAGGCCAAGATAGATCATTATTTAACTGACAGATTGAATACAGTGCAATGCCTCCCATATAGAGGTGAATAAGAGTAGTAGTAGTAGTAGAAGTAGTAGTAGTAGAAGAGTTGGTCAAGTTAAATCAAGGCTAAGGAATTGGAAATGTGCAACTTGGACCAAGAAAAACTAATTACAGAGCAACGACATTTGAAAAAAGCATTCAAATCATGCTTTGAAAACACTACTTGTGTATCCCGATTTCAATTCAATCTGTCTTTGGAAACTGCTTAAGAGAGTGAGTGCACCATTCTCAGAGGAACTGCAGATACTGAAATGATGCATGGAGTGAAGTGAGCAAGCTATTTTTCCATCTCCCTGGCGAGCATCGCCCACCTGTATGCTGAGGCTCCCTCAGCAGACTGAAGCTGACTACTACTGCGCAGCTGCTACAGACTGTGGGCGACCCATTCTGACACGTGGTCCCATTGTGACACGTGGTCCCATTGTTCCAGGAATAGAACACATCCAAGCATTGTGTTCTATGAATGGCATGATTCCTATCACAGTGTTCCATGGATGGAACACATCCTATTTACTGCAGGCAAGCAGCGCACCTAGCTGCTGCTGCTGCTGCTGCTGCTACAAGCCACTAGAATACCGTCTGTCAGACAGGTGGACGTAGGCCGAACATTCAAATAACTCGCCAGATAAATCGTTGCTTTTCCATTTAATTGATATATAAATTAATTCAAAATTGAACAGTAAATTTCAAAGTTGGAAGGCCACAAGAGGGGGACAATGTTTCAAAAATGAAACGACATATCATTGCATGAGGGATGTGGTAGGAATTGAATGCTTGAAATAAGACTGGGGAAGTACTGAGGGGAAGGGGCTGCAGGCCTTGTAGCAGGTGGGTGTGCAGAAATGTAGCTATCCAAAGCCAAACACATTACTGCAGCTTGTCACAACTGTACCTACCAAGCAGCAAAGGCCAAGATAGATCGTTATTTTACTGACAAATTGAATACAGTGCAATGCCTCCCATATAGAGGTGAATAAGAGTAGTAGTAGTAGTAGTAGTAGTAGTAGAAGAGTTGGTCAAGTTAAATCAAGGCTAAGGAATTGGAAATGTGCAACTTGGACCATGAAAAACTAATTACAGAGCAACGACATTTGAAAAAAGCATTCAAATCATGCTTTGAAAACACTACTTGTCTATCCCAATTTCAATTCAATCTGTCTTTGGAAACCGCTTAAGAGAGTGAGTGCACCATTCTCAGAGGAACTGCAGATACTGAAATGATGCGTGGAGTGAAGTGAGCAAGCTATTTTTCCATCTCCCTGGCGAGCATCGCCCACCTGTCTGCTGAGGCTCCCTCAGCAGACTGAAGCTGACTACTACTGCGCAGCTGCTACAGACTGTGGGCTGCCCATTGTGACACGTGGTCCCATTGTGACACATGGTCCCATTGTTCCAGGAATAGAACACATCCAAGCATTGTGTTCTATGAATGGCATGATTCCTATCACAGTGTTCCATGGATGGAACACATCCTATTTACTGCAGGCAAGCAGCGCACCTAGCTGCTGCTGCTGCTGCTGCTGCTACAAGCCACTAGAATACCGTCTGTCAGACAGGTGGACATAGGCCGAACATTCAAATAACTCGCCAGATAAATCGTTGCTTTTCCATTTAATTCATATATGAATTAATTCAAAATTGAACAGTAAATTTCAAAGTTGGAAGGCCACAAGAGGGGGACAATGTTTCAAAAATGAAACGACATATCATTGCATGAGGGATGTGGTAGGAATTGAATGCTTGAATTAAGACTGGGGAAGTACTGAGGGGAAGGGGCTGCAGGCCTTGTAGCAGGTGGGTGTGCAGAAATGTAGCTATCCAAAGCCAAACACATTACTGCAGCTTGTCACACCTGTACCTACCAAGCAGCAAAGGCCAAGATAGATCATTATTTTACTGACAGATTGAATACAGTGCAATGCCTCCCATATAGAGGTGAATAAGAGTAGTAGTAGTAGTAGTAGTAGTAGTAGTAGTAGTAGTAGTAGTAGAAGAGTTGGTCAAGTTAAATCAAGGCTAAGGAATTGGAAATGTGCAACTTGGACCAAGAAAAACTAATTACAGAGCAACGACATTTGAAAAAAGCATTCAAATCATGCTTTGAAAACTCTACTTGTGTATCCCGATTTCAATTCAATCTGTCTTTGGAAACCGCTTAAGAGAGTGAGTGCACCATTCTCAGAGGAACTGCAGATACTGAAATGATGTGTGGAGTGAAGTGAGCAAGCTATTTTTCCATCTCCCTGGCGAGCATCGCCCACCTGTCTGCTGAGGCTCCCTCAGCAGACTGAAGCTGACTACTACTGCGCAGCTGCTACAGACTGTGGGCGACCCATTGTGACACGTGGTCCCATTGTGACACGTGGTCCCATTGTTCCAGGAATAGAACACATCCAAGCATTGTGTTCTATGAATGGCATGATTCCTATCACAGTGTTCCATGGATGGAACACATCCTATTTACTGCATGCAAGCAGCGCACCTAGCTGCTGCTGCTGCTGCTGCTGCTACAAGCCACTAGAATACCGTCTGTCAGACAGGTGGACGTAGGCCGAACATTCAAATAACTCACCAGATAAATCGTTGCTTTTCCATTTAATTCATATATAAATTAATTCAAAATTGAACAGTAAATTTCAAAGTTGGAAGGCCACAAGAGGGGGACAATGTTTCAAAAACGAAACGACATATCATTGCATGAGGAATGTGGTAGAAATTGAATGCTTGAATTAAGACTGGGGAAGTACTGAGGGGAAGGGGCTGCAGGCCTTGTAGCAGGTGGGTGTGCAGAAATGTAGCTATCCAAAGCCAAACACATTACTGCAGCTTGTCACACCTGTACCTACCAAGCAGCAAAGGCCAAGATAGATCAATATTTTACTGACAGATTGAATACAGTGCAATGCCTCCCATATAGAGGTGAATAAGAGTAGTAGTAGTAGTAGTAGTAGTAGTAGTAGTAGTAGTAGTAGTAGTAGTAGTAGTAGAAGAGTTGGTCAAGTTAAATCAAGGCTAAGGAATTGGAAATGTGCAACTTGGACCAAGAAAAACTAATTACAGAGCAACGACATTTGAAAAAAGCATTCAAATCATGCTTTGAAAACTCTACTTGTGTATCCCGATTTCAATTCAATCTGTCTTTGGAAACCGCTTAAGAGAGTGAGTGCACCATTCTCAGAGGAACTGCAGATACTGAAATGATGTGTGGAGTGAAGTGAGCAAGCTATTTTTCCATCTCCCTGGCGAGCATCGCCCACCTGTCTGCTGAGGCTCCCTCAGCAGACTGAAGCTGACTACTACTGCGCAGCTGCTACAGACTGTGGGCGACCCATTGTGACACGTGGTCCCATTGTGACACGTGGTCCCATTGTTCCAGGAATAGAACACATCCAAGCATTGTGTTCTATGAATGGCATGCTTCCTATCACAGTGTTCCATGGATGGAACACATCCTATTTACTGCAGGCAAGCAGCGCACCTAGCTGCTGCTGCTGCTGCTACAAGCCACTAGAATACCGTCTGTCAGACAGGTGGACGTAGGCCGAACATTCAAATAACTCGCCAGATAAATCGTTGCTTTTCCATTTAATTCATATATGAATTAATTCAAAATTGAACAGGAAATTTCAAAGTTGGAAGGCCACAAGAGGGGGACAATGTTTCAAAAATGAAACGACATATCATTGCATGAGGGATGTGGTAGGAATTGAATGCTTGAATTAAGACTGGGGAAGTACTGAGGGGAAGGGGCTGCAGGCCTTGTAGCAGGTGGGTGTGCAGAAATGTAGCTATCCAAAGCCAAACACATTACTGCAGCTTGTCACACCTGTACCTACCAAGCAGCAAAGGCCAAGATAGATCGTTATTTTACTGACAGATTGAATACAGTGCAATGCCTCCCATATAGAGGTGAATAAGAGTAGTAGTAGTAGTAGTAGTAGTAGTAGTAGTAGTAGTAGTAGTAGAAGAGTTGGTCAAGTTAAATCAAGGCTAAGGAATTGGAAATGTGCAACTTGGACCAAGAAAAACTAATTACAGAGCAACGACATTTGAAAAAAGCATTCAAATCATGCTTTGAAAACACTACTTGTGTATCCCGATTTCAATTCAATCTGTCTTTGGAAACCGCTTAAGAGAGTGAGTGCACCATTCTCAGAGGAACTGCAGATACTGAAATGATGCGTGGAGTGAAGTGAGCAAGCTATTTTTCCATCTCCCTGGCGAGCATCGCCCACCTGTCTGCTGAGGCTCCCTCAGCAGACTGAAGCTGACTACTACTGCGCAGCTGCTACAGACTGTGGGCTGCCCATTGTGACACGTGGTCCCATTGTGACACGTGGTCCCATTGTTCCAGGAATAGAACACATCCAAGAATTGTGTTCTATGAATGGCATGATTCATATCACAGTGTTCCATGGATGGAACACATCCTATTTACTGCAGGCAAGCAGCGCACCTAGCTGTTGCTGCTACAAGCCACTAGAATACCGTCTGTCAGACAGGTGGACGTAGGCCGAACATTCAAATAACTAGCCAGATAAATCGTTGCTTTTCCATTTAATTCATATATGAATTAATTCAAAATTGAACAGTAAATTTCAAAGTTGGAAGGCCACAAGAGGGGTACAATGTTTCAAAAACGAAACGACATATCATTGCAAGAGGGATGTAGTAGGAATTGAATGCTTGAATTAAGACTGGGGAAGTACTGAGGGGAAGGGGCTGCAGGCCTTGTAGCAGGTGGGTGTGCAGAAATATAGCTATCCAAAGCCAAACACATTACTGCAGCTTGTCACACCTGTACCTACCAAGCAGCAAAGGCCAAGATAGATCATTATTTAACTGACAGATTGAATACAGTGCAATGCCTCCCATATAGAGGTGAATAAGAGTAGTAGTAGTAGTAGAAGTAGTAGTAGTAGAAGAGTTGGTCAAGTTAAATCAAGGCTAAGGAATTGGAAATGTGCAACTTGGACCAAGAAAAACTAATTACAGAGCAACGACATTTGAAAAAAGCATTCAAATCATGCTTTGAAAACACTACTTGTGTATCCCGATTTCAATTCAATCTGTCTTTGGAAACTGCTTAAGAGAGTGAGTGCACCATTCTCAGAGGAACTGCAGATACTGAAATGATGCATGGAGTGAAGTGAGCAAGCTATTTTTCCATCTCCCTGGCGAGCATCGCCCACCTGTATGCTGAGGCTCCCTCAGCAGACTGAAGCTGACTACTACTGCGCAGCTGCTACAGACTGTGGGCGACCCATTCTGACACGTGGTCCCATTGTGACACGTGGTCCCATTGTTCCAGGAATAGAACACATCCAAGCATTGTGTTCTATGAATGGCATGATTCCTATCACAGTGTTCCATGGATGGAACACATCCTATTTACTGCAGGCAAGCAGCGCACCTAGCTGCTGCTGCTGCTGCTGCTGCTGCTACAAGCCACTAGAATACCGTCTGTCAGACAGGTGGACGTAGGCCGAACATTCAAATAACTCGCCAGATAAATCGTTGCTTTTCCATTTAATTGATATATAAATTAATTCAAAATTGAACAGTAAATTTCAAAGTTGGAAGGCCACAAGAGGGGGACAATGTTTCAAAAATGAAACGACATATCATTGCATGAGGGATGTGGTAGGAATTGAATGCTTGAAATAAGACTGGGGAAGTACTGAGGGGAAGGGGCTGCAGGCCTTGTAGCAGGTGGGTGTGCAGAAATGTAGCTATCCAAAGCCAAACACATTACTGCAGCTTGTCACAACTGTACCTACCAAGCAGCAAAGGCCAAGATAGATCGTTATTTTACTGACAAATTGAATACAGTGCAATGCCTCCCATATAGAGGTGAATAAGAGTAGTAGTAGTAGTAGTAGTAGTAGAAGAGTTGGTCAAGTTAAATCAAGGCTAAGGAATTGGAAATGTGCAACTTGGACCATGAAAAACTAATTACAGAGCAACGACATTTGAAAAAAGCATTCAAATCATGCTTTGAAAACACTACTTGTCTATCCCAATTTCAATTCAATCTGTCTTTGGAAACCGCTTAAGAGAGTGAGTGCACCATTCTCAGAGGAACTGCAGATACTGAAATGATGCGTGGAGTGAAGTGAGCAAGCTATTTTTCCATCTCCCTGGCGAGCATCGCCCACCTGTCTGCTGAGGCTCCCTCAGCAGACTGAAGCTGACTACTACTGCGCAGCTGCTACAGACTGTGGGCTGCCCATTGTGACACGTGGTCCCATTGTGACACATGGTCCCATTGTTCCAGGAATAGAACACATCCAAGCATTGTGTTCTATGAATGGCATGATTCCTATCACAGTGTTCCATGGATGGAACACATCCTATTTACTGCAGGCAAGCAGCGCACCTAGCTGCTGCTGCTGCTGCTGCTACAAGCCACTAGAATACCGTCTGTCAGACAGGTGGACATAGGCCGAACATTCAAATAACTCGCCAGATAAATCGTTGCTTTTCCATTTAATTCATATATGAATTAATTCAAAATTGAACAGTAAATTTCAAAGTTGGAAGGCCACAAGAGGGGGACAATGTTTCAAAAATGAAACGACATATCATTGCATGAGGGATGTGGTAGGAATTGAATGCTTGAATTAAGACTGGGGAAGTACTGAGGGGAAGGGGCTGCAGGCCTTGTAGCAGGTGGGTGTGCAGAAATGTAGCTATCCAAAGCCAAACACATTACTGCAGCTTGTCACACCTGTACCTACCAAGCAGCAAAGGCCAAGATAGATCATTATTTTACTGACAGATTGAATACAGTGCAATGCCTCCCATATAGAGGTGAATAAGAGTAGTAGTAGTAGTAGTAGTAGTAGTAGTAGTAGTAGTAGTAGTAGTAGTAGAAGAGTTGGTCAAGTTAAATCAAGGCTAAGGAATTGGAAATGTGCAACTTGGACCAAGAAAAACTAATTACAGAGCAACGACATTTGAAAAAAGCATTCAAATCATGCTTTGAAAACTCTACTTGTGTATCCCGATTTCAATTCAATCTGTCTTTGGAAACCGCTTAAGAGAGTGAGTGCACCATTCTCAGAGGAACTGCAGATACTGAAATGATGTGTGGAGTGAAGTGAGCAAGCTATTTTTCCATCTCCCTGGCGAGCATCGCCCACCTGTCTGCTGAGGCTCCCTCAGCAGACTGAAGCTGACTACTACTGCGCAGCTGCTACAGACTGTGGGCGACCCATTGTGACACGTGGTCCCATTGTGACACGTGGTCCCATTGTTCCAGGAATAGAACACATCCAAGCATTGTGTTCTATGAATGGCATGATTCCTATCACAGTGTTCCATGGATGGAACACATCCTATTTACTGCATGCAAGCAGCGCACCTAGCTGCTGCTGCTGCTGCTGCTGCTGCTACAAGCCACTAGAATACCGTCTGTCAGACAGGTGGACGTAGGCCGAACATTCAAATAACTCACCAGATAAATCGTTGCTTTTCCATTTAATTCATATATAAATTAATTCAAAATTGAACAGTAAATTTCAAAGTTGGAAGGCCACAACAGGGGGACAATGTTTCAAAAACGAAACGACATATCATTGCATGAGGAATGTGGTAGGAATTGAATGCTTGAATTAAGACTGGGGAAGTACTGAGGGGAAGGGGCTGCAGGCCTTGTAGCAGGTGGGTGTGCAGAAATGTAGCTATCCAAAGCCAAACACATTACTGCAGCTTGTCACACCTGTACCTACCAAGCAGCAAAGGCCAAGATAGATCAATATTTTACTGACAGATTGAATACAGTGCAATGCCTCCCATATAGAGGTGAATAAGAGTAGTAGTAGTAGTAGTAGTAGTAGTAGTAGTAGTAGTAGTAGTAGTAGTAGTAGAAGAGTTGGTCAAGTTAAATCAAGGCTAAGGAATTGGAAATGTGCAACTTGGACCAAGAAAAACTAATTACAGAGCAACGACATTTGAAAAAAGCATTCAAATCATGCTTTGAAAACTCTACTTGTGTATCCCGATTTCAATTCAATCTGTCTTTGGAAACCGCTTAAGAGAGTGAGTGCACCATTCTCAGAGGAACTGCAGATACTGAAATGATGTGTGGAGTGAAGTGAGCAAGCTATTTTTCCATCTCCCTGGCGAGCTTCGCCCACCTGTCTGCTGAGGCTCCCTCAGCAGACTGAAGCTGACTACTACTGCGCAGCTGCTACAGACTGTGGGCGACCCATTGTGACACGTGGTCCCATTGTGACACGTGGTCCCATTGTTCCAGGAATAGAACACATCCAAGCATTGTGTTCTATGAATGGCATGCTTCCTATCACAGTGTTCCATGGATGGAACACATCCTATTTACTGCAGGCAAGCAGCGCACCTAGCTGCTGCTGCTGCTGCTACAAGCCACTAGAATACCGTCTGTCAGACAGGTGGACGTAGGCCGAACATTCAAATAACTCGCCAGATAAATCGTTGCTTTTCCATTTAATTCATATATAAATTAATTCAAAATTGAACAGTAAATTTCAAAGTTGGAAGGCCACAAGAGGGGGACAATGTTTCAAAAATGAAACGACATATCATTGCATGAGGGATGTGGTAGGAATTGAATGCTTGAATTAAGACTGGGGAAGTACTGAGGGGAAGGGGCTGCAGGCCTTGTAGCAGGTGGGTGTGCAGAAATGTAGCTATTCAAAGCCAAACACATTACTGCAGCTTGTCACAACTGTACCTACCAAGCAGCAAAGGCCAAGATAGATCGTTATTTTACTGAAAGATTTAATACAGTGCAATGCCTCCCATATAGAGGTGAATAAGAGTAGTAGTAGTAGTAGTAGTAGTAGTAGTAGTAGTAGTAGAAGAGTTGGTCAAGTTAAATCAAGGCTAAGGAATTGGAAATGTGCAGCTTGGACCAAGAAAAACTAATTACATAGCAACGACATTTGAAAAAAGCATTCAAATCATGCTTTGAAAACACTACTTGTTTATCCCGATTTCAATTCAATCTGTCTTTGGAAACTGCTTAAGAGAGTGAGTGCACCATTCTCAGAGGAACTGCAGATACTGAAATGATGCGTGGAGTGAAGTGAGCAAGCTATTTTTCCATCTCCCTGGCGAGCATCGCCCACCTGTCTGCTTAGGCTCCCTCAGCAGACTGAAGCTGACTACTACTGCGCAGCTGCTACAGACTGTGGGCTGCCCATTGTGACACGTGGTCCCATTATGACACGTGGTCCCATTGTTCCAGGAATAGAACACATCCAAGCATTGTGTTCTATGAATGGCATGATTCCTATCACAGTGTTCCATGGATGGAACACATCCTATTTACTGCAGGCAAGCCTCGCACCTAGCTGCTGCTGCTGCTGCTACAAGCCACTAGAATACCGTCTGTCAGACAGGTGGACGTAGGCCGAACATTCAAATAACTCGCCAGATAAATCGGTGCTTTTCCATTTAATTCATATATGAATTAATTCAAAATTGAACAGTAAATTTCAAAGTTGGAAGGCCACAAGAGGGGGGCAATGTTTCAAAAATGAAACGACATATCATTGCATGAGGGATGTGGTAGGAATTGAATGCTTGAATTAAGACTGGGGAAGTACTGAGGGGAAGGGGCTGCAGGCCTTGTAGCAGATGGGTGTGCAGAAATGTAGCTATCCAAAGCCAAACACATTACTGCAGCTTGTCACACCTGTACCTACCAAGCAGCAAAGGCCAAGATAGATCGTTATTTTACTGACAGATTGAATACAGTCCAATGCCTCCCATATAGAGGTGAATAAGAGTAGTAGTAGTAGTAGTAGAAGAGTTGGTCAAGTTAAATCAAGGCTAAGGAATTGGAAATGTGCAACTTGGACCAAGAAAAACTAATTACAGAGCAACGACATTTGAAAAAAGCATTCAAATCATGCTTTGAAAACACTACTTGTGTATCCCAATTTCAATTCAATATGTCTTTGGAAACCGCTTAAGAGATTGAGTGCACCATTCTCAGAGGAACTGCAGATACTGAAATGATGCGTGGAGTGAAGTGAGCAAGCTATTTTTCCATCTCCCTGGCGAGCATCGCCCACCTGTCTGCTGAGGCTCCCTCAGCAGACTGAAGCTGACTACTACTGCGCAGCTGCTACAGACTGTGGGCTGCCCATTGTGACACGTGGTCCCATTGTGACACGTGGTCCCATTGTTCCAGGAATAGAACACATCCAAGCATTGTGTTCTATGAATGGCATGATTCCTATCACAGTGTTCCATGGATGGAACACATCCTATTTACTGCAGGCACATAGCTGCTGCTGCTTCTACAAGCCACTAGAATACCGTCTGTCAGACAGGTGGACGTAGGCCGAACATTCAAATAACTCGCCAGATAAATCGTTGCTTTTCCATTTAATTCATATATGAATTAATTCAAAATTGAACAGTAAATTTCAAAGTTGGAAGGCCACAAGAGGGGGACAATGTTTCAAAAATGAAATGACATATCATTGCATGAGGGATGTGGTAGGAATTGAATGCTTGAATTAAGACTGGGGAAGTACTGAGGGGAAGGGGCTGCAGGCCTTGTAGCAGGTGGGTGTGCAGAAATGTAGCTATCCAAAGCCAAACACATTACTGCAGCTTGTCACACCTGTACCTACCAAGCAGCAAAGGCCAAGATAGATCGTTATTTTACTGACAGATTTAATACAGTGCAATGCCTCCCATATAGAGGTGAATAAGAGTAGTAGTAGTAGTAGTAGTAGTAGTATTAGAGTTGGCCAAGTTAAATCAAGGCTAAGGAATTGGAAATGTGCAACTTGGACCAAGAAAATCTAATTACAGAGCAACGACATTTGAAAAAAGCATTCAAATCATGCTTTGAAAACACTACTTGTGTATCCCAATTTCAATTCAATCTGTCTTTGGAAACCGCTTAAGAGAGTGAGTGCACCATTCTCAGAGGAACTGCAGATAGTGAAATGATGCGTGGAGTGAAGTGAGCAAGCTATTTTTCCATCTCCCTGGCGAGCATCGCCCACCTGTCTGCTGAGGCTCCCTCAGCAGACTGAAGCTGACTACTACTGCGCAGCTGCTACAGACTGTGGGCTGCCCATTGTGACACGTGGTCCCATTGTGACACGTGGCCCCATTGTTCCAGGAATAGAACACATCCAAGCATTGTGTTCTTTGAATGGCATGATTCCTATCACAGTGTTCCATGGATGGAACACATCCTATTTACTGCAGGCAAGCAGCGCACCTAGCTGCTGCTGCTGCTGCTGCTACAAGCCACTAGAATACCGTCTGTCAGACAGGTGGGCGTAGGCCGAACATTCAAATAACTCGCCAGATAAATCGTTGCTTTTCCATTTAATTCATATATGAATTAATTCAAACTTGAACAGTAAATTTCAAAGTTGGAAGGCCACAAGAGGGGGACAATGTTTCAAAAATGAAACGACATATCATTGCATGAGGGATGTGGTAGGAATTGAATGCTTGAATTAAGACTGGGGAAGTACTGAGGGGAAGGGGCTGCAGGCCTTGTAGCAGGTGGGTGTGCAGAAATGTAGCTATCCAAAGCCAAACACATTACTGCAGCTTGTCACACCTGTACCTACCAAGCAGCAAAGGCCAAGATAGATCGTTATTTTACTGACAGATTGAATACAGTGCAATGCCTCCCATATAGAGGTGAATAAGAGTAGTAGTAGTAGTAGTAGTAGTAGTAGAAGAGTTGATCAAGTTAAATCAAGGCTAAGGAATTGGAAATGTGCAACTTGGACCAAGAAAAACTAATTACAGAGCAACGACATTTGAAAAAAGCATTCAAATCATGCTTTGAAAACACTACTTGTGTATCCCGATTTCAATTCAATCTGTCTTTGGAAACCGCTTAAGAGTGAGTGCACCATTCTCAGAAGAACTGCAGATACTGAAATGATGCGTGGAGTGAAGTGAGCAAGCTATTTTTCCATCTCCCTGGCGAGCATCGCCCACCTGTCTGCTGAGGCTCCCTCAGCAGACTGAAGCTGACTACTACTGCGCAGCTGCTACAGACTGTGGGCTGCCCATTGTGACACGTGGTCCCATTGTGACACGTGGTCCAATTGTTCCAGGAATAGAACACATCCTAGAATTGTGTTCTATGAATGGCATGATTCCTATCACAGTGTTCCATGGATGGAACACATCCTATTTACTGCAGGCAAGCAGCGCACCTAGCTGCTGCTGCTACAAGCCACTAGAATACCGTCTGTCAGACAGGTGGACGTAGGCCGAACATTCAAATAGCTAGCCAGATAAATCGTTGCTTTTCCATTTAATTCATATATGAATTAATTCAAAATTGAACAGTAAATTTCAAAGTTGGAAGGCCACAAGAGGGGTACAATGTTTCAAAAACGAAACGACATATCATTGCAAGAGGGATGTGGTGGGAATTGAATGCTTGAATTAAGACTGGTGAAGTACTGAGGGGAAGGGGCTGCAGGCCTTTTAGCAGGTGGGTGTGCAGAAATGTAGCTATCCAAAGCCAAACACATTACTGCAGCTTGTCACACCTGTACCTACCAAGCAGCAAAGGCCAAGATAGATCATTATTTTACTGACAGATTGAATACAGTGCAATGCCTCCCATATAGAGGTGAATAAGAGTAGTAGTAGTAGTAGTAGTAGTAGTAGAAGAGTTGGTCAAGTTAAATCAAGGCTAAGGAATTGGAAATGTGCAACTTGGACCAAGAAAAACTAATTACAGAGCAACGACATTTGAAAAAAGCATTCAAATCATGCTTTGAAAACACTACTTGTGTATCCCGATTTCAATTCAATCTGTCTTTGGAAACCGCTTAAGAGAGTGAGTGCACCATTCTCAGAGGAACTGCAGATACTGAAATGATGCGTGGAGTGAAGTGAGCAAGCTATGTTTCCATCTCCCTGGCGAGCATCTCCCACCTGTCTGCTGAGGCTCCCTCAGCAGACTGAAGTTGACTACTACTGCGCAGCTGCTACAGACTGTGGGCTGCCCATTGTGACACGTGGTCCCATTGTGACACGTGGTCCCATTGTTCCAGGAATAGAACACATCCAAGAATTGTGTTCTATGAATGGCATGATTCCTATCACAGTGTTCCATGGATGGAACACATCCTATTTACTGCAGGCAAGCAGCGCACCTAGCTGCTGCTGCTGCTGCTGCTGCTGCTACAAGCCACTAGAATACCGTCTGTCAGACAGGTGGACGTAGGCCGAACATTCAAATAACTCGCCAGATAAATCGTTGCTTTTCCATTTAATTCACATATAAATTAATTCAAAATTGAACAGTAAATTTCAAAGTTGGAAGGCCACAAGAGGGGGACAATGTTTCAAAAATGAAACGACATATCATTGCATGAGGGATGTGGTAGGAATTGAATGCTTGAATTAAGACTGGGGAAGTACTGAGGGGAAGTGGCTGCAGGCCTTGTAGCAGGTGGGTGTGCAGAAATGTAACTATCCAAAGCCAAACACATTACTGCAGCTTGTCACAACTGTACCTACCACGTAGCAAAGGCCAAGATAGATCGTTATTTTACTGACAGATTGAATACAGTGCAATGCCTCCCATATAGAGGTGAATAAGAGTAGTAGTAGTAGTAGTAGTAGTAGTAGAAGAGTTGGTCAAGTTAAATCAAGGCTAAGGAATTGGAAATGTGCAACTTGGACCAAGAAAAACTAATTACAGAGCAATGACATTTGAAAAAAGCATTCAAATCATGCTTTGAAAACACTACTTATGTATCCCGATTTCAATTCAATCTGTCTTTGGAAACTGCTTAAGAGAGTGAGTGCACCATTCTCAGAGGAACTGCAGATACTGAAATGATGCGTGGAGTGAAGTGAGCAAGCTATTTTTCCATCTCCCTGGCGAGCATCACCCACCTGTCTGCTGAGGCTCCCTCAGCAGACTGAAGCTGACTACTACTGCGCAGCTGCTACAGACTGTGGGCTGCCCATTGTGACACGTGGTCCCATTGTGACACGTGGTCCCATTGTTCCAGGAATAGAACACATCCAAGCATTGTGTTCTATGAATGGCATGATTCCTATCACAGTGTTCCATGGATGGAACACATCCTATTTACTGCAGGCAAGCAGCGCACCTAGCTGCTGCTGCTGCTACAAGCCACTAGAATACCGTCTGTCAGACAGTTGGACGTAGGCTGAACATTCAAATAACTCGCCAGATAAATCGTTGCTTTTCCATTTAATTCATATATGAATTAATTCAAAATTGAACAGTAAATTTCAAAGTTGGAAGGCCACAAGAGGGGGACAATGTTTCAAAAACGAAACGACATATCATTGCATGAGGGATATGGTAGGAATTGAATGCTTGAATTAAGACTGGGGAAGTACTGAGGGGAAGGGGCTGCAGGCCTTGTAGCAGGTGGGTGTGTAGAAATGTAGCTATCCAAAGCCAAACACATTACTGCAGCTTGTCACACCTGTACCTACCAAGCAGCAAAGGCCAAGATAGATCGTTATTTTACTGACAGATTGAATACAGTGCAATGCCTCCCATATAGAGGTGAATAAGAGTAGTAGTAGTAGTAGTAGTAGTAGAAGAGTTGGTCAAGTTAAATCAAGGCTAAGGAACTGGAAATGTGCAACTTGGACCAAGAAAAACTAATTACAGAGCAACGACATTTGAAAAAACCATTCAAATCATGCTTTGAAAACACTACTTGTGTATCCCAATTTCAATTCAATCTGTCTTTGGAAACCGTTTAAGAGAGTTAGTGCACCATTCTCAGAGGAACTGCAGATACTGAAATGATGCGTGGAGTGAAGTGAGCAAGCTATTTTTCCATCTCCCTGGCGAGCATCGCCCACCAGTCTGCTGAGGCTCCCTCAGCAGACTGAAGCTGACTACTACTGCGCAGCTGCTACAGACTGTGGGCTGCCCATTGTGACACGTGGTCCCATTGTGACACGTGGTCCCATTGTTCCAGGAATAGAGCACATCCAAGCATTGTGTTCTATGAATGGCATGATTCCTATCACAGTGTTCCATGGATGGAACACATCCTATTTACTGCAGGCAAGAAGCGCACCTAGCTGCTGCTGCTGCTGCTGCTACAAGCCACTAGAATACCGTCTGTCAGACAGGTGGACGTAGGCCGAACATTCAAATAACTCGCCAGATAAATCGTTGCTTTTCCATTTAATTCATATATGAATTAATTCAAAATTGAACAGTAAATTTCAAAGTTGGAAGGCCACAAGAGGGGGACAATGTTTCAAAAATGAAACGACATATCATTGCATGAGGGATGTGGTAGGAATTGAATGCTTGAATTAAGACTGGGGAAGTACTGAGGGGAAGGGGCTGCAGGCCTTGTAGCAGGTGGGTGTGCAGAAATGTAGCTATCCAAAGCCAAACACATTACTTCAGCTTGTCACACCTGTACCTACTAAGCAGCAAAGGCCAAGATAGATCGTTATTTTACTGACAGATTGAATACAGTGCAATGCCTCCCATATAGAGGTGAATAAGAGTAGTAGTAGTAGTAGTAGTAGTAGTAGTAGAAGAGTTGGTCAAGTTAAATCAAGGCTAAGGAATTGGAAATGTGCAACTTGGACCAAGAAAAACTAATTACAGAGCAACGACATTTGAAAAAAGCATTCAAATCATGCTTTGAAAACACTACTTGTGTATCCCGATTTCAATTCAATCTGTCTTTGGAAACCGCTTAAGAGAGTGAGTGCACCATTCTCAGAGGAACTGCAGATACTGAAATGATGCGTGGAGTGAAGTGAGCAAGCTATTTTTCCATCTCCCTGGCGAGCATCGCCCACCTGTCTGCTGAGGCTCCCTCAGCAGACTAAAGCTGACTACTACTGCGCAGCTGATGCAGACTGTGGGCTGCCCATTGTGACACGTGGTCCCATTGCGACACATGGCCCCATTGTTCCAGGAATAGAACACATCCAAGCATTGTGTTCTATGAATGGCATGATTCCTATCACAGTGTTCCATGGATGGAACACATCCTATTTACTGCAGGCAAGCAGCGCACCTAGCTGCTGCTGCTACTGTTACAAGCCACTAGAATACCGTCTGTCAGACAGGTGGACGTAGGCCGAACATTCAAATAACTCACCAGATAAATCGTTGCTTTTCCATTTAATTCATATATGAATTAATTCAAAATTGAACAGTAAATTTCAAAGTTGGAAGGCCACAAGAGGGGGACAATGTTTCAAAAATGAAACGACATATCATTGCATGAGGGATGTGGTAGGAATTGAATGCTTGAATTAAGACTGGGGAAGTACTGAGGGGAAGGGGCTACAGGCCTTGTAGCAGGTGGGTGTGCAGAAATGTAGCTATCCAAAGCCAAACACATTACTGCAGCTTATCACACCTGTACCTACCAAGCAGCAAAGGCCAAGATAGATCGTTATTTTACTGACAGATTGAATACAGTGCAATGCCTCCCATATAGAGGTGAATAAGAGTAGTAGTAGTAGTAGTAGTAGTAGAAGAGTTGGTCAAGTTAAATCAAGGCTAAGGAATAGGAAATGTGCAACTTGGACCAAGAAAAACTAATTACAGAGCAACGACATTTGAAAAAAGCATTCAAATCATGCTTTGAAAACACTACTTGTCTATCCCAATTTCAATTCAATCTGTCTTTGGAAACCGCTTAAGAGAGTGAGTGCACCATTCTCAGAGGAACTGCAGATACTGAAATGATGCGTGGAGTGAAGTGAGCAAGCTATTTTTCCATCTCCCTGGCGAGCATCGCCCACCTGTCTGCTGAGGCTCCCTCAGCAGACTGAAGCTGACTACTACTGCGCAGCTGCTACAGACTGTGGGCTGCCCATTGTGACACGTGGTCCCATTGTGACACGTGGTCCCATTGTTCCAGGAATAGAACACATCCAAGCATTGTGTTCTATGAATGGCATGATTCCTATCACAGTGTTCCATGGATGGAACACATCCTATTTACTGCAGGCAAGCAGCGCACCTAGCTGCTGCTGCTGCTACAAGCCACTAGAATACCGTCTGTCAGAGAGGTGGACGTAGGCCGAACATTCAAATAACTCGCCAGATAAATCGTTGCTTTTCCATTTAATTCATATATGAATTAATTCAAAATTGAACAGTAAATTTCAAAGTTGGAAGGCCACAAGAGGTTGACAATGTTTCAAAAACGAAACGACATATCATTGCAAGAGGGATGTGGTAGGAATTGAATGCTTGAATTAAGACTGGGGAAGTACTGAGGGGAAGGGGCTGCAGGCCTTGTAGCATGTGGGTGTGCAGAAATATAGCTATCCAAAGCCAAACACATTACTGCAGCTTGTCACACCTGTACCTACCAAGCAGCAAAGGCCAAGATAGATCGTTATTTTACTGACAGATTGAATACAGTGCAATGCCTCCCATATAGAGGTGAATAAGAGTAGTAGTAGTAGAAGAGTTGGTCAAGTTAAATCAAGGCTAAGGAATTGGAAATGTGCAACTTGGACCAAGAAAAACTAATTACAGAGCAACGACATTTGAAAAAAGCATTCAAATCATGCTTTGAAAACAATACTTGTGTATCCCGATTTCAATTCAATCTGTCTTTGGAAACCGCTTAAGAGAGTGAGTGCACCATTCTCAGAGGAACTGCAGATACTGAAATGATGCGTGGAGTGAAGTGAGCAAGCTATTTTTCCATCTCCCTGGCGAGCATCGCCCACCTGTCTGCTGAGGCTCCCTCAGCAGACTGAAGCTGACTACTACTGCGCAGCTGCTACAGACTGTGGGCTGCCCATTGTGACACGTGGTCCCATTGTGACACGTGGTCCCATTGTTCCAGGAATAGAACACATCCAAGCATTGTGTTCTATGAATGGCATGATTCCTATCACAGTGTTCCATGGATGGAACACATCCTATTTACTGCAGGCAAGCAGCGCACCTAGCTGCTGCTGCTGCTACAAGCCACTAGAATACCGTCTGTCAGACAGGTGGACGTAGGCCGAACATTCAAATAACTCGCCAGATAAATCGTTGCTTTTCCATTTAATTCATATATGAATTAATTCAAAATTGAACAGTAAATTTCAAAGTTGGAAGGCCACAAGAGGGGGACAATGTTTCAAAAATGAAACGACATATCATTGCATGAGGGATGTGGTAGGAATTGAATGCTTGAATTAAGACTGGGGAAGTACTGAGGGGAAGGGGCTGCAGGCCTTGTAGCAGGTGGGTGTGCAGAAATGTAGCTATCCAAAGCCAAACACATTACTGCAGCTTGTCACAACTGTACCTACCAAGCAGCAAAGGCCAAGATAGATCGTAATTTTACTGACAGATTGAATACAGTGCAATGCCTCCCATATAGAGGTGAATAAGAGTAGTAGTAGTAGTAGTGGTAGTAGTAGTAGTAGAAGAGTTGGTCAAGTTAAATCAAGGCTAAGGAATTGGAAATGTGCAACTTGGACCAAGAAAAACTAATTACAGAGCAACGACATTTGAAAAAAGCATTCAAATCATGCTTTGAAAACACTACTTGTGTATCCCGATTTCAATTCAATCTGTCTTTGGAAACTGCTTAAGAGAGTGAGTGCACCATTCTCAGAGGAACAGCAGATACTGAAATGATGCGTGGAGTGAAGTGAGCAAGCTATTTTTCCATCTCCCTGGTGAGCATCGCCCACCTGTCTGCTGAGGCTCCCTCAGCAGACTGAAGCTGACTACTACTGCGCAGCTGCTACAGACTGTGGGCTGCCCATTGTGACACGTGGTCCCATTGTGACACGTGGTCCCATTGTTGCAGGAATAGAACACATCCAAGCATTGTGTTCTATGAATGGCATGATTCCTATCACAGTGTTCCATGGATGGAACACATCCTATTTACTGCAGGCAAGCAGCGCACCTAGCTGCTGCTGCTGCTGCTGCTACAAGCCACTAGAATACCGTCTGTCAGACAGGTGGACGTAGGCCGAACATTCAAATAACTCGCCAGATAAATCGTTGCTTTTCCATTTAATTCATATATGAATTAATTCAAAATTGAACAGTAAATTTCAAAGTTGGAAGGCCACAAGAGGGGGACAATGTTTCAAAAATGAAACGACATATCATTGCATGAGGGATGTGGTAGGAATTGAATGCTTGAATTAAGACTGGGGAAGTACTGAGGGGAAGGGGCTGCAGGCCTTGTAACAGCTGGGTGTGCAGAAATGTAGCTATCCAAAGCCAAACACATTACCGCAGCTTGTCACACCTGTACCTACCAAGCAGCAAAGGCCAAGATAGATCGTTATTTTACTGACAAATTGAATACAGTGCAATGCCTCCCATATAGAGGTGAATAAGAGTAGTAGTAGTAGTAGTAGTAGTAGTAGTAGAAGAGTTGGTCATGTTAAATCAAGGCTAAGGAATTGGAAATGTGCAACTTGGACCAAGAAAAACTAATTACAGAGCAACGACATTTGAAAAAAGCATTCAAATCATGCTTTGAAAACTCTACTTGTGTATCCCGATTTCAATTCAATCTGTCTTTGGAAACCGCTTAAGAGAGTGAGTGCACCATTCTCAGAGGAACTGCAGATACTGAAATGATGTGTGGAGTGAAGTGAGCAAGCTATTTTTCCATCTCCCTGGCGAGCATCGCCCACCTGTCTGCTGAGGCTCCCTCAGCAGACTGAAGCTGACTACTACTGCGCAGCTGCTACAGACTGTGGGCGACCCATTGTGACACGTGGTCCCATTGTGACACGTGGTCCCATTGTTCCAGGAATAGAACACATCCAAGCATTGTGTTCTATGAATGGCATGATTCCTATCACAGTGTTCCATGGATGGAACACATCCTATTTACTGCAGGCAAGCAGCGCACCTAGCTGCTGCTGCTGCTGCTGCTGCTGCTACAAGCCACTAGAATACCGTCTGTCAGACAGGTGGACGTAGGCCGAACATTCAAATAACTCGCCAGATAAATCGTTGCTTTTCCATTTAATTCATATATAAATTAATTCAAAATTGAACAGTAAATTTCAAAGTTGGAAGGCCACAAGAGAGGGACAATTTTTCAAAAATGAAACGACATATCATTGCATGAGGGATGTGGTAGGAATTGAATGCTTGAATTAAGACTGGGGAAGTACTGAGGGGAAGGGGCTGCAGGCCTTGTAGCAGGTGGGTGTGCAGAAATGTAGCTATCCAAAGCCAAACACATTACTGCAGCTTGTCACAACTGTACCTACCAAGCAGCAAAGGCCAAGATAGATCGTTATTTTACTGACAGATTGAATACAGTGCAATGCCTCCCATATAGAGGTGAATAAGAGTAGTAGTAGTAGTAGTGGTAGTAGTAGTAGTAGAAGAGTTGGTCAAGTTAAATCAAGGCTAAGGAATTGGAAATGTGCAACTTGGACCAAGAAAAACTAATTACAGAGCAACGACATTTGAAAAAAGCATTCAAATCATGCTTTGAAAACACTACTTGTGTATCCCGATTTCAATTCAATCTGTCTTTGGAAACTGCTTAAGAGAGTGAGTGCACCATTCTCAGAGGAACAGCAGATACTGAAATGATGCGTGGAGTGAAGTGAGCAAGCTATTTTTCCATCTCCCTGGCGAGCATCGCCCACCTGTCTGCTGAGGCTCCCTCAGCAGACTGAAGCTGACTACTACTGCGCAGCTGCTACAGACTGTGGGCTGCCCATTGTGACACGTGGTCCCATTGTGACACGTGGTCCCATTGTTCCAGGAATAGAACACATCCAAGCATTGTGTTCTATGAATGGCATGATTCCTATCACAGTGTTCCATGGATGGAACACATACTATTTACTGCAGGCAAGCAGGGCACCTAGCTGCTGCTGCTGCTACAAGCCACTAGAATACCGTCTGTCAGACAGGTGGACGTAGGCCGAACATTCAAATAACTCGCCAGATAAATCGTTGCTTTTCCATTTAATTCATATATGAATTAATTCAAAATTGAACAGTAAATTTCAAAGTTGGAAGGCCACAAGAGGGGGACAATGTTTCAAAAATGAAACGACATATCATTGCATGAGGGATGTGGTAGGAATTGAATGCTTGAATTAAGACTGGGGAAGTACTGAGGGGAAGGGGCTGCAGGCCTTGTAGCAGGTGGGTGTGCAGAAATGTAGCTATCCAAAGCCAAACACATTACTGCAGCTTGTCACACCTGTACCTACCAAGCAGCAAAGGCCAAGATAGATCGTTATTTTACTGGCAAATTGAATACAGTGCAATGCCTCCCATATAGAGGTGAATAAGAGTAGTAGTAGTAGTAGAAGAGTTGGTCAAGTTAAATCAAGGCTAAGGAATTGGAAATGTGCAACTTGGACCAAGAAAAACTAATTACAGAGCAACGACATTTGAAAAAAGCATTCAAATCTTGCTTTGAAAACACTACTTGTGTATCCCGATTTCAATTCAATCTGTCTTTGGAAACCGCTTAAGAGAGTGAGTGCACCATTCTCAGAGGAACTGCAGATACTGAAATGATGCATGGAGTGAAGTGAGCAAGCTATTTTTCCATCTCCCTGGCGAGCATCGCCCACCTGTCTGCTGAGGCTCCCTCAGCAGACTGAAGCTGACTACTACTGCGCAGCTGCTACAGACTGTGGGCTGCCCATTGTGACACGTGGTCCCATTGTGACACGTGGTCCCATTGTTCCAGGAATAGAACACATCCAAGCATTGTGTTCTATGAATGGCATGATTCCTATCACAGTGTTCCATGGATGGAACACATCCTATTTACTGCAGGCAAGCAGCGCACCTAGCTGCTGCTGCTGCTGCTGCTACAAGCCACTAGAATACCGTCTGTCAGACAGGTGGACGTAGGCCGAACATTCAAATAACTCGCCAGATAAATCGTTGCTTTTCCATTTAATTCATATATGAATTAATTCAAAATTGAACAGTAAATTTCAAAGTTGGAAGGCCACAAGAGGGGGACAATGTTTCAAAAATGAAACGACATATCATTGCATGAGGGATGTGGTAGGAATTGAATGCTTGAATTAAGACTGGGGAAGTACTGAGGGGAAGGGGCTGCAGGCCTTGTAGCAGGTGGGTGTGCAGAAATGTAGCTATCCAAAGCCAAACACAATACTGCAGCTTGTCACACCTGTACCTACCAAGCAGCAAAGGCCAAGATAGATCGTTATTTTACTGACAGATTGAATACAGTGCAATGCCTCCCATATAGAGGTGAATAAGAGTAGTAGTAGTAGTAGTAGTAGTAGTAGAAGAGTTGGTCAAGTTAAATCAAGGCTAAGGAATTGGAAATGTGCAACTTGGACCAAGAAAAACTAATTACAGAGCAACGACATTTGAAAAAAGCATTCAAATCATGCTTTGAAAACACTACTTGTTTATCCCGATTTCAATTCAATCTGTCTTTGGAAACTGCTTAAGAGAGTGAGTGCACCATTCTCAGAGGAACTGCAGATACTGAAATGATGCGTGGAGTGAAGTGAGCAAGCTATTTTTCCATCTCCCTGGCGAGCATCGCCCACCTGTCTGCTGAGGCTCCCTCAGCAGACTGAAGCTGACTACTACTGCGCAGCTGCTATAGACTGTGGGCTGCCCATTGTGACACGTGGTCCCATTGTGACACGTGGTCCCATTGTTCCAGGAATAGAACACATCCAAGCATTGTGTTCTGTGAATGGCATGATTCCTATCACAGTGTTCCATGGATGGAACACATCCTATTTACTGCAGGCAAGACTCGCACCTAGCTGCTGCTGCTGCTGCTACAAGCCACTAAAATACCGTCTGTCAGACAGGTGGACGTAGGACGAACATTCAAATAACTCGCCAGATAAATCGTTGCTTTTCCATTTAATTCATATATGAATTAATTCAAAATTGAACAGTAAATTTCAAAGTTGGAAGGCCACAAGAGGGGGGCAATGTTTCAAAAATGAAACGACATATCATTGCATGAGGGATGTGGTAGGAATTGAATGCTTGAATTAAGACTGGGGAAGTACTGAGGGGAAGGGGCTGCAGGCCTTGTAGCAGATGGGTGTGCAGAAATGTAGCTATCCAAAGCCAAACACATTACTGCAGCTTGTCACACCTGTACCTACCAAGCAGCAAAGGCCAAGATAGATCGTTATTTTACTGACAGATTGAATACAGTGCAATGCCTCCCATATAGAGGTGAATAAAAGTAGTAGTAGTAGTAGTAGTAGTAGTAGAAGAGTTGGTCAAGTTAAATCAAGGCTAAGGAATTGGAAATGTGCAACTTGGACCAAGAAAAACTAATTACAGAGCAACGACATTTGAAAAAAGCATTCAAATCATGCTTTGAAAACACTACTTGTGTATCCCAATTTCAATTCAATATGTCTTTGGAAACCGCTTAAGAGAGTGAGTGCACCATTCTCAGAGGAACTGCAGATACTGAAATGATGCGTGGAGTGAAGTGAGCAAGCTATTTTTCCATCTCCCTGGCGAGCATCGCCCACCTGTCTGCTGAGGCTCCCTCAGCAGACTGAAGCTGACTACTACTGCGCAGCTGCTACAGACTGTGGGCTGCCCATTGTGACACGTGGTCCCATTGTGACACGTGGTCCCATTGTTCCAGGAATAGAACACATCCAAGCATTGTGTTCTATGAATGGCATGATTCCTATCACAGTGTTCCATGGATGGAACACATCCTATTTACTGCAGGCAAGCAGCGCACCTAGCTGCTGCTGCTTCTACAAGCCACTAGAATACCGTCTGTCAGACAGGTGGACGTAGGCCGAACATTCAAATAACTCGCCAGATAAATCGTTGCTTTTCCATTTAATTCATATATGAATTAATTCAAAATTGAACAGTAAATTTCAAAGTTGGAAGGCCACAAGAGGGGGACAATGTTTCAAAAATGAAACGACATATCATTGCATGAGGGATGTGGTAGGAATTGAATGCTTGAATTAAGACTGGGGAAGTACTGAGGGGAAGGGGCTGCAGGCCTTGTAGCAGGTGGGTGTGCAGAAATGTAGCTATCCAAAGCCAAACACATTACTGCAGCTTGTCACACCTGTACCTACCAAGCAGCAAAGGCCAAGATAGATCGTTATTTTACTGACAGATTGAATACAGTGCAATGCCTCCCATATAGAGGTGAATAAGAGTAGTAGTAGTAGTAGTAGTAGTAGTAGTAGTAGTAGTAGAAGAGTTGGCCAAGTTAAATCAAGGCTAAGGAATTGGAAATGTGCAACTTGGACCAAGAAAAACTAATTACAGAGCAACGACATTTGAAAAAAGCATTCAAATCATGCTTTGAAAACACTACTTGTGTATCCCAATTTCAATTCAATCTGTCTTTGGAAAACGCTTAAGAGAGTGAGTGCACCATTCTCAGAAGAACTGCAGATACTGAAATGATGCGTGGAGTGAAGTGAGCAAGCTATTTTTCCATCTCCCTGGCGAGCATCGCCCACCTGTCTGCTGAGGCTCCCTCAGCAGACTGAAGCTGACTACTACTGCGCAGCTGCTACAGACTGTGGGCTGCCCATTGTGACACGTGGTCCCATTGTGACACGTGGTCCCATTGTTCCAGGAATAGAACACATCCAAGCATTGTGTTCTATGAATGGCATGATTCCTATCACAATGTTCCATGGATGGAACACATCCTATTTACTGCAGGCAAGCAGCGCACCTAGCTGCTGCTGCTGCTACAAGCCACTAGAATACCGTCTGTCAGACAGGTGGACGTAGGCCGAACATTCAAATAACTCGCCAGATAAATCGTTGCTTTTCCATTTAATTCATATATGAATTAATTCAAAATTGAACAGTAAATTTCAAAGTTGGAAGGCCACAAGAGGGGGACAATGTTTCAAAAATGAAACGACATATCATTGCATGAGGGATGTGGTAGGAATTGAATGCTTGAATTAAGACTGGGGAAGTACTGAGGGGAAGGGGCTGCAGGCCTTGTAGCAGGTGGGTGTGCAGAAATGTAGCTATCCAAAGCCAAACACATTACTGAAGCTTGTCACACCTGTACCTACCAAGCAGCAAAGGCCAAGATAGATCGTTATTTTACTGACAGATTGAATACAGTGCAATGCCTAGCATATAGAGGTGAATAAGAGTAGTAGTAGTAGTAGAAGAGTTGGTCAAGTTAAATCAAGGCTAAGGAATTGGAAATGTGCAACTTGGACCAAGAAAAACTAATTACAGAGCAACGACATTTGAAAAAAGCATTCAAATCATGCTTTGAAAACACTACTTGTGTATCCCGATTTCAATTCGATCTGTCTTTGGAAACTGCTTAAGAGAGTGAGTGCACCATTCTCAGAGGAACTGCAGATACTGAAATGATGCGTGGAGTGAAGTGAGCAAGCTATTTTTCCATCTCCATGGCGAGCATCGCCCACCTGCCTGCTGAGGCTCCCTCAGCAGACTGAAGCTGACTACTACTGCGCAGCTGCTACAGACTGTGGGCTGCCCATTGTGACACGTGGTCCCATTGTGACACGTGGTCCCATTGTTCCAGGAATAGAACACATCCAAGCATTGTGTTCTATGAATGGCATGATTCCTATCACAGTGTTCCATGGATGGAACACATCCTATTTACTGCAGGCAAGCAGCGCACCTAGCTGCTGCTGCTGCTGCTACAATCCACTAGAATACCGTCTGTCAGACAGGTGGACGTAGGCCGAACATTCAAATAACTCACCAGATAAATCGTTGCTTTTCCATTTAATTCATATATGAATTAATTCAAAATTGAACAGTAAATTTCAAAGTTGGAAGGCCACAAGAGGGGGGCAATGTTTCAAAAATGAAACGACATATCATTGCATGAGGGATGTGGTAGGAATTGAATGCTTGAATTAAGACTGGGGAAGTACTGAGGGGAAGGGGCTGCAGGCCTTGTAGCAGGTGGGTGTGCAGAAATGTAGCTATCCAAAGCCAAACACATTACTGCAGCTTGTCACACCTGTACCTACCAAGCAGCAAAGGCCAAGATAGATCGTTATTTTACTGACAGATTGAATACAGTGCAATGCCTCCCATATAGAGGTGAATAAGAGTAGTAGTAGTAGTAGTAGAAGAGTTGGTCAAGTTAAATCAAGGCTAAGGAATTGGAAATGTGCAACTTGGACCAAGAAAAACTAACTACAGAGCAACGACATTTGAAAAAAGCATTCAAATCATGCTTTGAAAACACTACTTGTGTATCCCAATTTCAATTCAATCTGTCTTTGGAAACCGCTTAAGAGAGTGAGTGCACCATTCTCAGAGGAACTGCAGATACTGAAATGATGCGTGGAGTGAAGTGAGCAAGCTATTTTTCCATCTCCCTGGCAAGCATCGCCCACCTGTCTGCTGAGGCTCCCTCAGCAGACTGAAGCTGACTACTACTGCGCAGCTGCTACAGACTGTGGGCTGCCCATTGTGACACGTGGTCCCATTGTGACATGTGGTCCCATTGTTTCAGGAATAGAACACATCCAAGCATTGTGTTCTATGAATGGCATGATTCCTATCACAGTGCTCCATGGATGGAACACATCCTATTTACTGCAGGCAAGCAGCGCACCTAGCTGCTGCTGCTGCTGCTACAAGCCACTAGAATACCGTCTGTCAGACAGGTGGACGTAGGCCGAACATTCAAATAACTCGCCAGATAAATCGTTGCTTTTCCATTTAATTCATATATGAATTAATTCAAAATTGAACAGTAAATTTCAAAGTTGGAAGGCCACAAGAGGGGGACAATGTTTCAAAAATGAAACGACATATCATTGCATGAGGGATGTGGTAGGAATTGAATGCTTGAATTAAGACTGGGGAAGTACTGAGGGGAAGTGGCTGCAGGCCTTGTAGCAGGTGGGTGTGCAGAAATGTAGCTATCCAAAGCCAAACACATTACCGCAGCTTGTCATACCTGTACCTACCAAGCAGCAAAGGCCAAGATAGATCGTTATTTTACTGACAGATTGAATACAGTGCAATGCCTCCCATATAGAGGTGAATAAGAGTAGTAGTAGTAGTAGAAGAGTTGGTCAAGTTAAATCAAGGCTAAGGAATTGGAAATGTGCAACTTGGACCAAGAAAAACTAATTACAGAGCAACGACATTTGAAAAAAGCATTCAAATCATGCTTTGAAAACACTACTTGTGTATCCCAATTTCAATTCAATCTGTCTTTGGAAACCGCTTAAGAGAGTGAGTGCACCATTCTCAGAGGAACTGCAGATACTGAAATGATGCGTGGAGTGAAGTGAGCAAGCTATTTTTCCATCTCCCTGGCGAGCATCGCCCACCTGTCTGCTGAGGCTCCCTCAGCAGACTGAAGCTGACTACTACTGCGCAGCTGCTACAGACTGTGGGCTGCCCATTGTGACACGTGGTCCCATTGTGACACGTGGCCCCATTGTTCCAGGAATAGAACACATCCAAGCATTGTGTTCTTTGAATGGCATGATTCCTATCACAGTGTTCCATGGATGGAACACATCCTATTTACTGCAGGCAAGCAGCGCACCTAGCTGCTGCTGCTGCTGCTGCTGCTACAAGCCACTAGAATACCGTCTGTCAGACAGGTGGACGTAGGCCGAACATTCAAATAACTCGCCAGATAAACCGTTGCTTTTCCATTTAATTCATATATGAATTAATTCAAAATTGAACAGTACATTTCAAAGTTGGAAGGCCACAAGAGGGGGACAATGTTTCAAAAATGAAACGACATATCATTGCATGAGGGATGTGGTAGGAATTGAATGCTTGAATTAAGACTGGGGAAGTACTGAGGGGAAGGGGCTGCAGGCCTTGTAGCAGGTGGGTGTGCAGAAATGTAGCTTTCCAAAGCCAAACACATTACTGCAGCTTGTCACACCTGTACCTACCAAGCAGCAAAGGCCAAGATAGATCGTTATTTTACTGACAGATTGAATACAGTGCAATGCCTCCCATATAGAGGTGAATAAGTGTAGTAGTAGTAGTAGTAGTAGTAGTAGTAGTAGTAGAAGAGTTGATCAAGTTAAATCAAGGCTAAGGAATTGGAAATGTGCAACTTGGACCAAGAAAAACTAATTACAGAGCAACGACATTTGAAAAAAGCATTCAAATCATGCTTTGAAAACACTACTTGTGTATCCCGATTTCAATTCAATCTGTCTTTGGAAACCGCTTAAGAGTGAGTGCACCATTCTCAGAGGAACTGCAGATACTGAAATGATGCGTGGAGTGAAGTGAGCAAGCTATTTTTCCATCTCCCTGGCGAGCATCGCCCACCTCTCTGCTGAGGCTCCCTCAGCAGACTGAAGCTGACTACTACTGCACAGCTGCTACAGACTGTGGGTGGCCCATTGTGACACGTGGTCCCATTGTGACACGTGGTCCCATTGTTCCAGGAATAGAACACATCCAAGCATTGTGTTCTATGAATGGCATGATTCCTATCACAGTGTTCCATGGATGGAACACATCCTATTTACTGCAGGCAAGCAGCGCACCTAGCTGCTGCTGCTGCTGCTGCTACAAGCCACTAGAATACCGTCTGTCAGACAGGTGGACGTAGGCCGAACATTCAAATAACTCGCCAGATAAATCGTTGCTTTTCCATTTAATTCATATATGAATTAATTCAAAATTGAACAGTAAATTTCAAAGTTGGAAGGCCACAAGAGGGGGACAATGTTTCAAAAATGAAACGACATATCATTGCATGAGGGATGTGGTAGGAATTGAATGCTTGAATTAAGACTGGGGAAGTACTGAGGGGAAGGGGCTGCAGGCCTTGTAGCAGGTGGGTGTGCAGAAATGTAGCTATCCAAAGCCAAACACATTACTGCAGCTTGTCACACCTGTACCTACCAAGCAGCAAAGGCCAAGATAGATCGTTATTTTACTGACAGATTGAATACAGTGCAATGCCTAGCATATAGAGGTGAATAAGAGTAGTAGTAGTAGTAGAAGAGTTGGTCAAGTTAAATCAAGGCTAAGGAATTGGAAATGTGCAACTTGGACCAAGAAAAACTAATTACAGAGCAACGACATTTGAAAAAAGCATTCAAATCATGCTTTGAAAACACTACTTGCGTATCCCGATTTCAATTCAATCTGTCTTTGGAAACTGCTTAAGAGAGTGAGTGCACCATTCTCAGAGGAACTGCAGATACTGAAATGATGCGTGGAGTGAAGTGAGCAAGCTATTTTTCCATCTCCATGGCGAGCATCGCCCACCTGTCTGCTGAGGCTCCCTCAGCAGACTGAAGCTGACTACTACTGCGCAGCTGCTACAGACTGTGGGCTGCCCATTGTGACACGTGGTCCCATTGTGACACGTGGTCCCATTGTTCCAGGAATAGAACACATCCAAGCATTGTGTTCTATGAATGGCATGATTCCTATCACAGTGTTCCATGGATGGAACACATCCTATTTACTGCAGGCAAGCAGCGCACCTAGCTGCTGCTGCTGCTGCTACAATCCACTAGAATACCGTCTGTCAGACAGGTGGACGTAGGCCGAACATTCAAATAACTCACCAGATAAATCGTTGCTTTTCAATTTAATTCATATATGAATTAATTCAAAATTGAACAGTAAATTTCAAAGTTGGAAGGCCACAAGAGGGGGGCAATGTTTCAAAAATGAAACGACATATCATTGCATGAGGGATGTGGTAGGAATTGAATGCTTGAATTAAGACTGGGGAAGTACTGAGGGGAAGGGGCTGCAGGCCTTGTAGCAGGTGGGTGTGCAGAAATGTAGCTATCCAAAGCCAAACACATTACTGCAGCTTGTCACACCTGTACCTACCAAGCAGCAAAGGCCAAGATAGATCGTTATTTTACTGACAGATTGAATACAGTGCAATGCCTAGCATATAGAGGTGAATAAGAGTAGTAGTAGTAGTAGAAGAGTTGGTCAAGTTAAATCAAGGCTAAGGAATTGGAAATGTGCAACTTGGACCAAGAAAAACTAATTACAGAGCAACGACATTTGAAAAAAGCATTCAAATCATGCTTTGAAAACACTACTTGTGTATCCCGATTTCAATTCAATCTGTCTTTGGAAACTGCTTAAGAGAGTGAGTGCACCATTCTCAGAGGAACTGCAGATACTGAAATGATGCGTGGAGTGAAGTGAGCAAGCTATTTTTCCATCTCCATGGCGAGCATCGCCCACCTGTCTGCTGAGGCTCCCTCAGCAGACTGAAGCTGACTACTACTGCGCAGCTGCTACAGACTGTGGGCTGCCCATTGTGACACGTGGTCCCATTGTGACACGTGGTCCCATTGTTCCAGGAATAGAACACATCCAAGCATTGTGTTCTATGAATGGCATGATTCCTATCACAGTGTTCCATGGATGGAACACATCCTATTTACTGCAGGCAAGCAGCGCACCTAGCTGCTGCTGCTGCTGCTACAATCCACTAGAATACCGTCTGTCAGACAGGTGGACGTAGGCCGAACATTCAAATAACTCACCAGATAAATCGTTGCTTTTCAATTTAATTCATATATGAATTAATTCAAAATTGAACAGTAAATTTCAAAGTTGGAAGGCCACAAGAGGGGGGCAATGTTTCAAAAATGAAACGACATATCATTGCATGAGGGATGTGGTAGGAATTGAATGCTTGAATTAAGACTGGGGAAGTACTGAGGGGAAGGGGCTGCAGGCCTTGTAGCAGGTGGGTGTGCAGAAATGTAGCTATCCAAAGCCAAACACATTACTGCAGCTTGTCACACCTGTACCTACCAAGCAGCAAAGGCCAAGATAGATCGTTATTTTACTGACAGATTGAATACAGTGTAATGCCTCCCATATAGAGGTGAATAAGAGTAGTAGTAGTAGTAGTAGTAGTAGTAGTAGTAGAAGAGTTGGTCAAGTTAAATCAAGGCTAAGAAATTGGAAATGTGCAACTTGGACCAAGAAAAACTAATTACAGAGCAACGACATTTGAAAAAAGCATTCAAATCATGCTTTGAAAACACTACTTGTGTATCCCAATTTCAATTCAATCTGTCTTTGGAAACCGCTTAAGAGAGTGAGTGCACCATTCTCAGAGGAACTGCAGATACTGAAATGATGCGTGGAGTGAAGTGAGCAAGCTATTTTTCCATCTCCCGGGCGAGCATCGCCCACCTGTCTGCTGAGGCTCCCTCAGCAGACTTAAGCTGACTACTACTGCGCAGCTGCTACAGACTGTGGGCTGCCCATTGTGACACGTGGTCCCATTGTGACACGTGGCCCCATTGTTCCAGGAATAGAACACATCCAAGCATTGTGTTCTGTGAATGGCATGATTCCTATCACAGTGTTCCATGGATGGAACACATCCTATTTACTGCAGGCAAGCAGCGCACCTAGCTGCTGCTGCTGCTGCTACAAGCCACTAGAATACCGTCTGTCAGACAGGTGGACGTAGGCCGAACATTCAAATAACTCGCCAGATAAATCGTTGCTTTTCCATTTAATTCATATATGAATTAATTCAAAATTGAACAGTAAATTTCAAAGTTGGAAGGCCACAAGAGGGGGACAATGTTTCAAAAATGAAACGACATATCATTGCATGAGGGATGTGGTAGGAATTGAATGCTTGAATTAAGACTGGGGAAGTACTGAGGGGAAGGGGCTGCAGGCCTTGTAGCAGGTGGGTGTGCAGAAATGTAGCTTTCCAAAGCCAAACACATTACTGCAGCTTGTCACACCTGTACCTACCAAGCAGCAAAGGCCAAGATAGATCGTTATTTTACTGACAGATTGAATACAGTGCAATGCCTCCCATATAGAGGTGAATAAGAGTAGTAGTAGTAGTAGTAGTTGTAGTAGTAGAAGAGTTGGTCAAGTTAAATCAAGGCTAAGAAATTGGAAATGTGCAACTTGGACCAAGAAAAACTAATTACAGAGCAACGACATTTGAAAAAAGCATTCAAATCATGCTTTGAAAACACTACTTGTGTATCCCAATTTCAATTCAATCTGTCTTTGGAAACCGCTTAAGAGTGAGTGCACCATTCTCAGAGGAACTGCAGATACTGAAATGATGCGTGGAGTGAAGTGAGCAAGCTATTTTTCCATCTCCCTGGCGAGCATCGCCCACCTCTCTGCTGAGGCTCCCTCAGCAGACTGAAGCTGACTACTACTGCGCAGCTGCTACAGACTGTGGGCGGCCCATTGTGACACGTGGTCCCATTGTGACACGTGGTCCCATTGTTCCAGGAATAGAACACATCCAAGCATTGTGTTCTATGAATGGCATGATTCCTATCACAGTGTTCCATGGATGGAACACATCCTATTTACTGCAGGCAAGCAGCGCACCTAGCTGCTGCTGCTGCTGCTGCTGCTACAAGCCACTAGAATACCGTCTGTCAGACAGGTGGACGTAGGCCGAACATTCAAATAACTAGCCAGATAAATCGTTGCTTTTCCATTTAATTCATATATGAATTAATTCAAAATTGAACAGTAAATTTCAAAGTTGGAAGGCCACAAGAGGGGGACAATGTTTCAAAAATGAAACGACATATCATTGCATGAGGGATGTGGTAGGAATTGAATGCTTGAATTAAGACTGGGGAAGTACTGAGGGGAAGGGGCTGCAGGCCTTGTAGCAGGTGGGTGTGCAGAAATGTAGCTATCCAAAGCCAAACACATTACTGCAGCTTGTCACACCTGTACCTACCAAGCAGCAAAGGCCAAGATAGATCGTTATTTTACTGACAGATTGAATACAGTGCAATGCCTCCCATATAGAGGTGAATAAGAGTAGTAGTAGTAGTTGTAGTAGTAGAAGAGTTGGTCAAGTTAAATCAAGGCTAAGGAATTGGAAATGTGCAACTTGGACCAAGAAAAACTAATTACAGAGCAACGACATTTGAAAAAAGCATTCAAATCATGCTTTGAAAACACTACTTGTGTATCCCGATTTCAATTCAATCTGTCTTTGGAAACTGCTTAAGAGAGTGAGTGCACCATTCTCAGAGGAACTGCAGATACTGAAATGATGCGTGGAGTGAAGAGAGCAAGCTATTTTTCCATCTCCCTGGCGAGCATCGCCCACCTGTCTGCTGAGGCTCCCTCAGCAGACTGAAGCTGACTACTACTGCGCAGCTGCTACAGACTGTGGGCTGCCCATTGTGACACGTGGTCCCATTGTGACACGTGGCCCCATTGTTCCAGGAATAGAACACATCCAAGCATTGTGTTCTATGAATGGCATGATTCCTATCACAGTGTTCCATGGATGGAACACATCCTATTTACTGCAGGCAAGCAGCGCACCTAGCTGCTGCTGCTGCTGCTGCTTTTTTTCTACTCCTCTCATGAGCCCAAACAAGACTCTAAAAGGATGAGTTTGCAACTACTTTACTTTTGGAGAAAATTCAAAACATTCATTATTCAATAGAGCCCAATAGCAAAAACCAGCGTTTTGAATGAAGAATCACATTTCTTGGTAGAATCATGCAGGATTGAAATTTATGATGGTTTTTTACTCCTCTCAACAGCCAAAACAAGTTTCTAAAAGGATGAGTTTGCAACTACTTTACTTTTGGAGAAAATTCAAAACATTCATTATTCAATAGGGCCCAAACTATCAAAAACCAGCGGTTTGAATGAACACTCATATTTCTTGGTAGAATCGTGCAGGACTGAACTTTTTGATGTTTTTCTACTCCTCTCATGAGCCCAAACAAAACTCTAAAAGGATGAGTTTGCAACTACTTTACTTTTGGAGAAAATTCAAAACATTCATTATTCAATAGAGCCCAATAGCAAAAACCAGCGTTTTGAATGAAGAATCACATTTCTTGGTAGAATCATGCAGGATTGAAATTTTTGATGGTTTTTTACTCCTCTCAAAAGCCCAAACACGTTTCTAAAAGGATGAGTTTGCAACTACTTTACTTTTGGAAAAAATTCAAAACATTCATTATTCAATAGGGCCCAAAATATCAAAAACCAGCGGTTTGAATGAACACACATTTCTTGGTAGAATCGTGCAGGACTGAAATTTTTGATGTTTTTCTACTCCTCTCATGAGCCCAAACAAGTCTCTAAAAGGATGAGTTTGCAACTACTTTACTTTTGGAGAGAATTCAATGAATGTCAATTGAATGTTTTGAATTTTCTCCAAAAGTAAAGTAGTTGCAAACTCATCCTTTTAGAGACTTGGTTTGGGCTCATGAGAGGAGTAGAAAAACATCAAAAATTTCAGTCCTGCACGATTCTACCAAGAAATGTGAGTGTTCATTCAAACCGCTGGTTTTTGATAGTTTGGGCCCTATTGAATAATGAATGTTTTGAATTTTCTCCAAAAGTAAAGTAGTTGCAAACTCATCCTTTTAGAAACTTGTTTGGGCTGTTGAGAGGAGTAAAAAACCATCAAAAATTTCAATCCTGCATGATTCTACCAAGAAATGTGATTCTTCATTCAAAACCTGATTTTTGCTATTGGGCTCTATTGAATAATGAATGTTTTGAATTTTCTACAAAAGTAAAGTAGTTGCAAACTCATACTTTTAGAGACTTGTTTGGGCTCATGAGAGGAGTAGAAAAACATCAAAAATTTCAGTCCTGCACAATTCTACCAAGAAATGTGAGTGTTCATTCAAACCGCTGGTTTTTGATAGTTTGGGCCCTATTGAATAATGAATGTTTTGAATTTTCTCCAAAAGTAAAGTAGTTGCAAGCTCATGCATTTAGAGACTTGTTTGGGCTCATGAGAGGAGTAGAAAAATATCAAAAATTTCAGTCCTGCATGATTCTACCAAGAAATGTGTGTTCATTCAAACCGCTGGTTTTTGATATTTTGGGCCCTATTGAATATTGAATGTTTTGAATTTTCTCCAAAAGTAAAGTAGTTGCAAACTCATCCTTTTAGAATCTTGTTTGGGCTGTTGAGAGGAGTAAAAAACCATCAAAAATTTCAGTCCTGCATGATTCTACCAAGAAATGTGTGTTCATTCAAACCGCTGGTTTTTGATATTTTGGGCCCTATTGAATAATGAATGTTTTGAATTTTCTCCAAAAGTAAAGTAGTTGCAAACTCATCCTTTTAGAAACTTGTTTGGGCTGTTGAGAGGAGTAAAAAACCATCAAAAATTTCAATCCTGCATGATTCTACCAAGAAATGTGATTCTTCATTCAAAACGCTGATTTTTGCTATTGGGTTCTATTGAATAATGAATGTTTTGAATTTTCTTCAAAAGTAAAGTAGTTGCAAACTCATCCTTTTAGAGACTTGTTTGGGCTCATGAGAGGAGTAGAAAAACATCAAAAATTTCAGTCCTGCACGATTCTACCAAGAAATGTGAGTGTTCATTCAAACCGCTGGTTTTTGATTTTTTTTTACCCTATTGAATAATGAATGTTTTGAATTTTCTCCAAAAGTAAAGTAGTTGCAAACTCATCCTTTTAGAGACTTGTTTGTGCTCATGAGAGGAGTAGAAAAACATCAAAAATTTCAGTCCTGCACGATTCTACCAAGAAATGTGAGTGTTCATTCAAACCGCTGGTTTTTGATAGTTTGGGCCCTATTGAATAATGAATGTTTTGAATTTTCTCCAAAAGTAAAGTAGTTGCAAACTCATCCTTTTAGAAACTTGTTTGGGCTGTTGAGAGGAGTAAAAAACCATCAAAAATTTCAATCCTGCATGATTCTACCAAGAAATGTGATTCAAAACGCTGATTTTTGCTATTGGGTTCTATTGAATAATGAATGTTTTGAATTTTCTCCAAAAGTAAAGTAGTTGCAAACTCATCCTTTTATAGACTTGTTTGGGCTCATGAGAGGAGTAGAAAAACATCAAAAATTTCAGTCCTGCACGATTCTATCAAGAAATGTGTGTTCATTCAAACCGCTGGTTTTTGATATTTTGGGCCCTATTGAATAATGAATGTTTTGAATTTTCTCCAAAAGTAAAGTAGTTGCAAACTCATCCTTTTAGAAACTTGTTTGGGCTGTTGAGAGGAGTAAAAAACCATCAAAAATTTCAATCCTGCATTTTCTACCAAGAAATGTGATTCTTCATTCAAAACGCTGGTTTTTGCTATTGGGCTCTATTGAATAATGAATGTTTTGAATTTTCTCCAAAAGTAAAGTAGTTGCAAACTCATCCTTTTAGAGACTTGTTTGGGCTCATGAGAGGAGTAGAAAAACATCAAAAATTTCAGTCCTGCACGATTCTACCAAGAAATGTGAGTGTTCATTCAAACCGCTGGTTTTTGATAGTTTGGGCCACATTGAATAATGAATGTTTTGAATTTTCTCCAAAAGTAAAGTAGTTGCAAACTCATCCTTTTAGAAACTTGTTTGGGCTGTTGAGAGGAGTAAAAAACCATAAAAAATTTCAATCCTGCATGATTCTACCAAGAAATGTGATTCTTCATTCAAAACGCTGATTTTTGCTATTGGGTTCTATTGAATAATGAATGTTTTGAATTTTCTCCAAAAGTAAAGTAGTTGCAAACTCATGCTTTTAGAGACTTGTTTAGGCTCATGAGAGGAGTAGAAAAACATCAAAAATTTCAGTCCTGCATGATTCTACCAAGAAATGTGTGTTCATTCAAACCGCTGGTTTTTGATATTTTGGGCCCTATTGAATAATGAATGTTTTGAATTTTCTCCAAAAGTAAAGTAGTTGCAAACTCATCCTTTTAGAAACTTATTTGGGCTGTTGAGAGGAGTAAAAAACCATCAAAAATTTCAATCCTGCATGATTCTACCAAGAAATGTGATTCTTCATTCAAAACGCTGGTTTTTGCTATTGGGCCCTATTGAATAATGAATGTTTTGAATTTTCTCCAAAAGTAAAGTAGTTGCAAACTCATCCTTTTAGAGACTTGTTTGTGCTCATGAGAGGAGTAGAAAAACATCAAAAATTTCAGTCCTGCATGATTCTACCAAGAAATGTGTGTTCATTCAAACTGCTGGTTTTTGATATTTTGGGCCCTATTGAATAATGAATGTTTTGAATTTTCTCCAAAAGTAAAGTAGTTGCAAACTCATGCTTTTTTGTTTAAATATTTTTATTAAAGTTTCAAGTATAGAGGGAAAGGGTAAATGGACAAAGTAAAAAGTAGAGAACTTTACTCTACGTGTTACATCACACATTAAATAAAATTGTTTAATACAAGTAGTGTACATAAGAAACAAATATAATACATCGCTTGAATGCAATCCTCTCAAAAAAGGAACCAACATTGTCATATTGAGTTTACAGTAGTGTTAGATAACATAAATTAAGAAAATTTCAAATTCCAAACATCCCATTTAGTGTGATATTTATGGAGAGTACCATTAATAAAGGCAAATCTTTTCTCCATAGAATTATGAGTCCGTAATTTACCTAAAATATCAGCAAAAGAAGGTAAATCAGTTTTAAGCCACCAGAAAGCTATAGCGTTTTTGGTCACCAAAAAAGTATGTATCATTACAAATCGAATAACAGGATTTATTTCTTCAGTGCCCAAAGAAAGTAATGCCATTTGTGGGGTGACCTTCACTGCGTTGTCAGAGAGAGTATTTATATGATTTGTAACTTCTTTCCACAATCTCTTCAATTTAGGACAGCTCCAGAAAATGTGGTACAGGTTACCTGGTAAACCACAATTCCTCCAGCATAGAGGGGAGTATTTATTATCTATATGAGCTAACCTAATCGGAGTGTAATGCCATCTAATTAAAGTTTTAAAGAAAGACTCCTGTAAAGTCGCCGAAATAGTAGATGCATTTGAAAACTTTATGGCCTTCCCCCATTGGTCTTCATCAAATTTTATGTTAAAATCCCTTTCCCATCTTTGAATGTATACATTTTTAAAGAGTTCGGTGTCGTCATTAAGGTGGGAATATATGTTTTTAAGACTCCAAGTCGACTTAAGAGCAACATTTGCAAACATGGAGGCCACAATATCCGAATTCAAAGCTCTACTAGTCAAAAATTTCCGCAGAAGATCTTTCAGAAGTAGATAAGAGGTGAAATGTGTAGACGGGACATGAAATTTATTTTTAATTTCATTAAAGGGTAAAAAATTTTGTCCGTCCCATAAATCCCCTACCGTATTAATTTTAAAGCTGCACCACTCCTCTGGAACTGGACATTTATATATTTTTGATAATAATTTTAATGGGAATTTTTTCAAAATGCTTTTCCTGTCGTCGCCTTTCTTTAATTTTGTGAAACTCCTCCACATAGTCAGTATAGAATTTACAACAGGATGTTGATAAGTAATGATCGAAGGAGATAGCAGATCTTTAAAGAAAAAATCTGATATTGAACTAGTCCCATAATGTTCTAGCTCAAGGTCCAACCAAGCGGGAAGTGTTTTCGTAGAAAACCACTGTTGACTCTGAAGAATAAGAGAAGCTTGAAAATAGATTTGAATATTGGGGAGTGCAAGGCCTCCATTACTCTTTTTCTTATATAAAATTTCAGTAGCAACTCTAGGTTTCTTCCCTTTCCAGATAAAAAGGTTAATTGCTTTTTGGATTTTAAATAAAAGGGAAGTGGGAATCATAAGAGGTAAATTCCTAAGTACAAAAAGAATTTTAGGTAAAATATATGTTTTTATTACCAAGGTTCTTCCCATCAGGGATAGATCGCAATTATTATAACCAGAAAGGTCTTTTAAGATTTTCTTACTGAGATGTTCCATATTCTTAGAAACAATGAGTTTCAAATCTTTAGGGAAAATTATCCCCAAGTATTCTAGTTCAAAATCTTCCCAGTAAAATTCAGATAATTCTTTAAAGGCTTCAATTTCAGAGGGACGTAAATTAAAATGTATTATTTTAGATTTTTGGGGATTTATTTTAAAATATGAGACCTTAGAGAACTCATCTAAAATGGTGATTAAAGCGTTAAGTGAATTAGCCGGATCAGTGACTGATAACATAAGGTCGTCAGCAAATAAGGTTAACTTGTGATGATAATTTTTTGTTTTAAAACCCGAAATATCAGTACATTGTCTGATCATTTCCGCCAAGGGCTCGACTGCCAAGGCAAATAAAAGGGGCGAAAGGGGGCAGCCCTGTCTTGTTCCATTAGTGATGTTGAAATTCCTAGAAAGGTGATTATTAGTATAGGTTTTAGCATTAGTATTAGAGTACAATGCAAATATAGATGTTATAAAGCGATTGTCAAAACCAAACTTTAGTAAAGTAGCTTTAAGATAATCCCAATTCACCCTATCAAAAGCTTTTTGGGCATCCAACGAGATAACTAGTGAAGGGAGATTATTAGAGCTAGCTATGTTAAACAAGTTCAAGATTCTTCTGGTACCGTCTGTTACTTGTCTTCCGGAGACAAACCCTACTTGATCATTTTTAACAAGATCAGGTAAAAGATTCTTTAATCGATCCGCTAAAATTTTTGAATATACTTTAATATCAGTGTTAATTAAAGAGATCGGACGATAATTTTTAACTTCTTCTGGGTTTCTAATGTCTTTGGGGATCAAAATGATAGTTGCCTCCGTCATTTCTTTGGGGAACGATCCAATACTAGAAGCGTGGTCAAAAAGAGATTTTAGGTGCGGGGATAAAATGTTGGAGAAAAACCTGAGATATTCGTTTGTGAACCCATCTGGGCCAGGGGATTTGTTAAGTTTAAGTTTGTCAATCGTTTTGGCAATTTCTTCTACAGTAAACGGTTGATTTAAAAGAGTTAGGTCCAAATTATCTAGTTGGGGAAGGGTCAATTTAGAAAGAAAAAGGTCAATCTCTTTTTGATTAGGAGTATGAACTAAGGGATCTTTTTTAAGATTATAGAGGGTTTCGAAATAATCCGCAAATATTTCGGTAATATCAGAGGGGTGTTGTTTCATTTCTCCTGAAGGGGATTTGATTTTAACAATCCTTCTACTTACGCGAGCTTGTTTAAGTTTACTTGTCATATATTTGGTGGGTTTGTTAATTGAAGCATACAGATTATATTTTGATGCTCTAACAATGGAATCGTACTCGGAAATAATTTCGGATCTTAACGCCTATCTCAATTTCAGGATATCAAGATGGATAATATGGGATGGAGCAGACAGGGAATTTTGTTGTTTTTCTTTTGAAGCAATTTGGTTCTGGAGGTCAGCAATTTTTTGTCTTTTTCCTTTTTTGTATCTCGTGGAGAGTTGGATGAGACATCCTCTCAAGACCGCCTTGTGGGCGTTCCATAATGTAAAGGGATCAATACTATCTGAAGAGTTTTCTTTAAAATAATTATCAATAGTTTCGGTAATTATATTTCTATACTTTGGGGTACGTAGTAGGGTAGGATTAACCTTCCAAAGAAAAGTGTTTGCTACTGGAGGGCCTGATTCAAATACTGCCAGCACAGGGGCGTGGTCGGAAAAAGACTTCTCAAGAATTTCAATTTTCTTAAATTTTGTGATAGAAAAGACATTGGTTAGAAATAAGTCTATTCTGGAAGATGTCTTATATATATCTGAGTAATATGTAAATTCTCTAGAGGTGGTATTTAGACATCTGAAAATGTCATACATCTCATTTTGTTTTATCCAATTTTTCAGAGATCGGCCTGATTTAGAAGTAGCAGAAGATGATGAGTCAATTTCTCTATCGGGAACTAGATTGAAGTCCCCTATTAGCATGAGGTCACCTTTTTTAACTTTGTCAATCTTCTGCATTAATTTATTAAAAAAAGAGATCTGACCATTATTTGGGGCATATATATTCACGATTGTACAAAGGTTAAAATTTAACTTACATATGAGGATGTGAAATCTTCCCTGGGTGTCGGGATGTTCTTCAATTAATTGGAAGGGAATATTCGTATTTATAATGGTTATAACTCCCGCACTTTTTTTATTATTATTGAGGGATTTAAAAATATATGGAAAATCTTTATGCTGAAAGGTTGGATGTATATCTTTTATTAATTTGACCTCTTGTAAACAAGAGACATCCGCTTGAAGCCGTCTTATTTCTCTCCAAGTTATATAGCGCTTATGGGGACTGTTCAGTCCTTTAACATTGTGTGAAAGGATTTTAATTCTCATGATAATCTCTTTCCTTTTTTATTAGAGTAAATTATCTTATATATATTTAGGATTGCTTACTCTTATTAGCTGAATTCAATAAAATGTATATGTCTAGAAAAGGCGAATGAAACAACAAAAAGAAAAAAAAAAAAAAACTATAACAAACAAATAAACAAACTTAAAGAGTCCTCCTGGAGTTAATCACGGAACGTGATAATCTCCTTTTTTTGGGTACTTTAAAAAAAAAAAAAGCCAAAGTGGCGAGAACCCATGAAGCCATTGATATTTTGTCAAATGTCAAATGTAAATAATACAAAGACCAATGAGAGATATATCCCTATTCAACCAGTATCTTTGTTAGAAGGATCCTCATCTAGAAAGCGTATAAAGTCTAAAGCTTCCTTTGGAGTAAAGAAGGGGACAATTTTACCCCTATGTGACACAAGTAACTTTGTTGGAAAGCCCCATTTATATGGAATCCCCATTTCCCTGAGAGCATTAGTAGCTTGATTAAACAATTTTCTAGCTTCCATAGTTGACTTTGAGAAATCAGAGAAGAATTTTAAATGATTATTAGGGGGAGGTAGAGAGCCCTTCTCTCTAATATATCTTAGTATCATTTCTTTAGTTTCAAAAAAGTGAAAGTGAAGTATCGTATCCCTCGGCTTATCCATTGGTACATTCTTTGGGCGGGGCAGGCGGTGAATCCTATCAATTATCAATTGTAAATCAGTTAAGGACGGCAAAGCCTTTTTAAGCGTAGCTTTAGTGTAATCTGAAAGGTCTTTCTGTATCACGCTTTCAGGTATCCCCCTAATCTTGACGTTGTTCCGTCTACTCCGGTCCTCTAAGTCCGTTAACTTGGACCTCACGGATAAAAGTTCGGCTTTTAAATCTGAGTTTTGCTTTACTAACTCATCTGTTCTATTTTCAACCTTTGACAATCTTTTCTCATTCAGTTCAAATCTTTGAGAGAATTTTTCACTAATCTCCTGCATATCCTTCCTGTGAGAATCAAATCCCGTTTTAATCGACGCATTGATTGCATTGATAGATTTATGCATGAATTGATTAGCTTGATTGGTGGATTCCTGGAAGGATATGAGGAAGCCAGCAAGCAAACCCTCAGTGACTCGCCTATCAGAGTTCAACAGTGTTTTAAAGTCAAAGTCATGGGGAGTCAGAAAATCAGTAGAAGACGACTCCGGACAGCCTTTTTTAGAGAGTTGTTTAGCTGGGGTACTATTTGGAGAATAGTCATCAGATGAAGTATTAGAATCTAAATCTGCTGCCTCTGTTCTCACAGTTTCACCTTCTGGAATTCTTCTCTTATGAGATTTGGATAAATCCATTTTACTTTCCTCATCCTGAAAAGAAAGTTTTGAGGCACCTTTATTATCAAAAACTTGAGAAGATGTGAAAGATAGAGTACGGGGGTCAGAAGATATAATTTTTTGATCTGAGTCCTGCTGAGTAGCCTTATTAGATAAACCGTGAGGCATGTGTCTAGATGAGATAGCTTCCTCCCTTTTTAGAGGGGATCTAGATTTAATTGGACTTAATAGATTAACAGATTCAGTGTAAATTTTCTGATTTGAAGCGCTCGTAGATTTCTGGTTTTTACTAGTAGGCAATTTAGATTTCAAATTAGATGCCATAATTAGAGTATACCGAAACAAGAGTAAAGGAAATGCGCTATACCCTTAAATGTTCCTGTATATGCCACCCCTGTTTTATTATTATTGTAATTAAGTTGAACTTTATTACAGTTTCAGCAGGGTTTGTAAATCGCAAACTAAGATAAGAATAAAGACTTAAATAGAGTAGTAATGTAACCCCTTCAATTTTGATAATTCAACAAAGCAATAGAGACGTCTTGTCCTCCGTAACGTAGGCTTATATAAAACAACAGCACCTCATACACTCCTGTCCAAACACTACCTATATAACCTCAGGTGCCTTAAATGTTATAGACAGAGAAGAGAAGAGCATACAATCAGTAGGATTCAGAATAAGACAGTATAAGCTCTATATCTTCCCGTCTAGGAATGTATAGATTAGTTATTCCCTTAAATATCTTCTTCTAATGCTTTAATATGTCATCAAAACAAGGCACAAGAGACAATCTCCATGTAAGTCTCATCTAACTCAAGGATGCACTTCAGCAATACACAAACAGTCTTATTGATATAACAATATTCAGATACTCTCCCCTATATTACTATCCCTATTCCAATTTACAAATAATTAAGATTTCACCGTCCCCAAGAGACTAACAATAAGTTCAGAGAGCAACAGATTCCATCTCACCCAACGAGTGTAATATTCTCCAAGTAGTAGGGGTCAACGATGCTCCTTCCTTCAGGTCACCGTTGGATAGTAATCAAGTGACCGCCAAAACCATAGTCAAATTTCACTAAATCTCCTCTGCTTCTTCTTGTATAAATGTAGCCGTCTCTAAGCCCCTTAGCGTGTTAAAGGGTCGAACTCGATGTGACAATCAGTCAATGACAGCCTCAGCCGAGGCACCCAATAAGGACCAGATCCACCTCCAACCTCTTTGATGACAGCTTCTTCCTTGCAGCTTCGTGCCCGCCAGCTCCCGCCGCGACACTCTCCAGCACCGCCAGCTCCTTTACTCCTCTGCAGCTGAGCGGCGGCAAGCTGCGCAGAGCTCGGTCTCCAGGCAATGACCTCCGATCAGCACAGAAAAAGCGTGGGCAATTCCAAATTCTTTCTGTTAAAGATATCCCCAGCAGTGGGCTTCTCCTCCTAGACCGCCGCTAAGCTCCAGCAGCTCTCCCGCCAAACAGTTTTAAAATCAGACGCGGCGCTCCCCTTCTTCTCCGCACTCACCAATGCAACACTCAGTCAGTGACAGCTTCAGCCGAGGCACCCAAGAAGGACCAGAGCCACCTCTACTTTCTTTGATGACAGCCTCTTCCTTGCGGCTTCGTGCCTGCCAACTCCCGCCGCGTCGCTCTCCAGCACCGCCAGCTCCTTTACTCCTCTGCAGCTGAGCGGCGGCAAGCTGCGCAGAGCCCAGTATCCAACAGCGTCGACAGCGGACCTCTATCAACTCAGGAACACCGAGGCTCCTTCAGCGTCAGATCAGGGGCTCAGCAGCCGTCACACAGGATCTCCTCCAGTTCATACCTCTGATGTAAACAATGGCGGTACCCGCGGCTAAGTACAGGGGAAACCTGTTGAGTCAACAGCGGCTCTCTCCTCACCACTCACTTCTAAAGGCTGTAATTCCTTAAGTAAACAGCGGATTTCTTCCAGGGAGGTGTCAAAATGTTCACAATAAAGATAAGAATCCAATTCCAAAGGTCTTCTGATGAATAAGAGTCTTCTTAAGCAATTATGTCGCTTTGTAGATAGGCTTCATGGGAGCTCTGAGCTCAAGTGTCCTCCTACATCGAGCTCCAGGCCACACCCCTTCCGCAAACTCATGCTTTTAGAGACTTGTTTGGGCTCATGAGAGGAGTAGAAAAACATCAAAAATTTCAGTCCTGCATGATTCTACCAAGAAATGTGTGTTCATTCAAACCGCTGGTTTTTGATATTTTGGGCCCTATTGAATAATGAATGTTTTGAATTTTCTCCAAAAGTAAAGTCGTTGCAAACTCATCCTTTTAGAAACTTGTTTGGGCTGTTGAGAGGAGTAAAAAACCATCAAAAATTTCAATCCTGCATGATTCTACCAAGAAATGTGATTCTTCATTCAAAACGCTGGTTTTTGCTATTGGGCTCTATTGAATAATGAATGTTTTGAATTTTCTCCAAAAGTAAAGTAGTTGCAAACTCATCCTTTTAGAGTCTTGGTTTGGGCTCATGAGAGTAGAAAAACATCAAAAATTTCAGTCCTGCACGATTCTACCAAGAAATGTGAGTGTTCATTCAAACCGCTGGTTTTTGATATTTTGGGCCCTATTGAATAATGAATGTTTTGAATTTTCTCCAAAAGTAAAGTAGTTGCAAACTCATCCTTTTAGAAACTTGTTTGGGCTGTTGAGAGGATTAAAAAAGAATCAAAAATTTCAATCCTGCATGATTCTACCAAGAAATGTGATTATTCATTCAAAACGCTGATTTTTGCTATTGGGTTATATTGAATAATGAATGTTTTGAATTTTCTCCAAAAGTAAAGTAGTTGCAAGCTCATGCTTTTAGAGACTTGTTTGGGCTCATGAGAGGAGTAAAAAACCATCAAAAATTTCAATCCTGCATGATTCTACCAAGAAATGTGATTCTTCATTCAAAACCTGATTTTTGCTATTGGGCTCTATTGAATAATGAATGTTTTGAATTTTCTCCAAAAGTAAAGTAGTTGCAAACTCATGCTTTTAGAGACTTGTTTGGGCTCATGAGAGGAGTAGAAAAACATCAAAAATTTCAGTCCTGCATGATTCTACCAAGAAATATGTGTTCATTCAAACCGCTGGTTTTTGATATTTTGGGCCCTATTGAATAATGAATGTTTTGAATTTTCTGCAAAAGTAAAGTAGTTGCAAACTCATCCTTTTAGAAACTTGTTTGGGCTGTTGAGAGGAGTAAAAAACCATCAAAAATTTCAATCCTGCATGATTCTACCAAGAAATGTGATTCTTCATTCAAAACGCTGATTTTTGCTATTGGGTTCTATTGAATAATGAATGTTTTGAATTTTCTCCAAAAGTAAAGTAGTTGCAAGCTCATGCTTTTAGAGACTTGTTTGGGCTCATGAGAGGAGTAGAAAAACATCAAAAATGTCAGTCCTGCATGATTCTACCAAGAAATGTGTGTTCATTCAAACCGCTAGTTTGTGATATTTTGGGCCCTATTGAATAATGAATGTTTTGAATTTTCTCCAAAAGTAAAGTAGTTGCAAACTCATCCTTTTAGAAACTTGTTTGGGCTGTTGAGAGGAGTAAAAAACCATCAAAAATTTCAATCCTGCATGATTCTACCAAGAAATGTGATTCTTCATTCAAAACGCTGATTTTTGCTATTGGGTTCTATTGAATAATGAATGTTTTGAATTTTCTCCAAAAGTAAAGTAGTTGCAAACTCATCCTTTTAGAGACTTGTTTGGGCTCATGAGAGGAGTAGAAAAACATCAAAAATTTCAGTCCTGCACGATTCTACCAAGAAATGTGAGTGTTCATTCAAACCACTGGTTTTTGATAGTTTGGGCCCTATTGAATAATGAATGTTTTGAATTTTCTCCAAAAGTAAAGTAGTTGCAAACTCATCCTTTTAGAAACTTGTTTGGGCTGTTGAGAGGAGTAAAAAACCATCAAAAATTTCAATCCTGCATGATTCTACCAAGAAATGTGATTCTTCATTCAAAACCTGATTTTTGCTATTGGGCTCTATTGAATAATGAATGTTTTGAATTTTCTCCAAAAGTAAAGTAGTTGCAAACTCATGCTTTTAGAGACTTGTTTGGGCTCATGAGAGGAGTAGAAAAACATCAAAAATTTCAGTCCTGCACGATTCTACCAAGAAATGTGAGTGTTCATTCAAACCGCTGGTTTTTGATAGTTTGGGCCCTATTGAATAATGAATGTTTTGAATTTTCTCCAAAAGTAAAGTAGTTGCAAAATTATCCTTTTAGAAACTTGTTTGGGCTGTTGAGAGGAGTAAAAAACCATCAAAAATTTCAGTCCTGCATGATTGTACCAAGAAATGTGATTCTTCATTCAAAACGCTGGTTTTTGCTATTGGGCTCTATTGAATAATGAATGTTTTGAATTTTCTCCAAAAGTAAAGTAGTTGCAAACTCATCCTTTTAGAAACTTGTTTGGGCTGTTGAGAGGAGTAAAAAAACCATCAAAAATTTCAATCCTGCATGATTCTACCAAGAAATGTGATTCTTCATTCAAAACCTGATTTTTGCTATTGGGCTCTATTGAATAATGAATGTTTTGAATTTTCTCCAAAAGTAAAGTAGTTACAAACTCATGCTTTTAGAGACTTGTTTGGGCTCATGAGAGGAGTAGAAAAACATCAAAAATTTCAGTCCTGCATGATTCTACCAAGAAATGTGTGTTCATTCAAACCGCTGGTTTTTGATATTTTGGGCCCTATTGAATAATGAATGTTTTGAATTTTCTCCAAAAGTAAAGTAGTTGCAAACTCATCCTTTTAGAAACTTGTTTGGGCTGTTGAAAGGAGTAAAAAACCATCAAAAATTTCAATCCTGCATTTTCTACCAAGAAATGTGATTCTTCATTCAAAACGCTGGTTTTTGCTATTGGGCTCTATTGAATAATGAATGTTTTGAATTTTCTCCAAAAGTAAAGTAGTTGCAAACTCATCCTTTTAGAGACTTGTTTGTGCTCATGAGAGGAGTAGAAAAACATCAAAAATTTCAGTCCTGCACGATTCTACCAAGAAATGTGAGTGTTCATTCAAACCGCTGGTTTTTGATAGTTTGGGCCCTATTGAATAATGAATGTTTTGAATTTTCTCCAAAAGTAAAGTAGTTGCAAACTCATCCTTTTAGAAACTTGTTTGGGCTGTTGAGAGGAGTAAAAAACCATCAAAAATTTCAATCCTGCATGATTCTACCAAGAAATGTGATTCTTCATTCAAAACCTGATTTTTGCTATTGGGCTCTATTGAATAATGAATGTTTTGAATTTTCTCCAAAAGTAAAGTAGTTACAAACTCATGCTTTTAGAGACTTGTTTGGGCTCATGAGAGGAGTAGAAAAACATCAAAAATTTCAGTCCTGCATGATTCTACCAAGAAATGTGTGTTCATTCAAACCGCTGGTTTTTGATATTTTGGGCCCTATTTAATAATGAATGTTTTGAATTTTCTCCAAAAGTAAAGTAGTTGCAAACTCATCCTTTTAGAAACTTGTTTGGGCTGTTGAAAGGAGTAAAAAACCATCAAAAATTTCAATCCTGCATTTTCTACCAAGAAATGTGATTCTTCATTCAAAACGCTGGTTTTTGCTATTGGGCTCTATTGAATAATGAATGTTTTGAATTTTCTCCAAAAGTAAAGTAGTTGCAAACTCATCCTTTTAGAGACTTGTTTGTGCTCATGAGAGGAGTAGAAAAACATCAAAAATTTCAGTCCTGCATGATTCTACCAAGAAATGTGTGTTCATTCATACCGCTGGTTTTTGATATTTTGGGCCCTATTGAATAATGAATGTTTTGAATTTTCTCCAAAAGTAAAGTAGTTGCAAACTCATCATTTTAGAAACTTGTTTGGGCTGTTGAGAGGAGTAAAAAACCATCAAAAATTTCAATCCTGCATGATTCTACCAAGAAATGTGATTCTTCATTCAAACCTCTGGTTTTTGATATTTTGGGCCCTATTGAATAATGAATGTTTTGAATTTTCTCGAAAAGTAAAGTAGTTGCAAACTCATCCTTTTAGAAACTTGTTTGGGCTGTTGAGAGGAGTAAAAAACCATCAAAAATTTCAATCCTGCATGATTCTACCAAGAAATGTGATTCTTCATTCAAAAGCTGGTTTTTGCTATTGGGCTCTATTGAATAATGAATGTTTTGAATTTTCTTCAAAAGTAAAGTAGTTGCAAACTCATTCTTTTAGAGACTTGTTTGTGCTCATGAGAGGAGTAGAAAAACATCAAAAATTTCAGTCCTGCATGATTCTACCAAGAAATGTGTGTTCATTCAAACCGCTGGTTTTTGATATTTTGGGCCCTATTGAATAATGAATATTTTGAATTTTTTCCAAAAGTAAAGTAGTTGCAAACTCATCCTTTTAGAAACTTGTTTGGGCTGTTGAGAGGAGTAAAAAACCATAAAAAATTTCAATCCTGCATGATTCTACCAAGAAATGTGATTCTTCATTCAAAACCTGATTTTTGCTATTGGGCTCTATTGAATAATGAATGTTTTGAATTTTCTCCAAAAGTAAAGTAGTTGCAAACTCATCCTTTTAGAGTCTTGGTTTGGGCTCATGAGAGGAGTAGAAAAACATCCAAAATTTCAGTCCTGCACGATTCTACCAAGAAATGTGAGTGTTCATTCAAACCGCTGGTTTTTGATATTTTGGGCCCTATTGAATAATGAATGTTTTGAATTTTCTCCAAAAGTAAAGTAGTTGCAAACTCATCCTTCTAGAAACTTGTTTGGGCTGTTGAGAGGAGTAAAAAAACAACAAAAATTTCAATCCTGCATGATTCTACCAAGAAATGTGATTCTTCATTCAAAACGCTGGTTTTTGCTATTGGGCTCTATTGAATAATGAATGTTTTGAATTTTCTCCAAAAGTAAAGTAGTTGCAAACTCATCCTTTTAGAGACTTGTTTGTGCTCATGAGAGGAGTAGAAAAACATCAAAAATTTCAGTCCTGCACGATTCTACCAAGAAATGTGAGTGTTCATTCAAACCGCTGGTTTTTGATAGTTTGGGCCCTATTGAATAATGAATGTTTTGAATTTTCTCCAAAAGTAAAGTAGTTGCAAACTCATCCTTTTAGAAACTTGTTTGGGCTGTTGAGAGGAGTAAAAAAACATCAAAAATTTCAATCCTGCATATTCTACCAAGAAATGTGATTCTTCATTCAAAACGCTGGTTTTTGCTTTTGGGCTCTATTGAATAATGAATGTTTTGAATTTTCTCCAAAAGTAAAGTAGTTGCAAACTCATCCTTTTAGAGACTTGTTTGTGCTCATGAGAGGAGTAGAAAAACATCAAAAATTTCAGTCCTGCACGATTCTACCAAGAAATGTGAGTGTTCATTCAAACCGCTGGTTTTTGATAGTTTGGGCCCTATTGAGTAATGAATGTTTTGAATTTTCTCCAAAAGTAAAGTAGTTGCAAACTCCTCCTTTTAGAAACTTGTTTGGGCTGTTGAGAGGAGTAAAAAAACATCAAAAATTTCAATCCTGCATGATGCTACCAAGAAATGTGATTCTTCATTCAAAATGCTGATTTTTGGTATTGGGTTCTATTGAATAATGAATGTTTTGAATTTTCTCCAAAAGTAAAGTAGTTGCAAGCTCATGCATTTAGAGACATGTTTGGGCTCATGAGAGGAGTAGAAAAACATCAAAAATTTCAGTCCTGCACGATTCTACCAAGAAATGTGTGTTCATTCAAACCGCTGGTTTTTGATATTTTGGGCCCTATTGAATAATGAATGTTTTGAGTTTTCTCCAAAAGTAAAGTAGTTGCAAACTCATCCTTTTAGAAACTTGTTTGGGCTGTTGAGAGGAGTAAAAAACCATCAAAAATTTCAATCCTGCATGATTCTACCAAGAAATGTGATTCTTCATTCAAAACGCTGATTTTTGCTAAAAGGATGAGTTTGCAACTACTTTACTTTTGGAGAAAATTCAAAACATTCATTATTCAATAGGGCCCAAACTATCAAAAACCAGCGGTTTGAATGAACACTCACATTTCTAGGTAGAATCGTGCAGGACTGAAATTTTTGATGTTTTTCTACTCCTCTCATGAGCCCAAACAAGTCTCTAAAAGGATGAGTTTGCAACTACTTTACTTTTGGAGAAAATTCAAAACATTCATTATTCAATAGAGCCCAATAGCAAAAATCAGGTTTTGAATGAAGAATCACATTTCTTGGTAGAATCATGCAGGATTGAAATTTTTGATGGTTTTTTACTCCTCTCAACAGCCCAAACAAGTTTCAAAAGGATGAGTTTGCAACTACTTTACTTTTGGAGAAAATTCAAAACATTCATTATTCAATAGGGCCCAAAATATCAAAAACCAGCGGTTTGAATGAACACACATTTCTTGGTAGAATCATGCAGGACTGAAATTTTTGATGTTTTTCTACTCTCATGAGCCCAAACAAGTCTCTAAAAGCATGAGTTTGCAACTACTTTACTTTTGGAGAAAATTCAAAACATTCATTATTCAATAGGGCCCAAACTATCAAAAACCAGCGGTTTGAATGAACACTCACATTTCTTGGTAGAATCGTGCAGGACTGAAATTTTTGATGTTTTTCTACTCCTCTCATGAGCCCAAACAAGAGTTTAAAAGGATGAGTTTGCAACTGTTTTACTTTTGGAGAAAATTCAAAACATTCATTATTCAATAGAGCCGAATAGCAAAAATCAGGTTTTGAATGAAGAATCACATTTCTTGGTAGAATCATGCAGGATTGAAATTTTTGATGGTTTTTTACTCCTCTCAACAGCCCAAACAAGTTTCTAAAAGGATGAGTTTGCAACTACTTTACTTTTGGAGAAAATTCAAAACATTCATTATTCAATAGGACCCAAACTATCAAAAACCAGCGGTTTGAATGAACACTCACATTTCTTGGTAGAATCGTGCAGGACTGAAATTTTTGATGTTTTTCTACTCCTCTCATGAGCCCAAACAAGTCTCTAAAAGCATGAGTTTGCAACTACTTTACTTTTGGAGAAAATTCAAAACATTCATTATTCAATAGAACCCAATAGCAAAAATCAGCGTTTTGAATGAAGAATCATTTCTTGGTAGAATCATGCAGGATTGAAATTTTTGATGGTTTTTACTCCTCTCAACAGCCCAAACAAGTTTCAAAAGGATGAGTTTGCAACTACTTTACTTTTGGAGAAAATTCAAAACATTCATTATTCAATAGGGCCCAAAATATCAAAAAACAGTGGTTTGAATGAACACACATTTCATGGTAGAATCATGCAGGACTGAAATTTTTGATGTTTTTCTACTCTCATGAGCCCAAACAAGTCTCTAAAAGCATGAGTTTGCAACTACTTTACTTTTGGAGAAAATTCAAAACATTCATTATTCAATAGGGCCCAAATTCAATCTGTGTTTGGAAACCGCTTAAGAGAGTGAGTGCACCATTCTCATAGGAACTGCAGATACTGAAATGATGCGTGTAGTGAAGTGAGCAAGCTCTTTTTCCATCTCCCTGGCGAGCATCGCCCACCTGTCTGCTGAGGCTCCCTCAGCAGACTGAAGCTGACTACTACTGCGCAGCTGCTACAGACTGTGGGCTGCCCATTGTGACACGTTGTCCCATTGTGACACGTGGTCCCATTGTTCCAGGAATAGAACACATCCAAGCATTGTGTTCTATGAATGGCATGATTCCTATCACAGTGTTCCATGGATGGAACACATCCTATTTACTGCAGGCAAGCAGCGCACCTAGCTGCTGCTGCTGCTACAAGCCACTAGAATACCGTCTGTCAGACAGGTGAACGTAGGCCGAACATTCAAATAACTCGCCAGATAAATCGTTGCTTTTCCATTTTAATTCATATATGAATTAATTCAAAATTGAACAGTAAATTTCAAAGTTGGAAGGCCACAAGAGGGGGACAATGTTTCAAAAACGAAACGACATATCATTGCATGAGGGATGTGGTAGGAATTGAATGCTTGAATTAAGACTGGGGAAGTACTGAGGGGAAGGGGCTGCAGGCCTTGTAGAAGGTGGGTGTGCAGAAATGTAGCTATCCAAAGGCAAAGACATTACTGCAGCTTGTCACACCTGTACCTACCAAGCAGCAAAGGCCAAGATAGATCGTTATTTTACTGACAGATTTAATACAGTGCAATACCTCCCATATAGAGGTGAATAAGAGTAGTAGTAGTAGTAGTAGTAGTAGTAGTAGTAGAAGAGTTGGTCAAGTTAAATCAAGGCTAAGGAATTGGAAATGTGCAACTTGGACCAAGAAAAACTTATTACAGAGCAACGACATTTGAAAAAAGCATTCAAATCATGCTTTGAAAACACTACTTGTGTATCCCGACTTCAATTCAATCTGTCTTTGGAAACCGCTTAAAGGGAAGGTGCCATCCAAAAAATTTTTTTTCAGCAATTGAAAAAATGTAAAGAATTAATGTTTACATTTTCTTAAAAAATATTATCGTTTGTTTTTAATTTTGCAAAATATGAAAAATAATTTTAAAAAGTTTGGCATTTCCACTTGTTAACACTAGGGGGAGCAGCTACTGAAATGTGGCACAAAAACCTATGACATCTATAGACACAGTGAGCAGCCATTTTGATGGGGCTTGCAAAGTTACTGACTGTCTTTGCATGTAAAGTCTGGATCACAACAGGCCATCAATCAGCAGACATGTTTCCTGGATTTCTGTGGAGCAGACAAGCAGACGGTTCATCCATGTGAATAAAACACAGCGCTCTTTGTACAATCCCTGGCACCGAACAGGGCGCCCCCCACAGACCAGCACACACTGCTCTCCTGAAATACTCTGTGCTGCTGTCGCCCTGCTCCTTCCACCATACATCAGGCCCCTGTCCCCTCGGTTTCACACATCGCCAGGACGGGATCTGAGGAGAGGAATGGGGTCTTCGGTCACCGAGGATGGCAGGCAGCAAGGATTCTGGGAGCAGAGTGACAGCAGCACAGAGTATTTCAGGAGAGCAGTATCACACGGGATAGGATTAGATACACGGCTCAGCAGGCAGCATCACACAGGAGAGGATTAGATACACGGCTCAGCAGGCAGTATCACATGGGATAGGATTAGATACACGGCTCAGCAGGCAGCATCACACAGGAGAGGATTAGATACACGGCTCAGAATACAGTATCACACAGGATAGGATTAGATACACGGCTCAGCAGTCAGTATCACACAGGATAGGATTACATACACGGCTCAGCAGTCAGTATCACACAGGAGAGGATTAGATACACGGCTCAGCAGGCAGTATCACACAGGAGAGGATTAGATACACGGCTCAGCAGGCAGTATCACACAGAAGAGGATTAGATGCACGGCTCAGCAGGCAGTATCACACAGAAGAGGATTAGATGCACGGCTCAGCAGTCAGTATCACACAGGAGAGGATTAGATACACGGCTCAGCAGTCAGTATCACACAGGAGAGGATTAGATACACGGCTCAGCAGAAAGTATCACACAGGAGAGGATTAGATACCCGGCTCAGAATACAGTATCACACAGGATAGGATTAGATACACAGCTCAGCAGACAGTATCACACAGGAGAGGATTAGATACATGGCTCAGCAGACAGTATCACACAGGAGAGGATTAGATACACGGCTCAGCAGAAAGTATCACACAGGAGAGGATTAGATACCCGGCTCAGAATACAGTATCACACAGGATAGGATTAGATACACAGCTCAGCAGACAGTATCACACAGGAGAGGATTAGATACACGGCTCAGCAGACAGTATCACACAGGAGAGGATTAGATACACGGCTCAGCAGAAAGCATCACACAGGAGAGGATTAGATACCCGGCTCAGAATACAGTATCACACAGGATAGGATTACATACACGGCTCAGCAGTCAGTATCACACAGGAGAGGATTAGATACACGGCTCAGCAGTCAGTATCACACAGGAGAGGATTAGATACACGGCTCAGCAGGCAGTATCACACAGGATAGGGTTAGATACACGGCTCAGCAGGCAGTATCACACAGGAGAGGATTAGATACACGGCTCAGCAGGCAGTATCACACAGAAGAGGATTAGATGCACGACTCAGCAGGCAGTATCACACAGAAGAGGATTAGATGCACGGCTCAGCAGGCAGTATCACACAGGAGAGGATTAGATACACGGCTCAGCAGACAGTATTACAGATATGCCCACACTGGTGAAACTTCCAGCCCCCCCCAATTATACACAAGACTATGGGCTGTATAAGTCACTGTCCTCCTCAGACAGCCATAAAAGCAAAGGTGTCAGATTACCGGAGATCACTGGGGCTGTGAGTGAGGAGGCAGAGACAGAGCAGGAGGACGCTGGAGCAGGAAGCACAGGGCTGAGCCTGGAGTAAGCAGTACAGAGGAGCATAGATGAAAGTCACCCGCACTCACCACTCTCCATCCTCCGGCTCCAGTGAGCGCTTCTCTCCTCTGCTGACCACCTTCTGCTTTTCTTCAGCCTCTCCTCACAACACAGGACCCGTTATGCCACAAGTGGTCCTGTGATAGAGGGTAAGTGGAGCTCAGCAGATAGCACTGGGCTACAGTAAAATGGCGCCCAGCCACACCTACAGCAGTGAATGGTGCAGCCCACAGGGGCGTGCCCAGTTCTCTGCTACTGAGGCTGCAATGTGCGGTCGGAAGCCGACCGCAGTTTCCTATGTGCAGGGACGGCCATATTTGCAGACTGTATGAGTCCTCCACAGATCTGCAAATCAAGATGTCAGCGCCCAGTGGCTACATGAAAACATTATTACAAACAAACCATAAATCCTGGTTAGTACATTTGCTGAAACAACATGTTTTGTAACTTACTATTTTTTTGCAAATTATATAAAATTGCGGCACCTTCCCTTTAAGAGATTGAGTGCACCATTCTCAGAGGAACTGCAGATACTGAAATGATGCGTGGAGTGAAGTGAGCAAGCTCTTTTTCCATCTCCCTGGCGAGAATCGCCCACCTGTCTGCTGAGGCTCCCTCAGCAGACTGAAGCTGACTACTACTGCGCAGCTGCTACAGACTGTGGGCTGCCCATTGTGACACGTGGTCCCATTGTTCCAGGAATAGAACACATCCAAGCATTGTGTTCTATGAATGGCATGATTCCTATCACAGTGTTCCATGGATGTAACACATCCTATTTACTGCAGGCAAGCAGCGCACCTAGCTGCTACTGCTGCTGCTGCTGCTGCTACAAGCCACTAGAATACCGTCTGTCAGACAGGTGGACGTAGGCCGAACATTCAAATAACTCACCAGATAAATCGTTGCTTTTCCATTTAATTCATATATGAATTAATTCAAAATTGAACAGTAAATTTCAAAGTTGGAAGGCCACAAGAGGGGGACAATGTTTCAAAAATGAAATGACATATCATTGCATGAAGGATGTGGTAGGAATTAAATGCTTGAATTAAGACTGGGGAAGTACTGAGGGGAAGGGGCTGCAGGCCTTGTAGCAGGTGGGTGTGCAGAAATGTAGCTATCCAAAGCCAAACACATTACTGCAGCTTGTCACACCTATACCTACCAAGCAGCAAAGGCCAAGATAGATCGTTATTTTACTGACAGATTGAATACAGTGCAATGCCTCCCATATAGAGGTGAATAAGAGTAGTAGTAGTAGTAATAGTAGTAGTAGTAGTAGTAGTAGTAGAAGAGTTGGTCAAGTTAAATCAAGGCTAAGGAATTGGAAATGTGCAACTTGGACCAAGAAAAACTAATTACAGAGCAACGACATTTGAAAAAAGCATTCAAATCATGCTTTGAAAACACTACTTGTGTATCCCGATTTCAATTCAATCTGTCTTTGAAAACCGCTTAAAAGAGTGAGTGCACCATTCTCAGAGGAACTGCAGATACTGAAATGATGCGTGGAGTGAAGTGAGCAAGCTCTTTTTCCATCTCCCTGGCGAGAATCGCCCACCTGTCTGCTGAGGCTCCCTCAGCAGACTGAAGCTGACTACTACTGCGCAGCTGCTACAGAATGTGGGCTGCCCATTGTGACACGTGGTCCCATTGTGACACGTGGTCCCATTGTTCCAGGAATAGAACACATCCAAGCATTGTGTTCTATGAATGGCATGATTCCTATCACAGTGTTCCATAGATGGAACACATCCTATTTACTGCAGGCAAGCAGCGCACCTAGCTGCTGCTGCTGCTGCAACTACAAGCCACTAGAATACTGTCTGTCAGACAGGTGGACGTAGGCCGAACATTCAAATAACTCGCCAGATAAATCGTTGCTTTTCCATTTAATTCATATATGAATTAATTCAAAATTGAACAGTAAATTTCAAAGTTGGAATGCCACAAGAGGGGGACAATGTTTCAAAAATGAAACGACATATCATTGCATGAGGGATGTGGTAGGAATTGAATGCTTGAATTAAGACTGGGGAAGTACTGAGGGGAAGGGGCTGCAGGCCTTGTAGCAGGTGGGTGTGCAGAAATGTAGCTATCCAAAGCCAAACACATTACTGCAGCTTGTCACACCTGAACCTACCAAGCAGCAAAGGCCAAGATAGATCGTTATTTTACTGACAGATTGAATACAGTGCAATGCCTCCCATATAGAGGTGAATAAGAGTAGTAGTAGTAGTAGTAGTAGTAGTAGTAGTAGTAGTAGAAGAGTTGGTCAAGCTAAATCAAGGCCAAGGAATTGGAAATGTGCAACTTGGACCAAGAAAAACTAATTACAGAGCAACGACATTTGAAAAAAGCATTCAAATCATGCTTTGAAAACACTACTTGTGTATCCCGATTTCAATTCAATCTGTCTTTGGAAACCGATTAAGAGAGTGAGTGCACCATTCTCAGAGGTACTGCAGATACTGAAATGATGCGTGGAGTGAAGTGAGCAAGCTCTTTTTCCATCTCCCTTGCGAGCATCGCCCACCTGTCTGCTGAGGCTCCCTCAGCAGACTGAAGCTGACTACTACTGCGCAGCTGCTACAGACTGTGGGCTGCCCATTGTGACACGTGGTCCCATTGTGACACGTGGTCCCATTGTTCCAGGAATAGAACACATGCAAGCATTGTGTTCTATGAATGCTGCTGCTGCTGCTGCTGCTACAAGCCACTAGAATACCGTCTGTCAGACAGGTGGACGTAGGCCGAACATTCAAATAACTCGCCAGAGAAATCGTTGCTTTTCCATTTAATTCATATCTGTGTCTCTCCCTCTTTCTTGCACAGGATGAACAGGATAAAGCATTTCCCGCCCACCTGCCCTGTTTATAATCATTGTCCTAAAATGTTTTAATTATTGCTTGTATGATAAATGCTTTATTGTATTTTTGAACTTACCATTGTATATTTTGTTCCAGGTTCAATTTTATCATGGCTATAAAGTGTTAACAGCATTAACCTTCTAAGCCCAATTTAGTGCCGTCTACCAAATTGACAGACACCCATCTATGGGTCTCTCATCCCTCCAGTGTGGCAAAGGATGGGCCATGTATATATGGAGGATACTGGGTCGATACTCTGAAGCTTGCTCTCGTTTGCAATGTCAGTTTTGTATAGTGCTGCTTTCTTTAGAGGATACTTTTATTGATAGATCTATATTTCTATGAGTGCATAAATACTATTATATAAACCCACACAATGAAGGATTTCTTACTATCAGACATTAGGTAGCATTCACACAGGCAGGGCTGTCACCAGGAATTTTGAAGCCCCATATTGGCAAAGTTTTTTGGCCCCCTTGAGATTCTGCCCAGGCTCCACCTCAGGCCCTCCTCCACCCCTTGAACCTTCCACAGTCCTCTGCCCAGTCTTGGAAAAACTCCACTTCTGCATCACGTCCTCACCAATCACACATTAGTAGTTCCCATCGAACACCAGATCACATACAGCCATCAGCTTTTGTTTTTGCCAAAAGATTTTTTAAGCCCCCACCACAAGGAAGACTCTTTTGATCGGGCCCTACTCTATTAAACAGCAAATAGATGAAGCTGCGACTCAAGGAGAAGTCATTATTATGGGGGACTTCAACTACCCTGAAATACATTGGGGAACAGAAACCTGCAGCTCCAGCAAAGGTAATAGGTTTTTGACTACTATGAGAGACAATTACCTTTCACAACTGGTTCAGGACCCAACAAGAGGGGGGGGGCACTGCTAGACCTAATATTAACCAACAGGCCAGACCGCATATCAAATGTAAGGGTTGGGGGTCACTTGGGTAACAGTGATCACAAATTAATAAGTTTTCATGTATCCTTTAATAAGAAGTGTAGTAGAGGGGTTACAAGTAGAGTTGAGCGACTTTTGGTTTTTTAGGGTCGCGTTTCGTTTCGTGAAACCCGACTTTTCCAAAAGTCGGGTCGAGCAAGATCGTCCGATTATAGGGAAAAGTCGGGGTCGTCCCGAAACACGAAACCCAATGTAAGTCAATGGGGAATAAAAGTCGGCAGTGAGAGGAGGACAGGAAACACACCAACAGTGCCCATTTGAATGCCAAAAGCATCAATTCTTCTTACTTAAGCTTGTCAACCTTAATTAACTTCATAATATAAGTTACGCACTGAAAAATGGGTGTTATTTGGCTAAAGTTGTGGGGGGGGAGGGCTGGCTGCAGGTTTTCATGTGCCCTGGGCGAAAGAGCGCCCCTTTAACACATACCACAACTCATCATGCTCCGATACGTCAAAGATAACTCAAAATAACCTGATTTAAAGGCAATACCACAAAAAACACGTGAAAAAAAAAAAAAAAAATATATATTTTTTATATAACAATAATAATGAAATGGTTATAATTCTATTAGTATACCTTTTTCAACGTGTATAAGTGTGTGCCACTGGAAGAATGGTAGACCATTCGAGAAAAGATTTGTAAACCGAATCAAAGAAAAACCCAAATTTTGGTCAAAAAATGTATATAAAAATTAAATAAGATATATGAATAATAAAAAAGTCATAAAACAGATATACGATTAAAATACCTTTATTAAGTAATAGTAATACGAATACATATAAAAAAGATGTGTGCTCAAAAGAATTTTATATATACACCTATATAGGTTAATAAAGCACGGCGTTCCCCATTAATAAATAACTATATTTTATCCCTCTATACATTGGCTCCTTAAAAAAGTGACATAAAATATATGGAGACCATATAGGCTCAAACAAGTGTCTGTGCATAGAACCATGTGGTGATGCAAAACAATCAGCAAGGAGAGAAACCAATGTGATGGTATAAAGTGCAAAAAATGCAAATTCCAAAAATAAATAAATAAAAAAAAAAAGAGTGAGTGTAGGGGAAAGGAGGGAAGAATAGAGGGTATATACCTTGGAGGAACGCTGCTGGATGAGCTACACACGCCCGACGTACGTTTCGGAATGAATCCTTCGTCAGGGGGTCGGAGAGGTCCCTGAGCAGACAATGGCTGAATGTCATCAAGGATTCCCTCCTCCTCTTCCTCCTCATCAACATTGGCTGCAGACGCCTGCTCCTTAAGGTGCGTCAAAGTTTGCATGAGCAGACGCATAAGTGGGATGCTCATGCTTAGGATGGCGTCGTCTGCGCTTACCAGCCGTGTGCATTCCTCAAAACACTGAAGGACTTTACAAAGGTCTTTCAGTTTCGACCACTGCACGCCTGTCAACTCCATGTCTGCTCTCAAAGTGCCTGGCCGTGTATCCTCCCACAAATGCATTATGGCCTGCCTCTGCTCGCACAGCCGCTCCACCATGTGCAGGGTGGAGTTCCACCTTGTTGCAATGTCGATAATGAGGCGGTGGTTGGGAAGGTGGAGCAATCGCTGCAGCTTCTGCATACGAACGGAGTGTACAGGCGACCGGCGGATGTGCGCGCACAGTCTTCGCACCTTCTGGAGCAGGGCTGTTAACTCCGGATAATTTTTGAGGAAGCACTGCACCACCAGGTTCAAGGTGTGAGCCAAGCAAGGTATGTGGCTGAGTTTTGAAAGGGCTATGGCTGCCACAAAATTACGGCCGTTATCACTAACTACCTTGCCTGCCTCAAGATGTACACTGCCCAGCCATGACTCAGTTTGTCGCTTCAAGTACTCGGCCAGCACCTCGGCGGTGTGTCTGTCGCCCAAACACATCATCTGCAACACAGCCTGCTGACGCTTTCCACTAGCTGCTCGATAGGGGGACACATCGTTTGCAACAGTGGCAGCTGCAGATGGAGTGCTCGTACAACTGCGCTCTGTGGACGAGCTTTCGCTTCTGGAGGAGGAGGAGGAGGAGGAGGAGGGTCGAACGCCTACAGCCAACTGTTTCCTATACCGTGGGCTAGGCAGCACTGTCCCACCACCGCTGTCCCCTGTGGACCCTGCATCCACCACATTAACCCAGTGCGCAGTGATGGACACGTAACGGCCCTGGCCATGCCGACTGGACCATGCATCAGTTGTGAGGTGCACCTTTCCGCTCACTGACTGCTTGAGTGCATGGACAATGCGGTCTTTCACATGATGGTGGAGGGCTGGGATGGCTTTGCGAGAGAAGAAGTGGCGACTGGGTAGGTCATAGCGTGGTACTGCATAGGCCATGAGTTCGCGGAAAGCTGTGCTTTCCACCAACCGAAAGGGCATCATCTCAAACGAGATTAGTTTGGCAATGTGGGCGTTCAAACCCAGTGTACGTGGATGAGAGACTGAGTACTTTCTTGACCTACTCATAGTGTCTGGGAGGGTGAGCTGGACTTGAGAGCTGCATATGGTGGAAGTAGCGGTGGACAGGGCGGACTGAGAGAGGGTTGATGATGGTGATGGAGTTGGTGTTCTTTCTGATGGCCTAGAATCAGTCTTTCGTTGATATAACTGTTACGGTTCTAAGTAGGAACCAGAGAGTGGACCCTCTGGGTCGTGGCTCCAGAGCCCCCGAGGGCGAGCGGCCCAGGTGATGACCACCCCCTATACAGGGAGTGTTAGGGGCAGGCCCAAGGGGGGTGAGACCACGACAGCCGGAACCAAAGGGACGACCCAGGGAGTGTACAGAGGGAAAGGCCAAAGGATACTGACTAGAGTAGACCCGGAGCAGGAGGAAACAGAACGTAGGGAACCAGGACCGATCAGGATGGAGCCAGGGCAGGAACGCTGGAAGAAAGAAGGAAGGAAGGTTAGGGGCAACTGACCTAGGGGTACAGACGGAACCCTAGCTAAGGGGCTACCGATGACAGCAGCAGGGAAGGACCCGGCGAGGGTCAGGCACAGAGGCAGCAGAGGGAGCTGAGCAGGGGTCCAGATGGGGCTATGGAGCGGAGAGCAGAGCGCAGACTAGGAGAGAGGGGGGACCTGAGAGTCGGGGCGACGCTGCGCAGGAACGCCAAGCGCCACAGAGAAAGACAAACAGGCGTCTTACCATTCAAGACGCGAGACAGAAATACCCGGTGGGCGCCGCCATGTTGGGGAGGAGCCACCGGGTCACGTGCTCCCAGGATGCCCCGCGGTCAGAAACGAGCGAGTGCGCATGTGCGTGCCTCTGACGCGCCGTGACCCTGCAAAGCCAGACAGGGCACGGCGCGAGGATGAAGGAGGGATGCACCGGGAGGAGGGGGACCCCAGGTGAGCATCGGGGCACGTAATAGTACCCCCTCTCTTACTCCCCTCCTTCTTCAGGCGGGATAGAAACCTTCTCATGATATGAGGAGCATTGATGTTCTCCCGGGGCTCCCATGACCTTTCCTCAGGACCGAATCCTTCCCAATCTACCAGAAAGAAGGTTCTACCTCGGACGGTCCTCTTTGCCAGGATGTCCCTGACATCAAAGACGTCCCCAGCGGAGCTAGGTTGCGGAGCGTGGGACGAGGCTGGCTGAAAGCGATTAAAACACTGAGGGTTTGAGAAGCGAGACATGGAAAGTGTTGGGGATCCGCAGAGAGGCAGGCAATTTTAGTTTATAGGTTACATCATTGATGCGAGCCAAAACCTCAAAGGGGCCAACGTAACGTGGACCTAACTTATAAGAGGGGATTTTAAGTCGGAGGAAGCGCGAGGACAGCCAGACCTTATCGCCTGGATGATAAGGAGGGGTGTCCAGGCGCCTCTTGTCGGCGTATCTTTTCATCCGATCGCTAGCTCTCTCAAGGGACCTTTTAGTCTCCTCCCAAATTTTAGAGAATTCTGAGGACAAGGAGTCCGCCGCCGGCACGCCCGAGGTGGGGGACACGGGAAGGGGAATGCCCGGATGCTGCCCAAAAACTATGAAAAAGGGAGATTTGGAAGAGGACTCGTTGGGGTGATTGTTGTGAGCAAATTCCGCCCAGGGAAGCAGTGAGACCCAGTTACTTTGGTGTGCATTAGAAAAATGTCGAAGATAAGTGGTTAACACCTGATTGATCCGCTCCACTTGGCCGTTGAATTGTGGATGATAGGCGGAGGAGAAATCCAGGACTACCCCCATTGAGCTAGAGAGAGCTCTCCAGAAACGAGAGGTGAATTGAACACCACGGTCAGACACGATGTGCTGGGGAAAACCATGAAGTCGGAAAACATGATGCACGAAGATCTTCGCCAACTCGGGCGCAGAAGGCAGACCAGGTAGCGGGATGAAATGAGCCATTTTGGAAAAACGGTCTACCACCACCAAAATGACAGAGCAGCCGGAAGATGGAGGTAGATCCATGACGAAATCCATGGCGATGTGGCTCCAGGGAACTGATGGAACCGGCAAAGGATGTAAGAGACCAGAGGGTAGCTGTCGTGGAATCTTATTCCGGGCGCAGGATGAGCAAGAAGCGGTAAATTCCAGGACGTCCTGGCGGAGTGAAGGCCACCAATAATGGCGGGAGATGAGGGATAGAGTCCTCTTGGCTCCGACATGCCCGGCGAACTTAGAAGAGTGTCCCCAGTGCAGAACCCTTACTCTGTCATGGTCCAATACCAAGGTCTTGCCTGGTGGTGGGTTGACCAAACTTAGAGGGGCTAGGGTGACGATTTTTGCTGGATCGATGATGTGAGCGGGGCTCTCTTCATCGGTCGGGAGAAATGATCTTGATAGGGCATCAGCTATGATGTTCTTATTACCCGGACGAAAGCGGAGCTCGAAATCAAAGCGTCCAAAAAATAGGGACCATCGGGCTTGCCGGGGATTGAGCCTTTGGGCAGACTGAACATAGGCCAAATTCTTGTGGTCGGTAAATATCGTAAAGGGATGGACAGCTCCTTCGAGAAGGTAACGCCATTCCTCTAAAGCCAGTTTGATTGCCAGTAGTTCCTTGTCCCCAATGGAGTAATTGCGTTCGGGGGGAGAAAAGGCTTTAGAAAAGAACCCACAGGTGACAGTCCGGCCAGAGGAGGTTCTTTGCAGGAGAACCACCCCCGCTCCCACGGAGGATGCGTCGACCTCGAGAATGAAGGGTCTCTCGGCATCAGGACGGTGGAGAACGGGCGCTGTAGCGAATTCTCTCTTCAGAGTTTGAAAGGCGTCTTCTGCCTCGGGAGGCCAGAGGCGGGGATTGGCTCCTTTGCGCACGAGAGCAGAGATGGGCTTGGTTATGGTGGAAAAATGAGGAACGAATTGCCTATAATAGTTAGCAAAGCCGAGAAAGCGTTGAATGGCTTTGAGACCAAGGGGACGGGGCCAGGCCAGGATCGTGGACACTTTCTCGGGATCCATCCTCAACCCAGACTTCGAAACGATATACCCAAGGAACGGCAGAGACGGTTGTTCGAAGGCGCATTTCTCCAACTTGGCAAATAGGTGGTTCTCTCTTAGACGCTGCAACACTTGCCGTACATCTCGTCGATGGGTGGAGAGATCTGGAGAGAAGACAAGAATGTCGTCAAGATAAACCACGACACAGGAGTAAAGGAGATCCCGAAAAATATCGTTAACGAGCTCCTGGAATACCGCTGGTGCGTTACAGAGGCCAAACGGCATCACCAGGTATTCATAGTGACCGTCACGGGTGTTGAATGCGGTCTTCCACTCATCCCCAGCGCAAATTCGGACCAAGTTATAGGCTCCTCGAAGATCAAGTTTGGTAAATATGTGCGCCCCTCTCAGGCGATCAAAGAGTTCGGGGATGAGGGGTAACGGGTACTTGTTCTTAATCGTGATGCTGTTCAGACCTCTGTAATCAATGCACGGGCGGAGCGACCCGTCCTTCTTCTTGACAAAAAAGAAGCCTGCGCCCGCAGGGGAGGAAGACTTCCGTATGAAACCCTTGGCTAAGTTCTCTTGAACGTATTCCGACATGGCTTGCGTCTCTGCCAGCGAGAGCGGATAAATCCTACCCCGCGGAGGAGTGGCTCCAGGGACGAGCTCGATGGGGCAATCATAGGGTCGGTGAGGCGGAAGGTTCTCGGACTCCCTCTTGTCAAAAACATCCGAAAAAGAGCTGTAAGCAACGGGCAACCCGGAGGTTAAGGAGGGGGAAGGAGAACCACCCACGGGACGCAGCGGCAGCAGACACCCAGACCTACAGGACTCCCCTAGCGCAGGATATTACCCTTATGCCAGTCTAAGGTAGGGCCGTGGGCTCGTCAGGGAAGGCTCGCCAGGGAAGGCCTAAAAGGATAGGGTGAGAGATGCTCGCTAGGACATAAAAAGCAATCCTCTCCTTGTGTAGGGCCCCTACCTGGAGTTCTACCTCATGGGTGACCAAGGTAATGGTCTCTTGGAGAGGTTTACCATCCACGGAAGCAAGGATCCGTGGAGTTTCTAAGGTCTTGACCGGGACCGAAAATTTAAGAACCTCTTTGAGCCTAATAAAATTTCCCGCTGCGCCGGAATCCACATAGGCTGCCAGAGAAAAACGTTTTCCACCAATGTGCAACAAGACAGACAGAGTGAGGGGTAGAGAGGTATCATACACACCTAGGGAGGCCTCTCTTACCTGACCTAGGCGGAGGAGTTTTCCGGACGTTCCGGGCAGGTACGGACCAGATGGGAGTCACTACCACAGTAGAAGCAGAGACCGTGAGTGCGTCTTTCCTCCCGGCGTTGTCCAGATACCTTAAGCCGGTCTACTTGCATGGGTTCAGGCATGGAAGCAGAAGCGGATATTCCGGGCCGGAGACAGGGTAGACCGCGAATGGTTGGGGAAGCACGGGGAAGTCTCCTCTCGCGAGCACGTTCCTGGAACCTAAGGTCGATACGTGTGGCTAGCGAAATGAGATCTTCTAAAGCAGTGGGAGTATCCCGCCCAGCTAACTCATCCTTAATTCGACCCGCGAGGCCTCGCCAAAAGGCCCCTACCAAGGCCTCGTTATTCCATCCCAAATCAGAAGACAAGGTTCGGAATCGGATGGCATACTGACCCACGGTTTGGGACCCTTGGTGGAGGTTAAATAAAGATTCCGTAGTAGAGGCCAGGCGACCCGGCTCGTCGAACACTCGACGAAACGTCTCGAAGAAAGTACTTAGCTGGGAGACTACCGGATCATCACGTTCCCAGAGGGGGTTAACCCATGCTAAAGCGTCTCCCTCAAGATGGGAGACAACAAAAGCCACCTTAGCCCGCTCAGTGGGATATTGCAGGGGCAGGAGCTCGAAATGGAGGCGGCATTGATTCAGGAAACCTCGGCACAGCTTGGGATCCCCGTTATAGCGGGGCGGCTTAGCTAAACGGGGTGGCGGGTGAGGCGCCTGGGCTGGAACGGGGGCTGCAGCAGCCGACTGTAAGGAGAGTAGGCGGTCATCTATGGAGGCCATATAACTGAGTATATGGGTCTGGGTATCTCTTTGCTGGGCCAGTTCCTGCTGCAGTCCAGCCAGTTGGGAGGCATTCCCAGGGTCAGAGGACTGGAGCCCGGAAAGACGAGAATCCATGGATTTCATGAAAGCCATGATACGAGTTTGATTCTCCCGCAAAAACAGCAACTCCTTTTGAGCCGCAGCGGCTCCAGCGGGGTCCATGGCCTGTTTGTTCTGTTACGGTTCTAAGTAGGAACCAGAGAGTGGACCCTCTGGGTCGTGGCTCCAGAGCCCCCGAGGGCGAGCGGCCCAGGTGATGACCACCCCATATACAGGGAGTGTTAGGGGCAGGCCCAAGGGGGGTGAGACCACGACAGCCGGAACCAAAGGGACGACCCAGGGAGTGTACAGAGGGAAAGGCCAAAGGATACTGACTAGAGTAGACCCGGAGCAGGAGGAAACAGAACGTAGGGAACCAGGACCGATCAGGATGGAGCCAGGGCAGGAACGCTGGAAGAAAGGAGGAAGGAAGGTTAGGGGGAACTGACCTAGGGGTACAGACGGAACCCTAGCTAAGGGGCTACCGATGACAGCAGCAGGGAAGGACCCGGCGAGGGTCAGGCACAGAGACAGCAGAGGGAGCTGAGAGGGGGTCCAGATGGGGCTATGGAGCGGAGAGCAGAGCGCAGACTAGGAGAGAGGGGGGACCTGAGAGTCGGGGCGACGCTGCGCAGGAACGCTAAGTGCCACAGAGAAAGACAAACAGGCGTCTTACCATTCAAGACGCCAGACAGAAATACCCGGTGGGCGCCGCCATGTTGGGGAGGAGCCACCGGGTCACGTGCTCCCAGGATGCCCCGCGGTCAGAAACGAGCGAGTGCGCATGTGCGTGCCTCTGACGCGCCGTGACCCTGCAAAGCCAGACAGGGCATGGCGCGAGGATGAAGGAGGGATGCACCGGGAGGAGGGGGACCCCAGGTGAGCATCGGGGCACATAATAATAACAGTGGGATTCCCTGACTGCTGTGGCCTTGCAACGACACCTCAACATTTGCTGCTGTGCTAACCGGTGGGCTTACAGTGGGGGAAACAATGTAGCGTTGCTGACTACCTTCGTTGTGATCAGTTGCACATGTGGCAATTGAGGTTTGGTGTTGTGTCCACGCTTGCAAGTGCATGCTGGTTAAATGTCTAAGCATGCAACTGGTATTCAAATTTTTCAGATTTTTCCCTCGGCTAAAGGTCTTTGCGCACTTCTTACAGATAACCTTGGCCTGATCATGAGGATTTTGTTCAAAAAAGTGCCACACTGCACTCTTCCTACTTTGGCAGACATTTTGCGGCCTAGCACGCTGTGATCTTTTGACCCTCTGGACAAGCTGTCCAGCAACTCTTTTGATGTTTGGAACCTGTCTTTGTAGTGCTCCGGGCCTGCCAGATAACAGCTGTTGCGATGTCGATGTCTGCTGTGGATGGTCCTCATCTGAGCTATTGGAAGCAGAACCCTCTTCCCCCAATGGATGCCAATCTGGGTCAACAACTGGGTCATCCATCACCTCCTCTTCTATGTCATGTGCACCTTTCTCTGTGTCACCATGTATGGTGGTATAGTGTGCGGGAAGGGGCACCTGAGTCTCATCAGGGTCAAAATCTGGCTCTGTACACTGCGAGGACAATGTAGTGCTCTGAGTGAATGTACCAGCAGAATCATCCATCAGCGGCTGTGCATCAGTGCACTCCATGTCACATTCATCTTGGCCTGGGTAATTCACCATTTGACTTGATAATCCAGGCATGGTATGTGAAAACAGCTCCATGGAGTAATCAGTAGTATGGCCTGCGTCATCCTTCAATCTTGGTTGGGGTGAAGGACACAAGGAAAGGTGTGGTTCATGAACATGAGCCTCCAATGACGACTCAGTGCTTTTACAACTGAAGAAGAGGAGGCGATAGAGCTGGAGGCTGAGTCAGCAATGTAAGACAAAACTTTTTCCTGATGCTCTGCCTTTAAAAGCGGTTTGCCAACTCCTAGAAAACAAAGCGTTCGAGGCCTTATGTAGCCAGACGATGACGCAGGGTCAGCACCTCCTGCATTCGGTCCTATTTTGCTCTTGCCACTACCATCAGATCCACCACCAACACCATCATTACCAGCTGCCAACCCCCGCCCAATTCCACGGCCTCTTCCACCAGCCTTCCTCATTTTTGGTAGAAATGTAGACAAAATCCAACAAACTATATAGTAATGTAAAACAAGGTACAAGGTGTCTATAGGACAGGGGAGATTTAGAATTTCTGCACACACTTGTGGACAGTGGACACTTTTGGATTGTGTGAGGCCCACTGATATCTGAGCGCTATGTGACACGCTCGATGGCACAGCTGCCTGTGACCAAAGTGACGAGAGGATAATGGAGATTTTGAATCTCTGCGTACACTTTTGGACACTGGACACTTGTAGATTGTGTGAGGCCCACTGATATCTGAGCGCTATGTGACACGCTCGATGGCACAGCTGCCTGTGACCAAAGTGATGAGAGGATAATGGAGATTTTGAATCTCTGCGTACACTTTTGGACACTGGACACTTGTAGATTGTGTGAGGCCCACTGATATCTGAGCGCTATGTGACACGCTCGATGGCACAGCTGCCTGTGACCAAAGTGACGAGAGGATAATGGAGATTTTGAATCTCTGCGTACACTTTTGGACACTGGACACTTGTGGATTGTGTGAGGCCCACTGATATCTGAGCGCTATGTGACCAAAGTGACGAGAGGATAATGGAGATTTTGAATCTCTGCGTACACTTTTGGACACTGGACACTTGTGGATTGTGTGAGGCCCACTGATATCTGAGCGCTATGTGACACGCTCGATGGCACAGCTGCCTGTGACCAAAGTGACGAGAGGATAATGGAGATTTTGAATCTCTGCGTACACTTTTGGACACTGGACACTTGTGGATTGTGTGAGGCCCACTGATATCTGAGCGCTATGTGACACGCTCGATGGCACAGCTGCCTGTGACCAAAGTGACGAGAGGATAATGGAGATTTTGAATCTCTGCGTACACTTTTGGACACTGGACACTTGTGGATTGTGTGAGGCCCACTGATATCTGAGCGCTATGTGACACGCTCGATGGCACAGCTGCCTGTGACCAAAGTGACGAGAGGATAATGGAGATTTTGAATCTCTGCGTACACTTTTGGACACTGGACACTTGTGGATTGTGTGAGGCCCACTGATATCTGAGCGCTATGTGACACGCTCGATGGCACAGCTGCCTGTGACCAAAGTGACGAGAGGATAATGGAGATTTTGAATCTCTGCGTACACTTTTGGACACTGGACACTTGTAGATTGTGTGAGGCCCACTGATATCTGAGCGCTATGTGACACGCTCGATGGCACAGCTGCCTGTGACCAAAGTGACGAGAGGATAATGGAGATTTTGAATCTCTGCGTACACTTTTGGACACTGGACACTTGTAGATTGTGTGAGGCCCACTGATATCTGAGCGCTATGTGACACGCTCGATGGCACAGCTGCCTGTGACCAAAGTGACGAGAGGATAATGGAGATTTTGAATCTCTGCGTACACTTTTGGACACTGGACACTTGTGGATTGTGTGAGGCCCACTGATATCTGAGCGCTATGTGACACGCTCGATGGCACAGCTGCCTGTGACCAAAGTGACGAGAGGATAATGGAGATTTTGAATCTCTGCGTACACTTTTGGACACTGGACACTTGTGGATTGTGTGAGGCCCACTGATATCTGAGCGCTATGTGACCAAAGTGACGAGAGGATAATGGAGATTTTGAATCTCTGCGTACACTTTTGGACACTGGACACTTGTGGATTGTGTGAGGCCCACTGATATCTGAGCGCTATGTGACACGCTCGATGGCACAGCTGCCTGTGACCAAAGTGACGAGAGGATAATGGAGATTTTGAATCTCTGCGTACACTTTTGGACACTGGACACTTGTGGATTGTGTGAGGCCCACTGATATCTGAGCGCTATGTGACACGCTCGATGGCACAGCTGCCTGTGACCAAAGTGACGAGAGGATAATGGAGATTTTGAATCTCTGCGTACACTTTTGGACACTGGACACTTGTGGATTGTGTGAGGCCCACTGATATCTGAGCGCTATGTGACACGCTCGATGGCACAGCTGCCTGTGACCAAAGTGACGAGAGGATAATGGAGATTTTGAATCTCTGCGTACACTTTTGGACACTGGACACTTGTGGATTGTGTGAGGCCCACTGATATCTGAGCGCTATGTGACACGCTCGATGGCACAGCTGCCTGTGACCAAAGTGACGAGAGGATAATGGAGATTTTGAATCTCTGCGTACACTTTTGGACACTGGACACTTGTAGATTGTGTGAGGCCCACTGATATCTGAGCGCTATGTGACACGCTCGATGGCACAGCTGCCTGTGACCAAAGTGACGAGAGGATAATGGAGATTTTGAATCTCTGCGTACACTTTTGGACACTGGACACTTGTAGATTGTGTGAGGCCCACTGATATCTGAGCGCTATGTGACACGCTCGATGGCACAGCTGCCTGTGACCAAAGTGACGAGAGGATAATGGAGATTTTGAATCTCTGCGTACACTTTTGGACACTGGACACTTGTGGATTGTGTGAGGCCCACTGATATCTGAGCGCTATGTGACACGCTCGATGGCACAGCTGCCTGTGACCAAAGTGACGAGAGGATAATGGAGATTTTGAATCTCTGCGTACACTTTTGGACACTGGACACTTGTGGATTGTGTGAGGCCCACTGATATCTGAGCGCTATGTGACACGCTCGATGGCACAGCTGCCTGTGACCAAAGTGACGAGAGGATAATGGAGATTTTGAATATCTGCGTACACTTTTGGACACTGGACACTTGTGGATTGTGTGAGGCCCACTGATATCTGAGCGCTATGTGACACGCTCGATGGCACAGCTGCCTGTGACGAAAGTGACGAGAGGATAATGGAGATTTTGAATCTCTGCGTACACTTTTGGACACTGGACACTTGTGGATTGTGTGAGGCCCACTGATATCTGAGCGCTATGTGACACGCTCGATGGCACAGCTGCCTGTGACCAAAGTGACGAGAGGATAATGGAGATTTTGAATCTCTGCGTACACTTTTGGACACTGGACACTTGTAGATTGTGTGAGGCCCACTGATATCTGAGCGCTATGTGACACGCTCGATGGCACAGCTGCCTGTGACCAAAGTGACGAGAGGATAATGGAGATTTTGAATCTCTGCGTACACTTTTGGACACTGGACACTTGTAGATTGTGTGAGGCCCACTGATATCTGAGCGCTATGTGACACGCTCGATGGCACAGCTGCCTGTGACCAAAGTGACGAGAGGATAATGGAGATTTTGAATCTCTGCGTACACTTTTGGACACTGGACACTTGTAGATTGTGTGAGGCCCACTGATATCTGAGCGCTATGTGACACGCTCGATGGCACAGCTGCCTGTGACCAAAGTGACGAGAGGATAATGGAGATTTTGAATCTCTGCGTACACTTTTGGACACTGGACACTTGTGGATTGTGTGAGGCCCACTGATATCTGAGCGCTATGTGACACGCTCGATGGCACAGCTGCCTGTGACCAAAGTGACGAGAGGATAATGGAGATTTTGAATCTCTGCGTACACTTTTGGACACTGGACACTTGTGGATTGTGTGAGGCCCACTGATATCTGAGCGCTATGTGACACGCTCGATGGCACAGCTGCCTGTGACCAAAGTGACGAGAGGATAATGGAGATTTTGAATATCTGCGTACACTTTTGGACACTGGACACTTGTGGATTGTGTGAGGCCCACTGATATCTGAGCGCTATGTGACACGCTCGATGGCACAGCTGCCTGTGACCAAAGTGACGAGAGGATAATGGAGATTTTGAATCTCTGCGTACACTTTTGGACACTGGACACTTGTGGATTGTGTGAGGCCCACTGATATCTGAGCGCTATGTGACACGCTCGATGGCACAGCTGCCTGTGACCAAAGTGACGAGAGGATAATGGAGATTTTGAATCTCTGCGTACACTTTTGGACACTGGACACTTGTAGATTGTGTGAGGCCCACTGATATCTGAGCGCTATGTGACACGCTCGATGGCACAGCTGCCTGTGACCAAAGTGACGAGAGGATAATGGAGATTTTGAATCTCTGCGTACACTTTTGGACACTGGACACTTGTGGATTGTGTGAGGCCCACTGATATCTGAGCGCTATGTGACACGCTCGATGGCACAGCTGCCTGTGACCAAAGTAACGAGAGGATAATGGAGATTTTGAATCTCTGCGTACACTTTTGGACACTGGACACTTGTGGATTGTGTGAGGCCCACTGATATCTGAGCGCTATGTGACACGCTCGATGGCACAGCTGTGACAAAAGTGACTAGAGGATAAGGGAGATTGGATTGCTTTTAAAAAAGCAGTTTGCAAAGCAGTGGGTAAACAGCAATGCCAGCGTGTCAGGAAGCCTTAAAAGGCAGCCCAACAACCAATACCACTGATACACCACAATATAGCCTCCCCTTGCACTGCACACACAGTGACTTGTGTGTTGTGCAGGCCAAATCGCTAGCAGCAGAAGCAGTTTTTTTGTCTTCTTCCCTGCCTAACGCTCTCCCTACAGAATCAGCAGCAACCTCCCCCTATACTAAGATCGGCAGAAGTAAGATGGCGGTCGGCGTGCACGCCCTTTTATACCCCCTGTGACGCCCACCAAAGCAAGCCAATCACTTGCATGCCCTTCTGAAAGATGGTGGTGACCCGTGCCTAGGTCATCACGTTGCCCACAGTGTCCGTGGATCCTGATTGGCTGAAAAAGAGCGCAAAACAAACTTTTGAAACGCGACTTTGGCGCGTAAGTCGCCGACCTCGTGGCCGACCTCATTCTAGGGTCGGGTTTCGTTTCATGAAACCCGACTTTGCCAAAAGTCGGCGACTTTTGAATTTTTTCGACCCGTTTCGCTCAACTCTAGTTACAAGGTCACTAAACTTCAGGATAGCAAATTTCCAACGGATGAGAGATGATCTTGGTGGAATTAACTGGGACGATATCCTGAGACATAAAAATACACAAAGAAAATGGGAGACGTTTATTAGCATCCTGAATAGGACCTGTGCACAATATATACCGTATGGGAATAAACATGCGAGAAATAGGAAGAATCCACTATGGCTAAATAGAGCTGTAAGGGGCGCAATAAGGGACAAAAATAAAGCATTTAGCGAATTAAAGCAAATAGGTAGTGATGAAGTATTAACTAAATACAGAAGATTAAATAAATTCTGTAAAAAGCAAATCAAGACAGCAAAGATTGAGACAGAGAGACTCATTGCCAGAGAAAGTAAAAATAATCCCAAAATATTCTTTAACTACATAAATAGTAAGAAACTTAAAAATGATAGTGTTGGCCCCCTTAAAAATAGTCTGGGTGAAATGGTGGATGAGGATGAGGAAAAAGCCAATATGCTAAATGACTTTTTTTCAACAGTGTTTACACAAGAAAATCCCATGACGGATAACATGATCAGGGATAAAAATTCTCTGTTAAATGTCACCTGCTTAACCCAGCAGGAAGTACGGCGGCGTCTAAAAATCACTAAAATTGACAAATCCCCGGGCCCGGATGGGATACACCTCCGAGTACTGCAGGAATTAAGCACAGTAATAGATAGACCATTATTTTTAATCTTTAAAGATTCCATAATAACAGGGTCTGTACCACAGGACTGGCGTATAGCAAATGTGGTGCCAATATTCAAAAAGGGGACAAAAACTGAACTTGGAAATTATAGGCCAGTAAGTTTAACCTCAACTGTGGGTAAAATCCTGGAGGGTTTTCTAAAAGATACTATACTGGAGTATCTGGAGAAGAATAACCTCATGACCCAATATCAACATGGGTTTACAAGGGACAGTTCCTGTCAGACTAATCTGATAAGCTTTTATGAAGAGGTAAGTTCCGGACTGGACCAAGGGAATGCAGTGGATGTGGTGTACATGGACTTTTCAAAAGCTTTTGATACGGTGCCACACAAAAGGTTGATACATAAAATGAGAACAATGGGGATAGGGGAAAATATGTGTAGGTGGTTTAAGAGCTGGCTCAGGGATAGGAAACAAAGGGTGGTTATTAATGGAGCACACTCAGACTGGGTCACGGTTAGCAGTGGGGTACCACAGGGGTCAGTTTTGGGCCCGCTTCTTTTTAACATATTTATTAATGACCTTGTAGGGGGCATAGAGAGTAGAATTTCAATATTTGCAGATGACACTAAACTCTGCAGGGTAATCAATACAGAGGAGGACAATTTTATATTACAGGAGGATTTATGTAAACTAGAAGCTTGGGCTGATAAATGGCAAATGAGCTTTAATGGGGATAAATGTAAGGTCATGCACTTGGGTAGAACGAGCAAGATGTATAATTATGTGCTTAATTGTAAAACTCTGGGCAAAACAATCACTGAAAAAGACCTGGGTGTATGGGTGGACGACAAACTCACATTTAGCGGCCAGTGTCAGGAAGCTGCTGCAAAGGCAAATAAAATAATGGGATGCATTAAAAGAGGCATAGATGCTCATGAGGAGAACATAATTTTACCTCTATATAAGTCACTAGTGCGACCACACTTAGAATACTGTGTACAGTTCTGGTCTCCGGTATATAAGAAAGACATAGCTGAACTGGAGCGGGTGCAGAGAAGAGCGACCAAGGTTATTAGGGAACTAGGGGGTCTGCAATACCAAGACAGGTTATTACATTTGGGGTTATTTAGTTTGGAGAATCGAAGGCTTAGGGGTGATCTTATTACAATGTATAAATATATGCGGGGACAAACCAAGAGCTTTCTAATGATATTTTTACTCTTAGACCTGTGACGGGGACAAGGGGGTATCCTCTACGTCTGGAGGAAAGAAGGTTTAAGCATACTCACAGACGCGGATTCTTTACTGTAAGAGCAGTGAGACTATGGAACTCTCTGCCATATGATGTTGTAATGAGTGATTCCCTACTAAAATTTAAGAATGGACTGGATGCCTTTCTTGAAAAGTATAATATTACAGGGTATATACACTAGTTTCCTTAATATTGCGTTGATCCAGGGAGCAAGTCTGATTGCCGTATGTGGAGTCAGGAAGGAATTTTTTTCCCCAATGTGAAGCTTACTTGTTGCCACATGGGTTTTTTTTGCCTTCCTCTGGATCAACATGTTAGGGCAAGTTAGGATAGGATATGGGTTGAACTAGATGGACTTAAAGTCTCCCTTCAACCTTAATAACTATGTTACTATGTTACTATGTTACATGCATGCAACATGCATACTACATATATACTATATATACTACATGTAACATACATACTACATACATGCTACATTCATGCTACATACATACAACATATATACTACATGCATGCAACATGCATACTACATATATACTATATATACTACATGTAACAGACATACTACATACATGCACTACATGCATGCAACATACATACTACATACCACATGCATGCAACATGCATACTACATATATACTGCATATATACTACATGCATGCAACATACATACAGTGGGGAAAAAAAGTATTTAGTCAGTCAGCAATAGTGCAAGTTCCACCACTTAAAAAGATGAGAGGCGTCTGTAATTTACATCATAGGTAGACCTCAACTATGGGAGACAAACTGAGAAAAAAAAATCCAGAAAATCACATTGTCTGTTTTTTTTTCATTTTATTTGCATATTATGGTGGAAAATAAGTATTTGGTCAGAAACAAAATTTCATCTCAATACTTTGTGATATATCCTTTGTTGGCAATGACAGAGGTCAAACGTTTTCTGTAAGTCTTCACAAGGTTGCCACACACTGTTGTTGGTATGTTGGCTCATTCCTCCATGCAGATCTCCTCTAGAGCAGTGATGTTTTTGGCTTTTCGCTTGGCAACACGGACTTTCAACTCCCTCCAAAGGTTTTCTATAGGGTTGAGATCTGGAGACTGGCTAGGCCACTCCAGGACCTTGAAATGCTTCTTACGAAGCCACTCCTTCGTTGCCCTGGCAGTGTGCTTTGGATCATTGTCATGTTGAAAGACCCAGCCACGTTTCATCTTCAATGCCCTTGCTGATGGAAGGAGGTTTGCATGCAAAATCTCACGATACATGGCCCCATTCATTCTTTCATGTACCCGGATCAGTCGTCCTGGCCCCTTTGCAGAGAAACAGCCCCAAAGCATGATGTTTCCACCACCATGGTTTACAGTAGGTATGGTGTTTGATGGATGCAACTCAGTATTCTTTTTCCTCCAAACACGACAAGTTGTGTTTCTACCAAACAGTTCCAGTTTGGTTTCATCAGACCATAGGACATTCTCCCAAAACTCCTCTGGATCATCCAAATGCTCTCTAGCAAACTTCAGACGGGCCCGGACATGTACAGGCTTAAGCAGTGGGACACGTCTGGCACTGCAGGATCTGAGTCCATGGTGGCGTAGTGTGTTACTTATGGTAGGCCTTGTTACATTGGTCCCAGCTCTCTGCAGTTCATTCACTAGGTCCCCCCGCGTGGTTCTGGGATTTTTGCTCACCGTTCTTGTGATCATTCTGACCCCACGGGGTGGGATTTTGCGTGGAGCACCAGATCGAGGGAGATTATCAGTGGTCTTGTATGTCTTCCATTTTCTAATTATTGCTCCCACAGTTGATTTCTTCACTCCAAGCTGGTTGTCTATTGCAGATTCAGTCTTCCCAGCCTGGTGCAGGGCTACAATTTTGTTTCTGGTGTCCTTTGACAGCTCTTTGGTCTTCACCATAGTGGAGTTTGGAGTCAGACTGTTTGAGGGTGTGCACAGGTGTCTTTTTATACTGATAACAAGTTTAAACAGGTGCCATTACTACAGGTAATGAGTGGAGGAAAGAGGAGACTCTTAAAGAAGAAGTTACAGGTCTGTGAGAGCCAGAAATCTTGATTGCTTGTTTCTGACCAAATACTTATTTTCCACCATAATATGCAAATAAAATGAAAAAAAAACAGAAAATGTGATTTTCTGGATTTTTTTTTTCTCAGTTTGTCTCCCATAGTTGAGGTCTACCTATGATGTAAATTACAGACGCCTCTCATCTTTTTAAGTGGTGGAACTTGCACTATTGCTGACTGACTAAATACTTTTTTTCCCCACTGTATATACTACATACAATACATACATATAGACATACAGTACATATAACATAGAGTACATACTTACCGTCACTTGTCACTTTGATCCCCGAAGCCATTGTCGTCTAAGGAATAAATATCAAAATAAAAATACACCAATATACTTACCCCGATCCGCAGAAGTCCACGAGGGTCCCACGTCCATCTTGCGTGGAGAACAGCAGCATCAGCTGATGCTACCGTTCTCTACCAGCTCCAGGAATACAATGACGGAAGGTAGGTATCCTTCCGCACTGTATTCCTCCACCACTGTAAAAAAAAAGTCCCTAGTCTCACTTCATGCCATTGCTGCGTGGGAATTTCCCACGCAGCAATGGCATAAAGTGAGACTAGGAGACTAGGGACTTTTTGTTTTTAAAGTGGTGGAGGAATACAGTGCAGAAGGATACCTACCTTCCGTCATTGTATTCCTGGAGCTGGTAGAGAACGGTAGCATCAGCTGATGCTGCTGTTCTCCACGCAAGATGGACGTGGGACCCTCGTGGACTTCTGCGGATCGGGGTAAGTATATTGGTTTTTTTTATTTTGATATTTATCCCTCAGGTGACAATGGCTTCAGGGATCAAAGTGACAAGTGACGGTGAGTATGTACTCTATGTTATATGTACTGTATGTCTATATGTATGTATTGTATGTAGTATATATGTATGTTGCATGCATGTAGTATATATGTAGTATGTATGTTACATGTAGTATATATAGTATATATGTAGTATGCATGTTGCATGCATGTAGTATATATGTTGTATGTATGTTGCATGCATGTAGTATATATGTATTATGTATGTAGTATGTATGTAGCATGTATGTAGTATGCATGTTGCATGTAGTATATATGTAGTATGTATGTTACATGTAGTATATATAGTATATATGTAGTATGCATGTTGCATGTATGTAGTATATATGTTGTATGTATGTTGCATGCATGTAGTATATATGTATTATATATGTAGTATGTATGTAGCATGTATGTAGTATGTAGCATGCATGTAGTATGTAGCATGTATGTAGTATGTATGTTACATGCAGTATATATGTAGTATGTATGTTACATGTAGTATATATGTAGTATGTATGTTGCATGCATGTAGTATATATGTAATATGTATGTAGCATGTATGTAGTATGTAGCATGTATGTAGCAGGCATGTAGTATGTAGCATGTATGTAGTATGTATGTTACATGTAGTATATATGTAGTATGCATGTTGTATGTATGTAGCATGTATGTAGCATGTAAATTTTTTTTTTTTTTTTACATTCAACACATTAGCCGGTTGATGGGACTACTACTGTCCCATCATTGGCTAATGTGTCAATCACTGTCATGGTAGCAGGCATCGCCCGATGGGACTTGTAGTCCCATCGGACGATGCCTGCACAGACCACCGGCAGGCCGGCACAGCCCCCCGGCAGGCCGGCACAGCCCCCCGGCAGGCCGGCACAGACCACCGGAGCCTGCACAGACCCCCCGGCAGGCCGGTACAGACCACCGGAGCCTGCACAGACCCCCCGGCAGGCCGGCACAGCCCCCCGAAAGGCCCATACAGACCCCAGAGAGGCTGTACAAGGCAAAAATAGGGTTTTTCTTATTCCGATACCGGAAGTCCCATAGACTTGAATGGGACTTACGGTATCGGAATCGGCGATACCCGATATTTTTTTTAGATCGGCCGATACCATCCGATCCGATACTTTTAAGTATCGGGCGGTATCGCTCAACACTAGTCGTCTCATTTTTGAAACATTGTCCCCCTCTTGTGGCCTTCCAACTTTGAAATTTACTGTTCAATTTTGAATTAATTCATATATGAATTAAATGGAAAAGCAACGATTTATCTGGCGAGTTATTTGAATGTTCGGCCTACGTCCACCTGTCTGACAGACGGTATTCTAGTGGCTTGTAGCAACAGCAGCAGCAGCAGCTAGGTGCGCTGCTTGCCTGCAGTAAATAGGATGTGTTCCATCCATGGAACACTGTAATAGGAATCATGCCATTCATAGAACACAATGCTTGGATGTGTTCTATTCCTGGAACAATGGGACCACGTGTCACAATGGGACCACATGTCACAATGGGCAGCCCACAGTCTGTAGCAGCTGCGCAGGAGTAGTCAGCTTCAGTCTGCTGAGGGAGCCTCAGCAGACAGGTGGGCGATGCTCACCAGGGAGATGGAAAAAGAGCTTGCTCACTTCACTCCACGCATCATTTCAGTATCTGCAGTTCCTCTGAGAATGGTGCACTCACTCTCTTAAGCAGTTTCCAAAGACAGATTGAATTGAAATCGGGATACACAAGTAGTGTTTTCAAAGCATGATTTGAATGCTTTTTTCAAATGTCGTTGCTCTGTAATTAGTTTTTCTTGGTCCAAGTTGCACATTTCCAATTCCTTAGCCTTGATTTAACTTGACCAACTCTTCTACTACTACTACTACTACTACTACTACTACTACTACTACTACTACTACTACCACTACTACTACTACTACTACTCTTATTCACCTCTATATGGGAGGCATTGCACTGTATTCAATCTGTCAGTAAAATAACGATCTATCTTGGCCTTTGCTGCTTGGTAGGTACAGGTGTGACAAGCTGCAGTAATGTGTTTGGCTTTGGATAGCTACATTTCCGCACACCCACCTGCTACAAGGCCTGCAGCCCCTTCCCCTCAGTACTTCCCCAGTCTTAATTCAAGCATTCAATTCCTACCACATCCCTCATGCAATGATATGTCGTTTCATTTTCGAAACATTGTCCCCCTCTTGTGGCCTTCCAACTTTGAAATTTACTGTTCAATTTTGAATTCATATATGAATTAAATGGAAAAGCAACGATTTATCTGGCGAGTTATTTGAATGTTCGGCCTACGTCCACCTGTCTGACAGACGGTATTCTATTGGCTTGTAGCAGCAGCAGCAGCTAGGTGCGCTGCTTGCCTGCAGTAAATAGGATGTGTTCCATCCATGGAACACTGTGATAGGAATCATGCCATTCATAGAACACAGTGCTTGGATGTGTTCTATTCCTGGAACAATGGGACCACGTGTCACAATGGGACCACATGTCACAATAGGCAGCCCACAGTCTGTAGCAGCTGCGCAGTAGTAGTCAGCTTCAGTCTGCTGAGGGAGCCTCAGCAGACAGGTGGGCGATGCTCGCCAGGGAGATGGAAAAAGAGCTTGCTCACTTCACTACACGCATCATTTCAGTATCTGCAGTTCCTATGAGAATGGTGCACTCACTCTCTTAAGCGGTTTCCAAAGACAGATTGAATTGAAATCGGGATACACAAGTAGTGTTTTCAAAGCATGATTTGAATGCTTTTTTCAAATGTCGTTGCTCTGTAATTAGTTTTACTTGGTCCAAGTATGCACATTTCCAATTCCTTAGCCTTGATTTAACTTGACCAACTCTTCTACTACCACTACTACTACTACTACTCTTATTCACCTCTATATGGGAGGCATTGCACTGTATTCAATCTGTCAGTAAAAAAACGATCTATCTTGGCCTTTGCTGCTTGGTAGGTATAGGTGTGACAAGCTGCAGTAATGTGTTTGGCTTTGGATAGCTACATTTCTGCACACCCACCTGCTACAAGGCCTGCAGCCCCTTCCCCTCAGTACTTCCCCAGTCTTAATTCAAGCATTCAATTCCTACCACATCCCTCATGCAATGATGTGTCGTTTCATTTTTGAAACATTGTCCCCCTCTTGTGGCCTTCCAACTTTGAAATTTACTGTTCAATTTTGAATTAATTCATATATGAATTAAATGGAAAAGCAACGATTTATCTGGCGAGTTATTTGAATGTTTGGCCTACGTCCACCTGTCTGACAGACGGTATTCTAGTGGCTTGTAGCAGTAGCAGCAGCAGCACTGGCCAGCACTCTGTTCGTTCTCAGGCCCCTTTGCGCTGAATCTCCTAGCTCCGCTTACTTTAGGTTCCTCTGCTGCTCTCTTCCTGGGTGCGCTCCTCTGGCTGTCCTGTTTTCCCTGCCTTCTCTCCAGTCGTGCTACCTCCCTGTGTACTCCTCGTCCGTGCCTTCTCTTACCCTCTTTCTCTTTTACAGCCTCCAGCCACTACCTGCTTCGTACCCCTCCAGGTCTCTGCGTCCTTCAGGCTCCTATCACTGTACTCCCGTTCCGCTGCTCCGCTTACTCTCTCATATAGTTCCCTGGTGCTCACCCAGTCGTCCCTTTGGCTCCGGCTGTCACGGTTCCATCCCTTGTGGGCCTGCCCCTAACACTCCCTGTATAGGGGGTGGCTCCACCTGGTCCAGCTCGTCCGCAGGGGCTCTGGAGCCGCGACCCAGAGGGTCCACTCAGTGTTGCCATCTGTAACACACTCCGTAACAGATACACAGGCCATGGACCCCGCTGGAGTCACGGCTACTCAGAAGGAGTTACTTTTCTTACGCGAGAACCAAACGCGCATCATGTCCTTCATGAAATCAATGGACGCGCGTCTCTCCGCTCTCCAAACTGCCGAGCCTGGTAATGCGGCCCAGCTGGCTATCTTACAGCAAGAGTTAGCGCAGCAGCGGGACGCACAAAGTCACATCCTCAGCTACATGGCTTCAGTTGATGGCCGCTTACTTGCACTCCAGGCGGCCGCAGCCGCTCCTCCTCCCGTTGCTGGTACCCATCCCCTTCCACGGTTGGCCAAACCACCCCGCTATAACGGTGACGCAAAACTATGCCAAGGCTTCCTGAATCAGTGTCGCCTCTACTTCGAGTTGCAGCCTCAAGCCTACCCCACGGATCGCTCTAGAGTGGCCTTCATAATCTCCCACCTCGAGGGGGACGCCTTGGCGTGGGTAAATCCCCTCTGGGAGCGTGATGACCCCCTGGTTGCCCATTTGTCAAATTTTTTGGACACGTTTCGCCGCGTATTCGACGAGCCAGGTCGTCTCGCCTCCACCACCGAATCTCTGTTCAGTTTATGTCAGGGGTCCCTAACCGTGGGGCAGTATGCCATCCAATTCCGGACACTATCGTCCGATTTGGGTTGGAACAATGAGGCTTTGGTAGGAGCCTTCTGGAGGGGACTTTCGGGTCGGATAAAAGACGAGTTGGCAGGCCGCGACACTCCCACGGCTCTTGAGGATCTAATCTCGTTGGCTACCCGAATTAATCAGCGGTTCCAGGAACGAACTAGGGAGAGAAGACTCACGCGCCCGTTGCCATCTCCTCGCAGACCACACAGTCCTCAGTCTAGGGCTTTTCCCTCTGCATCTGGACCCGAGCCTATGCAAGTAGATCGCTTGAGACTCTCCGAGCAACGGCGCAAGGAGAGAAGTTCTCACGGCTTATGTTTCTACTGTGGTAGCGGGTCTCATTTGCTCCGTGCCTGCCCGGATCGTCCGGAAAACTTCTCCGCCTAGGTCAGGTAAGAGAGGCCTCCCTAGGTGTGCATGATTCCTCTCAACCCCTTTCTCTATCTGTCCTATTGCATGTGGGTGGCAAGCGGGTCTCCTTGGCGGCCTACGTGGATTCTGGCGCCGCTGGGAATTTTATTAGACTTGATGTAGTCTCCAAATTTTCGGTTCCTGTAAAGGCTCTCGAGAACCCCCAAGTCCTTGCATCCGTAGACGGTAATCCCTTGCAAGAGACCGTCAAGTTAGTTACTCACGAGGTCGAGCTTCAAATTGGCGCCTTGCACAAGGAGAGAATCTCGTTTTTTGTTTTAGCCGGTATCTCTCATCCTATTCTCCTTGGTCTTCCCTGGTTGCGACTCCATGAACCCACTTTGGATTGGCATAATGGTAATGTTTTGTGCTGGGGGACTCTTGTCAGTCTCGGTGTCTGCAGCCGGTGCATCCCGTAGGTGTTCCCCGTCTTCTCCCTGGTCCCTCTAGTTTGCTGCCCGCATATCGGGCCTATGCGGATGTCTTCGACAAGAAAGAAGCTGAAGTTCTTCCACCTCACCGACCGTATGACTGCCCTATCGAGCTCATTCCTGGTGCCACTCCTCCCCGCGGCAGAAATTTTCCTCTTTCTTTAGCCGAGACGCAGGCTATGTCGGAGTACATCCAAGAGAACTTAGCTAAAGGCTTCATTCGAAAATCGTCCTCGCCTGCTGGTGCCGGCTTCTTTTTTGTGAAGAAGAAGGATGGGACTCTTCGTCCGTGTATTGATTATCGAGGCCTTAACCGCATCACGGTAAAAAACAAGTACCCACTTCCATTGATTCCTGAGCTCTTCGATCGCTTGAGAGGAGCACGAGTCTTCACCAAGCTGGATCTGCGAGGAGCCTACAATCTGGTTCGTATACGGTCCGGGGATGAATGGAAGACCGCATTCAACACGCGGGACGGACATTACGAATACTTAGTGATGCCATTTGGACTCTGCAACGCTCCGGCAGTTTTCCAAGAACTCGTCAACGACATCTTTCGAGATCTCCTCTACGTCTGTGTAGTAGTCTATTTGGACGACATCTTGATCTTCTCTCCCGACTTGTCTACCCATCGCCGAGATGTCCGTCAGGTCCTACATCTTCTAAGGGAGAATTACTTGTTCGCTAAGTTGGAGAAGTGCCTTTTTGAGCAGTCCTCGCTACCGTTCCTTGGCTACATCGTTTCGAGCACTGGCTTGGAGATGGATCCTGAAAAGGTCTCGGCCGTTCTCAAGTGGCCACGTCCCCAAGGAGTGAAGGCAATCCAGCGTTTTTTGGGCTTCGCCAATTTTTACAGGCAATTCGTTCCACACTTTTCCTCCCTAGTCAAGCCTATCTCTGCTCTCACTCGCAAAGGGGTAAATCCCCACTCCTGGCCGCGGGAGGCTGAAGCCGCTTTTAAAGAGTTAAAGCGAGATTTCACTAAAGCCCCAGTACTCCACCGTCCAGACGCCAGTCGGCCATTTCTTCTGGAGGTTGATGCCTCGTCTGTGGGTGCAGGAGCCGTAATTCTACAAAAAACCTCCTCTGGACGGATGGTCACTTGTGGGTTCTTCTCCAAGGTTTTCTCCCCTCCAGAACGTAATTACGCTATCGGAGACAGAGAACTACTGGCCATTAAACTCGCCCTTGAGGAGTGGCGCTACCTTCTGGAAGGAGCTGTCCATCCGTTTACCATATTCATGGATCATAAGAACTTGGCTTATGTTCAGACCGCCCAAAGGCTCAACCCGCGTCAAGCTAGATGGTCCTTGTTCTTCGAGCGCTTTGATTTCCAGCTCCACTTCCAGCCAGGAAATAGGAACGTCAAGGCTGACGCCCTGTCTCGATCCTTTTCGCCTGTGGACAGTGAAGATGACCCAGCACACATCATCAATCCAGCTAAGATTATCGCTGTGGCTCCCCTAAGCGTACTTTCTCCACCACCCGGTAAGACCTTCGTTCCGGGTAGGGACAAGGCTAGGGTCTTACGCTGGGGGCACTCATCTAAATTTTCCGGACACGCTGGAATAAAGAAGACTCTCTATCTCGTCTCTCGACATTATTGGTTGCCATCGCTTCGCCAAGACGTCCTGGACTTCATCGCCTCCTGTCCTTCGTGTGCCAGAAACAAGGTTCCTCGATCCCGACCTTATGGGCTCCTACACCCATTACCCATACCCACGACTCCTTGGACCCACATAGCTATGGACTTCATCACTGATCTGCCAGAGTCCTCGAGGTGTTCGGCTATCTTAGTGGTCGTGGATCGGTTTTCAAAAATGGCTCACTTTGTTCCCTTGTCTGGTCTGCCTTCTGCCCCCGAGTTGGCGAAGATTTTCTTGCTCCATGTCTTCCGTCTCCATGGCTTTCCCCAGCACATTGTCTCGGACAGAGGTGTCCAATTCACCTCTCGATTCTGGCAAGCTCTCTGCGGATTGATGGGGATTACTCTGGATTTTTCTTCGGCCTATCATCCCCAGTCCAACGGACAAGTGGAACGGGTCAATCAAGTCCTAACTTCGTACCTCCGGCATTTTTCTAACGCGCACCAAGATGACTGGGTTTCTCTTCTTCCTTGGGCCGAATTCTCGTACAATAACCACCCCAGTGAAGCCTCTACCAAGTCCCCTTTTTTTGTGGTTTTTGGTCAACATCCTGGCATTCTCCTTCCCGTTTCCCCCACCTCGGGTGTACCGGCAGCGGATGCTGTGTCGCTAGATTTCTCCCAGATTTGGAGGGACACCAGGGAGGCCCTTGAGAAGGCCGGTCGCAAAATGAAGGATTACGCCGATAAGAGACGTTTAGATGCTCCCCCGTACTCCCCTGGGGAGAGGGTCTGGCTTTCCTCATGGCATATCAGATTAAAGGTTCCTTCTTATAAGTTGGGTCCACGTTTCATCGGTCCTTTTGAGATTTTGGGGCGCGTCAATGACGTGGCCTACAAACTAAAGTTGCCTGCATCACTAAGAATTCCCAATGTTTTTCATGTATCCCTCCTCAAGCCTGCGGTATTTAATCACTACCACTCAACCGCTCCGCAAAATTTCCAACCCAGCAGTTCTGATAATATCTTTGAGGTTAAGGATATACTCGCCACTAAGACGGTTAGAGGTCGAACTTTGTTTTTGGTCGATTGGAAGGGATTCGGTCCTGAGGAGAGATCCTGGGAACCTCTGGAAAACATTAATGCTCCTCGGATCATGAAACTATTTCTCGACAACCTTAGGAGAGGAGGGAGTAGAGGGAGGGGTACTGTCACAGCCGCCGCTGAGACTTACCCGCAGGGTCCTGTGCGCACCTCCCGGCGCGCACCCGCTCCCCTGTGCGTCCCCGCTGCTGACCTCCGGCCTCCCCGACGTCGCTCACACACTCCCCTGGCCGGAGCTCTGACGGCGTCATGTGACGCGGTGGCCCCGCCCCCAACGTGGCGGCGCCCATCGCCTATTTCTGCCAGGCGTCTCTCCAGGTAAGACGCCTGTGTATCGTTCCCGGGCTGCTGTCCTTCTGGCCAGCACTCTGTTCGTTCTCAGGCCCCTCTGCGCTGCATCTCCTAGCTCCGCTTACTTTAGGTTCCTCTGCTGCTCTCTTCCTGGGTGCGCTCCTCTGGCTGTCCTGTTTTCCCTGCCTTCTCTCCAGTCGTGCTACCTCCCTGTGTACTCCTCGTCCGTGCCTTCTCTTACCCTCTTTCTCTTTTACAGCCTCCAGCCACTACCTACTTCGCACCCCTCCAGGTCCCTGCGTCCTTCAGGCTCCTATCACTGTACTCACGTTCCGCTGCTCCGCTGACTCTCTCACATAGTTCCCTGGTGCTCACCCAGTCGTCCCTTTGGCTCCGGCTGTCGCGGTTCCATCCCTTGTGGGCCTGCCCCTAACACTCCCTGTATAGGGGTGGCTCCACCTGGTCCAGCTCGTCCGCAGGGGCTCTGGAGCCGCGACCCAGAGGGTCCACTCCGTGTTGCCATCCGTAACACACTCCGTAACAACATCCTATTTACTGCAGACAAGCAGCGCACCTAGCTGCTGCTGCTGCTGCAGCTGCTGCTACAAGCCACTAGAATACCGTCTGTCAGACAGGTGGACGTAGGCCGAACATTCAAATAACTCGCCAGATAAATCGTTGCTTTTCCATTTAATTCATATATGAATTAATTCAAAATTGAACAGTAAATTTCAAAGTTGGAAGGCCACAAGAGGGGGACAATGTTTCAAAAATGAAATGACATATCATTGCATGAGGGATGTGGTAGGAATTGAATGCTTGAATTAAGACTGGGGAAGTACTGAGGGGAAGGGGCTGCAGGCCTTGTAGCAGGTGGGTGTGCAGAAATGTAGCTATCCAAAGCCAAACACATTACTGCAGCTTGTCACACCTGTACCTACCAAGCAGCAAAGGCCAATATAGATCGTTATTTTACTGACAGATTGAATACAGTGCAATGCCTCCCATATAGAGGTGAATAAGAGTAGTAGTAGTAGTAGTAGTAGTAGAAGAGTTGGTCAAGTTAAATCAAGGCTAAGGAATTGGAAATGTGCAACTTGGACCAAGAAAAACTAATTACAGAGCAACGACATTTGAAAAAAGCATTCAATTTATGCTTTGAAAACACTACTTGTGTATCCCGATTTCAATTCAATCTGTCTTTGGAAACCGCTTAAGAGTGAGTGCACCATTCTCAGAAGAACTGCAGATACTGAAATGATGCGTGGAGTGAAGTGAGCAAGCTATTTTTCCATCTCCCTGGCGAGCATCGCCCACCTGTCTGCTGAGGCTCCCTCAGCAGACTGAAGCTGACTACTACTGTGCAGCTGCTACAGACTGTGGGCTGCCCATTGTGACACGTGGTCCCATTGTGACACGTGGTCCCATTGTTCCAGGAATAGAACACATCCAAGCACTGTGTTCTATGAATGACATGATTCCTATCACAGTGTTCCATGGATGGAACGCATCCTATTTACTGCAGGCAAGCAGCGCACCTAGCTGCTGCTGCTGCTACAAGCCAATAGAATACCGTCTGTCAGACAGGTGGACGTAGGCCGAACATTCAAATAACTCGCCAGATAAATCGTTGCTTTTCCATTTAATTCATATATGAATTAATTCAAAATTGAACAGTAAATTTCAAAGTTGGAAGGCCACAAGAGGGGGACAATGTTTCAAAAATGAGACGACTAGTGTTGAGCGATACCGCCCGATACTTAAAAGTATCGGATCGGATTGTATCGGCCGATCTAAAAAAAATATCGGGTATCGCCGATTCCGATACCGTAAGTCCCATTCAAGTCTATGGGACTTCCGGTATCGGAATAAGAAAAACCCTATTTTTGCCTTGTACAGCCTCTCTGGGGTCTGTATGGGCCTTTCGGGGGGCTGTGCCGGCCTGCCGGGGGGTCTGTGCAGGCTCCGGTGGTCTGTGCCGGCCTGCCGGGGGGTCTGTGCAGGCTCCGGTGGTCTGTGCCGGCCTGCCGGGGGGTCTGTGCAGGCTCCGGTGGTCTGTGCAGGCATCGTCCGATGGGACTACAAGTCCCATCGGGCGATGCCTGCTACCATGACAGTGATTGACACATTAGCCAATGATGGGACAGTAGTAGTCCCATCAACCGGCTAATGTGTTGAATGTAAAAAAAAAAAAAAAAATTACATGCTACATACATGCTACATACATACAACATGCATACTACATATATACTACATGTAACATACATACTACATACATGCTACATACTACATGCCTGCTACATACATGCTACATACTACATACATGCTACATACATATTACATATATACTACATGCATGCAACATACATACTACATATATACTACATGTAACATAATACTATATATACTGCATGTAACATACATACTACATACATGCTACATACTACATGCATGCTACATACTACATACATGCTACATACATACTACATATATAATACATATATACTACATGCATGCAACATACATACAACATATATACTACATACATGCAACATGCATACTACATATATACTATATATACTACATGTAACATACATACTACATATATACTACATGCAACATGCATACTACATACATGCTACATACATACTACATACATAATACATATATACTACATGCGTGCAACATACATACAACATATATACTACATGCATGCAACATGCATACTACATATATACTATATATACTACATGTAACATACATACTACATATATACTACATGCATGCAACATACATATATACTACATACAATACATACATATAGACATACAGTACATATAACATAGAGTACATACTCACCGTCACTTGTCACTTTGATCCCTGAAGCCATTGTCACCTGAGGGATAAATATCAAAATAAAAAAACACCAATATACTTACCCCGATCCGCAGAAGTCCACGAGGGTCCCACGTCCATCTTGCGTGGAGAACAGCAGCATCAGCTGATGCTACCGTTCTCTACCAGCTCCAGGAATACAATGACGGAAGGTAGGTATCCTTCTGCACTGTATTCCTCCACCACTTTAAAAACAAAAAGTCCCTAGTCTCCTAGTCTCACTTTATGCCATTGCTGCGTGGGAAATTCCCACGCAGCAATGGCATAAAGTGAGACTAGGGACTTTTTTTTACAGTGGTGGAGGAATACAGTGCGGAAGGATACCTACCTTCCGTCATTGTATTCCTGGAGCTGGTAGAGAACGGTAGCATCAGCTGATGCTGCTGTTCTCCACGCAAGATGGACGTGGGACCCTCGTGGACTTCTGCGGATCGGGGTAAGTATATTGGTGTATTTTTATTTTGATATTTATTCCTTAGACGACAATGGCTTCGGGGATCAAAGTGACAAGTGACGGTAAGTATGTACTCTATGTTATATGTACTGTATGTCTATATGTATGTATTGTATGTAGTATATACAGTGGGGAAAAAAAGTATTTAGTCAGTCAGCAATAGTGCATCATAGGTAGACCTCAACATCATAGGTAGACCTCAACTATGGGAGACAAACTGAGAAAAAAAAAATCCAGAAAATCACATTTTCTGTTTTTTTTTTCATTTTATTTGCATATTATGGTGGAAAATAAGTATTTGGTCAGAAACAAGCAATCAAGATTTCTGGCTCTCACAGACCTGTAACTTCTTCTTTAAGAGTCTCCTCTTTCCTCCACTCATTACCTGTAGTAATGGCACCTGTTTAAACTTGTTATCAGTATAAAAAGACACCTGTGCACACCCTCAAACAGTCTGACTCCAAACTCCACTATGGTGAAGACCAAAGAGCTGTCAAAGGACACCAGAAACAAAATTGTAGCCCTGCACCAGGCTGGGAAGACTGAATCTGCAATAGACAACCAGCTTGGAGTGAAGAAATCAACTGTGGGAGCAATAATTAGAAAATGGAAGACATACAAGACCACTGATAATCTCCCTCGATCTGGTGCTCCACGCAAAATCCCACCCCGTGGGGTCAGAATGATCACAAGAACGGTGAGCAAAAATCCCAGAACCACGCGGGGGGACCTAGTGAATGAACTGCAGAGAGCTGGGACCAATGTAACAAGGCCTACCATAAGTAACACACTACGCCACCATGGACTCAGATCCTGCAGTGCCAGACGTGTCCCACTGCTTAAGCCTGTACATGTCCGGGCCCGTCTGAAGTTTGCTAGAGAGCATTTGGATGATCCAGAGGAGTTTTGGGAGAATGTCCTATGGTCTGATGAAACCAAACTGGAACTGTTTGGTAGAAACACAACTTGTCGTGTTTGGAGGAAAAAGAATACTGAGTTGCATCCATCAAACACCATACCTACTGTAAAGCATGGTGGTGGAAACATCATGCTTTGGGGCTGTTTCTCTACAAAGGGGCCAGGACGACTGATCCGGGTACATGAAAGAATGAATGGGGCCATGTATCGTGAGATTTTGCGTGCAAACCTCTTTCCATCAGCAAGGGCATTGAAGATGAAACGTGGCTGGGTCTTTCAACATGACAATGATCCAAAGCACACTGCCAGGGCAACGAAGGAGTGGCTTCGTAAGAAGCATTTCAAGGTCCTGGAGTGGCCTAGCCAGTCTCCAGATCTCAACCCTATAGAAAACCTTTGGAGGGAGTTGAAAGTCCGTGTTGCCAAGCGAAAAGCCAAAAACATCACTGCTCTAGAGGAGATCTGCATGGAGGAATGAGCCAACATACTAACAACAGTGTGTGGCAACCTTGTGAAGACTTACAGAAAACGTTTGACCTCTGTCATTGCCAACAAAGGATATATCACAAAGTATTGAGATGAAATTTTGTTTCTGACCAAATACTTATTTTCCACCATAATATGCAAATAAAATGAAAAAAAAACAGACAATGTGATTTTCTGGATTTTTTTTTCTCAGTTTGTCTCCCATAGTTGAGGTCTACCTATGATGTAAATTACAGACGCCTCTCATCTTTTTAAGTGGTGGAACTTGCACTATTGCTGACTGACTAAATACTTTTTTTCCCCACTGTATGTATGTTGCATGCATGTAGTATATATGCAGTATATATGTAGTATGCATGTTGCATGCATGTGGTATGTAGTATGTATGTTGCATGCATGTAGTGCATGTATGTAGTATGTATGTTACATGTAGTATATATAGTATATACCGTATATACTCGAGTATAAGCCGACCCGAGTATAAGCCGACCCCCCTAATTTTGCCACAAAAAACTGGGAAAACTTATTGACTCGAGTATAAGCCTAGGGTGGGAAATGCTCCATAGATTATTCCCCCATAAGAAGCTCCATAGATTATTCCCCCATATACTGCCCCCATAAGAAGCTCCATAGATTGTTCCCCCATATGCTGCCCCCATTAGAAGCTCCATATTGTTCCCCTATATACTGCCCCCATTAGAAGCTCCATATTGTTCCCCCATATACTGCCCCCATTAGAAGCTACATATTGTTCCCCCATATACTGCCCCCATTAGAAGCTCCATATTGTTCCCCCATATGCTGCCCCCATTAGAAGCTCCATATTGTTCCCCCATATGCTGCCCCCATTAGAAGCTCCATATTGTTCCCCCATATACTGCCCCCATTAGAAGCTCCATATTGTTCCCCCATATGCTGCCCCCATTAGAAGCTCCATATTGTACCCCCATATACTGCCCCCATTAGAAGCTCCATACTGTTCCCCCATATACTGCCCCCATTAGAAGCTCCTTAAGATTATTCCCCCATATGCTGCCACTGCTGCAGCATGTAAAAATAAAAAAAATGACATACTCACCTCTCCGTCGCTGGGTGTCAGATTCTCACCTGTCCTGCGTCCATGGCTGCTCACCGCTATCTGCCACGTCATCAGTCAGTGACGTCCAGACTGCAGGGGGCGCGGTGCGCACTAATCACGTCACCGCGCCCTCTGCTGTCTCAAGTCACTGACCGATGACAGACAGCAGCAAGCAGCGATGGACACAGGACAGGTGAGTATCGCTATACTTACCCGTCCTGACGCTGTGTCTTGAGCCCCCAGCTTCTCCACGCTCTCTCTTCCTGCCTTCAGCGGTCAAGTGGTGCCACTCATTAATATGCGCATATTCATGAGTTTTAATGAGCGGCACCACGTGACCGCTGAAGGCAGGAAGAGAGAGCACGGGGAGAAGCTGGGGGCTCAAGACACAGCGTCAGGACGGGTAAGTATGACCTGACACCCCCGCCCCCCTCCCCCTCTGACCCCCCGGTGTATATGACTCGAATATAAGCCGAGAGGGGGACTTTGAGCCCAAAAAAACGGGCTGAAAATCTCGGTTTATATTCGAGTATATACGGTATGTAGTATGCATGTTGCATGCATGTAGTATATATGTTGTATGTATGTAGCATGAATGTAGCATGTATGTAGTATGTATGTTACATGTAGTGTATATAGTATATATGTAGTATGCATGTTGCATGCATGTAACATAGTAACATAGTAACATAGTTATTAAGGTTGAAGGGAGACTTTAAGTCCATCTAGTTCAACCTATATCCTATCCTAACTTGCCCTAACATGTTGATCCAGAGGAAGGCAAAAAAAAACCCATGTGGCAACAAGTAAGCTTCACATTGGGGAAAAAAATTCCTTCCTGACTCCACATACGGCAATCAGACTTGCTCCCTGGATCAACGCAATATTAAGGAAACTAGTGTATATACCCTGTAATATTATACTTTTCAAGAAAGGCATCCAGTCCATTCTTAAATTTTAGTAGGGAATCACTCATTACATCATATGGCAGAGAGTTCCATAGTCTCACTGCTCTTACAGTAAAGAATCCGTGTCTGTGAGTATGCTTAAACCTTCTTTCCTCCAGACGTAGAGGATGCCCCCTTGTCCCCGTCACAGGTCTAAGAGTAAAAAGATCATTAGAAAGCTCTTGGTTTGTCCCCGCATATATTTATACATTGTAATAAGATCACCCCTAAGCCTTCGATTCTCCAAACTAAATAACCCCAAATGTAATAACCTGTCTTGGTATTGCAGACCCCCTAGTTCCCTAATAACCTTGGTCGCTCTTCTCTGCACCCGCTCCAGTTCAGCTATGTCTTTCTTATATACCGGAGACCAGAACTGTACACAGTATTCTAAGTGTGGTCGCACTAGTGACTTATATAGAGGTAAAATTATGTTCTCCTCATGAGCATCTATGCCTCTTTTAATGCATCCCATTATTTTATTTGCCTTTGCAGCAGCTGCCTGACACTGGCCGCTAAATGTGAGTTTGTCGTCCACCCATACACCCAGGTCTTTTTCAGTGATTGTTTTGCCCAGAGTTTTACAATTAAGCACATAATTATACATCTTGCTCGTTCTACCCAAGTGCATGACCTTACATTTATCCCCATTAAAGCTCATTTGCCATTTATCAGCCCAAGCTTCTAGTTTACATAAATCCTCCTGTAATATAAAATTGTCCTCCTCTGTATTGATTACCCTGCAGAGTTTAGTGTCATCTGCAAATATTGAAATTCTACTCTCTATGCCCCCTACAAGGTCATTAATAAATATGTTAAAAAGAAGCGGGCCCAAAACTGACCCCTGTGGTACCCCACTGCTAACCCAGTCTGAGTGTGCTCCATTAATAACCACCCTTTGTTTCCTATCCCTGAGCCAGCTCTTAAACCACCTACACATATTTTCCCCTATCCCCATTGTTCTCATTTTATGTATCAACCTTTTGTGTGGCACCGTATCAAAAGCTTTTGAAAAGTCCATGTACACCACATCCACTGCATTCCCTTGGTCCAGTCCGGAACTTACCTCTTCATAAAAGCTTATCAGATTAGTCTGACAGGAACTGTCCCTTGTAAACCCATGTTGATATTGGGTCATGAGGTTATTCTTCTCCAGATACTCCAGTATAGTATCTTTTAGAAAACCCTCCATGATTTTACCCACAGTTGAGGTTAAACTTACTGGCCTATAATTTCCAAGTTCAGTTTTTGTCCCCTTTTTGAATATTGGCACCACATTTGCTATACGCCAGTCCTGTGGTACAGACCCTGTTATTATGGAATCTTTAAAGATTAAAAATAATGGTCTATGACTGTGCTTAATTCCTGCAGTACTCGGAGGTGTATCCCATCCGGGCCCGGGGATTTGTCAATTTTAGTGATTTTTAGACGCCGCCGTACTTCCTGCTGGGTTAAGCAGGTGACATTTAACAGAGAATTTTTATCCCTGATCATGTTATCCGTCATGGGATTTTCTTGTGTAAACACTGTTGAAAAAAAGTCATTTAGCATATTGGCTTTTTCCTCATCCTCATCCACCATTTCACCCAGACTATTTTTAAGGGGGCCAACACTATCATTTTTAAGTTTCTTACTATTTATGTAGTTAAAGAATATTTTGGGATTATTTTTACTTTCTCTGGCAATGAGTCTCTCTGTCCCAATCTTTGCTGTCTTGATTTGCTTTTTACAGAATTTATTTAATCTTCTGTATTTAGTTAATACTTCATCACTACCTATTTGCTTTAATTCGCTAAATGCTTTATTTTTGTCCCTTATTGCGCCCCTTACAGCTCTATTTAGCCATAGTGGTTTCTTCCTATTTCTCGCATGTTTATTCCCATACGGTATATATTGTGCACAGGTCCTATTCAGGATGCTAATAAACGTCTCCCATTTTCTTTGTGTATTTTTATGTCTCAGGATATCGTCCCAGTTAATTCCACCAAGATCATCTCTCATCCGTTGGAAATTTGCTATCCTGAAGTTTAGTGACCTTGTAACTAGAGTTGAGCGAAACGGGTCGAAAAAATTCAAAAGTCGCCGACTTTTGGCAAAGTCGGGTTTCATGAAACGAAACCCGACCCTAGGATGAGGTCGGCCACGAGGTCGGCGACTTAAGCGCCAAAGTCGCGTTTCAAAAGTTTGTTTTGCGCTCTTTTTCAGCCAATCAGGATCCACGGACACTGTGGGCAACGTGATGACCTAGGCACGGGTCACCACCATCTTTCAGAAGGGCATGCAAGTGATTGGCTTGCTTTGGTGGGCGTCACAGGGGGTATAAAAGGGCGTGCACGCCGACCGCCATCTTACTTCTGCCGATCTTAGTATAGGGAGAGGTTGCTGCTGATTCTGTAGGGAGAGCGTTAGGCAGGGAAGAAGACAAAAAAAATGCTTCTGCTGCTAGCGATTTGGCCTGCACAACACACAAGTCACTGTGTGTGCAGTGCAAGGGGAGGCTATATTGTGGTGTATCAGTGGTATTGGTTGTTGGGCTGCCTTTTAAGGCTTCCTGACACGCTGGCATTGCTGTTTACCCACTGCTCTGCAAACTGCTTTTTTAAAAGCAATCCAATCTCCCTTATCCTCTAGTCACTTTTGTCACAGCTGTGCCATCGAGCGTGTCACATAGCGCTCAGATATCAGTGGGCCTCACACAATCCACAAGTGTCCAGTGTCCAAAAGTGTACGCAGAGATTCAAAATCTCCATTATCCTCTCGTCACTTTGGTCACAGGCAGCTGTGCCATCGAGCGTGTCACATAGCGCTCAGATATCAGTGGGCCTCACACAATCCACAAGTGTCCAGTGTCCAAAAGTGTATGCAGAGATTCAAAATCTCCATTATCCTCTCGTCACCTTGGTCACAGGCAGCTGTGCCATCGAGCGTGTCACATAGCGCTCAGATATCAGTGGGCCTCACACAATCTACAAGTGTCCAGTGTCCAAAAGTGTACGCAGAGATTCAAAATCTCCATTATCCTCTCGTCACTTTGGTCACAGGCAGCTGTGCCATCGAGCGTGTCACATAGCGCTCAGATATCAGTGGGCCTCACACAATCCACAAGTGTCCAGTGTCCAAAAGTGTACGCAGAGATTCAAAATCTCCATTATCCTCTCGTCACTTTGGTCACAGGCAGCTGTGCCATCGAGCATGTCACATAGCGCTCAGATATCAGTGGGCCTCACACAATCCACAAGTGTCCAGTGTCCAAAAGTGTACGCAGAGATTCAAAATCTCCATTATCCTCTCGTCACTTTGGTCACAGGCAGCTGTGCCATCGAGCGTGTCACATAGCGCTCAGATATCAGTGGGCCTCACACAATCCAAAAGTGTCCACTGTCCACAAGTGTGTGCAGAAATTCTAAATCTCCCCTGTCCTAGAGACACCTTGTACCTTGTTTTACATTACTATATAGTTTGTTGGATTTTGTCTACATTTCTACCAAAAATGAGGAAGGCTGGTGGAAGAGGCCGTGGAATTGGGTGGGGGTTGGCAGCTGGTAATGATGGTGTTGGTGGTGGATCTGATGGTAGTGGCAAGAGCAAAATAGGACCGAATGCAGGAGGTGCTGACCCTGCGTCATCGTCTGGCTACATAAGGCCTCGAACGCTTAGTTTTCTAGGAGTTGGCAAACCGCTTTTAAAGGCAGAGCATCAGGAAAAAGTTTTGTCTTACATTGCTGACTCAGCCTCCAGCTCTATCGCCTCCTCTTCTTCAGTTGTAAAAAGTAAAAGCACTGAGTCGTCATTGGAGGCTCATGTTCATGAACCACACCTTTCCTTGTGTCCTTCACCCCAACCAAGATTGAAGGATGACGCAGGCCATACTACTGATTACTCCATGGAGCTGTTTTCACATACCATGCCTGGATTATCAGGTCAAATGGTGAATTACCCAGGCCAAGATGAATCTGACATGGAGTGCACTGATGCACAGCCGCTGATGGATGATTCTGCTGGTACATTCACTCAGAGCACTACATTGTCCTCGCAGTGTACAGAGCCAGATTTTGACCCTGATGAGACTCAGGTGCCCCTTCCCGCACACTATACCACCATACACGGTGACACAGAGAAAGGTGCACATGACATAGAAGAGGAGGTGATGGATGACCCAGTTGTTGACCCAGATTGGCATCCATTGGGGGAAGAGCGTGCTGCTTCCAATAGCTCAGATGAGGACCATCCACAGCAGACATCGACATCGCAACAGCTGTTATCTGGCAGGCCCGGAGCACTCCAAAGACAGGTTCCAAACATCAAAAGAGTTGCTGGACAGCTTGTCCAGAGGGTCAAAAGATCACAGCGTGCTAGGCCGCAAAATGTCTGCCAAAGTAGGAAGAGTGCAGTGTGGCACTTTTTTGAACAAAATCCTCATGATCAGGCCAAGGTTATCTGTAAGAAGTGTGCAAAGACCTTTAGCCGAGGGAAAAATCTGAAAAATTTGAATACCAGTTGCATGCTTAGACATTTAACCAGCATGCACTTGCAAGCGTGGACACAACACCAAACCTCAAGTGCCACATGTGCAACTGATCACAACGAAGGTAGTCAGCAACGCTACATTGTTTCCCCCACTGTAAGCCCACCGGTTAGCACAGCAGCAAATGTTGAGGTGTCGTTGAAAGGCCACAGCAGTAAGGGAATCCCACTGTTATTATTACGTGCCCCGATGCTCACCTGGGGTCCCCCTCCTCCCGGTGCATCCCTCCTTCATCCTCGCGCCGTGCCCTGTCTGGCTTTTCAGGGTCACGGCGCGTCAGAGGCACGCACATGCGCACTCGCTCGTTTCTGACCGCGGGGCATCCTGGGAGCACGTGACCCGGTGGCTCCTCCCCAACATGGCGGCGCCCACCGGGTATTTCTGTCTGGCGTCTTGAATGGTAAGACGCCTGTTTGTCTTTCTCTGTGGCGCTTAGCGTTCCTGCGCAGCGTCGCCCCGACTCTCAGGTCCCCCCTCTCTCCTAGTCTGCGCTCTGCTCTCCGCTCCATAGCCCCATCTGGACCCCCGCTCAGCTCCCTCTGCTGCCTCTGTGCCTGACCCTCGCCAGGTCCTTCCCTGCTGCTGTCATCGGTAGCCCCTTAGCTAGGGTTCCGTCTGTACCCCTAGGTCAGTTCCCCCTAACCTTCCTTCCTTCTTTCTTCCAGCGTTCCTGCCCTGGCTCCATCCTGATCGGTCCTGGTTCCCTACGTTCTGTTTCCTCCTGCTCCGGGTCTACTCTAGTCAGTATCCTTTGGCCTTTCCCTCTGTACACTCCCTGGGTCGTCCCTTTGGTTCCGGATTTCGTGGTCTCACCCCCCTTGGGCCTGCTCCTAACACTCCCTGTATAGGGGGTGGTCATCACCTGGGCCGCTCGGCCTCGGCGGCTCTGGAGCCACGACCCAGAGGGTCCACTCTCTGGTTCCTACTTAGAACCGTAACAGAACAAACAGGCCATGGACCCCGCTGGAGCCGCTGCGGCTCAAAAGGAGTTGCTGTTTTTGCGGGAGAATCAAACTCGTATCATGGCTTTCATGAAATCCATGGATTCTCGTCTTTCCGGGCTCCAGTCCTCTGACCCTGGGAATGCCTCCCAACTGGCTGGACTGCAGCAGGAACTGGCCCAGCAAAGAGATACCCAGACCCATATACTCAGTTATATGGCCTCCATAGATGACCGCCTACTCTCCTTACAGTCGGCTGCTGCAGCCCCGTTCCAGCCCAGGCGCCTCACCCGCCACCCCGTTTAGCTAAGCCGCCCCGCTATAACGGGGATCCCAAGCTGTGCCGAGGTTTCCTGAATCAATGCCGCCTCCATTTCGAGCTCCTGCCCCTGCAATATCCCACTGAGCGGGCTAAGGTGGCTTTTGTTGTCTCCCATCTTGAGGGAGACGCTTTAGCGTGGGTTAACCCCCTCTGGGAACGTGATGATCCGGTAGTCTCCCAGCTAAGTACTTTCTTCGAGACGTTTCGTCGAGTGTTCGACGAGCCGGGTCGCCTGGCCTCTACTACGGAATCTTTATTTAACCTCCACCAAGGGTCCCAAACCGTGGGTCAGTATGCCATCCGATTCCGAACCTTGTCTTCTGATTTGGGATGGAATAACGAGGCCTTGGTAGGGGCCTTTTGGCGAGGCCTCGCGGGTCGAATTAAGGATGAGTTAGCTGGGCGGGATACTCCCACTGCTTTAGAAGATCTCATTTCGCTAGCCACACGTATCGACCTTAGGTTCCAGGAACGTGCTCGCGAGAGGAGACTTCCCCGTGCTTCCCCAACCATCCGCGGTCTACCCTGTCTCCGGCCCGGAATATCCGCTTCTGCTTCCATGCCTGAACCCATGCAAGTAGACCGGCTTAAGGTATCTGGACAACGCCGGGAGGAAAGACGCACTCACGGTCTCTGCTTCTACTGTGGTAGTGACTCCCATCTGGTCCGTACCTGCCCGGAACGTCCGGAAAACTCCTCCGCCTAGGTCAGGTAAGAGAGGCCTCCCTAGGTGTGTATGATACCTCTCTACCCCTCACTCTGTCTGTCTTGTTGCACGTTGGTGGAAAACATTTTTCTCTGGCAGCCTATGTGGATTCCGGCGCAGCGGGAAATTTTATTAGGCTCAAAGAGGTTCTTAAATTTTCGGTCCCGGTCAAGACCTTAGAAACTCCACGGATCCTTGCTTCCGTGGACGGTAAACCTCTCCAAGAGACCATTACCTTGGTCACCCATGAGGTAGAACTCCAGGTAGGGGCCCTACACAAGGAGAGGATTGCTTTTTATGTCCTAGCGAGCATCTCTCACCCTATCCTTTTAGGCCTTCCCTGGCTACGAGCCCACGGCCCTACCTTAGACTGGCATAAGGGTAATATCCTGCGCTGGGGGGAGTCCTGTAGGTCTGGGTGTCTGCTGCCGGTGCGTCCCGTGGGTGGTTCTCCTTCCCCCTCCTTAACCTCCGGGTTGCCCGTTGCTTACAGCTCTTTTTCGGATGTTTTTGACAAGAGGGAGTCCGAGAACCTTCCGCCTCACCGACCCTATGATTGCCCCATCGAGCTCGTCCCTGGAGCCACCCCTCCGCGGGGTAGGATTTATCCGCTCTCGCCGGCAGAGACGCAAGCCATGTCGGAATACATTCAAGAGAACTTAGCCAAGGGTTTCATACGGAAGTCTTCCTCCCCTGCGGGCGCAGGCTTCTTTTTTGTCAAGAAGAAGGACGGGTCGCTCCGCCCGTGCATTGATTACAGAGGTCTGAACAGCATCACGATTAAGAACAAGTACCCGTTACCCCTCATCCCCGAACTCTTTGATCGCCTGAGAGGGGCGCACATATTTACCAAACTTGATCTTCGAGGAGCCTATAACTTGGTCCGAATTTGCGCTGGGGATGAGTGGAAGACCGCATTCAACACCCGTGACGGTCACTATGAATACCTGGTGATGCCGTTTGGCCTCTGTAACGCACCAGCGGTATTCCAGGAGCTCGTTAACGATATTTTTCGGGATCTCCTTTACTCCTGTGTCGTGGTTTATCTTGACGACATTCTTGTCTTCTCTCCAGATCTCTCCACCCATCGACGAGATGTACGGCAAGTGTTGCAGCGTCTAAGAGAGAACCACCTATTTGCCAAGTTGGAGAAATGCGCCTTCGAACAACCGTCTCTGCCGTTCCTTGGGTATATCGTTTCGAAGTCTGGGTTGAGGATGGATCCCGAGAAAGTGTCCACGATCCTGGCCTGGCCCCAGTCCCCTTGGTCTCAAAGCCATTCAACGCTTTCTCGGCTTTGCTAACTATTATAGGCAATTCGTTCCTCATTTTTCCACCATAACCAAGCCCATCTCTGCTCTCGTGCGCAAAGGAGCCAATCCCCGCCTCTGGCCTCCCGAGGCAGAAGACGCCTTTCAAACTCTGAAGAGAGAATTCGCTACAGCGCCCGTTCTCCACCATCCTGATGCCGAGAGACCCTTCATTCTCGAGGTCGACGCATCCTCCGTGGGAGCGGGGGCGGTTCTCCTGCAAAGAACCTCCTCTGGCCGGACTGTCACCTGTGGGTTCTTTTCTAAAGCCTTTTCTCCCCCCGAACGCAATTACTCCATTGGGGACAAGGAACTACTGGCAATCAAACTGGCTTTAGAGGAATGGCGTTACCTTCTCGAAGGAGCTGTCCATCCCTTTACGATATTTACCGACCACAAGAATTTGGCCTATGTTCAGTCTGCCCAAAGGCTCAATCCCCGGCAAGCCCGATGGTCCCTATTTTTTGGACGCTTTGATTTCGAGCTCCGCTTTCGTCCGGGTAATAAGAACATCATAGCTGATGCCCTATCAAGATCATTTCTCCCGACCGATAAAGAGGAGAGCCCCGCTCACATCATCGATCCAGCAAAAATCGTCACCCTAGCCCCTCTAAGTTTGGTCAACCCACCACCAGGCAAGACCTTGGTATTGGACCATGACAGAGTAAGGGTTCTGCACTGGGGACACTCTTCTAAGTTCGCCGGGCATGTTGGAGCCAAGAGGACTCTATCCCTCATCTCCCGCCATTATTGGTGGCCTTCACTCCGCCAGGACGTCCTGGAATTTACCGCTTCTTGCTCTTCCTGCGCCTGGAATAAGATTCCACGACAGCTACCCTCTGGTCTCTTACATCCTTTGCCGGTTCCATCAGTTCCCTGGAGCCACATCGCCATGGATTTCGTCACGGATCTACCTCCATCTTCCGGCTGCTCTGTCATTTTGGTGGTGGTAGACCGTTTTTCCAAAATGGCTCATTTCATCCCGCTACCTGGTCTGCCTTCTGCGCCCGAGTTGGCGAAGATCTTCGTGCATCATGATTTCCGACTTCATGGTTTTCCCCAGCACATCGTGTCTGACCGTGGTGTTCAATTCACCTCTCGTTTCTGGAGAGCTCTCTCTAGCTCAATGGGGGTAGTCCTGGATTTCTCCTCCGCCTATCATCCACAATCCAATGGCCAAGTGGAGCGGATCAATCAGGTGTTAACCACTTATCTTCGACATTTTTCTAATGCACACCAAAGTAACTGGGTCTCACTGCTTCCCTGGGCGGAATTTGCTCACAACAATCACCCCAACGAGTCCTCTTCCAAATCTCCCTTTTTCGTAGGTTTTGGGCAGCATCCGGGCATTCCCCTTCCCGTGTCCCCCACCTCGGGCGTGCCGGCGGCGGACTCCTTGTCCTCAGAATTCTCTAAAATTTGGGAGGAAACTAAAAGGTCCCTTGAGAGAGCTAGCGATCGGATGAAAAGATACGCCGACAAGAGGCGCCTGGACACCCCTCCTTATCATCCAGGCGATAAGGTCTGGCTGTCCTCGCGCTTCCTCCGACTTAAAATCCCCTCTTATAAGTTAGGTCCACGTTACGTTGGCCCCTTTGAGGTTTTGGCTCGCATCAATGATGTAACCTATAAACTAAAATTGCCTGCCTCTCTGCGGATCCCCAACACTTTCCATGTCTCGCTTCTCAAACCCACAGTGTTTAATCGCTTTCAGCCAGCCTCGTCCCACGCTCCGCAACCTAGCTCCGCTGGGGACGTCTTTGATGTCAGGGACATCCTGGCAAAGAGGACCGTCCGAGGTAGAACCTTCTTTCTGGTAGATTGGGAAGGATTCGGTCCTGAGGAAAGGTCATGGGAGCCCCGGGAGAACATCAATGCTCCTCATATCATGAGAAGGTTTCTATCCCGCCTGAAGAAGGAGGGGAGTAAGAGAGGGGGTACTATTACGTGCCCCGATGCTCACCTGGGGTCCCCCTCCTCCCGGTGCATCCCTCCTTCATCCTCGCGCCGTGCCCTGTCTGGCTTTGTAGGGTCACGGCGCGTCAGAGGCACGCACATGCGCACTCGCTCGTTTCTGACCGCGGGGCATCCTGGGAGCACGTGACCCGGTGGCTCCTCCCCAACATGGCGGCGCCCACCGGGTATTTCTGTCTCGCGTCTTGAATGGTAAGACGCCTGTTTGTCTTTCTCTGTGGCGCTTAGCGTTCCTGCGCAGCGTCGCCCCGACTCTCAGGTCCCCCCTCTCTCCTAGTCTGCGCTCTGCTCTCCGCTCCATAGCCCCATCTGGACCCCCTCTCAGCTCCCTCTGCTGTCTCTGTGCCTGACCCTCGCCGGGTCCTTCCCTGCTGCTGTCATCGGTAGCCCCTTAGCTAGGGTTCCGTCTGTACCCCTAGGTCAGTTGCCCCTAACCTTCCTTCCTTCTTTCTTCCAGCGTTCCTGCCCTGGCTCCATCCTGATCGGTCCTGGTTCCCTACGTTCTGTTTCCTCCTGCTCCGGGTCTACTCTAGTCAGTATCCTTTGGCCTTTCCCTCTGTACACTCCCTGGGTCGTCCCTTTGGTTCCGGCTGTCGTGGTCTCACCCCCCTTGGGCCTGCCCCTAACACTCCCTGTATAGGGGGTGGTCATCACCTGGGCCGCTCGCCCTCGGGGGCTCTGGAGCCACGACCCAGAGGGTCCACTCTCTGGTTCCTAGTTAGAACCGTAACAGTTATATCAACGAAAGACTGATTCTAGGGCATCAGAAAGAACACCAACTCCATCACCATCATCAACCCTCCCTCAGTCCGCCCTGTCCACCGCTACTTCCACCATATGCAGCTCTCAAGTCCAGCTCACCCTCCCAGACACTATGAGTAGGTCAAGAAAGTACTCAGTCTCTCATCCGCGTACACTGGGTTTGAACGCCCACATTGCCAAACTAATCTCGTTTGAGATGATGCCCTTTCGGTTGGTGGAAAGCACAGCTTTCCGCGAACTCATGGCCTATGCAGTACCACGCTATGACCTACCCAGTCGCCACTTCTTCTCTCGCAAAGCCATCCCAGCCCTCCACCATCATGTGAAAGACCGCATTGTCCATGCACTCAAGCAGTCAGTGAGCGGAAAGGTGCACCTCACAACTGATGCATGGTCCAGTCGGCATGGCCAGGGCCGTTACGTGTCCATCACTGCGCACTGGGTTAATGTGGTGGATGCAGGGTCCACAGGGGACAGCGGTGGTGGGACAGTGCTGCCTAGCCCACGGTATAGGAAACAGTTGGCTGTAGGCGTTCGACCCTCCTCCTCCTCCTCCTCCAGAAGCGAAAGCTCGTCCACAGAGCGCAGTTGTACGAGCACTCCATCTGCAGCTGCCACTGTTGCAAACGATGTGTCCCCCTATCGAGCAGCTAGTGGAAAGCGTCAGCAGGCTGTGTTGCAGATGATGTGTTTGGGCGACAGACACACCGCCGAGGTGCTGGCCGAGTACTTGAAGCGACAAACTGAGTCATGGCTGGGCAGTGTACATCTTGAGGCAGGCAAGGTAGTTAGTGATAACGGCCGTAATTTTGTGGCAGCCATAGCCCTTTCAAAACTCAGCCACATACCTTGCTTGGCTCACACCTTGAACCTGGTGGTGCAGTGCTTCCTCAAAAATTATTCTGAGTTAACAGCCCTGCTCCATAAGGTGCGAAGACTGTGCGCGCACATCCGCCGGTCGCCTGTACACTCGGTTCGTATGCAGAAGCTGCAGCGATTGCTCCACCTTCCCAACCACCACCTCATTATCGACATTGCAACAAGGTGGAACTCCACCCTGCACATGGTGGAGCGGCTGTGCGAGCAGAGGCAGGCCATAATGCATTTGTGGGAGGATACACGGCCAGGCACTTTGAGAGCAGACATGGAGTTGACAGGCGTGCAGTGGTTGAAACTGAAAGACCTTTGTAAAGTCCTTCAGTGTTTTGAGGAATGCACACGGCTGGTAAGCGCAGACGACGCCATCCTAAGCATGAGCATCCCACTTATGCGTCTGCTCATGCAAACTTTGACGCACCTTAAGGAGCAGGCGTCTGCAGCCAATGTTGATGAGGAGGAAGAGGAGGAGGGAATCCTTGATGACATTCAGCCATTGTCTGCTCAGGGACCTCTCCTGGACGAGGTGGAGGAAGAAGAGGAGGAGGAGGAGGAGGATGATGGGGATGATTACTTAGGGGAGGAGGATGCATCTCGTGGGGCAAGTGAAAATGTTGGCGTGGCAAGGTCTGGTACAGGGTTTGTGCGTGACTGGAGGGATGTGGATTTGCCAGAAAGTGCTCCTCCACCCAGCATTCGCAGTGCATCATTGACACCGGGAACATTGGCCCACATGTCAGATTATGCCTTGCGGATCCTAAAAAGGGACCCCTGCATTGCCAAAATGATGAACGATGACGACTACTGGTTGGCCAGCATCCTGGATCCACGCTATAAAGGCAAATTACAAAACATCATGCCACAGGAGAACCTTGACCTAATATTGGCTAATAAACAAGCAACTCTGGTAAAGCGGTTGCTTGAGGCATTCCCAGCACACAGCAGCGGTGATGGTTCTCACACGAGCCGTACGGGCCGGGGGCAGCTTGGCAGAGGTGTTCGTGGTGTCCCCCTCTTGTGGCCTTCCAACTTTGAAATTTACTGTTCAATTTTGAATTAATTCATATATGAATTAAATGGAAAAGCAACGATTTATCTGGCGAGTTATTTGAATGTTCGGCCTACGTCCACCTGTCTGACAGACGGTATTCTAGTGGCTTGTAGCAGCAGCAGCAGCAGCAGCTAGGTGCGCTGCTTGCCTGCAGTAAATAAGATGTGTTCCATCCATGGAACACTGTGATAGGAATCATGCCATTCATAGAACACAATGCTTGGATGTGTTCTATTCCTGTAACAATGGGACCACGTGTCACAATGGGCAGCCCACAGTCTGTAGCAGCTGCGCAGTACTAGTCAGCTTCAGTCTGCTGAGGGAGCCTCAGCAGACAGGTGGGCGATGCTCGCCAGGGAGATGGAAAAAGAGCTTGCTCAATTCACACCACGCATCATTTCAGTATCTGCAGTTCCTCTGAGAATGGTGCACTCACTCTCTTATGCGGTTTCCAAAAACAGATTGAATTGAAATCGGGATACACAAGTAGTGTTTTCAAAGCATGATTTGAATGCTTTTTTCAAATGTCGTTGCTCTGTAATTAGTTTTTCTTGGTCCAAGTTGCACATTTCCAATTCCTTTGCCTTGATTTAACTTGACCAACCCTTCTACTACTACTACTACTACTACTAATCTTATTCACCTCTATATGGGAGGCGTTGCACTGTATTCAATCTGTCAGTAAAATAACGATCTATCTTGGCCTTTGCTGCTTGGTAGGTATAGGTGTGACAAGCTGCAGTAATGTGTTTGGCTTTGGATAGCTACATTTCTGCACACCCACCTGCTACAAGGCCTGCAGCCCCTTCCCCTCAGTACTTCCCCAGTCTTAATTCAAGCATTCAATTCCTACCACATCCCTCATGCAATGATATGTCGTTTCATTTTTGAAACATTGTCCCCCTCTTGTGGCATTCCAACTTTGAAATTTACTGTTCAATTTTGAATTAATTCATATATGAATTAAATGGAAAAGCAACGATTTATCTGGCGAGTTATTTGAATGTTCGGCCTACGTCCACCTGTCTGACAGACAGTATTCTAGTGGCTTGTAGTTGCAGCAGCAGCAGCAGCTAGGTGCGCTGCTTGCCTGCAGTAAATAGGATGTGTTCCATCTATGGAACACTGTGATAGGAATCATGCCATTCATAGAACACAATGCTTGGAAGTGTTCTATTCCTGGAACAATGGGACCACGTGTCACAATGGGACCACGTGTCACAATGGGCAGCCCACATTCTGTAGCAGCTGCGCAGTAGTAGTCAGCTTCAGTCTGCTGAGGGAGCCTCAGCAGACAGGTGGGCGATGCTCGCCAGGGAGATGGAAAAAGAGCTTGCTCACTTCACTCCACGCATCATTTCAGTATCTGCAGTTCCTCTGAGAATGGTGCACTCACTCTTTTAACCCTCCGTCAGGCGCAATATAGATTCTCCTCAGTTCATGCGCAATGTGCCTGACAAGCACAGGTCAGAAAACCACCTATAGTAGCTACATATTTCAATTTCAGGACTATAGAAGTAGTCAGTGACCTTCATAGGAATGTATTAAAAGAGATTACACCAAATCAGATGCAAAAAAATACATTTATTAACCATAAACTTATTAAAACTAAAAGTACCACTTTTCGGTTGTACCGCCAAATAGGCTCCAGTTATCTTTACTTAAATATAAAATTATGGAAAAAAACTTAAAGGATATTGCACTTAGATGTTACTTAATTATTTTCTACTCATCTTCAGTGGTTTCAATTGCAGCAGAAGCAGCACAGGTACACTTAGAAAAGCAAGGCTGGCAGACGAAAGTTGCATGGGAAAGGCAGATTGATTCTTTACATATTTTGCAGTCATATTTAGAAAACCTTCTGAAACCAGATACAAATGAGCAGGTAGTACAACTGCGTCTTTTAGAAGGTGGTAGAGTCGGTGTTTGTTCTGGAACGTCCTTGGGACGTCCTTTGTATTTTTATCTTTGCCCAAATAATAAGCTAGATCTGTGTCTGTTTCCTCTGTATCAGTGTCATCACCATCCTGCTCTGTTCCAGAATCAGTGTTACATTCTGCTACCTCATCTTCAGATGAAATGTCACTAGATTCCTCTAAATCCTCAGTTACTGCTGGTTCTTCCTCATCATCTTCTAACAAAAAAATCTTCATTTCTTCTAAATGAAGGGGTTTAGATGAATCATACTGTTTTCTGGCCATTGCAGCAGAAAATCTGAAGCAAAAGAGAAAGAGTATGTGTTAGGGCGCAATGTGCCTTAGAAGCCACCCTCCTTTTGTATAAGAAAACAGTACTTATGTACACTAACTTAACATTAATCCTTCATAAAACAAGCTAAATACACAATCGTGATGAATAAAAAAAGAAAATACTAACCTTTCAATTTGTGTTGAAATCAGGCGCAATGTGCCTGAGAAGCCAAAGTGTTGATATCTGCTCACTAGAAGGTCTGCTGAGTCACTGTGATATCAGGTTTCACAGAGCCTGTAGAGTCAGGAGATAACTAGGAGGGGTGGGGTTTTCTGATAAGTGGGCAAGGAGAGAGAAGTGAAACTAATTACTGTGTGCCTGTCAGATCTATTGCGCCTGACGGAGGGTTAAGCGGTTTTCAAAGACAGATTGAATTGAAATCGGGATACACAAGTAGTGTTTTCAAAGCATGATTTGAATGCTTTTTTCAAATGTCGTTGCTCTGTAATTAGTTTTTCTTGGTCCAAGTTGCACATTTCCAATTCCTTAGCCTTGATTTAACTTGACCAACTCTTCTACTACTACTACTACTACTACTCTTATTCACCTCTATATGGGAGGCATTGCACTGTATTCAATCTGTCAGTAAAATAACAATCTATCTTGGCCTTTGCTGCTTGGTAGGTACAGGTGTGACAAGCTGCAGTAATGTGTTTGCCTTTGGATAGCTACATTTCTGCACACCCACCTGCTACAAGGCCTGCAGCCCCTTCCCCTCAGTACTTCCCCAGTCTTAATTCAAGCATTCAATTCCTACCACATCCCTCATGCCATGATATGTCGTTTCATTTTTGAAACATTGTCCCCCTCTTGTGGCCTTCCAACTTTGAAATTTCCTGTTCAATTTTCAATTAATTCATATATGAATTAAATGGAAAAGCAAAGATTTATCTGGCGAGTTATTTGAATGTTTGGCCTACGTCCACCTGTCTGACAGACGGTATTCTAGTGGCTTGTAGCAGTAGCAGCAGCAGCTAGGTGCGCTGCTTGCCTGCAGTAAATAGGATGTGTTCCATCCATGGAACACTGTGATAGGAATCATGCCATTCATAGAACACAATGCTTGGATGTGTTCTATTCCTGGAACAATGGGACCACGTGTCACAATGGGACCACGTGTCACAATGGGCAGCCCACAGTCTGTAGCAGCTGCGCAGTAGTAGTCAGCTTCAGTCTAATGAGGGAGCCTCAGCAGACAGGTGGGCGATTCTCGCCAGGGAGATGGAAAAAGAGCTTGCTCACTTCACTCCACGCATCATTTCAGTATCTGCAGTTCCTCTGAGAATTGTGCACTCAATCTCTTAAGCGGTTTCCAAAGACAGATTGAATTGAAGTCGGGATACACAAGTAGTGTTTTCAAAGCATGATTTGAATGCTTTTTTCAAATGTCGTTGCTCTGTAATAAGTTTTTCTTGGTCCAAGTTGCACATTTCCAATTCCTTAGCCTTGATTTAACTTGACCAACTCTTCTACTACTACTACTACTACTACTAGTCTTATTTACCTCTATATGGGAGGCATTGCACTGTATTCAATCTGTCAGTAAAATAACGATCTATCTTGGCCTTTGCTGCTTGGTAGGTACAGGTGTGACAAGCTGCAGTAATGTGTTTGTCTTTGGATAGCTACATTTCTGCACACCCACCTTCTACAAGGCCTGCAGCCCCTTCCCCTCAGTACTTCCCCAGTCTTAATTCAAGCATTCAATTCCTACCACATCCCTCATGCAATGATATGTCTTTTCATTTTTGAAACATTGTCCCCCTCTTGTGGTCTTCCAACTTTGAAATTTACTGTTCAATTTTGAATTAATTCATATATGAATTAAATGGAAAAGCAACGATTTATCTGGCGAGTTATTTGAATGTTCGGCCTACGTCCACCTGTCTGACAGACGGTATTCTAGTGGCTTGTAGCAGTAGCAGCAGCAGCAGCAGCTAGGTGCGCTGCTTGCCTGCAGTAAATAGGATGTGTTCCATCCATGGAACACTGTGATAGGAATCATGCCATTCAAAGAACACAATGCTTGGATGTGTTCTATTCCTGGAAGACTGGGACCACGTGTCACAATGGGACCACGTGTCACAATGGGCAGCCCACAGTATGTAGCAGCTGCGCAGTAGTAGTCAGCTTCAGTCTGCTGAGGGAGCCTCAGCAGACAGGTGGGCGATTCTCGCCAGGGAGATGGAAAAAGAGCTTTCTCACTTCACTCCACGCATCATTTCAGTATCTGCAGTTCCTCTGAGAATGGTGCACTCAATCTCTTAAAGGGAAGGTGCCGCAATTTTATATAATTTGCAAAAAAATAGTAAGTTACAAAACATGTTGTTTCAGCAAATGTTGTACTAACCAGGATTTATGGTTTGTTTGTAATAATGTTTTCATGTAGCCACTGGGCGCTGACATCTTGATTTGCAGATCTGTGGAGGACTCATACAGTCTGCAAATATGGCCGTCCCTGCACATAGGAAACTGCGGTCGGCTTCCGACCGCACATTGCAGCCTCAGTAGCAGAGAACTGGGCACGCCCCTGTGGGCTGCACCATTCACTGCTGTAGGTGTGGCTGGGCGCCATTTTACTGTAGCCCAGTGCTATCTGCTGAGCTCCACTTACCCTCTATCACAGGACCACTTGTGGCATAACGGGTCCTGTGTTGTGAGGAGAGGCTGAAGAAAAGGAGAAGGTGGTCAGCAGAGGAGAGAAGCGCTCACTGGAGCCGGAGGATGGAGAGTGGTGAGTGCGGGTGACTTTCATCTATGCTCCTCTGTACTGCTTACTCCAGGCTCAGCCCTGTGCTTCCTGCTCCAGCGTCCTCCTGCTCTGTCTCCGCCTCCTCACTCACAGCCCCAGTGATCTCCGGTAATCTGACACCTTTGCTTTTATGGCTGTCTGAGGAGGACAGTGACTTATACAGCCCATAGTCTTGTGTATAATTGGGGGGGGCTGGAAGTTTCACCAGTGTGGGCATATCTGTAATACTGTCTGCTGAGCCATGTATCTAATCCTCTCCTGTGTGATACTGCCTGCTGAGCCGTGCAGAAAATTTAAAACATTCATTATTCAATAGGGCCCAAAATATCAAAAACCAGCGGTTTGAATGAACACACATTTCTTGGTAGAATCATGCAGTACTGAAATTTTTGATGTTTTTCTACTCCTCTCATGAGCACAAACAAGTCTCTAAAAGGATGAGTTTGCAACTACTTTACTTTTGGAGAAAATTCAAAACATTCATTATTCAATAGAGCCCAATAGCAAAAACCAGCGTTTTGAATGAAGAATCACATTTCTTGGTAGAATCATGCAGGATTGAAATTTTTGATGTTTTTTTACTCCTCTCAACAGCCCAAACAAGTTTCTAAAAGGATGAGTTTGCAACTACTTTACTTTTGGAGAAAATTCAAAACATTCATTATTCAATAGGGCCCAAACTATCAAAAACCAGCGGTTTGAATGAACACTCACATTTCTTGGTAGAATCGTGCAGGACTGAAATTTTTGATGTTTTTCTACTCCTCTCATGAGCCCAAACAAGTCTCTAAAAGGATGAGTTTGCAACTACTTTACTTTTGGAGAAAATTCAAAACATTCATTATTCAATAGAGCCCAATAGCAAAAATCAGGTTTTGAATGAAGAATCACATTTCTTGGTAGAATCATGCAGGATTTAAATTTTTGATTCTATTTTACTCCTCTCAACAGCCCAAACAAGTTTCTAAAAGGATGAGTTTGCAACTACTTTACTTTTGGAGAAAATTCAAAACATTCATTATTCAATAGGGCCCAAAATATCAAAAACCAGCGGTTTGAATGAACACTCACATTTCTTGGTAGAATCGTGCAGGACTGAAATTTTTGATGTTTTTCTACTCCTCTCATGAGCCCAAACCAAGACTCTAAAAGGATGAGTTTGCAACTACTTTACTTTTGGAGAAAATTCAAAACATTCATTATTCAATAGAGCCCAATAGCAAAAACCAGCGTTTTGAATGAAGAATCACATTTCTTGGTAGAATCATGCAGGATTTAAATTTTTGATGGTTTTTTACTCCTCTCAACAGCCCAAACAAGTTTCAAAAAGGATGAGTTTGCAACTACTTTACTTTTGGAGAAAATTCAAAACATTCATTATTCAATAGGGCCCAAAATATCAAAAACCAGCGGTTTGAATGAACACACATTTCTTGGTAGAATCATGCAGGACTGAAATTTTTGATGTTTTTCTACTCCTCTCATGAGCCCAAACAAGTCTCTAAAAGCATGAGTTTGCAACTACTTTACTTTTGGAGAAAATTCAAAACATTCATTATTCAATAGAACCCAATATCAAAAATCAGCGTTTTGAATGAAGAATCACATTTCTTGGTAGAATCATGCAGGATTGAAATTTTTGATGGCTTTTTACTCCTCTCAACAGCCCAAACAAGTTTCTAAAAGGATGAGTTTGCAACTACTTTACTTTTGGAGAAAATTCAAAACATTCATTATTCAATAGGGCCCAAACTATCAAAAACCAGCGGTTTGAATGAACACTCACATTTCTTGGTAGAATCGTGCAGGACTGAAATTTTTGATGTTTTTCTACTCCTCTCATGAGCACAAACAAGTCTCTAAAAGGATGAGTTTGCAACTACTTTACTTTTCGAGAAAATTCAAAACATTCATTATTCAATAGAGCCCAAAATATCAAAAACCAGCGGTTTGAATGAACACTCACATTTCTTGGTAGAATCGTGCAGGACTGAAATTTTACATGTTTTTCTACTCCTCTCATGAGCCCAAACCAAGACTCTAAAAGGATGAGTTTGCAACTACTTTACTTTTGGAGAAAATTCAAAACATTCATTATTCAATAGAGCCCAATAGCAAAAACCAGCGTTTTGAATGAAGAATCACATTTCTTAGTAGAATCATGCAGGATTGAAATTTTTGATGGTTTTTTTACTCCTCTCAACAGCCCAAACAAGTTTCTAAAAGGATGAGTTTGCAACTACTTTACTTTTGGAGAAAATTCAAAACATTCATTATTCAATAGGGCCCAAAATATCAAAAACCAGCGGTTTGAATGAAGAATCACATTTCTTGGTAGAATCATGCAGGATTGAAATTTTTGATGTTTTTCTACTCCTCTCATGAGCCCAAACAAGTCTATAAAAGCATGAGCTTGCAACTACTTTACTTTTGGAGAAAATTCAAAACATTCATTATTCAATAGAGCCCAATAGCAAAAACCAGCGTTTTGAATGAAGAATCACATTTCTTGGTAGAATCATGCAGGATTTAAATTTTTGATGGTTTTTTACTCCTCTCAACAGCCCAAACAAGTTTCAAAAAGGATGAGTTTGCAACTACTTTACTTTTGGAGAAAATTCAAAACATTCATTATTCAATAGGGCCCAAAATATCAAAAACCAGCGGTTTGAATGAACACTCACATTTCTTGGTAGAATCGTGCAGGACTGAAATTTTTGATGTTTTTCTACTCCTCTCATGAGCACAAACAAGTCTCTAAAAGGATGAGTTTGCAACTACTTTACTTTTGGAGAAAATTCAAAACATTCATTATTCAATAGAGCCCAATAGCAAAAATCAGGTTTTGAATGAAGAATCACATTTCTTGGTAGAATCATGCAGGATTGACATTTTTGATGGTTTTTTACTCCTCTCAACAGCCCAAACAAGTTTCTAAAAGGATGAGTTTGCAACTACTTTACTTTTGGAGAAAATTCAAAACATTCATTATTCAATAGGGCCCAAACTATCAAAAACCAGCGGTTTGAATGAACACTCACATTTCTTGGTAGAATCGTGCAGGACTGAAATTTTTGATGTTTTTCTACTCCTCTCATGAGCACAAACAAGTCTCTAAAAGGATGAGTTTGCAACTACTTTACTTTTGGAGAAAATTCAAAACATTCATTATTCAATAGAGCCCAAAAGCAAAAATCAGGTTTTGAATGAAGAATCACATTTCTTGGTAGAATCATGCAGGATTGAAATTTTTGATGGTTTTTTACTCCTCTCAACAGCCCAAACAAGTATCTAAAAGGATGAGTTTGCAACTACTTTACTTTTCGAGAAAATTCAAAACATTCATTATTCAATAGGGCCCAAATATGAATTAATTCAAAATTGAACTGTAAATTTCAAAGTTGGAAGGCCACAAGAGGGGGACAATGTTTCAAAAATGAAACGACATATCATTGCATGAGGGATGTTGTAGGAATTGAATGCTTGAATTAAGACTGGGGAAGTACTGAGGGGAAGGGGCTGCTGGCCTTGTAGCAGGTGGGTGTGCAGAAATGTAGCTATCCAAAGCCAAACACATTACTGCAGCTTGTCACACCTGTACCTACCAAGCAGCAAAGGCCAAGATAAATCGTTATTTTACTGACAGATTGAATACAGTGCAATGCCTCCCATATAGAGGTGAATAAGAGTAGTAGTAGTAGTAGTAGAAGAGTTGGTCAAGTTAAATCAAGGCTAAGGAATTGGAAATGTGCAACTTGGACCAAGAAAAACTAATTACAGAGCAACGACATTTGAAAAAAGCATTCAAATCATGCTTTGAAAACACTACTTGTGTATCCCGATTTCAATTCAATCTGTCTTTGGAAACCGCTTAAGAGAGTGAGTGCACCATTCTCAGAGGAACTGCAGATACTGAAATGATGTGTGGAGTTAAGTGAGCAAGCTCTTTTTCCATCTCCCTGGCGAGCATCGCCCACCTTTCTGCTGAGGCTCCCTCAGCAGACTGAAGCTGACTACTACTGCGCAGCTGCTACAGACTGTGGGCTGCCCATTGTGACACGTGGTCCCATTGTGACACGTGGTCCCATTGTTCCAGGAATAGAACACATCCATGCATTGTGTTCCATGAATGGCATGATTCCTATCACAGTGTTCCATGGATGGAACACATCCTATTTACTGTAGGCAAGCAGGGCACCTAGCTGCTGCTGCTGCTGCTACAAGACACTAGAATACCGTCTGTCAGACAGGTGGACGTAGGCCGAACATTCAAATAACTCGCCAGATAAATTGTTGCTTTTCCATTTAATTCATATATGAATTAATTCAAAATTGAACAGTAAATTTCAAAGTTGGAAGGCCACAAGAGGAAGACAATGTTTCAAAAATGAAACGACATATCATTGCATGAGGGATGTGGTAGGAATTGAATGCTTGAATTAACACTGGGGAAGTACTGAGGGGAAGGGGCTGCAGGCCTTGTAGCAGGTGGGTGTGCAGAAATGTAGCTATCCAAAGCCAAACACATTACTGCAGCTTGTCACACCTGTACCTAACAAGCAGCAAAGGCCAAGATAGATCGTTATTTTACTGACAGATTGAATACAGTGCAATGCCTCCCATATAGAGGTGAATAAGAGTAGTAGTAGTAGTAGTAGTAGTAGTAGAAGAGTTGGTCAAGTTAAATCAAGGCTAAGGAATTGGAAATGTGCAACTTGGGCCAAGAAAAACTAATTACAGAGCAACGACATTTGAAAAAAGCATTCAAATCATGCTTTGAAAACACTACTTGTGTATCCCGATTTCAATTCAATCTGTCTTTGGAAACCGCTTAAGAGAGTGAGTGCACCATTCTCAGAGGAACTGCAGATACTGAAATGATGCGTGGAGTGAAGTGAGCAAGCTCTTTTTCCATCTCCCTAGCGAGCATCGCCCACCTGTCTGCTGAGGCTCCCTCAGCAGACTGAAACTGACTACTACTGTGCAGATGCTACAGACTGTGGGCTGCCCATTGTGACACGTGGTCCCATTGTGACACGTGGTCCCATTGTTCCAGGAATAGAACACATCCATGCATTGTGTTCTATGAATGGCATGATTCCTATCACAGTGTTCCATGGATGGAACACATCCTATTTACTGCAGGCAAGCAGCGCACCTAGCTGCTGCTGCTGCTGCTGCTACAAGCCACTAGAATACCGTCTGTCAGACAGGTGGACGTAGGCCGAACATTCAAATAACGCGCCAGATAAATCGTTGCTTTTCCATTTAATTCATATATGAATTAATTCAAAATTGAACAGTAAATTTCAAAGTTGGAAGGCCACAAGAGGGGGACAATGTTTCAAAAATGAAACGACATATCATTGCATGAGGGATGTGGTAGGAATTGAATGCTTGAATTAAGACTGGGGAAGTACTGAGGGGAAGGGGCTGCAGGCCTTGTAGCAGGTGGCTGTGCAGAAATGTAGCTATCCAAAGCCAAACACATTACTGCAGCTTGTCACACCTGTACCTACCAAGCAGCAAAGGCCAAGATAGATCGTTATTTTACTGGCAGATTGAATACAGTGCAATGCCTCCCATATAGAGGTGAATAAGAGTAGTAGTAGTAGTAGTAGAAGAGTTGGTCAAGTTAAATCAAGGCTAAGGAATTGGAAATGTGCAACTTGGACCAAGAAAAACTAATTACAGAGCAACGACATTTGAAAAAAGCATTCAAATCATGCTTTGAAAACAGTACTTGTGTATCCCAATTTAAATGCAATCTGTCTTTGGAAACCGCTTAAGAGAGTGAGTGCACCATTCTCAGAGGAACTGCAGATACTGAAATGATGCGTGGAGTGAAGTGAGCAAGCTATTTTTCCATCTCCCTGGCGAGCATCGCCCACCTGTCTGCTCAGGCTCCCTCAGCAGACTGAAGCTGACTACTACTGAGCAGCTGCTACAGACTGTGAGCTGCCCATTGTGACACGTGGTCCCATTGTGACACGTGGCCCCATTGTTCCAGGAATAGAACACATCCAAGCATTGTGTTCTATGAATGGCATGATTCCTATCACAGTGTTCCATGGATGGAACACATCCTATTTACTGCAGGCAAGCAGCGCACCTAGCTGCTGCTGCTGCTGTTTTTCTACTCCTCTCATGAGCCCAAACAAGACTCTAAAAGGATGAGTTTGCAACTACTTTACTTTTGGAGAAAATTCAAAACATTCATTATTCAATAGAGCCCACTAGCAAAAACCAGCGTTTTGAATGAAGAATCACATTTCTTGGTAGAATCATGCAGGATTTAAATTTTTGATGGTTTTTTACTCCTCTCAACAGCACAAACAAGTTTCTAAAAGGATGAGTTTGCAACTACTTTACTTTTGGAGAAAATTCAAAACATTCATTATTCAATAGGGCCCAAAATATCAAAAACCAGCGGTTTGAATGAACACACATTTCTTGGTAGAATCGTGCAGGACTGAAATTTTTGATGTTTTTCTACTCCTCTCATGAGCCCAAACAAGTCTCTAAAAGGATGAGTTTGCAACTACTTTACTTTTGGAGAAAATTCAAAACATTCATTATTCATTAGAGCCCAATAGCAAAAACCAGCGTTTTGAATGAAGAATCACATTTCTTGGTAGAATCATGCAGGATTGAAATTTTTGATGGTTTTTTACTCCTCTCAAAAGCCCAAACAAGTTTCTAAAAGGATGAGTTTGCAACTACTTTACTTTTGGAGAAAATTCAAAACATTCATTATTCAATAGGGCCCAAAATATCAAAAAACAGCGGTTTAAATGAACACACATTTCTTGGTAGAATCGTGCAGGACTGAAATTTTTGATGTTTTTCTACTCCTCTCATGAACCCAAACAAGTCTCTAAAAGGATGAGTTTGCAACTACTTTACTTTTGGAGAAAATTCAATGAATGTCAATTGAATGTTTTGAATTTTCTCCAAAAGTAAAGTAGTTGCAAACTCATCCTTTTAGAGACTTGTTTGGGCTGTTGAGAGGAGTAGAAAAACATCAAAAATTTCAGTCCTGCACGATTCTACCAAGAAATGTGAGTGTTCATTCAAACCGCTGGTTTTTGATAGTTTGGGCCCTATTGAATAATGAATGTTTTGAATTTTCTCCAAAAGTAAAGTAGTTGCAAGCTCATGCTTTTAGAGACTTGTTTGGGCTCATGAGAGGAGTAGAAAAACATCAAAAATTTCAGTCCTGCATGATTCTACCAAGAAATGTGTGTTCATTCAAACCGCTGGTTTTTGATAGTTTGGGCCCTATTGAATAATGAATGTTTTGAATTTTCTCCAAGAGTAAAGTAGTTGCAAACTCATCCTTTTAGAAACTTGTTTGGGCTGTTGAGAGGAGTAAAAAACCATCAAAAATTTCAATCCTGCATGATTCTACCAAGAAATGTGATTCTTCATTCAAAACGCTGATTTTTGCTATTGGGTTCTATTGAATAATGAATGTTTTGAATTTTCTCCAAAAGTAAAGTAGTTGCAAACTCATCCTTTTAGAGACTTGTTTGGGCTCATGAGAGGAGTAGAAAAACATCAAAAATTTCAGTCCTGCACGATTCTACCAAGAAATGTGAGTGTTCATTCAAACCGCTGGTTTTTGATAGTTTGGGCCCTATTGAATAATGAATGTTTTGAATTTTCTCCAAAAGTAAAGTAGTTGCAAACTCATCCTTTTAGAAACTTGTTTGGGCTGTTGAGAGGAGTAAAAAACCATCAAAAATTTCAATCCTGCATGATTCTACCAAGAAATGTGATTCTTCATTCAAAACCTGATTTTTGCTATTAGGCTCTATTGAATAATGAATGTTTTGAATTTTCTCCAAAAGTAAAGTAGTTGCAAACTCATGCTTTTAGAGACTTGTTTGGGCTCATGAGAGGAATAGAAAAACATCAAAAATTTCAGTCCTGCATGATTCTACCAAGAAATGTGTGTTCATTCAAACCGCTGGTTTTTGATATTTTGGGCCCTATTGAATAATGAATGTTTTGAATTTTCTCCAAAAGTAAAGTAGTTGCAAACTCATCCTTTTAGAAACTTGTTAGGGCTGTTGAGAGGAGTAAAAAACCATCAAAAATTTCAATCCTGCATGATTCTACCAAGAAATGTGATTCTTCATTCAAACCGCTGGTTTTTGATATTTTGGGCCCTATTGAATAATGAATGTTTTGAATTTTCTCCAAAAGTAAAGTAGTTGCAAACTCATCCTTTTAGAAACTTGTTTGTGCTGTTGAGAGGAGTAAAAAACCATCAAAAATTTCAATCCTGCATGATTCTACCAAGAAATGTGATTCTTCATTCAAAACGCTGGTTTTTGCTATTGGGCTCTATTGAATAATGAATGTTTTGAATTTTCTCCAAAAGTAAAGTAGATGCAAACTCATCCTTTTAGAGTCTTGGCTTGGGCTCATGAGAGGAGTAGAAAAACATCAAAAATTTCAGTCCTGCACGATTCTACCAAGAAATGTGAGTGTTCATTCAAACCGCTGGTTTTTGATTTTTTTTTACCCTATTGAATAATGAATGTTTTGAATTTTCTCCAAAAGTAAAGTAGTTGCAAACTCATCCTTTTAGAGACTTGTTTGTGCTCATGAGAGGAGTAGAAAAACATCAAAAATTTCAGTCCTGCACGATTCTACCAAGAAATGTGAGTGTTCATTCAAACCGCTGGTTTTTGATAGTTTGGGCCCTATTGAATAATGAATGTTTTGAATTTTCTCCAAAAGTAAAGTAGTTGCAAACTCATCCTTTTAGAAACTTGTTTGGGCTGTTGAGAGGAGTAAAAAACCATCAAAAATTTTAATCCTGCATGATTCTACCAAGAAATGTGATTCTTCATTCAAAACGCTGATTTTTGCTATTGGGTTCTATTGAATAATGAATGTTTTGAATTTTCTCCAAAAGTAAAGTAGTTGGAAGCTCATGCTTTTAGAGACTTGTTTGGGCTCATGAGAGGAGTAGAAAAACATCAAAAATTTCAGTCCTGCATGATTCTACCAAGAAATGTGTGTTCATTCAAACCGCTGGTTTTTGATATTTTGGGCCCTATTGAATAATGAATGTTTTGAATTTTCTCCAAAAGTAAAGTAGTTGCAAACTCATCCTTTTTGAAACTTGTTTGGGCTCATGAGAGGAGTAGAAAAACATCAAAAATTTCAGTCCTGCACGATTCTACCAAGAAATGTGAGTGTTCATTCAAACCGCTGGTTTTTGATAGTTTGGGCCCTATTGAATAATGAATGTTTTGAATTTTCTCCAAAAATAAAGTAGTTGCAAACTCATCCTTTTAGAGACTTGTTTGTGCTCATTTGAGGAGTAGAAAAACATCAAAAATTTCAGTCCTGCACGATTCTACCAAGAAATGTGAGTGTTCATTCAAACCGCTGGTTTTTGATAGTTTGGGCCCTATTGAATAATGAATGTTTTGAATTTTCTCCAAAAGTAAAGTAGTTGCAAACTCATCCTTTTGGAAACTTGTTTGGGCTGTTGAGAGGAGTAAAAAAACCATCAAAAATTTCAATCCTGCATTTTCTACCAAGAAATGTGATTCTTCATTCAAAACGCTGGTTTTTGCTATTGGGCTCTATTGAATAATGAATGTTTTGAATTTTCTCCAAAAGTAAAGTAGTTGCAAACTCATCCTTTTAGAGTCTTGTTTGGGCTCATGAGAGGAGTAGAAAAACATCAAAAATTTCAGTCCTGCATGATTCTACCAAGAAATGTGTGTTCATTCAAACCGCTGGTTTTTGATAGTTTGGGCCATATTGAATAATGAATGTTTTGAATTTTCTCCAAAAGTAAAGTAGTTGCAAACTCATCCTTTTAGAAACTTATTTGGGCTGTTGAGAGGAGTAAAAAACCATCAAAAATTTCAATCCTGCATTTTCTACCAAGAAATGTGATTCTTCATTCAAAACGCTGGTTTTTGCTATTGTGCTCTATTGAATAATGAATGTTTTGAATTTTCTCCAAAAGTAAAGTAGATGCAAACTCATCCTTTTAGAGTCTTGGTTTGGGCTCATGAGAGGAGTAGAAAAACATCAAAAATTTCAGTCCTGCACGATTCTACCAAGAAATGTGAGTGTTCATTCAAACCGCTGGTTTTTGATTTTTTTTTACCCTATTGAATAATGAATGTTTTGAATTTTCTCCAAAAGTAAAGTAGTTGCAAACTCATCCTTTTAGAAACTTATTTGGGCTGTTGAGAGGAGTAAAAAACCATCAAAAATTTCAATCCTGCATGATTCTACCAAGAAATGTGATTCTTCATTCAAAACGCTGGTTTTTGCTATTGGGCTCTATTGAATAATGAATGTTTTGAATTTTCTCCAAAAGTAAAGTAGTTGCAAACTCATCTTTTTAGAGACTTGTTTGTGCTCATGAGAGGAGTAGAAAAACATCAAAAATTTCAGTCCTGCATGATTCTACCAAGAAATGTGTGTTCATTCAAACCGCTGGTTTTTGATATTTTGGGCCCTATTGAATAATGAATGTTTTGAATTTTCTCCAAAAGTAAAGTAGTTGCAAACTCATCCTTTTAGAAACTTGTTTGGGCTGTTGAGAGGATTAAAAAAACATCAAAAATTTCAATCCTGCATGATTCTACCAAGAAATGTGATTCTTCATTCAAAACGCTGATTTTTGCTATTGGGTTCTATTGAATAATGAATGTTTTGAATTTTCTCCAAAAGTAAAGTAGTTGCAAGCTATTGCTTTTAGAGACTTGTTTGGGCTCATGAGAGGAGTAGAAAAACATCAAAAATTTCAGTCCTGCATGATTCTACCAAGAAATGTGTGTTCATTCAAACCGCTGGTTTTTGATATTTTGGGCCCTATTGAATAATGAATGTTTTGAATTTTCTCCAAAAGTAAAGTAGTTGCAAACTCATCCTTTTTGAAACTTGTTTGGGCTGTTGACAGGAGTAAAAAACCATCAAAAATTTCAATCCTGCATGATTCTACCAAGAAATGTGATTCTTCATTCAAAACGCTGATTTTTGCTATTGGGTTCTATTGAATAATGAATGTTTTGAATTTTCTCCAAAAGTAAAGTAGTTGCAAACTCATGCTTTTTTGTTTAAATATTTTTATTAAAGTTTCAAGTATAGAGGGAAAGGGTAAATGGACAAAGTAAAAAGTAGAGAACTCTACTCTACGTGTTACATCACACATTAAATAAAATTATTTAATACAAGTAGTGTACATAAGAAACAAATATAATACATCGCTTGAATGCAATCCTCTCAAAAAAGGAACCAACATTGTCATATTGAGTTTACAGTAGAGTGTTAGATAACAAATTAAGAAAATTTCAAATTCCAAACATCCCATTTAGTGTGATATTTATGGAGAGTACCATTAATAAAGGCAAATCTTTTCTCCATAGAATTATGAGTCCGTAATTTACCTAAAATATCAGCAAAAGAAGGTAAATCAGTTTTAAGCCACCAGAAAGCTATAGCGTTTTTGGTCACCAAAAAAGTATGTATCATTACAAATCGAATAACAGGATTTATTTCTTCAGTGCCCAAAGAAAGTAATGCCATTTGTGGGGTGACCTTCACTGCGTTGTCAGAGAGAGTATTTATATGATTCGTAACTTCTTTCCACAATCTCTTCAATTTAGGACAGCTCCAGAAAATGTGGTACAGGTTACCTGGTAAACCACAATTCCTCCAGCATAGAGGGGAGTATTTATTATCTATATGAGCTAACCTAATCGGAGTGTAATGCCATCTAATTAAAGTTTTAAAGAAAGACTCCTGTAAAGTCGCAGAAATAGTAGATGCATTTGAAAACTTTATGGCCTTCCCCCATTGGTCTTCATCAAATTTTATGTTAATTTTGGGGCTTCTATACAGCCCCAATTGGACAGACCATCAGCAGATTTGGCTTTCAGTACCATCTTTATGCTGATGACACACAACTGTACACATCATCCCCTGACCTTACCTCCGCTGTACTACAGAACGCCACTGACTGTCTGTCTGCAGTCTCCAACATCATGTCTGCTCTCTATCTGAAACTCAACCTCTCCAAAACTGAACTTCTTCTGCTCCCACCATCTACTAACCTCCCTAAATCTGACATTTCCCTCTCTGTGGGTGGCACCATAATAACACCCCGACAGCAGGTGCGCTGTCTGGGTGTTATGTTCGACTCCGATCTCTCCTTCACCTCCCATAAACAATCTCTTGCCCGCTCATGCCGCTTACACCTAAAGAACATCTCTAGAATCCGCCCTTTTCTCACCATGGAAACAACAAAAACTCTCACTGTCGCCCTGATCCACTCCCGCCTAGACTACTGTAATGCTCTATTAATTGGCCTCCCTCTCACTCGACTCTCCCCTCTCCAGTCTATCCTTAATGCAGCAGCCAGGGTTGTCCATCTGGCTAATCGTTTCTCAGACGCGTCCGCTCTTCGCCAGTCATTACACTGGCTGCCAATTCATTACAGGGTACAATTCAAAGTACTTGTTCTCACCCACAAAGCTCTCCACAGTGCGGCACCCCCTTACATCTCCTCCCTCATTTCTGTCTATCGGCCTAACCGACCGCTGCGCTCTGCAAATGACTTTCGACTAATCTCTGCCCTAATCCGTACCTCCCACTCCCGACTCCAAGACTTCTCCCGTGCTGCGCCAATCCTCTGGAATGCTCTACCCCAAAATATTAGGACCATCCACAATTTGCATAGTTTTAGGCGCTCGCTCAAAACACATTTGTTCAGAGCGGCCTATCACATTCAGTAATCAAAGTCATGTTTGTGTGTGTGTAGCCCATTCACTATCTCCATCTAACCCCCACCCCCTGAAGATGGCTGGACCGTCATTGTAAATACATCATTGTAAATACAAACCTGTGCTTTGTATCCCCCCCACCTCATTGTAGATTGTAAGCTCCACGAGCAGGGTCGTCTTATTTCGCTTTAATTATTGTATTGTTAACGTTGTTACTTATGACTGTTGTGTTTGAAACTGTTCAACTGTAAAGCGCTGCGGAATATGTTGGCGCTATATAAATAAAGATTATTATTATAAATAAAGATTATTATTATTATGTTAAAATCCCTTTCCCATCTTTGAATGTATACATTTTTAAAGAGTTCGGTGTTGTCATTAGGGTGGGAATATATGTTTTTAAGACTCCAAGTCGACTTAAGAGCAACATTTGCAAACATGGAGGCCACAATATCCGAATTCAAAGCTCTACTAGTCAAAAATTTCCGCAGAAGATCTTTCAGAAGTAGATAAGAGGTGAAATGTGTAGACGGGACATGAAATTTATTTTTAATTTCATTAAAGGGTAAAAAATTTTGTCCGTCCCATAAATCCCCTACCGTATTAATTTTAAAGCTGCACCACTCCTCTGGAACTGGACATTTATATATTTTTGATAATAATTTTAATGGGAATTTTTTCAAAATGCTTTTCCTGTCGTCGCCTTTCTTTAATTTTGTGAAACTCCTCCACATAGTCAGTATAGAATTTACAACAGGATGTTGATAAGTAATGATCGAAGGAGATAGCAGATCTTTAAAGAAAAAATCTGATATTGAACTAGTCCCATAATGTTCTAGCTCAAGGTCCAACCAAGCGGGAAGTGTTTTCGCAGAAAACCACTGTTGACTCTGAAGAATAAGAGAAGCTTGAAAATAGATTTGAATATTGGGGAGTGCAAGGCCTCCATTACTCTTTTTCTTATATAAAATTTCAGTAGCAACTCTAGGTTTCTTCCCTTTCCAGATAAAAAGGTTAATTGCTTTTTGGATTTTAAATAAAAGGGAAGTGGGAATCGTAAGAGGTAAATTCATAAATACAAAAAGAATTTTAGGTAAAATATATGTTTTTATTACCAAGGTTCTTCCCATCAGGGATAGATCGCAATTATTATAACCAGAAAGGTCTTTTAAGATTTTCTTACTGAGATGTTCCATATTCTTAGAAACAATGAGTTTCAAATCTTTAGGGAAAATTATCCCCAAGTATTCTAGTTCAAAATCTTCCCAGTAAAATTCAGATAATTCTTTAAAGGCTTCAATTTCAGAGGGACGTAAATTAAAATGTATTATTTTAGATTTTTGGGGATTTATTTTAAAATATGAGACCTTAGAGAACTCATCTAAAATGGTGATTAAAGCGTTAAGTGAATTAGCCGGATCAGTGACTGATAACATAAGGTCGTCAGCAAATAAGGTTAACTTGTGATGATAATTTTTTGTTTTAAAACCCGAAATATCAGTACATTTTCTGATCATTTCCGCCAAGGGCTCGACTGCCAAGGCAAATAAAAGGGGCGAAAGGGGGCAGCCCTGTCTTGTTCCATTAGTGATGTTGAAATTCCTAGAAAGGTGATTATTAGTATAGGTTTTAGCATTAGTATTAGAGTACAATGCAAATATAGATGTTATAAAGCGATTGTCAAAACCAAACTTTAGTAAAGTAGCTTTAAGATAATCCCAATTCACCCTATCAAAAGCTTTTTGGGCATCCAACGAGATAAATAGTGAAGGGAGATTATTAGAGCTAGCTATGTTAAACAAGTTCAAGATTCTTCTGGTACCGTCTGTTACTTGTCTTCCGGAGACAAACCCTACTTGATCATTTTTAACAAGATCAGGTAAAAGATTCTTTAATCGATCCGCTAAAATTTTTGAATATACTTTAATATCAGTGTTAATTAAAGAGATCGGACGATAATTTTTAACTTCTTCTGGGTTTCTAATGTCTTTGGGGATCAAAATGATAGTTGCCTCCGTCATTTCTTTGGGGAACGATCCAATACTAGAAGCGTGGTCAAAAAGAGATTTTAGGTGCGGGGATAAAATGTTGGAGAAAAACTTGAGATATTCGTTTGTGAACCATCTGGGCCAGGGGATTTGTTAAGTTTAAGTTTGTCAATCGTTTTGGCAATTTCTTCTACAGTAAACGGTTGATTTAAAAGAGTTAGGTCCAAATTATCTAGTTGGGGAAGGGTCAATTTAGAAAGAAAAAGGTCAATCTCTTTTTGATTAGGAGTATGAACTAAGGGATCTTTTTTAAGATTATAGAGGGTTTCGAAATAATCCGCAAATATTTCGGTAATATCAGAGGGGTGTTGTTTCATTTCTCCTGAAGGGGATTTGATTTTAACAATCCTTCTACTTACGCAAGCTTGTTTAAGTTTACTTGTCATATATTTGGTGGGTTTGTTAATTGAAGCATACAGATTATATTTTGATGCTCTAACAATGGACTCGTACTCGGAAATAATTTCGGATCTTAACGCCTGTCTCAATTTCAGGATATCAAGATGGATAATATGGGATGGAGCAGACAGGGAATGTTGTTGTTTTTCTTTTGAAGCAATTTGGTTCTGGAGGTCAGCAATTTTTTGTCTTTTTTCTTTTTTGTATCTCGTGGAGAGTTGGATGAGACATCCTCTCAAGACCGCCTTGTGGGCGTTCCATAATGTAAATACGAAAACACTTCCCGCTTGGTTGGACCTTGAGCTAGAACATTATGGGACTAGTTCAATATCAGATTTTTTCTTTAAAGATCTGCTATCTCCTTCGATCATTACTTATCAACATCCTGTTGTAAATTCTATACTGACTATGTGGAGGAGTTTCACAAAATTAAAGAAAGGCGACGACAGGAAAAGCATTTTGAAAAAATTCCCATTAAAATTATTATCAAAAATATATAAATGTCCAGTTCCAGAGGAGTGGTGCAGCTTTAAAATTAATACGGTAGGGGATTTATGGGACGGACAAAATTTTTTACCCTTTAATGAAATTAAAAATAAATTTCATGTCCCGTCTACACATTTCACCTCTTATCTACTTCTGAAAGATCTTCTGCGGAAATTTTTGACTAGTAGAGCTTTGAATTCGGATATTGTGGCCTCCATGTTTGCAAATGTTGCTCTTAAGTCGACTTGGAGTCTTAAAAACATATATTCCCACCCTAATGACGACACCGAACTCTTTAAAAATGTATACATTCAAAGATGGGAAAGGGATTTTAACATAAAATTTGATGAAGACCAATGGGGGAAGGCCATAAAGTTTTCAAATGCATCTACTATTTCTGCGACTTTACAGGAGTCTTTCTTTAAAACTTTAATTAGATGGCATTACACTCCGATTAGGTTAGCTCATATAGATAATAAATACTCCCCTCTATGCTGGAGGAATTGTGGTTTACCAGGTAACCTGTACCACATTTTCTGGAGCTGTCCTAAATTGAAGAGATTGTGGAAAGAAGTTACGAATCATATAAATACTCTCTCTGACAACGCAGTGAAGGTCACCCCACAAATGGCATTACTTTCTTTGGGCACTGAAGAAATAAATCCTGTTATTCGATTTGTAATGATACATACTTTTTTGGTGACCAAAAATGCTATAGCTTTCTGGTGGCTTAAAACTAATTTACCTTCTTTTGCTGATATTTTAGGAAAATTACGGACTCATAATTCTATGGAGAAAAGATTTGCCTTTATAAATGGTACTCTCCATAAATATCACACTAAATGGGATGTTTGGAATTTGAAATTTTCTTAGATAACATAAATTAACACTCTACTGTAAACTCAATATGACAATGTTGGTTCCTTTTTTGAGAGGATTGCATTCAAGCGATGTATTATATTTGTTTCTTATGTACACTACTTGTATTAAACAATTTTATTTAATGTGTGATGTAACACGTAGAGTAGAGTTCTCTACTATTTACTTTGTCCATTTACCCTTTCCCTCTATACTTGAAACTTTAATAAAAATATTTAAACAAAAAAGCATGAGTTTGCAACTACTTTACTTTTGGAGAAAAATCAAAACATTCATTATTCAATAGAACCCAATAGCAAAAATCAGCGTTTTGAATGAAGAATCACATTTCTTGGTAGAATCATGCAGGATTGAAATTTTTGATGGTTTTTTACTCCTGTCAACAGCCCAAACAAGTTTCAAAAAGGATGAGTTTGCAACTACTTTACTTTTGGAGAAAATTCAAAACATTCATTATTCAATAGGGCCCAAAATATCAACAACCAGCGGTTTGAATGAACACACATTTCTTGGTAGAATCATGCAGGACTGAAATTTTTGATGTTTTTCTACTCCTCGCATGAGCCCAAACAAGGCCAAGATAGATCGTTATTTTACTGACAGATTGAATACAGTTCAATTCCTCCCATATAGAGGTGAATAAGAGTAGTAGTAGTAGTAGTAGTAGTAGTAGTAGTAGTAGTAGTAGTAGTAGAAGAGTTGGTCAAGTTAAATCAAGGCTAAGGAATTGGAAATGTGCAACTTGCACCAATAAAAACTAACTACAGAGCAACGACATTTGAAAAAAGCATTCAAATCATGCTTTGAAAACACTACTTGTGTATCCCAATTTCAATTCAATCTGTCTTTGGAAACCGCTTAAGAGAGTGAGTGCACCATTCTCAGAGGAACTGCAGATACTGAAATGATGCGTGGAGTGAAGTGAGCAAGCTATTTTTCCATCTCCCTGGCGAGCATCGCCCACCTGTCTGCTGAGGCTCCCTCAGCAGACTGAAGCTGACTACTACTGCGCAGCTGCTACAGACTGTGGGCTGCCCATTGTGACACGTGGTCCCATTGTGACACGTGGTCCCATTGTTCCAGGAATAGAACACATCCAAGCATTGTGTTCTATGAATGGCATGATTCCTATCACAGTGTTCCATGGATGGAACACATCCTATTTACTGCAGGCAAGCAGCGCACCTAGCTGCTGCTGCTGCTGCTACAAGCCACTAGAATACCATCTGTCAGACAGGTGGACGTAGGCCGAACATTCAAATAAATCGCCAGATAAATCGTTGCTTTTCCATTTAATTCATATATGAATTAATTCAAAATTGAACAGTAAATTTCAAAGTTGGAAGGCCACAAGAGGGGGACATTGTTTCAAAAATGAAACGACATATCATTGCATGAGGGATGTGGTAGGAATTGAATGCTTGAATTAAGACTGGGGAAGTACTGAGGGGAAGGGGCTGCAGGCCTTGTAGCAGGTGGGTGTGCAGAAATGTAGCTATCCAAAGCCAAACACATTACTGCAGCTTGTCACACCTGTACCTACCAAGCAGCAAAGGCCAAGATAGATCGTTATTTTACTGACAGATTGAATACAGTGCAATGCCTCCCATATAGAGGTGAAAAAGAGTAGTAGTAGTAGTAGTAGTAGTAGTAGTAGTAGAAGAGTTGGTCAAGTTAAATCAAGGCTAAGGAATTGGAAATGTGCAACTTGGACCAAGAAAAACTAATTACAGAGCAACGACATTTGAAAAAAGCATTCAAATCATGCTTTGAAAACACTACTTGTGTATCCCAATTTCAATTCAATCTGTCTTTGGAAACCGATTTAGAGAGTGAGTGCACCATTCTCAGAGGAACTGCAGATACTGAAATGATGCGTGGAGTGAAGTGAGCAAGCTATTTTTCCATCTCCCTGGCGAGCATCGCCCACCTGTCTGCTGAGGCTCCCTCAGCAGACTGAAGCTGACTACAACTGCGCAGCTGCTACAGACTGTGGGCTGCCCATTGTCACACGTGGTCCCATTGTGACACGTGGTCCCATTGTTCCAGGAATAGAACACATCCAAGCATTGTGTTCTATGAATGGCATGATTCCTATCACAGTGTTCCATGGATGGAACACATCCTATTTACTGCAGGCAAGCAGCGCACCTAGCTGCTGCTGCTGTTACAAGCCACTAGAATTCCGTCTGTCAGACAGGTGGACGTAGGCCGAACATTCAAATAACTCGCCAGATAAATCGTTGCTTTTCCATTTAATTCATATATGAATTAATTCAAAATTGAACAGTAAATTTCAAAGTTGGAAGGCCACAAGAGGGGGACAATGTTTGAAAAATGAAACGACATATCATTGCATGAGGGATGTGGTAGAAATTGAATGCTTGAATTAAGACTGGGGAAGTACTGAGGGGAAGGGGCTGCAGGCCTTGTAGCAGGTGGGTGTGCAGAAATGTAGCTATCCAAAGCCAAACACATTACTGCAGCTTGTCACACCTTTACCTACCAAGCAGCAAAGGCCAAGATAGATCGTTATTTTACTGACAGATTGAGTACAGTGCAATGCCTCCCATATAGAGGTGAATAAGAGTAGTAGTAGTAGTAGTAGTAGTAGTAGAAGAGTTGGTCAAGTTAAATCAAGGCTAAGGAATTGGAAATGTGCAACTTGGACCAAAAAAAACTAATTACAGAGCAACGACATTTGAAAAAAGCATTCAAATCATGCTTTGAAAACACTACTTGTGTATCCCGATTTCAATTCAATCTGTCTTTGGAAACCGCTTAAGAGTGTAAGTGCACCATTCTCAGAGGAACTGCAGATGCTGAAATGATGCGTGGAGTGAAGTGAGCAAGCTATTTTTCCATCTCCCTGGCGAGCATCGCCCACCTGTCTGCTGATGCTCCCTCAGCAGACTGAAGCTGACTACTACTGCGCAGCTGCTACAGACTGTGGGCTGCCCATTGTGACACGTGGTCCCATTGTGACACGTGGTCCCATTGTTCCAGGAATACAACACATCCAAGCATTGTGTTCTATGAATGGCATGATTCCTATCACAGTGTTCCATGGATGGAACACATCCTATTTACTGCAGGCAAGCAGCGCACCTAGCTGCTGCTGCTGCTGCTGCTACAAGCCACTAGAATACCGTCTGTCAGACAGGTGGACGTAGGCTGAACATTCAAATAACTCGCCAAATAAATCGTTGCTTTTCCATTTAATTCATATATGAATTAATTCAAAATTGAACAGTAAACTTCAAAGTTGGAAGGCCACAAGAGGGGGACAATGTTTCAAAAATGAAACGACATATCATTGCATGAGGGATGTGGTAGGAATTGAATGCTTGAATTAAGACTGGGGAAGTACTGAGGGGAAGGGGCTGCAGGCCTTGTAGCAGGTGGGTGTGCAGAAATGTAGCTATCCAAAGCCAAACACATTACTGCAGCTTGTCACACCTGTACCTACCAAGCAGCAAAGGCCAAGATAGATCGTTATTTTACTGACAGATTGAATACAGTGCAATGCCTCCCATATAGAGGTGAATAAGAGTAGTAGTAGAAGTAGTAGTAGTAGTAGTAGAAGAGTTGGTCAAGTTAAATCAAGGCTAAGGAATTGGAAATGTGCAACTTGGACCAAGAAAAACTAATTACAGAGCAACGACATTTGAAAAAAGCATTCAAATCATGCTTTGAAAACACTACTTGTGTATCCCGATTTCAATTCAATCTGTCTTTGTAAACCGCTTAAGAGAGTGAGTGCACCATTCTCAGAGGAACTGCAGATACTGAAATGATGCGTGGAGTGAAGTGAGCAAGCTATTTTTCCATCTCCCTGGCGAGCATCGCCCACCTGTCTGCTGAGGCTCCCTCAGCAGACTGAAGCTGACTACTACTGCGCAGCTGCTACAGACTGTGGGCTGCCCATTGTGACACGTGGTCCCATTGTGACACGTGGTCCCATTGTTCCAGGAATAGAACACATCCAAGCATTGTGTTCTATGAATGGCATGATTCCTATCACAGTGTTCCATTGATGGAACACATCCTATTTACTGCAGGCAAGCAGCGCACCTAGCTGCTGCTGCTGCTGCTGCTACAAGCCACTAGAATACCGTCTGTCAGACAGGTGGACGTAGGCCGAACATTCAAATAACTCGCCAGATAAATCGTTGCTTTTCCATTTAATTCATATATGAATTAATTCAAAATTGAACAGTAAATTTCAAAGTTGGAAGGCCACAAGAGGGGGACAATGTTTCAAAAATGAAACGACATATCATTGCATGAGGGATGTGGTAGGAATTGAATGCTTGAATTAAGACTGGGGAAGTACTGAGGGGAAGGGGCTGCAGGCCTTGTAGCAGGTGGGTGTGCAGAAATGTAGCTATCCAAAGCCAAACACATTACTGCAGCTTGTCACACCTGTACCTACCAAGCAGCAAAGGCCAAGATAGATCGTTATTTTACTGGCAGATTGAATACAGTGCAATGCCTCCCATATAGAGGTGAATAAGAGTAGTAGTAGTAGTAGTAGTAGTAGTAGAAGAGTTGGTCAAGTTAAATCAAGGCTAAGGAATTGGAAATGTGCAACTTGGACCAAGAAAAACTAATTACAGAGCAACGACATTTGAAAAAAGCATTCAAATCATGCTTTGAAAACAGTACTTGTGTATCCCAATTTAAATTCAATCTGTCTTTGGAAACCGCTTAAGAGAGTGAGTGCACCATTCTCAGAGGAACTGCAGATACTGAAATGATGCGTGGAGTGAAGTGAGCAAGCTATTTTTCCATCTCCCTGGCGAGCATCGCCCACCTGTCTGCTGAGGCTCCCTCAGCAGACTGAAGCTGACTACTACTGAGCAGCTGCTACAGACTGTGGGCTGCCCATTGTGACACGTGGTCCCATTGTGACACGTGGCCCCATTGTTCCAGGAATAGAACACATCCAAGCATTGTGTTCTATGAATGGCATGATTCCTATCACAGTGTTCCATGGATGGAACACATCCTATTTACTGCAGGCAAGCAGCGCACCTAGCTGCTGCTGCTGCTGCTGCTGTTTTTCTACTCCTCTCATGAGCCCAAACAAGACTCTAAAAGGATGAGTTTGCAACTACTTTACTTTTGGAGAAAATTCAAAACATTCATTATTCAATAGAGCCCACTAGCAAAAACCAGCGTTTTGAATGAAGAATCACATTTCTTGGTAGAATCATGCAGGATTGAAATTTTTGATGGTTTTTTACTCCTGTCAACAGCCCAAACAAGTTTCAAAAAGGATGAGTTTGCAACTACTTTACTTTTGGAGAAAATTCAAAACATTCATTATTCAATAGGGCCCAAAATATCAAAAACCAGCGGTTTGAATGAACACACATTTCTTGGTAGAATCGTGCAGGACTGAAATTTTTGATGTTTTTCTACTCCTCTCATGAGCCCAAACAAGTCTCTAAAAGGATGAGTTTGCAACTACTTTACTTTTGGAGAAAATTCAAAACATTCATTATTCAGTAGAGCCTAATAGCAAAAACCAGCGTTTTGAACGAAGAATCACATTTCTTGGTAGAATCATGCAGGATTGAAATTTTTGATGGTTTTTTACTCCTCTCAACAGCCCAAACAAGTTTCTAAAAGGATGAGTTTGCAACTACTTTACTTTTGGAGAAAATTCAAAACATTCATTATTCAATAGGGCCCAAAATATCAAAAACCAGCGGTTTAAATGAACACACATTTCTTGGTAGAATCGTGCAGGACTGAAATTTTTGATGTTTTTCTACTCCTCTCATGAGCCCAAACAAGTCTCTAAAAGGATGAGTTTGCAACTACTTTACTTTTGGAGAAAATTCAATGAATGTCAATTGAATGTTTTGAATTTTCTCCAAAAGTAAAGTAGTTGCAAACTCATCCTTTTGGAAACTTGTTTGGGCTGTTGAGAGGAGTAAAAAACCATCAAAAATTTCAATCCTGCATGATTCTACCAAGAAATGTGATTCTTCATTCAAAACCTGATTTTTGCTATTGAGCTCTATTGAATAATGAATGTTTTGAATTTTCTCCAAAAGTAAAGTAGTTGCAAACTCATGCTTTTAGAGACTTGTTTGGGCTCATGAGAGGAGTAGAAAAACATCAAAAATTTCAGTCCTGCATGATTCTACCAAGAAATGTGAGTGTTCATTCAAACCGCTGGTTTTTGATAGTTTGGGCCCTATTGAATAATGAATGTTTTGAATTTTCTCCAAAAGTAAAGTAGTTGCAAGCTCATGCTTTTAGAGACTTGTTTGGGCTCATGAGAGGAGTAGAAAAACATCAAAAATTTCAGTCCTGCATGATTCTACCAAGAAATGTGATTCTTCATTCAAACCGCTGGTTTTTGATATTTTGGGCCCTATTGAATAAAGAATGTTTTGAATTTTCTCCAAAAGTAAAGTAGTTGCAAACTCATCCTTTTAGAAACTTGTTTGGGCTGTTGAGAGGAGTAAAAAACCATCAAAAATTTCAATCCTGCATGATTCTACCAAGAAATGTGATTCTTCATTCAAAACGCTGATTTTTGCTATTGGGTTCTATTGAATAATGAATGTTTTGAATTTTCTCCAAAAGTAAAGTAGTTGCAAACTCATCCTTTTAGAGACTTGTTTGGGCTCATGAGAGGAGTAGAAAAACATCAAAAATTTCAGTCCTGCACGATTCTACCAAGAAATGTGAGTGTTCATTCAAACCGCTGGTTTTTGATAGTTTGGGCCCTATTGAATAATGAATGTTTTGAATTTTCTCCAAAAGTAAAGTAGTTGCAAACTCATCCTTTTAGAAACTTGTTTGGGCTGTTGAGAGGAGTAAAAAACCATCAAAAATTTCAATCCTGCATGATTCTACCAAGAAATGTGATTCTTCATTCAAAACCCTGGTTTTTGCTATTGGGCTCTATTGAATAATGAATGTTTTGAATTTTCTCCAAAAGTAAAGTAGATGCAAACTCATCCTTTTAGAGTCTTGGTTTGGGCTCATGAGAGGAGTAGAAAAACATCAAAAATTTCAGTCCTGCACGATTCTACCAAGAAATGTGAGTGTTCATTCAAACCGCTGGTTTTTGATTTTTTTTTTGCCCTATTGAATTATGAATGTTTTGAATTTTCTCCAAAAGTAAAGTAGTTGCAAACTCATCCTTTTAGAGACTTGTTTGTGCTCATGAGAGGAGTAGAAAAACATCAAAAATTTCAGTCCTGCACGATTCTACCAAGAAATGTGAGTGTTCATTCAAACCGCTGGTTTTTGATAGTTTGAGCCCTATTGAATAATGAATGTTTTGAATTTTCTCCAAAAGTAAAGTAGTTGCAAACTCATCCTTTTAGAAACTTGTTTGGGCTGTTGAGAGGAGTAAAAAACCATCAAAAATTTCAATCCTGCATGATTCTACCAAGAAATGTGATTCTTCATTCAAAACGCTGATTTTTGCTATTGGGTTCTATTGAATAATGAATGTTTTGAATTTTCTCCAAAAGTAAAGTAGTTGCAAACTCATCCTTTTATAGACTTGTTTGGGCTCATGAGAGGAGTAGAAAAACATCAAAAATTTCAGTCCTGCACGATTCTACCAAGAAATGTGTGTTCATTCAAACCGCTGGTTTTTGATATTTTGGGCCCTATTGAATAATGAATGTTTTGAATTTTCTCCAAAAGTAAAGTAGTTGCAAACTCATCCTTTTAGAAACTTGTTTGGGCTGTTGAGAGGAGTATAAAACCATCAAAAATTTCAATCCTGCATTTTCTACCAAGAAATGTGATTCTTCATTCAAAACGCTGGTTTTTGCTATTGGGCTCTATTGAATAATGAATGTTTTGAATTTTCTCCAAAAGTAAAATAGTTGCAAACTCATCCTTTTAGAGACTTGTTTGGGCTCATGAGAGGAGTAGAAAAACATCAAAAATTTCAGTCCTGCATGATTCTACCAAGAAATGTGTGTTCATTCAAACCGCTGGTTTTTGATAGTTTGGGCCATATTGAATAATGAATGTTTTGAATTTTCTCCAAAAGTAAAGTAGATGCAAACTCATCCTTTTAGAGTCTTGGTTTGGGCTCATGAGAGGAGCAGAAAAACATCAAAAATTTCAGTCATGCACGATTCTACCAAGAAATGTGAGTGTTCATTCAAACCGCTGGTTTTTGATTTTTTTTTACCCTATTGAATAATGAATGTTTTGAATTTTCTCCAAAAGTAAAGTAGTTGCAAACTCATCCTTTTAGAGACTTGTTTGTGCTCATGAGAGGAGTAGAAAAACATCAAAAATTTCAGTCCTGCACGATTCTACCAAGAAATGTGAGTGTTCATTCAAACCGCTGGTTTTTGATAGTTTGGTCCCTATTGAATAATGAATGTTTTGAATTTTCTCCAAAAGTAAAGTAGTTGCAAACTCATCCTTTTAGAAACTTGTTTGGGCTGTTGAGAGGAGTAAAAAACCATCAAAAATTTCAATCCTGCATGATTCTACCAAGAAATGTGATTCTTCATTCAAAACGCTGGTTTTTGCTATTGGGCTCTATTGAATAATGAATGTTTTGAATTTTCTCCAAAAGTAAAGTAGATGCAAACTCATCCTTTTAGAGTCTTGGTTTGGGCTCATGAGAGGAGTAGAAAAACATCAAAAATTTCAGTCCTGCACGATTCTACCAAGAAATGTGAGTGTTCATTCAAACCGCTGGTTTTTGATAGTTTGGGCCCTATTGAATAATGAATGTTTTGAATTTTCTCCAAAAGTAAAGTAGTTGCAAACTCATCCTTTTAGAAACTTGTTTGGGCTGTTGAGAGGAGTAAAAAACCATCAAAAATTTCAATCCTGCATGATTCTACCAAGAAATGTGATTCTTCATTCAAAACGCTGATTTTTGCTATTGGGTTCTATTGAATAATGAATGTTTTGAATTTTCTCCAAAAGTAAAGTAGTTGCAAGCTCATGCTTTTAGAGACTTGTTTGGGCTCATGAGAGGAGTAGAAAAACATCAAAAATTTCAGTCCTGCATGATTCTACCAAGAAATGTGTGTTCATTCAAACCGCTGGTTTTTGATATTTTGGGCCCTATTGAATAATGAATGTTTTGAATTTTCTCCAAAAGTAAAGTAGTCGCAAACTCATCCTTTTTGAAACTTGTTTGGGCTGTTGAGAGGAGTAAAAAACCATCAAAAATTTCAATCCTGCATTTTCTACCAAGAAATGTGATTCTTCATTCAAAACGCTGGTTTTTGCTATTGGGCTCTATTGAATAATGAATGTTTTGAATTTTCTCCAAAAGTAAAATAGTTGCAAACTCATCCTTTTAGAGTCTTGTTTGGGCTCATGAGAGGAGTAAAAAACCATCAAAAATTTCAATCCTGCATGATTCTACCAAGAAATGTGATTCTTCATTCAAAACGCTGATTTTTGCTATTGGGTTCTATTGAATAATGAATGTTTTGAATTTTCTCCAAAAGTAAAGTAGTTGCAAGCTATTGCTTTTATAGACTTGTTTGGGCTCATGAGAGGAGTAGAAAAACATCAAAAATTTCAGTCTTGCATGATTCTACCAAGAAATGTGTGTTTATTCAAACCGCTGGTTTTTGATATTTTGGGCCCTATTGAATAATGAATGTTTTGAATTTTCTCCAAAAGTAAAGTAGTTGCAAACTCATCCTTTTTGAAACTTGTTTGGGCTGTTGACAGGAGTAAAAAACCATCAAAAATTTCAATCCTGCATGATTCTACCAAGAAATGTGATTCTTCATTCAAAACGCTGATTTTTGCTATTGGGTTCTATTGAATAATGAATGTTTTGAATTTTCTCCAAAAGTAAAGTAGTTGCAAACTCATCCTTTTTGAAACTTGTTTGGGCTGTTGACAGGAGTAAAAAACCATCAAAAATTTCAATCCTGCATGATTCTACCAAGAAATGTGATTCTTCATTCAAAACACTGATTTTTGCTATTGGGTTCTATTGAATAATGAATGTTTTGAATTTTCTCCAAAAGTAAAGTAGTTGCAAACTCATGCTTTTTTGTTTAAATATTTTTATTAAAGTTTCAAGTATAGAGGGAAAGGGTAAATGGACAAAGTAAAAAGTAGAGAACTCTACTCTACGTGTTACATCACACATTAAATAAAATTGTTTAATACAAGTAGTGTACATAAGAAACAAATATAATACATCGCTTTAATGCAATCCTCTCAAAAAAGGAACCAACATTGTCATATTGAGTTTACAGTAGAGTGTTAGATAACATAAATTAAGAAAATTTCAAATTCCAAACATCCCATTTAGTGTGATATTTATGGAGAGTACCATTAATAAAGGCAAATCTTTTCTCCATAGAATTATGAGTCCGTAATTTACCTAAAATATCAGCAAAAGAAGGTAAATCAGTTTTAAGCCACCAGAAAGCTATAGCGTTTTTGGTCACCAAAAAAGTATGTATCATTACAAATCGAATAACAGGATTTATTTCTTCAGTGCCCAAAGAAAGTAATGCCATTTGTGGGGTGACCTTCACTGCGTTGTCAGAGAGAGTATTTATATGATTCGTAACTTCTTTCCACAATCTCTTCAATTTAGGACAGCTCCAGAAAATGTGGTACAGGTTACCTGGTAAACCACAATTCCTCCAGCATAGAGGGGAGTATTTATTATCTATATGAGCTAACCTAATCGGAGTGTAATGCCATCTAATTTAAGTTTTAAAGAAAGACTCCTGTAAAGTCGCAGAAATAGTAGATGCATTTGAAAACTTTATGGCCTTCCCCCATTGGTCTTCATCAAATTTTATGTTAAAATCCCTTTCCCATCTTTGAATGTATACATTTTTAAAGAGTTCGGTGTTGTCATTAGGGTGGGAATATATGTTTTTAAGACTCCAAGTCGACTTAAGAGCAACATTTGCAAACATGGAGGCCACAATATCCGAATTCAAAGCTCTACTAGTCAAAAATTTCCGCAGAAGATCTTTCAGAAGTAGATAAGAGGTGAAATGTGTAGACGGGACATGAAATTTATTTTTAATTTCATTAAAGGGTAAAAAATTTTGTCCGTCCCATAAATCCCCTACCGTATTAATTTTAAAGCTGCACCACTCCTCTGGAACTGGACATTTATATATTTTTGATAATAATTTTAATGGGAATTTTTTCAAAATGCTTTTCCTGTCGTCGCCTTTCTTTAATTTTGTGAAACTCCTCCACATAGTCAGTATAGAATTTACAACAGGATGTTGATAAGTAATGATCGAAGGAGATAGCAGATCTTTAAAGAAAAAATCTGATATTGAACTAGTCCCATAATGTTCTAGCTCAAGGTCCAACCAAGCGGGAAGTGTTTTCGTAGAAAACCACTGTTGACTCTGAAGAATAAGAGAAGCTTGAAAATAGATTTGAATATTGGGGAGTGCAAGGCCTCCATTACTCTTTTTCTTATATAAAATTTCAGTAGCAACTCTAGGTTTCTTCCCTTTCCAGATAAAAAGGTTAATTGCTTTTTGGATTTTAAATAAAAGGGAAGTGGGAATCATAAGAGGTAAATTCCTAAGTACAAAAAGAATTTTAGGTAAAATATATGTTTTTATTACCAAGGTTCTTCCCATCAGGGATAGATCGCAATTATTATAACCAGAAAGGTCTTTTAAGATTTTCTTACTGAGATGTTCCATATTCTTAGAAACAATGAGTTTCAAATCTTTAGGGAAAATTATCCCCAAGTATTCTAGTTCAAAATCTTCCCAGTAAAATTCAGATAATTCTTTAAAGGCTTCAATTTCAGAGGGACGTAAATTAAAATGTATTATTTTAGATTTTTGGGGATTTATTTTAAAATATGAGACCTTAGAGAACTCATCTAAAATGGTGATTAAAGCGTTAAGTGAATTAGCCGGATCAGTGACTGATAACATAAGGTCGTCAGCAAATAAGGTTAACTTGTGATGATAATTTTTTGTTTTAAAACCCGAAATATCAGTACATTTTCTGATCATTTCCGCCAAGGGCTCGACTGCCAAGGCAAATAAAAGGGGCGAAAGGGGGCAGCCCTGTCTTGTTCCATTAGTGATGTTGAAATTCCTAGAAAGGTGATTATTAGTATAGGTTTTAGCATTAGTATTAGAGTACAATGCAAATATAGATGTTATAAAGCGATTGTCAAAACCAAACTTTAGTAAAGTAGCTTTAAGATAATCCCAATTCACCCTATCAAAAGCTTTTTGGGCATCCAACGAGATAAATAGTGAAGGGAGATTATTAGAGCTAGCTATGTTAAACAAGTTCAAGATTCTTCTGGTACCGTCTGTTACTTGTCTTCCGGAGACAAACCCTACTTGATCATTTTTAACAAGATCAGGTAAAAGATTCTTTAATCGATCCGCTAAAATTTTTGAATATACTTTAATATCAGTGTTAATTAAAGAGATCGGACGATAATTTTTAACTTCTTCTGGGTTTCTAATGTCTTTGGGGATCAAAATGATAGTTGCCTCCGTCATTTCTTTGGGGAACGATCCAATACTAGAAGCGTGGTCAAAAAGAGATTTTAGGTGCGGGGATAAAATGTTGGAGAAAAACTTGAGATATTCGTTTGTGAACCCATCTGGGCCAGGGGATTTGTTAAGTTTAAGTTTGTCAATCGTTTTGGCAATTTCTTCTACAGTAAACGGTTGATTTAAAAGAGTTAGGTCCAAATTATCTAGTTGGGGAAGGGTCAATTTAGAAAGAAAAAGGTCAATCTCTTTTTGATTAGGAGTATGAACTAAGGGATCTTTTTTAAGATTATAGAGGGTTTCGAAATAATCCGCAAATATTTCGGTAATATCAGAGGGGTGTTGTTTCATTTCTCCTGAAGGGGATTTGATTTTAACAATCCTTCTACTTACGCGAGCTTGTTTAAGTTTACTTGTCATATATTTGGTGGGTTTGTTAATTGAAGCATACAGATTATATTTTGATGCTCTAACAATGGACTCGTACTCGGAAATAATTTCGGATCTTAACGCCTGTCTCAATTTCAGGATATCAAGATGGATAATATGGGATGGAGCAGACAGGGAATTTTGTTGTTTTTCTTTTGAAGCAATTTGGTTCTGGAGGTCAGCAATTTTTTGTCTTTTTTCTTTTTTGTATCTCGTGGAGAGTTGGATGAGACATCCTCTCAAGACCGCCTTGTGGGCGTTCCATAATGTAAATACGAAAACACTTCCCGCTTGGTTGGACCTTGAGCTAGAACATTATGGGACTAGTTCAATATCAGATTTTTTCTTTAAAGATCTGCTATCTCCTTCGATCATTACTTATCAACATCCTGTTGTAAATTCTATACTGACTATGTGGAGGAGTTTCACAAAATTAAAGAAAGGCGACGACAGGAAAAGCATTTTGAAAAAAATTCCCATTAAAATTATTATCAAAAATATATAAATGTCCAGTTCCAGAGGAGTGGTGCAGCTTTAAAATTAATACGGTAGGGGATTTATGGGACGGACAAAATTTTTTACCCTTTAATGAAATTAAAAATAAATTTCATGTCCCGTCTACACATTTCACCTCTTATCTACTTCTGAAAGATCTTCTGCGGAAATTTTTGACTAGTAGAGCTTTGAATTCGGATATTGTGGCCTCCATGTTTGCAAATGTTGCTCTTAAGTCGACTTGGAGTCTTAAAAACATATATTCCCACCCTAATGACGACACCGAACTCTTTAAAAATGTATACATTCAAAGATGGGAAAGGGATTTTAACATAAAATTTGATGAAGACCAATGGGGGAAGGCCATAAAGTTTTCAAATGCATCTACTATTTCTGCGACTTTACAGGAGTCTTTCTTTAAAACTTAAATTAGATGGCATTACACTCCGATTAGGTTAGCTCATATAGATAATAAATACTCCCCTCTATGCTGGAGGAATTGTGGTTTACCAGGTAACCTGTACCACATTTTCTGGAGCTGTCCTAAATTGAAGAGATTGTGGAAAGAAGTTACGAATCATATAAATACTCTCTCTGACAACGCAGTGAAGGTCACCCCACAAATGGCATTACTTTCTTTGGGCACTGAAGAAATAAATCCTGTTATTCGATTTGTAATGATACATACTATTTTGGTGACCAAAAACGCTATAGCTTTCTGGTGGCTTAAAAATGATTTACCTTCTTTTGCTGATATTTTAGGTAAATTACGGACTCATAATTCTATGGAGAAAAGATTTGCCTTTATTAATGGTACTCTCCATAAATATCACACTAAATGGGATGTTTGGAATTTGAAATTTTCTTAATTTATGTTATCTAACACTCTACTGTAAACTCAATATGACAATGTTGGTTCCTTTTTTGAGAGGATTGCATTCAAGCGATGTATTATATTTGTTTCTTATGTACACTACTTGTATTAAACAATTTTATTTAATGTGTGATGTAACACGTAGAGTAGAGTTCTCTACTTTTTACTTTGTCCATTTACCCTTTCCCTCTATACTTGAAACTTTAATAAAAATATTTAAACAAAAAAGCATGAGTTTGCAACTACTTTACTTTTGGAGAAAATTCAAAACATTCATTATTCAATAGAACCCAATAGCAAAAATCAGCGTTTTGAATGAAGAATCACATTTCTTGGTAGAATCATGCAGGATTGAAATTTTTGATGGTTTTTTACTCCTGTCAACAGCCCAAACAAGTTTCAAAAAGGATGAGTTTGCAACTACTTTACTTTTGGAGAAAATTCAAAACATTCATTATTCAATAGGGCCCAAAATATCAAAAACCAGCGGTTTGAATGAACACACATTTCTTGGTAGAATCATGCAGGACTGAAATTTTTGATGTTTTTCTACTCCTCGTATGAGCCCAAACAAGTCTCTAAAAGCAATAGCTTGCAACTACTTTACTTTTGGAGAAAATTCAAAACATTCATTATTCAATAGAACCCAATAGCAAAAATCAGCGTTTTGAATGAAGAATCACATTTCTTGGTAGAATCATGCAGGATTGAAATTTTTGATGTTTTTTTACTCCTCTCAACAGCCCAAACAAGTTTCTAAAAGGATGAGTTTGCAACTACTTTACTTTTGGAGAAAATTCAAAACATTCATTATTCAATATGGCCCAAACTATCAAAAACCAGCGGTTTGAATGAACACTCACATTTCTTGGTAGAATCGTGCAGGACTGAAATTTTTGATGTTTTTCTACTCCTCTCATGAGCACAAACAAGTCTCTAAAAGGATGAGTTTGCAACTACTTTATTTTTGGAGAAAATTCAAAACATTCATTATTCAATAGAGCCCAATAGCAAAAACCAGCGTTTTGAATGAAGAATCACATTTCTTGGTAGAATCATGCAGGATTGAAATTTTTGATGTTTTTCTACTCCTCTCATGAGCCCAAACCAAGTCTCTAAAAGGATGAGTTTGCAACTACTTTACTTTTGGAGAAAATTCAAAACATTCAATTGACATTCATTGAATTTTCTCCAAAAGTAAAGTAGTTGCAAACTCATCCTTTTAGAGACTTGTTTGGGCTCATGAGAGGAGTAGAAAAACATCAAAAATTTCAGTCCTGCACGATTCTACCAAGAAATGTGTGTTCATTTAAACCGCTGGTTTTTGATATTTTGGGCCCTATTGAATAATGAATGTTTTGAATTTTCTCCAAAAGTAAAGTAGTTGCAAACTCATCCTTTTAGAAACTTGTTTGGGCTTTTGAGAGGAGTAAAAAACCATCAAAAATTTCAATCCTGCATGATTCTTCCAAGAAATGTGATTCTTCATTCAAAACGCTAGTTTTTGCTATTGGGCTCTAATGAATAATGAATGTTTTGAATTTTCTCCAAAAGTAAAGTAGTTGCAAACTCATCCTTTTAGAGTCTTGTTTGGGCTCATGAGAGGAGTAGAAAAAAATCAAAAATTTCAGTCCTGCACGATTCTACCAAGAAATGTGAGTGTTCATTCAAACCGCTGGTTTTTGATAGTTTGGGCCCTATTGAACAATGAATGTTTTGAATTTTCTCCAAAAGTAAAGTAGTTGCAAACTCATCCTTTTAGAAACTTGTTTGGGCTGTGGAGAGGAGTAAAAAACCATCATAAATTTCAATCCTGCATGATTCTACCAAGAAATGTGATTCTTCATTCAAAACGCTGGTTTTTGCTATTGGGCTCTATTGAATAATGAATGTTTTGAATTTTCTCCAAAAGTAAAGTAGTTGCAAACTCATCCTTTTAGAGTCTTGTTTGGGCTCATGAGAGGAGTAGAAAAACATCAAAAATTTCAGTCCTGCACGATTCTACCAAGAAATGTAAGTGTTCATTCAAACCGCTGGTTTTTGATAGTTTGGGCCCTATTGAATAATGAATGTTTTGAATTTTCTCCAAAAGTAAAGTAGTTGCAAACTCATCCTTTTAGAAACTTGTTTGGGCTGTTGAGAGGAGTAAAAAACCATCAAAAATTTCAATCCTGCATGATTCTACCAAGAAATGTGATTCTTCATTCAAAACGCTGGTTTTTGCTATTGGGCTCTATTGAATAATGAATGTTTTGAATTTTCTCCAAAAGTAAAGTAGTTGCAAACTCATCCTTTTAGAGACTTGTTTGGGCTCATGAGAGGAGTAGAAAAACATCAAAAATTTCAGTCCTGCACGATTCTACCAAGAAATGTGTGTTCATTCAAACCGCTGGTTTTTGATATTTTGGGCCCTATTGAATAATGAATGTTTTGAATTTTCTCCAAAAGTAAAGTAGTTGCAAACTCATCCTTTTAGAGTCTTGTTTGGGCTCATGAGAGGAGCAGAAAAACAGCAGCAGCAGCAGCAGCAGCTAGGTGCGCTGCTTGCCTGCAGTAAATAGGATGTGTTCCATCCATGGAACACTGTGATAGGAATCATGCCATTCATAGAACACAATTCTTGGATGTGTTCTATTCCTGGAACAATGGGACCACGTGTCACAATGGGACCACGTGTCACAATGGGACCACGTGTCACAATGGGCAGCCCACAGTCTGTAGCAGCTGCGCAGTAGTAGTCAGCTTCAGTCTGCTGAGGGAGCCTCAGCAGACAGGTGGGTGATGCTCGCCAGGGAGATGGAAAAATAGCTTGCTCACTTCACTCCACGCATCATTTCAGTATCTGCAGTTCCTCTGAGAATGGTGCACTCACTCTCTTAAGCGGTTTCCAAAGACAGATTGAATTGAAATCGGGATACAAAAGTAGTGTTTTCAAAGCATGATTTGAATGCTTTTTTCAAATGTCGTTGCTCTGTAATTAGTTTTTCTTGGTCCAAGTTGCACATTTCCAATTCCTTAGCCTTGATTTAACTTGACCAACTCTTCTACTACTATTACTACTACTACTACTCTTATTCACCTCTATATGGGAGGCATTGCACTGTATTCAATCTGTCAGTAAAATAACGATCTATCTTGGCCTTTGCTGCTTGGTAGGTACAGGTATGACAAGCTGCAGTAATGTGTTTGGCTTTGGATAGCTACATTTCTGCACACCCACCTGCTACAAGGCCTGCAGCCCCTTCCCCTCAGTCCTTCCCCAGTCTTAATTCAAGCATTCAATTCCTACCACATCCCTCATGCAATGATATGTCGTTTCATTTTTGAAACATTGTCCCCCTCTTGTGGCCTTCCAACTTTGAAATTTACTGTTCAATTTTGAATTAATTCATATATGAATTAAATGGAAAAGCAACGATTTATCTGGCGAGTTATTTGAATGTTCGGCCTACGTCCACCTGTCTGACAGACGGTATTCTAGTGGCTTGTAGCAGCAGCAGCAGCAGCAGCTAGGTGCGCTGCTTGCCTGCAGTAAATAGGATGTGTTCCATCCATGGAACACTGTGATAGGAATCATGCCATTCATAGAACACAATGCTTGGATGTGTTCTATTCCTGGAACAATGGGGCCACGTGTCACAATGGGACCACGTGTCACAATGGGCAGCCCACAGTCTGTAGCAGCTGCGCAGTAGTAGTCAGCTTCAGTCTGCTGAGGGAGCCTCAGCAGACAGGTGGGCGATGCTCGCCAGGGAGATGGAAAAATAGCTTGCTCACTTCACTCCACGCATCATTTCAGTATCTGCAGTTCCTCTGAGAATGGTGCACTCACTCTCTTAAGCGGTTTCCAAAGACAGATTGAATTGAAAATGGGATACACAAGTAGTGTTTTCAAAGCATGATTTGAATGCTTTTTTCAAATGTCGTTGCTCTGTAATTAGTTTTTCTTGGTCCAAGTTGCACATTTCCAATTCCTTAGCCTTGATTTAACTTGACCAACTCTTCTACTACTACTACTACTACTCTTATTCACCTCTATATGGGAGGCATTGCACTGTATTCAATCTGTCAGTAAAATAACGATCTATCTTGGCCTTTGCTGCTTGGTAGGTACAGGTGTGACAAGCTGCCGTAATGTGTTTGGCTTTGGATAGCTACATTTCTGCACACCCACCTGCTACAAGGCCTGCAGCCCCTTCCCCTCAGTACTTCCCCAGTCTTAATTCAAGCATTCAATTCCTACCACATCCCTCATGCAATGATATGTCGTTTCATTTTTGAAACATTGTCCCCCTCTTGTGGCCTTCCAACTTTGAAATTTACTGTTCAATTTTGAATTAATTCATATATGAATTAAATGGAAAAGCAACGATTTATCTGGCGAGTTATTTGAATGTTCGGCCTACGTCCACCTGTCTGACAGACGGTATTCTAGTGGCTTGTAGCAGCAGCAGCAGCAGCAGCTAGGTGCGCTGATTGCCTGCAGTAAATAGGATGTGTTCCATCAATGGAACACTGTGATAGGAATCATGCCATTCATAGAACACAATGCTTGGATGTGTTCTATTCCTGGAACAATGGGACCACATGTCACAATGGGACCACGTGTCACAATGGGCAGCCCACAGTCTGTAGCAGCTGCGCAGTAGTAGTCAGCTTCAGTCTGCTGAGGGAGCCTCAGCAGACAGGTGGGCGATGCTCGCCAGGGAGATGGAAAAATAGCTTGCTCACTTCACTCAACGCATCATTTCAGTATCTGCAGTTCTTCTGAGAATGGTGCACTCACTCTCTTAAGCGGTTTCCAAAGACAGATTGAATTGAAATCGGGATACACAAGTAGTGTTTTCAAAGCATGATTTGAATGCTTTTTTCAAATGTCGTTGCTCTGTAATTAGTTTTTCTTGGTCCAAGTTGCACATTTCCAATTCCTTAGCCTTGATTTAACTTGACCAACTCTTCTACTACTACTACTACTACTACTACTACTACTCTTATTCACCTCTATATGGGAGGCATTGCACTGTATTCAATCTGTCAGTAAAATAACGATCTATCTTGGCCTTTGCTGCTTGGTAGGTACAGGTGTGACAAGCTGCAGTAATGTGTTTGGCTTTGGATAGCTACATTTCTGCACACCCACCTGCTACAAGGCCTGCAGCCCCTTCCCCTCAGTACTTCCCCAGTCTTAATTCAAGCATTCAATTCCTACCACATCCCTCATGCAATGATATGTCGTTTCATTTTTGAAACATTGTCCCCCTCTTGTGGCCTTCCAACTTTGAAATTTACTGTTCAATTTTGAATTAATTCATATATGAATTAAATGGAAAAGCAACGATTTATCTGGCGAGTTATTTGAATGTTCGGCCTACGTCCACCTGTCTAACATACGGTATTCTAGTGGCTTGTAGCAGCAGCAGCAGCTAGGTGCGCTGCTTGCCTGCAGTAAATAGGATGTGTTCCATCCATGGAACACTGTGATAGGAATCATGCCATTCATAGAACACAATGCTTGGATGTGTTCTATTCCTGGAACAATGGGACCACGTGTCACAATGGGACCACGTGTCACAATGGGCAGCCCACAGTCTGTAGCAGCTGCGCAGTAGTAGTCAGCTTCAGTCTGCTGAGGGAGCCTCAGCAGACAGGTGGGCGATGCTCGCCAGGGAGATGGAAAAATAGCTTGCTCACTTCACTCCACGCATCATTTCAGTATCTGCAGTTCCTCTGAGAATGGTGCACTCACTCTCTAAAGCGGTTTCCAAAGACAGATTGAATTGAAATTGGGATACACAAGTAGTGTTTTCAAAGCATGATTTGAATGCTTTTTTCAAATGTCGTTGCTCTGTAATTAGTTTTTCTTGGTCCAAGTTGCACATTTCCAATTCCTTAGCCTTGATTTAACTTGACCAACTCTTCTACTACTACTACTACTACTACTTCTACTACTACTACTACTACTACTACTACTCTTATTTACCTCTATATGGGAGGCATTGCACTGTATTCAATCTGTCAGTAAAATAACGATCTATCTTGGCCTTTGCTGCTTGGTAGGTACAGGTGTGACAAGCTGCAGTAATGTGTTTGGCTTTGGATAGCTACATTTCTGCACACCCACCTGCTACAAGGCCTGCAGCCCCTTCCCCTCAGTACTTCCCCAGTCTTAATTCAAGCATTCAATTCCTACCACATCCCTCATGCAATGATATGTCGTTTCATTTTTGAAACATTGGCCCCCTCTTGTGGCCTTCCAACTTTGAAATTTACTGTTCAATTTTGAATTAATTCATATATGAATTAAATGGAAAAGCAACGATTTATCTGGCGAGTTATTTGAATGTTCGGCCTACGTCCACCTGTCTGACAGACGGTATTCTAGTGGCTTGTAGCAGCAGCAGCAGCAGCAGCTAGGTGCGCTGCTTGCCTGCAGTAAATAGGATGTGTTCCATCCATGGAACACTGTGATAGGAATCATGCCATTCATAGAACACAATGCTTGGATGTGTTCTATTCCTGGAACAATGGTACCACGTGTCACAATGGGACCACGTGTCACAATGGGCCGCCCACAGTCTGTAGCAGCTGCTCAGTAGTAGTCAGCTTCAGTCTGCTGAGGGAGCCTCAGCAGACAGGTGGGCGATGCTCGCCAGGGAGATGGAAAAATAGCTTGCTCACTTCACTCCACACATCATTTCAGTATCTGCAGTTCCTTTGAGAATGGTGCACTCACTCTCTTAAGCGGTTTCCAAAGACAGATTGAATTGAAATCGGGATACACAAGTAGTGTTTTCAAAGCATGATTTGAATGCTTTTTTCAAATGTCGTTGCTCTGTAATTAGTTTTTCTTGGTCCAAGTTGCACATTTCCAATTCCTTAGCCTTGATTTAACTTGACCAACTCTTCTACTACTACTACTACTACTACTACTACTACTACACTTATTCACCTCTATATGGGAGGCATTGCACTGTATTCAATCTGTCAGTAAAATAACGATCTAGCTTGGCCTTTGCTGCTTGGTAGGTACAGGTGTGACAAGCTGCAGTAATGTGTTTGGCTTTGGATAGCTACATTTCTGCACACCCACCTGCTACAAGGCCTGCAGCCCCTTCCCCTCAGTACTTCCCCAGTCTTAATTCAAGCATTCAATTCCTACCACATCCCTCATGCAATGATATGTCGTTTCATTTTTGAAACATTGTCCCCTTCTTGTGGCCTTCCAACTTTGAAATTTACTGTTCAATTTTGAATTAATTTATATATGAATTAAATGGAAAAGCAACGATTTATCTGGCGAGTTATTTGAATGTTCGGCCTACGTCCACCTGTCTGACAGACGGTATTCTAGTGGCTTGTAGTAGCAGCAGCAGCAGCAGCAGCAGCTAGGTGCGCTGCTTGCCTACAGTAAATAGGATGTGTTCCATCCATGGAACACTGTGATAGGAATCATGCCATTCATAGAACACAATGCTTGGATGTGTTCTATTCCTGGAACAATGGGACCACGTGTCACAATGGGACCACGTGTCACAATGGGCAGCCCACAGTCTGTAGCAGCTGCGCAGTAGTAGTCAGCTTCAGTCTGCTGAGGGAGCCTCAGCAGACAGGTGGGCGATGCTCGCCAGGGAGATGGAAAAATAGCTTGCTCACTTCACTCCACGCATCAGTTCAGTATCTGCAGTTCCTCTGAGAATGGTGCACTCACTCTCTTAAGCAGTTTCCAAAGACAGATTGAATTGAAATCGGGATATACAAGTAGTGTTTTCAAAGCATGATTTGAATGCTTTTTTCAAATGTCGTTGCTCTGTAATTAGTTTTTCTTGGTCCAAGTTGCACATTTCCAATTCCTTAGGCTGGTTTCACATTTGCGTTTTTTAGCGCTGGAAAAAAACGCACACCTGCGCATGCGTTTTTTCCCCTATATTTAACATGGGTGCGCATACCTGCGCACTGGTCAGCGCATGTATGCGATTTTCATGCGCTGCGTTTTTTTGGGGTGTGCGATTGGATTTTCCAGACGCAGCATGTTGCATTTTTTGGCCCTGCAAAAAAGCGCATGCGCACATATGCGCACGTTTTGCGCTAAAAATGGCCATTATAGCCTATGGATGCGCATATGTGCGCACTGGCATGCTCATGTATGCGTTTTTTTGCATATGCGTTTTTTTTTTAAACCATGGAATTTAGGGGTTTGGGTTAGAGTTAGGGTTAGTTAAGGGGGTTTAGGGTTAGGGTTATGGTCAGGGTCAGGGTTAGGGTTAGGGTCAGGGTTAGGGTTAAGTATGGTTTTGTTAAGGATTAGGGTCATGGTTAGGGTCAGGATTAGGGTTAAGTATGGTTTTGTTAAGGGTTAGGGTCAGGGTTAGGGTCAGGGTTAGGGTTAGGGTCAGGGTTAGGGTCAGGATTAGGGTTAAGTATGGTTTTGTTAAGGATTAGGGTCAGGGTTAGGGTCAGGATTAGGGTTAAGTATGGTTTTGTTAATGGTTAGGGTCAGGGTTAGGGTTAGGGTTAGGGTCAGGGTTAGGGTTAGGGTCAGGGTTAGGGTCAGGATTAGGGTTAAGTATGGTTTTGTTAAGGATTAGGGTCAGGGTTAGGGTCAGGATTAGGGTTAAGTATGGTTTTGTTAAGGGTTAGGGTCAGGGTTAGGGTTAGGGTCAGGGTTAGGGTCAGGATTAGGGTTAGGGTTAGGGTTAGGGTTAGGGTCAGGGTTAGGGTTAAGTATGGTTTTGTTAAGGGTTAGGGTCAGGGTTAGGGTTAGGGTTAGGGTCAGGGTTAGGGTTAGGGTTAGGGTTAGGGTCAGGGTTAGGGTTAGGGTTAGGGTTAGTTAGGGTTTAGGGTTTGGGTTAGGGTTAAGTATGATTTGGTTAAGGGTTAGGGTCAGGGTTAGGGTTAGGGTCAGGGTCAGGGTCAGGGTTAGGGTTAGGGTCAGGGTTAGGGTTAGTAAAGTCATGGTTTGGGTAGTGTGAGGGGCCACCTAAAAATGTTGGAAAAAAACGCAAACGCGGTAAAAACGCGCTAAAAACGCATAAAAACGCTGCGTTTTTTTCATGCATGCTCATAAAAATGCTTGAAAAAAACGCAGCAGTTGTATGCTTATGTATGCGTTTTTTCAATGCGTTTTTTTGCGGGAAAAACGCGCTGCAAAAAAAAGCAAGTGTGAAACTAGCCTTAGCCTTGATTTAACTTGACCAACTCTTCTACTACTACTACTACTACTCTTATTCACCTCTATATGGGAGGCATTGCACTGTATTCAATCTGTCAGTAAAATAACGATCTATCTTGGCCTTTGCTGCTTGGTAGGTACAGGTGTGACAAGCTGCAGTAATGTGTTTGGCTTTGGATAGCTACATTTCTGCACACCCACCTGCTACAAGGCCTGCAGCCCCTTCCCCTCAGTACTTTCCCAGTCTTAATTCAAGCATTCAATTCCTACCACATCCCTCATGCAATGATATGTCGTTTCATTTTTGAAACATTGTCCCCCTCTTGTGGCCTTCCAACTTTGAAATTCACTGTTCAATTTTGAATTAATTCATATATGAATTAAATGGAAAAGCAACGATTTATCTGGCGAGTTATTTGAATGTTCGGCCTACGTCCACCTGTCTGACAGACGGTATTCTAGTGGCTTGTATTAGCAGCAGCAGCAGCAGCTAGGTGCGCTGCTTGCCTGCAGTAAATAGGATGTGTTCCATCCATGGAACACTGTGAAAGGAATCATGCCATTCATAGAACACAATGCTTGGATGTGTTCTATTCCTGGAACAATGGGACCACGTGTCACAATGTGACCACATGTCACAATAGGCAGCCCACAGTCTGTAGCAGCTGCGCAGTAGTAGTCAGCTTCAGTCTGCTGTGGGAGCCTCAGCAGACAGGTGCGCGATGCTCGCCAGGGAGATGGAAAAAGAGCTTGCTCACTTCACTCCACGCATCATTTCAGTATCTGCAGTTGGTCTGAGAATGGTGCACTCACTCTCTTAAGCGGTTTCCAAAGACAGATTGAATTGAAATCGGGATACACAAGTAGTGTTTTCAAAGCATGATTTGAATGCTTTTTTCAAATGTCGTTGCTCTGTAATTAGTTTTTCTTGGTCCAAGTTGCACATTTCCAATTCCTTAGCCTTGATTTAACTTGACCAACTCTTCTACTACTACTACTACTCTTATTCACCTCTATATGGGAGGCATTGCACTGTATTCAATCTGTCAGTAAAATAACGATCTATCTTGGCCTTTGCTGCTTGGTAGGTACAGGTATGACAAGCTGCGGTAATGTGTTTGGCTTTGGATAGCTACATTTCTGCACACCCACCTGCTACAAGGCCTGCAGCCCCTTCCCCTCAGTACTTCCCCAGTCTTAATTCAAGCATTCAATTCCTACCACATCCCTCATGCAATGATATGTCGTTTCATTTTTGAAACATTGTCCCCCTCTTGTGGCCTTCCAACTTTGAAATTTACTGTTCAATTTTGAATTAATTCATATATGAATTAAATGGAAAAGCAAAGATTTATCTGGCGAGTTATTTGAATGTTCGGCCTACGTCCACCTGTCTGACAGACGGTATTCTAGTGGCTTGTAGCAGCAGCAGCAGCAGCAGCTAGGTGCGCTGCTTGCCTGCAGTAAATAGGATGTGTTCCATCCATGGAACACTGTGATAGGAATCATGCCATTCATAGAACACAATGCTTGGATGTGTTCTATTCCTGGAACAATGGGTCCACGTGTCACAATGGGACCACGTGTCACAATGGGCAGCCCACAGTCTGTAGCAGCTGCGCAGTAGTAGTCAGCTTCAGTCTGCTGAGGGAGCCTCAGCAGACAGGTGGGCGATGCTCGCCAGGGAGATGGAAAAATAGCTTGCTCACTTCACTCCACGCATCATTTCAGTATCTGCAGTTCCTCTGAGAATGGTGCACTCACTCTCTTAAGCGGTTTCCAAAGACAGATTGAATTGAAATTGGGATACACAAGTAGTGTTTTCAAAGCATGATTTGAATGCTTTTTTCAAATGTCGTTGCTCTGTAATTAGTTTTTCTTGGTCCAAGTTGCACATTTCCAATTCCTTAGCCTTGATTTAACTTGACCAACTCTTCTACTACTACTACTACTATTACTACTACTACTACTACTCTTATTCACCTCTATATGGGAGGCATTGCACTGTATTCAATCTGTCAGTAAAATAACGATCTATCTTGGCCTTTGCTGCTTTGTAGGTACAGGTGTGACAAGCTGCAGTAATGTGTTTGGCTTTGGATAGCTAAATTTCTGCACACCCACCTGCTACAAGGCCTGCAGCCCCTTCCCCTCAGTACTTCCCCAGTCTTAATTCAAGCATTCAATTCCTACCACATCCCTCATGCAATGATATGTCGTTTCATTTTTGAAACATTGTCCCCCTCTTGTGGCCTTCCAACTTTGAAATTTACTGTTCAATTTTGAATTAATTCATATATGAATTTAATGGAAAAGCAACGATTTATCTGGCGAGTTATTTGAATGTTCAGCCTACGTCCACCTGTCTGACAGACGGTATTCTAGTGGCTTGTAGCAGCAGCAGCAGCAGCAGCAGCTAGGTGCGCTGCTTGCCTGCAGTAAATAGGATGTGTTCCATCCATGGAACACTGTGATAGGAATCATGCCATTCATAGAACACAATGCTTGGATGTGTTCTATTCCTGGAACAAAGGGACCACGTGTCACAATGGGACCACGTGTCACAATGGGCAGCCCACAGTGTGTAGCAGCTGCGCAGTAGTAGTCAGCTTCAGTCTGCTGAGGGAGCCTCAGCAGACAGGTGGGCGATGCTCGCCAGGGAGATGGAAAAATAGCTTGCTCACTTCACTCCACGCATCATTTCAGTATCTGCAGTTCCTCTGAGAATGGTGCACTCACTCTCTTAAGCGGTTTCCAAAGACAGATTGAATTGAAATTGGGATACACAAGTAGTGTTTTCAAAGCATGATTTGAATGCTTTTTTCAAATGTCGTTGCTCTGTAATTAGTTTTTCTTGGTCCAAGTTGCACATTTCCAATTCCTTAGCCTTGATTTAACTTGACCAACTCTTCTACTACTACTACTACTATTACTACTACTACTACTACTACTACTACTCTTACTACTACTCTTATTCACCTCTATATGGGAGGCATTGCACTGTATTCAATCTGTCAGTAAAATAACGATCTATCTTGGCCTTTGCTGCTTGGTAGGTACAGGTGTGACAAGCTGCAGTAATGTGTTTGGCTTTGGAAAGCTACATTTCTGCACACCCACCTGCTACAAGGCCTGCAGCCCCTTCCCCTCAGTACTTCCCCAGTCTTAATACAAGCATTCAATTCCTACCACATCCCTCATGCAATGATATGTCGTTTCATTTTTGAAACATTGTCCCCCTCTTGTGGCCTTCCAACTTTGAAATTCACTGTTCAATTTTGAATTAATTCATATATGAATTAAATGGAAAAGCAACGATTTATCTGGCGAGTTATTTGAATGTTCGGCCTACGTCCACCTGTCTGACAGACGGTATTCTAGTGGCTTGTATTAGCAGCAGCAGCAGCAGCAGCAGCTAGGTGCGCTTCTTGCCTGCAGTAAATAGGATGTGTTCCATCCATGGAACACTGTGAAAGGAATCATGCCATTCATAGAACACAATGCTTGGATGTGTTCTATTCCTGGAACAATGGGACCACGTGTCACAATGGGACCACATGTCACAATAGGCAGCCCACAGTCTGTAGCAGCTGCGCAGTAGTAGTCAGCTTCAGTCTGCTGTGGGAGCCTCAGCAGACAGGTGCGCGATGCTCGCCAGGGAGATGGAAAAAGAGCTTGCTCACTTCTCTCCACGCATCATTTCAGTATCTGCAGTTCCTCTGAGAATGGTGCACTCACTCTCTTAAGCGGTTTCCAAAGACAGATTGAATTGAAATTGGGATACACAAGTAGTGTTTTCAAAGCATGATTTGAATGCTTTTTTCAAATGTCGTTGCTCTGTAATTAGTTTTTCTTGGTCCAAGTTGCACATTTCCAATTCCTTAGCCTTGATTTAACTTGACCAACTCTTCTACTACTACTACTACTACTACTCTTATTCACCTCTATATGGGAGGCATTGCACTGTATTCAATCTGTCAGTAAAATAACGATCTATCTTGGCCTTTGCTGCTTGGTAGGTACAGGTGTGACAAGCTGCAGTAATGTGTTTGGCTTTGGAAAGCTACATTTCTGCACACCCACCTGCTACACGGCCTGCAGCCCCTTCCCCTCAGTACTTCCCCAGTCTTAATTCAAGCATTCAATTCCTACCACATCCCTCATGCAATGATATGTCGTTTCATTTTTGAAACATTGTCCCCCTCTTGTGGCCTTCCAACTTTGAAATTTACTGTTCAATTTTGAATTAATTCATATATGAATTAAATGGAAAAGCAACGATTTATCTGGCGAGTTATTTGAATGTTCGGCCTACGTCCACCTGTCTGACAGACGGTATTCTAGTGGCTTGTAGCAGCAGCAGCAGCTAGGTGCGCTGCTTGCCTGCAGTAAATAGGATGTGTTCCATCCATGGAACACTGTGATAGGAATCATGCCATTCATAGAACACAATGCTTGGATGTGTTCTATTCCTGGAACAATGGGACCACGTGTCACAATGGGACCACGTGTCACAATGGGCAGCCCACAGTCTGTAGCAGCTGCGCAGTAGTAGTCAGCTTCAGTCTGCTGAGGGAGCCTCAGCAGACAGGTGGGGGATGCTCGCCAGGGAGATGGAAAAATAGCTTGCTCACTTCACTCCACGCATCATTTCAGTATCTGCAGTTCCTCTGAGAATGGTGCACTCACTCTCTTAAGCGGTTTCCAAAGACAGATTGAATTCAATTCAATAGTAGTAGTAGAAGAGTTGGTCAAGTTAAATCAAGGCTAAGGAATTGGAAACGTGCAACTTGGACCAAGAAAAACTAATTACAGAGCAACGACATTTGAAAAAAGCATTAAAATCATGCTTTGAAAACACTACTTGTGTATCCCGATTTCAATTCAATCTGTCTTTGGAAACCGCTTAAGAGAGTGAGTGCACCATTCTCAGAAGAACTGCAGATACTGAAATGATGCGTGGAGTGAAGTGAGCAAGCTATTTTTCCATCTCCCTGGCGAGCATCGCCCACCTGTCTGCTGAGGCTCCCTCAGCAGACTGAAGCTGACTACTACTGCGCAGCTGCTACAGACTGTGGGCTGCCCATTGTGACACGTGGTCCCATTGTGACACGTGGTCCCATTGTTCCAGGAATAGAACACATCCAAGCATTGTGTTCTATGAATGGCATGATTCCTATCACAGTGTTCCATTGATGGAACACATCCTATTTACTGCAGGCAAGCAGCGCACCTAGCTGCTGCTGCTGCTGCTACAAGCCACTAGAATACCGTCTGTCAGACAGGTGGACGTAGGCCGAACATTCAAATAACTCGCCAGATAAATCGTTGCTTTTCCATTTAATTCATATATGAATTAATTCAAAATTGAACAGTAAATTTCAAAGTTGGAAGGCCACAAGAGGGGGACAATGTTTCAAAAATGAAACGACATATCATTGCATGAGGGATGTGGTAGGAATTGAATGCTTGAATTAAGACTGGGGAAGTACTGAGGGGAAGGGGCTGCAGGCCTTGTAGCAGGTGGGTGTGCAGAAATGTAGCTATCCAAAGCCAAACACATTACTGCAGCTTGTCACACCTGTACCTACCAAGCAGCAAAGGCCAAGATAGATCGTTATTTTACTGACAGATTGAATACAGTGCAATGCCTCCCATATAGAGGTGAATAAGAGTAGTAGTAGTAGTAGTAGTAGTAGTAGAATAGTTGGTCTAGTTAAATCAAGGCTAAGGAATTGGAAATGTGCAACTTGGACCAAGAAAAACTAATTACAGAGCAACGACATTTGAAAAAAGCATTCAAATCATGCTTTGAAAACACTACTTGTGTATCCCGATTTCAATTCAATCTGTCTTTGGAAACCGCTTAAGAGAGTGAGTGCACCATTCTCAGAGGAACTGCAGATACTGAAATGATGTGTGGAGTGAAGTGAGCAAGCTATTTTTCTGTCACGGGGGCTTAGTTCAACTAAGGCTGAAATACCCGGGGCCCCTGTGGTGTCCCTTTACTAGGGGAAACCCTGTCTGACCCTCAACCCAGGGTTTTTGCTGAAGGTGCAAATGCCTGAGCCTCCGACCTTTCCTTATCTCCTGCTCAGCCCTGCACTTAACCCTCCACCCTCCACCCAGTGAGAAGTCACCACCAAAGCTCCCACACAAATAATGACAGACAGGGAGAACTTAAACTGCACTGCGCCGCACACACACAGGAATAAACAGTAATGTTAACAGGGCACAACTAAACACAAATATGGGAAGGAGAAAGGATAACGACGGATCATACGACACCAGATATGAATCTCTCTCTCTTGAACACCTCCACTCCAGACCGGAACCACTTGGTATGAAACACAAGCTATAATCGGCGACGCCCATAGGCCAGCATGACTATTTAAAGACCGTGGGCGTGACTAACCATCCAACCTGGTCTCCAGCAGGATTAACCCCCGAGAGCCTGAAGATCAGGCTGGCGCCACTGAGGCTATAGTGGCTGGAGGTGGAACTACCTCTGCCTGCCGGATGCTGTGGTGTGAACAGCGTCCAACATGACAGTACCCCGTCTTCTACGAGGGACCCCAGGGCCCTCAAGACTCATAGGACCCGGCTTGTCCGGATGACGACGGTGAAAAGAACTGACCAGCCGATCCGCATGTATGTCTGAGGCTGGAACCCAAGACCTCTCCTCTGGACCATACCCCCGCCAGTGCACCAAATACTGAAGAGTACGGCGTAATACTCGAGAGTCCACTACCTTGGCGACCTCGAACTCTAACTCGCCATCCACCATGACTGGAGGTGGCATCGGCGTCGTGTCCACCAAGCCTACCACCTTTTTCAATAAAGCCCTGTGAAACACGTTGTGTATCTTGTACACCGCGGGAAGTTCCAACCGATAAGCTACTGGGTTAATGATGGCAGAAATCCTAAAAGGCCCAATAAACCTTGGACCCAGTTTTAAAGAAGGGATTTTGAGTTTTATGTTCTTCGTAGCTAACCACACCCATTCACCCACACACAGGTCCGGACCTGGCACGCGTCTACTGTCAGCCACCCGTTTGTACCTGGCACTCATGCTCAACAAACGCTGTTTCACCCGCCTCCAGACTGATGACAATTGGGCTCCTAGCTGATCCTCCTCCGGGACACCCCCGGAGTCACCCTGACGTAAGGTACAAAACTGAGGATGTTGACCGTACACACAAGAATGGAGACTCTCCTGATGACTCTTGGCGGTGATTATTTAATGCGAATTCGGCCAGAGGAAGGAAAGTAGACCACTCCTCCTGTTTGTCGGACACAAAGCATCGTAAATACTGTTCTAGATTTTGGTTCATGCGCTCAGTTTGTCCATTAGACTGTGGATGATACGCCGATGAATGTGACAACTTGATCCCCAACCTTGAGCAAAAAGCTTTCCAAAACCTCGCCACAAATTGCGTACCCCTATCAGATACTATGTCAGACGGTACTCCGTGGAGTCTGACCACCTCCTTCACAAATACCTGAGCCAACGTCTTAGCATTGGGCAAAGAGGACAACGCCACAAAATGCGCCATCTTTGAAAAACGGTCAACCACCACCAGGATGACCGTGTTCCCTGCCGAGGCTGGCAAGTCAGTGATAAAATCCATGGAGATTTCTGTCCATGGCCTATTGGGTACCCCCAGAGGCTGTAGCGTGCCAGCAGGACGGGTTCGGGGTGACTTAGCCCTAGCGCACGTGATGCAAGCTGCCACGTACGAGACCACGTCCTGCCGGATTTTGGGCCACCAGAAACGACGCGATACCAGCTCTAAGGTGCCCTTCACCCCTGGGTGACCAGCCAGTACCGAATCGTGGTGTTCCTTCAACACCTTAGGCCGAAGATGCAGGGGTACAAATGATTTGTTGGCGGGAAGTCCTGGTGGTACCTCCTCTTGGGCCTCGGCAATCTCCGCCTCTACCTCAGTCGTGAGAGCCGAGACCACTACCCCTTTCTGGAGGATGGGTACCGGCTCTTCCCGAGGTTCTCCCCCCGGAAAACACCTAGACAAAGCATCCGCCTTGGTGTTTTTAGCCCCGGGACGGTACGTCACAAGAAAATTGAAACGAGTAAAAAACAATGCCCAGCGAGCCTGCCTAGGAGACAGACGCTTGGCCGACTCCAGGTAGAGCAGATTCTTATGGTCGGTGATAACTGTGACCTGGTGAGCCGCCCCCTCCAAGAAGTGTCGCCATTCCTCAAAAGCCAGTTTGATGGCCAACAACTCCCTGTTGCCGATATCATAATTCCGTTCGGCCGGCGACAACTTCTTGGAGAAGTAGGCGCATGGATGCATCTCGCTCAAGGACGAGCCTTGAGACAGTACTGCCCCCACTCCCACCTCCGACGCATCAACCTCTACCACAAAAGGTTTAGACACGTCTGGTTGCACCAGAATGGGGGCTGAAGCAAAACTATTCTTCAGACGCTCAAATGCACGTATAGCCACCTCAGGCCAGTTCGCCAGATCGGCACCCTTTTTTGTCATGTCCGTGAGCGGTTTGGCGACAGTCGAAAAGTGTTTTATAAATTTCCTATAATAATTCGCAAACCCAAGGAACCGCTGGAGTGCTTTCAGACTCTCCGGCCTCTCCCATTGCAACACCGCTTGCACCTTAGCGGTGTCCATTTTAAAACCAGCTGCGGACACAATATATCCCAAAAAGGGCAACTCCTGGACAAAAAATAAACATTTTTCCAGCTTAGCATAGAGCTGGTTCTCCCGGAGCAACTGTAACACCTGCCTAACATGCTGCAAATGAGTGTCCCGATCGCTAGAATAAATGAGGATATCATCCAGGTATACAATCACAAATCTCCCCAGGACATGAGCAAAGACATCATTAATAAAATGTTGGAAAACGGCAGGCGCGGTGGTCAACCCAAACGGCATAACCAGACTCTCAAAATGACCCTCAGGAGTGTTAAACGCCGTCTTCCACTCATCCCCCTGACGGACCCTTATGAGGTTATACGCCCCCCTGAGGTCCAGCTTGGAAAACCATTTTGCCCCCGCTACCTGGTTGAACAAATCCGGGATCAACGGCATTGGGTAGGGATCACGGATAGTAATCTGGTTTAACTCTCGGAAATCCAGACACGGGCGTAACCCCCCATCTTTCTTCTTAATGAAGAAAAACCCCGCGGCTACAGGCGAGGACGAAGGCCGGATGTGACCTTTGCTCAGACTCTCCGCGATGTAGTCTTTCAGAGCTTGTCTCTCAGGACCAGAAATATTAAACATCCTGGCCTTAGGTAATTTGGCCCCGGGTTTTAACCTAATAGCACAGTCATAGGCTCTATGTGGAGGCAGTTCTGAGCAACCCTTCTCAGAGAAAACATCCGCGAAATCCTGCAAAGCCTCCGGCAGGCTGGGCGTCACGGCGGACACACATGTGGCCAAGCAATTGTCTTGGCAGAAACCACTCCATTGTACTATGTCCTGAGTTTTCCAATCAATTACCGGGTTGTGCCTGGACAGCCATGGAAAACCCAGGACCATTTGAGCTGGGAGATTACGGAGGACCCTACATGTAACCGACTCAGAATGTAGGACCCCAATGTGGAGTTTCACCTCTGCCACAAACTCAGTAATCTCCCCTTGAGGGAGGGGAACAGCATTAATGGTCACCACCTGTATGGGGTGAGGAAGTTTTTCAATCTTAAACCCGGCGGTGTGTGCAAACTCCTCATCTATGAGATTGGTGGCGGAACCGCTATCCACAAACACTGATATAGGTAGCTCTCTGCCGGCGACAATAACCTTGGCAGGGAGCATACATTGAGATACCATCATGGAGGATATGCATACGCTCAGTTGGGTCTCCTCCATACCCTCTGAGCTTAACAGTTTTCCGCCGGTGTGACCCTCTTAGGTAGTACCGGGCAAACGTTAACATAATGACCTCCTTTACCACAGTAGAAACATGCTCCGGACTTCCGGACTCCCGGAGCGCGAGGCTGAACCTGTGCCACGCCAGCAATCTGCATAGGTTCAGGGGACTCATCTACTTCAACCACACCTGCACCTCTGTTTTCCCCCAGAGGTAGCGTCTCCTGTGCCCCCTGACTAAAACGGCGATCAATACGTATCACCAAACTCATGGCAGACTCCAATGATGCCGGAGTCTCATACATCAGGAGGGCTTGTTTCACCCTCCCTGATACCCCATGAATAAACTGGCTCCGCAGTGCTGGGTCATTCCACTGTGTGTCTACAGCCCAGCGGCGAAATTCCGAACAATAGTCTTCTGCCAAGCGCTCCCCCTGGCGGAGGGCGCGGATTTTAGATTCCGCTAGAGCCAGTCGGTCAGGGTCATCGTAAATGAGCCCGAGGGCAGAAAAAACATTATCGACCGAATGAAATGTAGCAGAGTCAGGTGGTAAGGAAAATGCCCATGCTTGGGGGTCACCACTCAGTAATGACAACACAAGCCCTACTCGCTGGGCCTCATTACCTGAGGATATTGGCCGCATGCGGAAGTATAATTTGCAGGCCTCCCGAAATACGACAAATTTGCTGCGATCGCCTGAAAATCGTTCTGGCAGCGGAAACTTCGGCTCTGCAACGATACCTGCAGATGCCGTTTGCACCTTTGCTACTACCAGGCCCTGCTGCTGAACTGCCCCATTCAACTCGGAGACCTGTATGGACAGCGCCGCCAACTGGCGGGTTATGGAATCTAATGGATCCATGGACTCCTGAAAAAATGTGGGCCGATTATAATGTCACGGGGGCTTAGTTCAACTAAGGCTGAAATACACGGGGCCCCTGTGGTGTCCCTTTACTAGGGGAAACCCTGTCTGACCCTCAACCCAGGGTTTTTGCTGAAGGTGCAAATGCCTGAGCCTCCGACCTTTCCTTATCTCCTGCTCAGCCCTGCACTTAACCCTCCACCCTCCACCCAGTGAGAAGTCACCACCAAAGCTCCCACACAAATAATGACAGACAGGGAGAACTTAAACTGCACTGCGCCGCACACACACAGGAATAAACAGTAATGTGAACAGGGCACAACTAAACACAAATATGGGAAGGAGAAAGGATAACGACGGATCATACGACACCAGATATGAATCTCTCTCTCTTGAACACCTCCACTCCAGACCGGAACCACTTGGTATGAAACACAAGCTATAATCGGCGACGCCCATAGGCCAGCATGACTATTTAAAGACCGTGGGCGTGACTAACCATCCAACCTGGTCTCCAGCAGGATTAACCCCCGAGAGCCTGAAGATCAGGCCGGCGCCACTGAGGCTATAGTGGCTGGAGGTGGAACTACCTCTGCCTGCCGGATGCTGTGGTGTGAACAGCGTCCGACATGACATTTTCCATCTCCCTGGCGAGAATCGCCCACCTGTCTGCTGAGGCTCCCTCAGCAGAATGAAGCTGACTACTACTGCGCAGCTGCTACAGACTGTGGGCTGCCCATTGTGACACGTGGTCCCATTGTGACACGTGGTCCCATTTTTCCAGGAATAGAACACATCCAAGCATTGTGTTCTATGAATGGCATGATTCCTATCACAGTGTTCCATGGATGGAACACATCCTATTTACTGCAGGCAAGCAGCGCATCTAGCTGCTGCTGCTGCTGCTACAAGCCACTAGAATACCGTCTGTCAGACAGGTGGACGTAGGCCGAACATTCAAATAACTCGCCAGATAAATCGTTGCTTTTCCATTTAATTCATATATGAATTAATTCAAAATTGAACAGTAAATTTCAAAGTTGGAAGGCCACAAGAGGGGGACAATGTTTCAAAAACGAAACGACATATCATTGCATGAGGGATGTGGTAGGAATTGAATGCTTGAATTAAGACTGGGGAAGTACTGAGGGGAAGGGGCTGCAGGCCTTGTAGCAGGTGGGTGTGCAGAAATGTAGCTATCCAAAGCCAAACACATTACTGCAGCTTGTCACACCTGTACCTACCAAGCAGCAAAGGCCAAGATAGATCGTTATTTTACTGACAGATTGAATACAGTGCAATGCCTCCCATATAGAGGTGAATAAGTGTAGTAGTAGTAGTAGTAGTAGTAGAAAAGTTGGTCAAGTTAAATCAAGGCTAAGGAATTGGAAATGTGCAACTTGGACCAAGAAAAACTAATTACAGAGCAACAACATTTGAAAAAAGCATTCAAATCATGCTTTGAAAACACTACTTGTGTATCCCAATTTCAATTCAATCTGTCTTTGGAAACCGCTTAAGAGAGTGAGTGCACCATTCTCAGAGGAACTGCAGATACTGAAATGATGCGTGGAGTGAAGTGAGCAAGCTATATTTCCATCTCCCTGGCGAGCATCGCCCACCAGTCTGCTGAGGCTCCCTCAGCAGACTGAAGCTGACTACTACTGCGCAGCTGCTACAGACTGTGGGCTGCCCATTGTGACACGTGGTCCCATTGTGACACGTGGTCCCATTGTTCCAGGAATAGAACACATCCAAGCATTGTGTTCTATGAATGGCATGATTCCTATCACAGTGTTCCATGGATGGAACACATCCTATTTACTGCAGGCAAGCAGCGCACCTAGCTGCTGCTGCTGCTGCTGCTGCTACAAGCCACTAGAATACCGTCTGTCAGACAGGTGGACGTAGGCCGAACATTCAAATAACTCGCCAGATAAATCGTTGCTTTTCCATTTAATTCATATATGAATTAATTCAAAATTGAACAGTAAATTTCAAAGTTGGAAGGCCACAAGAGGGGGACAATGTTTCAAAAATGAAACGACATATCATTGCATGAGGGATGTGGTAGGAATGGAATGCTTGAATTAAGACTGGGGAAGTACTGAGGGGAAGGGGCTGCAGGCCTTGTAGCAGGTGGGTGTGCAGAAATGTAGCTATCCAAAGCCAAACACATTACTGCAGCTTGTCACACCTGTACCTACCAAGCAGCAAAGGCCAAGATAGATCGTTATTTTACTGACAGATTGAATACAGTGCAATGCCTCCCATATAGAGGTGAATAAGAGTAGTAGTAGTAGTAGTAGTAGTAGTAGTAGTAGTAGTAGAAGAGTTGGTCAAGTTAAATCAAGGCTAAGGAATTGGAAATGTGCAACTTGGACCAAGAAAAACTAATTACAGAGCAACGACATTCGAAAAAAGCATTCAAATCATGCTTTGAAAACACTACTTGTGTATCCCGATTTCAATTCAATCTGTCTTTGGAAACCGCTTAAGAGAGTGAGTGCACCATTCTCAGAGGAACTGCAGATACTGAAATGATGCGTGGAGTGAAGTGAGCAAGCTATTTTTCCATCTCCCTGGCGAGCATCGCCCACCTGTCTGCTGAGGCTCCCTCAGCAGACTGAAGCTGACTACTACTGCGCAGCTGCTACAGACTGTGGGCTGCCCATTGTGACACGTGGTCCCATTGTGACACGTGGTCCCATTGTTCCAGGAATAGAACACATCCAAGCATTGTGTTCTATGAATGGCATGATTCCTATCACAGTGTTCCATGGATGGAACACATCCTATTTACTGCAGGCAAGCAGCGCACCTAGCTGCTGCTGCTGCTGCTGCTACAAGCCACTAGAATACCGTCTGTCAGACAGGTGGACGTAGGCCGAACATTCAAATAACTCGCCAGATAAATCGTTGCTTTTCCATTTAATTCATATATGAATTAATTCAAAATTGAAGAGTAAATTTCAAAGTTGGAAGGCCACAAGAGGGGGACAATGTTTTAAAAGTGAAACGACATATCATTGCATGAGGGATGTGGTAGGAATTGAATGCTTGAATTAAGACTGGGGAAGTACTGAGGGGTAGGGGCTGCAGGCCTTGTAGCAGGTGGGTGTGCAGAAATGTAGCTATCCAAAGCCAAACACATTACAGCAGCTTGTCATACCTGTACCTACCAAGCAGCAAAGGCCAAGATAGATCGTTATTTTACTGACAGATTGAATACAGTGCAATGCCTCCCATATAGAGGTGAATAAGAGTAGTAGTAGTAGTAGTAGTAGTAGAAGAGTTGGTCAAGTTAAATCAAGGCTAAGGAATTGGAAATGTGCAACTTGGACCAAGAAAAACTAATTACAGAGCAACGACATTTGAAAAAAGCATTCAAATCATGCTTTGAAAACACTACTTGTGTATCCCGATTTCAATTCAATCTGTCTTTGGAAACCGCTTAAGAGAGTGAGTGCACCATTCTCAAAGGAACTGCAGATACTGAAATGATGTGTGGAGTGAAGTGAGCAAGCTATTTTTCCATCTCCCTGGCGAGCATCGCCCACCTGTCTGCTGAGGCTCCCTCAGCAGACTGAAGCTGACTACTACTGAGCAGCTGCTACAGACTGTGGGCGGCCCATTGTGACACGTGGTCCCATTGTGACACGTGGTCCCATTGTTCCAGGAATAGAACACATCCAAGCATTGTGTTCTATGAATGGCATGATTCCTATCACAGTGTTCCATGGATGGAACACATCCTATTTACTGCAGGCAAGCAGCGCACCTAGCTGCTGCTGCTGCTACAAGCCACTAGAATACCGTCTGTCAGACAGGTGGACGTAGGCCGAACATTCAAATAACTCGCCAGATAAATCGTTGCTTTTCCATTTAATTCATATATGAATTAATTCAAAATTGAACAGTAAATTTCAAAGTTGGAAGGCCACAAGAGGGGGACAATGTTTCAAAAATGAAACGACATATATCATTGCATGAGGGATGTGGTAGGAATTGAATGCTTGAATTAAGACTGGGGAAGTACTGAGGGGAAGTGTCACGGGGGCTTAGTTCAACTAAGGCTGAAATACCCGGGGCCCCTGTGGTGTCCCTTTACTAGGGGAAACCCTGTCTGACCCTCAACCCAGGGTTTTTGCTGAAGGTGCAAATGCCTGAGCCTCCGACCTTTCCTTATCTCCTGCTCAGCCCTGCACTTAACCCTCCACCCTCCACCCAGTGAGAAGTCACCACCAAAGCTCCCACACAAATAATGACAGACAGGGAGAACTTAAACTGCACTGCGCCGCACACACACAGGAATAAACAGTAATGTGAACAGGGCACAACTAAACACAAATATGGGAAGGAGAAAGGATAACGACGGATCATACGACACCAGATATGAATCTCTCTCTCTTGAACACCTCCACTCCAGAGCGGAACCACTTGGTAAGAAACACAAGCTATAATCGGCGACGCCCATAGGCCAGCATGACTATTTAAAGACCGTGGGCATGACTAACCATCCAACCTGGTCTCCAGCAGGATTAACCCCCGAGAGCCTGAAGATCAGGCTGGCGCCACTGAGGCTATAGTGGCTGGAGGTGGAACTACCTCTGCCTGCCGGATGCTGTGGTGTGAACAGCGTCCGACATGACAGTACCCCATCTTCTACGAGGGACCCCAGGGCCCTCAAGACTCATAGGACCCGGCTTGTCCGGATGACGACGGTGAAAAGAACTGACCAACCGATCCGCATGTATGTCTGAGGCTGGAACCCAAGACCTCTCCTCTGGACCATACCCCCGCCAGTGCACCAAATACTGAAGAGTACGGCGTAATACTCGAGAGTCCACTACCTTGGCGACCTCGAACTCTAACTCGCCATCCACCATGACTGGAGGTGGCATCGGCGTCGTGTCCACCAAGCCTACCACCTTTTTCAATAAAGCCCTGTGAAACACGTTGTGTATCTTGTACACCGCGGGAAGTTCCAACCGATAAGCTACTGGGTTAATGATGGCAGAAATCCTAAAAGGCCCAATAAACCTTGGACCCAGTTTTAAAGAAGGGATTTTGAGTTTTATGTTCTTCGTAGCTAACCACACCCATTCACCCACACACAGGTCCGGACCTGGCACGCGTCTACTGTCAGCCACCCGTTTGTACCTGGCACTCATGCTCAACAAACGCTGTTTCACCCGCCTCCAGACTGATGACAATTGGGCTCCTAGCTGATCCTCCTCCGGGACACCCCCGGAGTCACCCTGACGTAAGGTACAAAACTGAGGATGTTGACCGTACACACAAAAGAATGGAGACTCTCCTGATGACTCTTGGCGGTGATTATTTAATGCGAATTCGGCCAGAGGAAGGAAAGTAGACCACTCCTCCTGGTTGTCGGACACAAAGCATCGTAAATACTGTTCTAGATTTTGGTTCATGCGCTCAGTTTGTCCATTAGACTGTGGATGAAACGCCGATGAATGTGACAACTTGATCCCCAACCTTGAGCAAAAAGCTTTCCAAAACCTCGCCACAAATTGCGTACCCCTATCAGATACTATGTCAGACGGTACTCCGTGGAGTCTGACCACCTCCTTCACAAATACCTGAGCCAACGTCTTAGCATTGGGCAAAGAGGACAACGCCACAAAATGCGCCATCTTTGAAAAACGGTCAACCACCACCAGGATGACCGTGTTCCCTGCCGAGGCTGGCAAGTCAGTGATAAAATCCATGGAGATTTCTGTCCATGGCCTATTGGGTACCCCCAGAGGCTGTAGCGTGCCAGCAGGACGGGTTCGGGGTGACTTAGCCCTAGCGCACGTGATGCAAGCTGCCACGTACGAGACCACGTCCTGCCGGATTTTGGGCCACCAGAAACGACGCGATACCAGCTCTAAGGTGCCCTTCACCCCTGGGTGACCAGCCAGTACCGAATCGTGGTGTTCCTTCAACACCTTAGGCCGAAGATGCAGGGGTACAAATGATTTGTTGGCGGGAAGTCCTGGTGGTACCTCCTCTTGGGCCTCGGCAATCTCCGCCTCTACCTCAGTCGTGAGAGCCGAGACCACTACCCCTTTCTGGAGGATGGGTACCGGCTCTTCCCGAGGTTCTCCCCCCGGAAAACACCTAGACAAAGCATCCGCCTTGGTGTTTTTAGCCCCGGGACGGTACGTCACAAGAAAATTGAAACGAGTAAAAAACAATGCCCAGCGAGCCTGCCTAGGAGACAGACGCTTGGCCGACTCCAGGTAGAGCAGATTCTTATGGTCGGTGATAACTGTGACCTGGTGAGCCGCCCCCTCCAAGAAGTGTCGCCATTCCTCAAAAGCCAGTTTGATGGCCAACAACTCCCTGTTGCCGATATCATAATTCCGTTCGGCCGGCGACAACTTCTTGGAGAAGTAGGCGCATGGATGCATCTCGCTCAAGGACGAGCCTTGAGACAGTACTGCCCCCACTCCCACCTCCGACGCATCAACCTCTACCACAAAAGGTTTAGACACGTCTGGTTGCACCAGAATGGGGGCTGAAGCAAAACTATTCTTCAGACGCTCAAATGCACGTATAGCCACCTCAGGCCAGTTCGCCAGATCGGCACCCTTTTTTGTCATGTCCGTGAGCGGTTTGGCGACAGTCGAAAAGTGTTTTATAAATTTCCTATAATAATTCGCAAACCCAAGGAACCGCTGGAGTGCTTTCAGACTCTCCGGCCTCTCCCATTGCAACACCGCTTGCACCTTAGCGGTGTCCATTTTAAAACCAGCTGCGGACACAATATATCCCAAAAAGGGCAACTCCTGGACAAAAAATAAACATTTTTCCAGCTTAGCATAGAGCTGGTTCTCCCGGAGCAACTGTAACACCTGCCTAACATGCTGCAAATGAGTGTCCCGATCGCTAGAATAAATGAGGATATCATCCAGGTATACAATCACAAATCTCCCCAGGACATGAGCAAAGACATCATTAATAAAATGTTGGAAAACGGCAGGCGCGGTGGTCAACCCAAACGGCATAACCAGACTCTCAAAATGACCCTCAGGAGTGTTAAACGCCGTCTTCCACTCATCCCCCTGACGGACCCTTATGAGGTTATACGCCCCCCTGAGGTCCAGCTTGGAAAACCATTTTGCCCCCGCTACCTGGTTGAACAAATCCGGGATCAACGGCATTGGGTAGGGATCACGGATAGTAATCTGGTTTAACTCTCGGAAATCCAGACACGGGCGTAACCCCCCATCTTTCTTCTTAATGAAGAAAAACCCCGCGGCTACAGGCGAGGACGAAGGCCGGATGTGACCTTTGCTCAGACTCTCCGCGATGTAGTCTTTCAGAGCTTGTCTCTCAGGACCAGAAATATTAAACATCCTGGCCTTAGGTAATTTGGCCCCGGGTTTTAACCTAATAGCACAGTCATAGGCTCTATGTGGAGGCAGTTCTGAGCAACCCTTCTCAGAGAAAACATCCGCGAAATCCTGCAAAGCCTCCGGCAGGCTGGGCGTCACGGCGGACACACATGTGGCCAAGCAATTGTCTTGGCAGAAACCACTCCATTGTACTATGTCCTGAGTTTTCCAATCAATTACCGGGTTGTGCCTGGACAGCCATGGAAAACCCAGGACCATTTGAGCTGGGAGATTACGGAGGACCCTACATGTAACCGACTCAGAATGTAGGACCCAAATGTGGAGTTTCACCTCTGCCACAAACTCAGTAATCTCCCCTTGAGGGAGGGGAACAGCATTAATGGTCACCACCTGTATGGGGTGAGGAAGTTTTTCAATCTTAAACCCGGCGGTGTGTGCAAACTCCTCATCTATGAGATTGGTGGCGGAACCGCTATCCACAAACACTGATATAGGTAGCTCTCTGCCGGCGACAATAACCTTGGCAGGGAGCATACATTGAGATACCATCATGGAGGATATGCATACGCTCAGTTGGGTCTCCTCCATACCCTCTGAGCTTAACAGTTTTCCGCCGGTGTGACCCTCTTAGGTAGTACCGGGCAAACGTTAACATAATGACCTCCTTTACCACAGTAGAAACATGCTCCGGACTTCCGGACTCCCGGAGCGCGAGGCTGAACCTGTGCCACACCAGCAATCTGCATAGGTTCAGGGGACTCATCTACTTCAACCACACCTGCACCTCTGTTTTCCCCCAGAGGTAGCGTCTCCTGTGCCCCCTGACGAAAACGGCGATCAATACGTATCACCAAACTCATGGCAGACTCCAATGATGCCGGAGTCTCATACATCAGGAGGGCTTGTTTCACCCTCCCTGATACCCCATGAATAAACTGGCTCCGCAGTGCTGGGTCATTCCACTGTGTGTCTACAGCCCAGCGGCGAAATTCCGAACAATAGTCTTCTGCCAAGCGCTCCCCCTGGCGGAGGGCGCGGATTTTAGATTCCGCTAGAGCCAGTCGGTCAGGGTCATCGTAAATGAGCCCGAGGGCAGAAAAAACATTATCGACCGAATGAAATGTAGCAGAGTCAGGTGGTAAGGAAAATGCCCATGCTTGGGGGTCACCACTCAGTAATGACAACACCAGCCCTACTCGCTGGGCCTCATTACCTGAGGATATTGGCCGCATGCGGAAGTATAATTTGCAGGCCTCCCGAAATACGACAAATTTGCTGCGATCGCCTGAAAATCGTTCTGGCAGCGGAAACTTCGGCTCTGCAACGATACCTGCAGATGCCGTTTGCACCTTTGCTACTACCAGGCCCTGCTGCTGAACTGCCCCATTCAACTCGGAGACCTGTATGGACAGCGCCGCCAACTGGCGGGTTATGGAATCTAATGGATCCATGGACTCCTGAAAAAATGTGGCCGATTATAATGTCACGGGGGCTTAGTTCAACTAAGGCTGAAATACCCGGGGCCCCTGTGGTGTCCCTTTACTAGGGGAAACCCTGTCTGACCCTCAACCCAGGGTTTTTGCTGAAGGTGCAAATGCCTGAGCCTCCGACCTTTCCTTATCTCCTGCTCAGCCCTGCACTTAACCCTCCACCCTCCACCCAGTGAGAAGTCACCACCAAAGCTCCCACACAAATAATGACAGACAGGGAGAACTTAAACTGCACTGCGCCGCACCCACACAGGAATAAACAGTAATGTGAACAGGGCACAACTAAACACAAATATGGGAAGGAGAAAGGATAACGACGGATCATACGACACCAGATATGAATCTCTCTCTCTTGAACACCTCCACTCCAGACCGGAACCACTTGGTAAGAAACACAAGCTATAATCGGCGACGCCCATAGGCCAGCATGACTATTTAAAGACTGTGGGCGTGACTAACCATCCAACCTGGTCTCCAGCAGGATTAACCCCCGAGAGCCTGAAGATCAGGCCGGCGCCACTGAGGCTATAGTGGCTGGAGGTGGAACTACCTCTGCCTGCCGGATGATGCGGTGTGAACAGCGTCCGACATGACAGGAAGGGGCTGCAGGCCTTGTAGCAGGTGGGTGTGCAGAAATGTAGCTATCCAAAGCCAAACACATTACTGCAGCTTGTCACACCTGTACCTACCAAGCAGCAAAGGCCAAGATAGATCGTTATTTTACTGACAGATTGAATACAGTGCAATGCCTCCCATATAGAGGTGAAAAAGAGTAGTAGTAGTAGTAGTAGTAGTAGAAGAGTTGGTCAAGTTAAATCAAGGCTAAGGAATTGGAAATGTGCAACTTGGACCAAGAAAAACTAATTACAGAGCAACGACATTTGAAAAAAGCATTAAAATCATGCTTTGAAAACACTACTTGTGTATCCCGATTTCAATTCAATCTGTCTTTGGAAACCGCTTAAGAGAGTGAGTGCACCATTCTCAGAGGAACTGCAGATACTGAAATGATGTGTGGAGTGAAGTGAGCAAGCTATTTTTCCATCTCCCTGGCGAGCATCGCCCACCTGTCTGCTGAGGCTCCCTCAGCAGACTGAAGCTGACTACTACTGCGCAGCTGCTACAGACTGTGGGCTGCCCATTGTGACACGTGGTCCCATTGTGACACGTGGTCCCATTGTTCCAGGAATAGAACACATCCAAGCATTGTGTTCTATGAATGGCATGATTCCTATCACAGTGTTCCATGGATGGAACACATCCTATTTACTGCAGGCAAGCAGCGCACCTAGCTGCTGCTGCTGCTGCTACAAGCCACTAGAATACCGTCTGTCAGACAGGTGGACGTAGGCCGAACATTCAAATAACTCGCCAGATAAATCGTTGCTTTTCCATTTAATTCATATATGAATTAATTCAAAATTGAACAGTAAATTTCAAAGTTGAAAGGCCACAAGAGGGGGACAATGTTTCAAAAATGAAACGACATATCATTGCATGAGGGATGTGGTAGGAATTGAATGCTTGAATTAAGACTGGGGAAGTACTGAGGGGAAGGGGCTGCAGGCCTTGTAGCAGGTGGGTGTGCAGAAATGTAGCTATCCAAAGCCAAACACATTACTGCAGCTTGTCACACCTGTACCTACCAAGCAGCAAAGGCCAAGATAGATCGTTATTTTACTGACAGATTGAATACAGTGCAATGCCTCCCATATAGAGGTGAATAAGAGTAGTAGTAGTAGTAGTAGTAGTAGAAGAAGAGTTGGTCAAGTTAAATCAAGGCTAAGGAATTGGAAATGTGCAACTTGGACCAAGAAAAACTAATTACAGAGCAACGACATTTGAAAAAAGCATTCAAATCATGCTTTGAAAACACTACTTGTGTATCCCGATTTCAATTCAATCTGTCTTTGGAAACCGCTTAAGAGAGTGAGTGCACCATTCTCAGAGGAACTGCAGATACTGAAATGATGCGTGGAGTGAAGTGACCAAGCCATTTTTCCATCTCCCTGGCGAGCATCGCCCACCTGTCTGCTGAGGCTCCCTCAGCAGACTGAAGCTGAATACTACTGCGCAGCTGCTACAGACTGTGGGCTGCCCATTGTGACACGTGGTCCCATTGTGACACGTGGTCCCATTGTTCCAGGAATAGAACACATCCAAGCATTGTGTTCTATGAATGGCATGATTCCTATCACAGTGTTCCATGGATGGAACACATCCTATTTACTGCAGGCAAGCAGCGCACCTAGCTGCTGCTGCTGCTGCTGCTGCTACAAGCCACTAGAATACAGTCTGTCAGACAGGTTGACGTAGGCCGAACATTCAAATAACTCGCCAGATAAATCGTTGCTTTTCCATTTAATTCATATATGAATTAATTCAAAATTGAACAGTAAATTTCAAAGTTGGAAGGCCACAAGAGGGGGACAATGTTTCAAAAATGAAACAACATATCATTGCATGAGGGATGTGGTAGGAATTGAATGCTTGAATTAAGACTGGGGAAGTACTGAGGGGAAGGGGCTGCAGGCCTTGTAGCAGGTGGGTGTGCAGAAATGTAGCTATCCAAAGCCAAACACATTACTGCAGCTTGTCACACCTGTACCTACCAAGCAGCAAAGGCCAAGATAGATCGTTATTTTACTGACAGATTGAATACAGTGCAATGCCTCCCATATAGAGGTGAATAAGTGTAGTAGTAGTAGTAGTAGTAGTAGAAGAGTTGGTCAAGTTAAATCAAGGCTAAGGAATTGGAAATGTGCAACTTGGACCAAGAAAAACTAATTACAGAGCAACGACATTTGAAAAAAGCATTCAAATCATGCTTTGAAAACACTACTTGTGAATCCCAATTTCAATTCAATCTGTCTTTGGAAATCGCTTAAGAGAGTGAGTGCACCATTCTCAGAGGAACTGCAGATACTGAAATGATGCATGGAGTGAAGTGAGCAAGCTATTTTTCCATCTCCCTGGCAAGCATCGCCCACCTGTCTGCTGAGGCTCCCTCAGCAGACTGAAGCTGACTACTACTGCGCAGCTGCTACAGACTGTGGGCTGCCCATTGTGACACGTGGTCCCATTGTGACACGTGGTCCCATTGTTCCAGGAATAGAACACATCCAAGCATTGTGTTCTATGAATGGCATGATTCCTATCACAGTGTTCCATGGATGGAACACATCCTATTTACTGCAGGCAAGCAGCGCACCTAGCTGCTGCTGCTGCTGCTGCTGCTGCTACAAGCCACTAGAATACCGTCTGTCAGAGAGGTGTACGTAGGCCGAACATTCAAATAACTCGCCAGATAAATCGTTGCTTTTCCATTTAATTCATATATGAATTAATTCAAAATTGAACAGTAAATTTCAAAGTTGGAAGGCCACAAGAGGTTGACAATGTTTCAAAAACGAAACGACATATCATTGCATGAGGGATGTGGTAGGAATTGAATGCTTGAATTAAGATTGGGGAAGTACTGAGGGGAAGGGGCTGCAGGCCTTGTAGCAGTTGGGTGTGCAGAAATGTAGCTATCCAAAGCGAAACACATTACTGCAGCTTGTCACACCTGTACCTACCAAGCAGCAAAGGCCTAGATAGATCGTTATTTTACTGACAGATTGAATACAGTGCAATGCCTCCCATATAGAGGTGAATAAGAGTAGTAGTAGTAGTAGTAGTAGTAGTAGTAGTAGTAGTAGTAGAAGAGTTGGTCAAGTTAAATCAAGGCTAAGGAATTGGAAATGTGCAACTTGCACCAAGAAAAACTAACTACAGAGCAACGACATTTGAAAAAAGCATTCAAATCATGCTTTGAAAACACTACTTGTGTATCCCAATTTCAATTCAATCTGTCTTTGGAAACCGCTTAAGAGAGTGAGTGCACCATTCTCAGAGAAACTGCAGATACTGAAATGATGCGTGGAGTGAAGTGAGCAAGCTATTTTTCCATCTCCCTGGCGAGCATCGCCCACCTGTCTGCTGAGGCTCCCTCAGCAGACTGAAGCTGACTACTACTGCGCAGCTGCTACAGACTGTGGGCTGCCCATTGTGACACGTGGTCCCATTGTGACACGTGGTCCCATTGTTTCAGGAATAGAACACATCCAAGCATTGTGTTCTATGAATGGCATGATTCCTATCACAGTGTTCCATGGATGGAACACATCCTATTTACTGCAGGCAAGCAGCGCACCTAGCTGCTGCTGCTGCTGCTGCTACAAGCCACTAGAATACCGTCTGTCAGACAGGTGGACGTAGGCCGAACATTCAAATAACTCGCCAGATAAATCGTTGCTTTTCCATTTAATTCATATATGAATTAATTCAAAATTGAACAGTAAATTTCAAAGTTGGAAGGCCACAAGAGGGGGACAATGTTTTAAAAATGAAATGACATATCATTGCATGAGGGATGTGGTAGGAATTGAATGCTTGAATTAAGACTGGGGAAGTACTGAGGGGAAGGGGCTGCAGGCCTTGTAGCAGGTGGGTGTGCAGAAATGTAGCTATCCAAAGCCAAACACATTACCGCAGCTTGTCATACCTGTACCTACCAAGCAGCAAAGGCCAAGATAGATCGTTATTTTACTGACAGATTGAATACAGTGCAATGCCTCCCATATAGAGGTGAATAAGAGTAGTAGTAGTAGTAGTAGTAGTAGTAGTAGGAGAGTTGGTCAAGTTAAATCAAGGCTAAGGAATTGGAAATGTGCAACTTGGACCAAGAAAAACTAATTACAGAGCAACGACATTTGAAAAAAGCATTCAAATCATGCTTTGAAAACACTACTTGTGTATCCCGATTTCAATTCAATCTGTCGTTGGAAACCGCTTAAGAGAGTGAGTGCACCATTCTCAAAGGAACTGCAGATACTGAAATGATGTGTGGAGTGAAGTGAGCAAGCTATTTTTCCATCTCCCTGGCGAGCATCTCCCACCTGTCTGCTGAGGCTCCCTCAGCAGACTGAAGCTGACTACTACTGAGCAGCTGCTACAGACTGTGGGCGGCCCATTGTGACACGTGGTCCCATTGTGACACGTGGTCCCATTGTTCCAGGAATAGAACACATCCAAGCATTGTGTTCTATGAATGGCATGATTCCAATCACAGTGTTCCATGGATGGAACACATCCTATTTACTGCAGGCAAGCAGCGCACCTAGCTGCTGCTGCTGCTGCTGCTACAAGCCACTAGAATACCGTCTGTCAGACAGGTGGACGTAGGCCGAACATTCAAATAACTCGCCAGATAAATCGTTGCTTTTCCATTTAATTCATATATGAATTAATTCAAAATTGAACAGTAAATTTCAAAGTTGGAAGGCCACAAGAGGGGGACAATGTTTCAAAAATGAAACGACATATCATTGCATGAGGGATGTGGTAGGAATTGAATGCTTGAATTAAGACTGGGGAAGTACTGAGGGGAAGGGGCTGCAGGCCTTGTAGCAGGTGGGTGTGCAGAAATGTAGCTATCCAAAGCCAAACACATTACTGCAGCTTGTCACACCTGTACCTACCAAGCAGCAAAGGCCAAGATAGATCGTTATTTTACTGACAGATTGAATACAGTGCAATGCCTCCCATATAGAGGTGAATAAGAGTAGTAGTAGTAGTAGTAGTAGTAGTAGAAGAGTTGGTCAAGTTAAATCAAGGCTAAGGAATTGGAAATGTGCAACTTGCACCAAGAAAAACTAATTACAGAGCAACGACATTTGAAAAAAGCATTCAAATCATGCTTTGAAAACACTACTTGTGTATCCCGATTTCAATTCAATCTGTCTTTGGAAACCGCTTAAGAGAGTGAGTGCACCATTCTCAAAGGAACTGCAGATACTGAAATGATGTGTGGAGTGAAGTGAGCAAGCTATTTTTCCATCTCTGGCGAGCATCGCCCACCTGTCTGCTGAGGCTCCCTCAGCAGACTGAAGCTGACTACTACTGAGCAGCTGCTACAGACTGTGGGCGGCCCATTGTGACACGTGGTCCCATTGTGACACGTGGTCAAATAGTTCCAGGAATAGAACACATCCAAGCATTGTGTTCTATGAATGGCATGATTCCTATCACAGTGTTCCATGGATGGAACACATCTTATTTACTGCAGGCAAGCTGCGCACCTAGCTGCTGCTGCTGCTGCTGCTGCTGCTGCTGCTGCTGCTGCTACAAGCCACTAGAATACCGTCTGTCAGACAGGTGGACGTAGGCCGAACATTCAAATAACTCGCCAGATAAATCGTTGCTTTTCCATTTAATTCATATATGAATTAATTCAAAATTGAACAGTAAATTTCAAAGTTGGAAGGCCACAAGAGGGGGACAATGTTTCAAAAATGAAACGACATATCATTGCATGAGGGATGTGGTAGAAATTGAATGCTTGAATTAAGACTGGGGAAATACTGAGGGGAAGGGGCTGCAGGCCTTGTAGCAGGTGGGTGTGCAGAAATGTAGCTATCCAAAGCCAAACACATTACTGCAGCTTGTCATACCTGTACCTACCAAGCAGCAAAGGCCAAGATAGATCGTTATTTTACTGACAGATTGAATACAGTGCAATGCCTCCCATATAGAGGTGAATAAGAGTAGTAGTAGTAGTAGTAGAAGAGTTGGTCAAGTTAAATCAAGGCTAAGGAATTGGAAATGTGCAACTTGGACCAAGAAAAACTAATTACAGAGAAACGACATTTGAAAAAAGCATTCAAATCATGCTTTGAAAACACTACTTGTATATCCCGATTTCAATTCAATCTGTCTTTGGAAACCGCTTAAGAGAGTGAGTGCACCATTCTCAGAGGAACTGCAGATACTGAACTGATGCGTGGAGTGAAGTGAGCAAGCTATTTTTCCATCTCCCTGGCGAGCATCGCCCACCTGTCTGCTGAGGCTCCCTCAGCAGACTGAAGCTGACTACTACTGCGCAGCTGCTACAGACTGTGGGCTGCCCATTGTGACACGTGGTCCCATTGTGACACGTGGTCCCATTGTTCCAGGAATAGAACACATCCAAGCATTGTGTTCTATGAATGGCATGATTCCTATCACAGTGTTCCATGGATGGAACACATCCTATTTACTGCAGGCAAGCAGCGCACCTAGCTGCTGCTGCTGCTGCTGCTACAAGCCACTAGAATACCGTCTGTCAGACAGGTGGACGTAGGCCGAACATTCAAATAACTCGCCAGATAAATCGTTGCTTTTCCATTTAATTCATATATGAATTAATTCAAAATTGAACAGTAAATTTCAAAGTTGGAAGGCCACAAGAGGGGGACAATGTTTCAAAAATGAAACGGCATATCATTGCATGAGGGATGTGGTAGGAATTGAATGCTTGAATTAAGACCGGGGAAGTACTGAGGGGAAGGGGCTGCAGGCCTTGTAGCAGGTGGGTGTGCAGAAATGTAGCTATCCAAAGCCAAACACATTACTGCAGCTTGTCACACCTGTACCTACCAAGCAGCAAAGGCCAAGATAGATCGTTATTTTACTGACAGATTGAATACAGTGCAATGCCTCCCATATAGAGGTGAATAAGAGTAGTAGTAGTAGTAGTAGTAGAAGAGTTGGTCAAGTTAAATCAAGGCTAAGGAATTGGAAATGTGCAACTTGGACCAAGAAAAACTAATTACAGAGCAACGACATTTGAAAAAAGCATTCAAATCATGCTTTGAAAACACTACTTGTGTATCCCAATTTCAATTCAATCTGGCTTTGGAAACCGCTTTAGAGAGTGAGTGCACCATTCTCAGAGGAACTGCAGATACTGAAATGATGCGTGGAGTGAAGTGAGCAAGCTAATTTTCCATCTCCCTGGCGAGCATCGCCCACCTGTCTGCTGAGGCTCCCTCAGCAGACTGAAGCTGACTACTACTGCGCAGCTGCTACAGACTGTGGGCTGCCCATTGTGACACGTGGTCCCATTGTGACACGTTGTCCCATTGTTCCAGGAATAGAACACATCCAAGAATTGTGTTCTATGAATGGCATGATTCCTATCACAGTGTTCCATGGATGGAACACATCCTATTTACTGCAGGCAAGCAGCGCACCTAGCTGCTGCTGCTGCTACAAGCCACTAGAATACCGTCTGTTAGTCAGGTGGACGTAGGCCGAACATTCAAATAACTCGCCAGATAAATCGCTGCTTTTCCATTTAATTCATATATGAATTAATTCAAAATTGAACAGTAAATTTCAAAGTTGGAAGGCCACAAGAGGGGGACAATGTTTCAAAAATGAAACGACATATCATTGCATGAGGGATGTGGTAGGAATTGAATGCTTGAATTAAGACTGGGGAAGTACTGAGGGGAAGGGGCTGCAGGCCTTGTAGCAGGTGGGTGTGCAGAAATGTAGCTATCCAAAGCCAAACACATTACTGCAGCTTGTCACACCTGTACCTACCAAGCAGCAAAGGCCAAGATAGATCGTTATTTTACTGACAGATTGAATACAGTGCAATGCCTCCCATATAGAGGTGAATAAGAGTAGTAGTAGTAGTAGTAGTAGTAGTAGTAGTAGTAGTAGTAGAAGAGTTGGTCAAGTTAAATCAAGGCTAAGGAATTGGAAATGTGCAACTTGGACCAAGAAAAACTAATTACAGAGCAACGACATTTGAAAAAAGCATTCAAATCATGCTTTGAAAACACTACTTGTGTATTCCGATTTCAATTCAGTCTGTCTTTGGAAACCGCTTAAGAGAGTGAGTGCACCATTCTCAGAAGAACTGCAGATACTGAAATGATGCGTGGAGTGAAGTGAGCAAGCTATTTTTCCATCTCCCTGGCGAGCATCGCCCACCTGTCTGCTGAGGGTCCCTCAGCAGACTGAAGCTGACTACTACTGCGCAGCTGCTACAGACTGTGGGCTGCCCATTGTGACACGTGGTCCCATTGTGACACGTGGCCCCATTGTTCCAGGAATAGAACACATCCAAGCATTGTGTTCTATGAATGGCATGAGTCCTATCACAGTGTTCCATGGATGGAACACATCCTATTTACTGCAGGCAAGCAGCGCACCTAGCTGCTGCTGCTGCTGCTGCTACAAGCCACTAGAATACCGTCTGTCAGACAGGTGGACGTAGGCCGAACATTCAAATAACTCGCCAGATAAATCGTTGCTTTTCCATTTAATTCATATATGAATTAATTCAAAATTGAACAGTAAATTTCAAAGTTGGAAGGCCACAAGAGGGGGACAATGTTTCAAAAATGAAACGACATATCATTGCATGAGGGATGTGGTAGGAATTGAATGCTTGAATTAAGACTGGGGAAGTACTGAGGGGAAGGGGCTGCAGGCCTTGTAGCAGGTGGGTGTGCAGAAATGTAGCTATCCAAAGCCAAACACATTACTGCAGCTTGTCACACCTGTACCTACCAAGCAGCAAAGGCCAAGATAGATCGTTATTTTACTGACAGATTGAATACAGTGCAATGCCTCCCATATAGAGGTGAATAAGAGTAGTAGTAGTAGTAGTAGAAGAGTTGGTCAAGTTAAATCAAAGCTAAGGAATTGGAAATGTGCAACTTGCACCAAGAAAAACTAACTACAGAGCAACGACATTTGAAAAAAGCATTCAAATCATGCTTTGAAAACACTACTTGTGTATCCCAATTTCAATTCAATATGTCTTTGGAAACCGCTTAAGAGGGTGAGTGCACCGTTCTCAGAGGAACTGCAGATACTGAAATGATGCGTGGAGTGAAGTGAGCAAGCTATTTTTCCATCTCCCTGGCGAGCATCGCCCACCTGTCTGCTGAGGCTCCCTCAGCAGACTGAAGCTGACTACTACTACGCAGCTGCTACAGACTGTGGGCTGCCCATTGTGACACGTGGTCCCATTGTGACACGTGGTCCCATTGTTCCAGGAATAGAACACATCCAAGCATTGTGTTCTATGAATGACATGATTCCTATCACAGTGTTCCATGGATGGAACACATCCTATTTACTGCAGGCAAGCAGCGCACCTAGCTGCTGCTGCTGCTGCTACAAGCCACTAGAATACCGTCTGTCAGACAGGTGGACGTAGGCCGAACATTCAAATAACCCGCCAGATAAATCGTTGCTTTTCCATTTAATTCATATATAAATTAATTCAAAATTGAACAGTAAATTTCAAAGTTGGAAGGCCACAAGAGGGGGACAATGTTTCAAAAATGAAACGACATATCAATGCATGAGGGATGTGGTAGGAATTGAATGCTTGAATTAAGACTGGGGAAGTACTGAGGGGAAGGGTCTGCAGGCCTTGTAGCAGGTGGGTGTGCAGAAATGTAGCTATCCAAAGCCAAACACATTACTGCAGCTTGTCACACCTGTACCTACCAAGCAGCAAAGGCCAAGATAGATCGTTATTTTACTGACAGATTGAATACAGTGCAATGCCTCCCATATAGAGGTGAATAAGAGTAGTAGTAGTAGTAGTAGTAGTAGTAGTAGTAGTAGTAGAAGAGTTGGTCAAGTTAAATCAAGGCTAAGGAATTGGAAATGTGCAACTTGGAACAAGAAAAACTAACTACAGAGCAACGACATTTGAAAAAAGCATTCAAATCATGCTTTGAAAACACTACTTGTGTATCCCGATTTCAATTCAATCTGTCTTTGGAAACCGCTTAAGAGAGTGAGTGCACCATTCTCAGAGGAACTGCAGATACTGAAATGATGCGTGGAGTGAAGTGAGCAAGCTATTTTTCCATCTCCCTGGCGAGCATCGCCCACCTGTCTGCTGAGGCTCCCTCAGCAGACTGAAGCTGACTACTACTGCGCAGCTGCTACAGACTGTGGGCTGCCCATTGTGACACGTGGTCCCATTGTGACACGTGGTCCCATTGTTCCAGGAATAGAACACATCCAAGCATTGTGTTCTATGAATGGCATGATTCCTATCACAGTGTTCCATTGATGGAACACATCCTATTTACTGCAGGCAAGCAGCGCACCTAGCTGCTGCTGCTGCTGCTGCTACAAGCCACTAGAATACCGTCTGTCAGACAGGTGGACGTAGGCCGAACATTCAAATAACTCGCCAGATAAATCGTTGCTTTTCCATTTAATTCATATATGAATTAATTCAAAATTGAACAGTAAATTTCAAAGTTGGAAGGCCACAAGAGGGGGACAATGTTTCAAAAATGAAACGACATATCATTGCATGAGGGATGTGGTAGGAATTGAATGCTTGAATTAAGACTGGGGAAGTACTGAGGGGAAGGGGCTGCAGGCCTTGTAGCAGGTGGGTGTGCAGAAATGTAGATATCCAAAGCCAAACACATTACTGCAGCTTGTCACACCTGTACCTACCAAGCAGCAAAGGCCAAGATAGATCGTTATTTTACTGGCAGATTGAATACAGTGCAATGCCTCCCATATAGAGGTGAATAAGAGTAGTAGTAGTAGTAGTAGTAGTAGTAGTAGAAGAGTTGGTCAAGTTAAATCAAGGCTAAGGAATTGGAAATGTGCAACTTGGACCAAGAAAAACTAATTACAGAGCAACGACATTTGAAAATAGCATTCAAATCATGCTTTGAAAACAGTACTTGTGTATCCCAATTTAAATTCAATCTGTCTTTGGAAACCGCTTAAGAGAGTGAGTGCACCATTCTCAGAGGAACTGCAGATACTGAAATGATGCGTGGAGTGAAGTGAGCAAGCTATTTTTCCATCTCCCTGGCGAGCATCGCCCACCTGTCTGCTGAGGCTCCCTCAGCAGACTGAAGCTGACTACTACTGAGCAGCTGCTACAGACTGTGGGCTGCCCATTGTGACACGTGGTCCCATTGTGACACGTGGCCCCATTGTTCCAGGAATAGAACACATCCAAGCATTGCGTTCTATGAATGGCATGATTCCTATCACAGTGTTCCATGGATGGAACACATCCTATTTACTGCAGGCAAGCAGCGCACCTAGCTGCTGCTGCTGCTGCTGCTGTTTTTCTACTCCTCTCATGAGCCCAAACAAGACTCTAAAAGGATGAGTTTGCAACTACTTTACTTTTGGAGAAAATTCAAAACATTCATTATTCAATAGAGCCCACTATCAAAAACCAGCGTTTTGAATGAAGAATCACATTTCTTGGTAGAATCATGCAGGATTGAAATTTTTGATGGTTTTTTACTCCTCTCATGAGCCCAAACAAGTCTCTAAAAGGATGAGTTTGCAACTACTTTACTTTTGGAGAAAATTCAAAACATTCATTATTCAATAGGGCCCAAAATATCAAAAACCAGCGGTTTGAATGAACACACATTTCTTGGTAGAATCGTGCAGGACTGAAATTTTTGATGTTTTTCTACTCCTCTCATGAGCCCAAACAAGTCTCTAAAAGGATGAGTTTGCAACTACTTTACTTTTGGAGAAAATTCAAAACATTCATTATTCAATAGAGCCCAATAGCAAAAACCAGCGTTTTGAATGAAGAATCACATTTCTTGGTGGAATCATGCAGGATTGAAATTTTTGATGGTTTTTTACTCCTCTTAACAGCCCAAACAAGTTTCTAAAAGGATGAGTTTGCAACTACTTTACTTTTGGAGAAAATTCAAAACATTCATTATTCAATAGGGCCCAAACTATCAAAAACCAGCGGTTTGAATGAACACTCACATTTCTTGGTAGAATCGTGCAGGACTGAAATTTTTGATGTTTTTCTACTCCTCTCATGAGCCCAAACAAGACTCTAAAAGGATGAGTTTGCAACTACTTTACTTTTGGAGAAAATTCAAAACATTCATTATTCATTAGAGCCCAATAGCAAAAACCAGCGTTTTGAATGAAGAATCACATTTCTTGGTAGAATCATGCAGGATTGAAATTTTTGATGGTTTTTTACTCCTCTCAAAAGCCCAAACAAGTTTCTAAAAGGATGAGTTTGCAACTACTTTACTTTTGGAGAAAATTCAAAACATTCATTATTCAATAGGGCCCAAAATATCAAAAACCAGCGGTTTAAATGAACACACATTTCTTGGTAGAATCGTGCAGGACTGAAATTTTTGATGTTTTTCTACTCCTCTCATGAGCCCAAACAAGCCTCTAAAAGGATGAGTTTGCAACAACTTTACTTTTGGAGAAAATTCAATGAATGTCAATTGAATGTTTTGAATTTTCTCCAAAAGTAAAGTAGTTGCAAACTCATCCTTTTAGAGACTTGGTTTGGGCTCATGAGAGGAGTAGAAAAACATCAAAAATTTCAGTCCTGCACGATTCTACCAAGAAATGTGAGTGTTCATTCAAACCGCTGGTTTTTGATAGTTTGGGCCCTATTGAATAATGAATGTTTTGAATTTTCTCCAAAAGTAAAGTAGTTGCAAACTCATCCTTTTAGAAACTTGTTTGGGCTGTTGAGAGGAGTAAAAAACCATCAAAAATTTCAATCCTGCATGATTCTACCAAGAAATGTGATTCTTCATTCAAAACCTGATTTTTGCTATTGGGCTCTATTGAATAATGAATGTTTTGAATTTTCTCCAAAAGTAAAGTAGTTGCAAACTCATGCTTTTAGAGACTTGTTTGGGCTCATGAGAGGAGTAGAAAAACATCAAAAATTTCAGTCCTGCATGATTCTACCAAGAAATGTGAGTGTTCATTCAAACCGCTGGTTTTTGATAGTTTGGGCCCTATTGAATAATGAATGTTTTGAATTTTCTCCAAAAGTAAAGTAGTTGCAAGCTCATGCTTTTAGAGACTTGTTTGGGCTCATGAGAGGAGTAGAAAAACATCAAAAATTTCAGACCTGCATGATTCTACCAAGAAATGTGTGTTCATTCAAACCGCTGGTTTTTGATATTTTGGGCCCTATTGAATAATGAATGTTTTGAATTTTCTCCAAAAGTAAAGTTGCAAACTCATCCTTTTAGAAACTTGTTTGGGCTGTTGAGAGGAGTAAAAAACCATCAAAAATTTCAATCCTGCATGATTCTACCAAGAAATGTGATTCTTCATTCAAAACGCTGATTTTTGCTATTGGGTTCTATTGAATAATGAATGTTTTGAATTTTCTCCAAAAGTAAAGTAGTTGCAAACTCATGCTTTTAGAGACTTGTTTGGGCTCATGAGAGGAGTAGAAAAACATCAAAAATTTCAGTCCTGCACGATTCTACCAAGAAATGTGTGTTCATTCAAACGGCTGGTTTTTGATATTTTGGGCCCTATTGAATAATGAATGTTTTGAATTTTCTCCAAAAGTAAAGTAGTTGCAAACTCATCCTTTTATAAACTTGTTTGGGCTGTTGAGAGGAGTAGAAAACCATCAAAAATTTCAATCCTGCATGATTCTACCAAGAAATGTGATTCTTCATTCAAACCGCTCGTTTTTGATATTTTGGGCCCTATTGAATAATGAATGTTTTGAATTTACTCCAAAAGTAAAGTAGTTGCAAACTCATCCTTTTAGAAACTTGTTTGGGCTCATGAGAGGAGTAGAAAAACATCAAAAATTTCAGTCCTGCACGATTCTACCAAGAAATGTGAGTGTTCATTCAAACCGCTGGTTTTTGATTTTTTTTACCCTATTGAATAATGAATGTTTTGAATTTTCTCCAAAAGTAAAGTAGTTGCAAACTCATCCTTTTAGAGACTTGTTTGTGCTCATGAGAGGAGTAGAAAAACATGAAAAATTTCAGTCCTGCACGATTCTACCAAGAAATGTGAGTGTTCATTCAAACCGCTGGTTTTTGATAGTTTGGGCCCTATTGAATAATGAATGTTTTGAATTTTCTCCAAAAGTAAAGTAGTTGCAAACTCATCCTTTTAGAAACTTGTTTGGTCTGTTGAGAGGAGTAAAAAACCATCAAAAATTTCAATCCTGCATGATTCTACCAAGAAATGTGATTCTTCATTCAAAACGCTGATTTTTGCTATTGGATTCTATTGAATAATGAATGTTTTGAATTTTCTCCAAAAGTAAAGTAGTTGCAAACTCATGCTTTTTTGTTTAAATATTTTATTAAAGTTTCAAGTATAGAGGGAAAGGGTAAATGGACAAAGTAAAAAGTAGAGAACTCTACTCTACGTGTTACATCACACATTAAATAAAATTGTTTAATACAAGTAGTGTACATAAGAAACAAATATAATACATCGCTTGAATGCAATCCTCTCAAAAAAGGAACCAACATTGTCATATTGAGTTTACAGTAGAGTGTTAGATAACATAAATTAAGAAAATTTCAAATTCCAAACATCCCATTTAGTGTGATATTTATGGAGAGTACCATTAATAAAGGCAAATCTTTTCTCCATAGAATTATGAGTCCGTAATTTACCTAAAATATCAGCAAAAGAAGGTAAATCAGTTTTAAGCCACCAGAAAGCTATAGCGTTTTTGGTCACCAAAAAAGTATGTATCATTACAAATCGAATAACAGGATTTATTTCTTCAGTGCCCAAAGAAAGTAATGCCATTTGTGGGGTGACCTTCACTGCGTTGTCAGAGAGTATTTATATGATTCGTAACTTCTTTCCACAATCTCTTCAATTTAGGACAGCTCCAGAAAATGTGGTACAGGTTACCTGGTAAACCACAATTCCTCCAGCATAGAGGGGAGTATTTATTATCTATATGAGCTAACCTAATCGGAGTGTAATGCCATCTAATTAAAGTTTTAAAGAAAGACTCCTGTAAAGTCGCAGAAATAGTAGATGCATTTGAAAACTTTATGGCCTTCCCCCATTGGTCTTCATCAAATTTTATGTTAAAATCCCTTTCCCATCTTTGAATGTATACATTTTTAAAGAGTTCGGTGTTGTCATTAGGGTGGGAATATATGTTTTTAAGACTCCAAGTCGACTTAAGAGCAACATTTGCAAACATGGAGGCCACAATATCCGAATTCAAAGCTCTACTAGTCAAAAATTTCCGCAGAAGATCTTTCAGAAGTAGATAAGAGGTGAAATGTGTAGACGGGACATGAAATTTATTTTTAATTTCATTAAAGGGTAAAAAATTTTGTCCGTCCCATAAATCCCCTACCGTATTAATTTTAAAGCTGCACCACTCCTCTGGAACTGGACATTTATATATTTTTGATAATAATTTTAATGGGAATTTTTTCAAAATGCTTTTCCTGTCGTCGCCTTTCTTTAATTTTGTGAAACTCCTCCACATAGTCAGTATAGAATTTACAACAGGATGTTGATAAGTAATGATCGAAGGAGATAGCAGATCTTTAAAGAAAAAATCTGATATTGAACTAGTCCCATAATGTTCTAGCTCAAGGTCCAACCAAGCGGGAAGTGTTTTCGTAGAAAACCACTGTTGACTCTGAAGAATAAGAGAAGCTTGAAAATAGATTTGAATATTGGGGAGTGCAAGGCCTCCATTACTCTTTTTCTTATATAAAATTTCAGTAGCAACTCTAGGTTTCTTCCCTTTCCAGATAAAAAGGTTAATTGCTTTTTGGATTTTAAATAAAAGGGAAGTGGGAATCGTAAGTGGTAAATTCCTAAGTACAAAAAGAATTTTAGGTAAAATATATGTTTTTATTACCAAGGTTCTTCCCATCAGGGATAGATCGCAATTATTATAACCAGAAAGGTCTTTTAAGATTTTCTTACTGAGATGTTCCATATTCTTAGAAACAATGAGTTTCAAATCTTTAGGGAAAATTATCCCCAAGTATTCTAGTTCAAAATCTTCCCAGTAAAATTCAGATAATTCTTTAAAGGCTTCAATTTCAGAGGGACGTAAATTAAAATGTATTATTTTAGATTTTTGGGGATTTATTTTAAAATATGAGACCTTAGAGAACTCATCTAAAATGGTGATTAAAGCGTTAAGTGAATTAGCCGGATCAGTGACTGATAACATAAGGTCGTCAGCAAATAAGGTTAACTTGTGATGATAATTTTTTGTTTTAAAACCCGAAATATCAGTACATTGTCTGATCATTTCCGCCAAGGGCTCGACTGCCAAGGCAAATAAAAGGGGCGAAAGGGGGCAGCCCTGTCTTGTTCCATTAGTGATGTTGAAATTCCTAGAAAGGTGATTATTAGTATAGGTTTTAGCATTAGTATTAGAGTACAATGCAAATATAGATGTTATAAAGCGATTGTCAAAACCAAACTTTAGTAAAGTAGCTTTAAGATAATCCCAATTCACCCTATCAAAAGCTTTTTGGGCATCCAACGAGATAAATAGTGAAGGGAGATTATTAGAGCTAGCTATGTTAAACAAGTTCAAGATTCTTCTGGTACCGTCTGTTACTTGTCTTCCGGAGACAAACCCTACTTGATCATTTTTAACAAGATCAGGTAAAAGATTCTTTAATCGATCCGCTAAAATTTTTGAATATACTTTAATATCAGTGTTAATTAAAGAGATCGGACGATAATTTTTTACTTCTTCTGGGTTTCTAATGTCTTTGGGGATCAAAATGATAGTTGCCTCCGTCATTTCTTTGGGGAACGATCCAATACTAGAAGCGTGGTCAAAAAGAGATTTTAGGTGCGGGGATAAAATGTTGGAGAAAAACTTGAGATATTCGTTTGTGAACCCATCTGGGCCAGGGGATTTGTTAAGTTTAAGTTTGTCAATCGTTTTGGCAATTTCTTCTACAGTAAACGGTTGATTTAAAAGAGTTAGGTCCAAATTATCTAGTTGGAGAAGGGTCAATTTAGAAAGAAAAAGGTCAATCTCTTTTTGATTAGGAGTATGAACTAAGGGATCTTTTTTAAGATTATAGAGGGTTTCGAAATAATCCGCAAATATTTCGGTAATATCAGAGGGGTGTTGTTTCATTTCTCCTGAAGGGGATTTGATTTTAACAATCCTTCTACTTACGCGAGCTTGTTTAAGTTTACTTGTCATATATTTGGTGGGTTTGTTAATTGAAGCATACAGATTATATTTTGATGCTCTAACAATGGACTCGTACTCGGAAATAATTTCGGATCTTAACGCCTGTCTCAATTTCAGGATATCAAGATGGATAATATGGGATGGAGCAGACAGGGAATTTTGTTATTTTTCTTTTGAAGCAATTTGGTTCTGGAGGTCAGAAATTTTTTGTCTTTTTTCTTTTTTGTATCTCGTGGAGAGTTGGATGAGACATCCTCTCAAGACCGCCTTGTGGGCGTTCCATAATGTAAATACGAAAACACTTCCCGCTTGGTTGGACCTTGAGCTAGAACATTATGGGACTAGTTCAATATCAGATTTTTTCTTTAAAGATCTGCTATCTCCTTCGATCATTACTTATCAACATCCTGTTGTAAATTCTATACTGACTATGTGGAGGAGTTTAACAAAATTAAAGAAAGGCGACGACAGGAAAAGTATTTTGAAAAAATTCCCATTAAAATTATTATCAAAAATATATAAATGTCCAGTTCCAGAGGAGTGGTGCAGCTTTAAAATTAATACGGTAGGGGATTTATGGGACGGACAAAATTTTTTACCCTTTAATGAAATTAAAAATAAATTTCATGTCCCGTCTACACATTTCACCTCTTATCTACTTCTGAAAGATCTTCTGCGGAAATTTTTGACTAGTAGAGCTTTGAATTCGGATATTGTGGCCTCCATGTTTGCAAATGTTGCTCTTAAGTCGACTTGGAGTCTTAAAAACATATATTCCCACCCTAATGACGACACCGAACTCTTTAAAAATGTATACATTCAAAGATGGGAAAGGGATTTTAACATAAAATTTGATGAAGACCAATGGGGGAAGGCCATAAAGTTTTCAAATGCATCTACTATTTCTGCGACTTTACAGGAGTCTTTCTTTAAAACTTTAATTAGATGGCATTACACTCCGATTAGGTTAGCTCATATAGATAATAAATACTCCCCTCTATGCTGGAGGAATTGTGGTTTACCAGGTAACCTGTACCACATTTTCTGGAGCTGTCCTAAATTGAAGAGATTGTGGAAAGAAGTTACGAATCATATAAATACTCTCTCTAACAACGCAGTGAAGGTCACCCCACAAATGGCATTACTTTCTTTGGGCACTGAAGAAATAAATCCTGTTATTCGATTTGTAATGATACATACTTTTTTGGTGACCAAAAACGCTATAGCTTTCTGGTGGCTTAAAACTGATTTACCTTCTTTTGCTGATATTTTAGGTAAATTACGGACTCATAATTCTATGGAGAAAAGATTTGCCTTTATTAATGGTACTCTCCATAAATATCACACTAAATGGGATGTTTGGAATTTGAAATTTTCTTAATTTATGTTATCTAACACTCTACTGTAAACTCAATATGACAATGTTGGTTCCTTTTTTGAGAGGATTGCATTCAAGCGATGTATTATATTTGTTTCTTATGTACACTACTTGTATTAAACAATTTTATTTAATGTGTGATGTAACACGTAGAGTAGAGTTCTCTACTTTTTACTTTGTCCATTTATCCTTTCCCGCTATACTTGAAACTTTAATAAAAATATTTAAACAAAAAAGCATGAGTTTGCAACTACTTTACTTTTGGAGAAAATTCAAAACATTCATTATTCAATAGAACCCAATAGCAAAAATCAGCGTTTTGAATGAAGAATCACATTTCTTGGTAGAATCATGCAGGATTGAAATTTTTGATGGTTTTTTACTCCTGTCAACAGCCCAAACAAGTTTCAAAAAGGATGAGTTTGCAACTACTTTACTTTTGGAGAAAATTCAAAACATTCATTATTCAATAGGGCCCAAAATATCAAAAACCAGCGGTTTGAATGAACACTCACATTTCTTGGTAGAATCGTGCAGGACTGAAATTTTTGATGTTTTTCTACTCCTCTCATGAGCACAAACAAGTCTCTAAAAGGATGAGTTTGCAACTACTTTACTTTTGGAGAAAATTCAAAACATTCATTATTCAATAGAGCCCAATAGCAAAAACCAACGTTTTGAATGAAGAATCACATTTCTTGGTAGAATCATGCAGGATTGAAATTTTTGATGTTTTTTTACTCCTCTCAACAACCCAAACAAGTTTCTAAAAGGATGAGTTTGCAACTACTTTACTTTTGGAGAAAATTCAAAACATTCATTATTCAATAGGGCCCAAAATATCAAAAACCAGCGGTTTGAATGAACACACATTTCTTGGTAGAATCATGCAGGACTGAAATTTTTGATGTTTTTCTACTCCTCTCATGAGCCCAAACCAAGACTCTAAAAGGATGAGTTTGCATCTACTTTACTTTTGGAGAAAATTCAAAACATTCATTATTCAATAGAGCCCAATAGCAAAAACCAGCGTTTTGAATGAAGAATCACATTTCTTGGTAGAATCATGCAGGATTGAAATTTTTGATGGTTTTTTACTCCTCTCAACAGCCCAAACAAGTTTCTAAAAGTATGAGTTTGCAACTACTTTACTTTTGGAGAAAATTCAAAACATTCATTATTCAATATGGCCCAAACTATCAAAAACCAGCGGTTTGAATGAACACTCACATTTCTTGGTAGAATCGTGCAGGACTGAAATTTTTGATGTTTTTCTACTCGTCTCATGAGCCCAAACAAGTCTATAAAAGGATGAGTTTGCAACTACTTTACTTTTGGAGAAAATTCAAAACATTCATTATTCAATAGGGTAAAAAAAAATCAAAAACCAGCGGTTTGAATGAACACTCACATTTCTTGGTAGAATCGTGCAGGACTGAAATTTTTGATGTTTTTCTACTCCTCTCATGAGCCCAAACCAAGACTCTAAAAGGATGAGTTTGCATCTACTTTACTTTTGGAGAAAATTCAAAACATTCATTATTCAATAGAGCCCAATAGCAAAAACCAGCGTTTTGAATGAAGAATCACATTTCTTGGTAGAATCATGCAGGATTGAAATTATTGATGGTTTTTTACTCCTCTCAACAGCCCAATCAAGTTTCTAAAAGGATGAGTTTGCAACCACTTTACTTTTGGAGAAAATTCAAAACATTCATTATTCAGTAGGGCCCAAAATATCAAAAACCAGCAGTTTGAATGAACACACATTTCTTGGTAGAATCGTGCAGGACTGAAATTTTTGATGTTTTTCTACTCCTCTCATGAGCCCAAACAAGTCTATAAAAGGATGAGTTTGCAACTACTTTACTTTTGGAGAAAATTCAAAACATTCATTATTCAATAGAACCCAATAGCAAAAATCAGCGTTTTGAATGAAGAATCACATTTCTTGGTAGAATCATGCAGGATTGAAATTTTTGATGGTTTTTTACTCCTCTCAACAGCCCAAACAAGTTTCTAAAAGGATGAGTTTGCAACTACTTTACTTTTGGAGAAAATTCAAAACATTCATTATTCAATAGGGCCCAAACTATCAAAAACCAGCGGTTTGAATGAACACTCACATTTCTTGGTAGAATCGTGCAGGACTGAAATTTTTGATGTTTTTCTACTCCTCTCATGAGCACAAACAAGTCTCTAAAAGGATGAGTTTGCAACTACTTTATTTTTGGAGAAAATTCAAAACATTCATTATTCAATAGAGCCCAATAGCAAAAACCAGCGTTTTGAATGAAGAATCACATTTCTTGGTAGAATCATGCAGGATTGAAATTTTTGATGGTTTTTTACTCCTCTCAACAGCCCAAACAAGTTTCAAAAAGGATGAGTTTGCAACTACTTTACTTTTGGAGAAAATTCAAAACATTCATTATTCAATAGGGCCCAAAATATCAAAAACCAGCGGTTTGAATGAACAAACATTTCTTGGTAGAATCATGCAGGACTGAAATTTTTGATGTTTTTCCACTCCTCTCATGAGCCCAAACAAGTCTCTAAAAGCATGAGTTTGCAACTACTTTACTTTTGGAGAAAATTCAAAACATTCATTATTCAATAGAGCCCAATAGCAAAAACCAGCGTTTTGAATGAAGAATCACATTTCTTGGTAGAATCATGCAGGATTGAAATTTTTGATGGTTTTTTACTCCTCTCAACAGCCCAAACAAGTTTCTAAAAGGATGAGTTTGCAACTACTTTACTTTTGGAGAAAATTCAAAACATTCATTATTCAATAGAACCCAATAGCAAAAATCAGCGTTTTGAATGAACACTCACATTTCTTGGTAGAATCGTGCAGGACTGAAATTTTTGATGTTTTTCTACTCCTCTCATGAGCACAAACAAGTCTCTAAAAGGATGAGTTTGCAACTACTTTACTTTTGGAGAAAATTCAAAACATTCATTATTCAATAGGGTAAAAAAAAATCAAAAACCAGCGGTTTGAATGAACACTCACATTTCTTGGTAGAATCGTGCAGGACTGAAATTTTTGATGTTTTTCTACTCCTCTCATGAGCCCAAACAAGTCTCTAAAAGGATGAGTATACAACTACTTTACTTTTGGAGAAAATTCAAAACATTCATTATTCAATAGAACCCAATAGCAAAAATCAGCGTTTTGAATGAAGAATCACATTTCTTGGTAGAATCATGCAGGATTGAAATTTTTGATGGTTTTTTACTCCTCTCAACAGCCCAAACAAGTTTCTAAAAGGATGAGTTTGCATCTACTTTACTTTTGGAGAAAATTCTAAACATTCTTTATTCAATAGGGCCCAAAATATCAAAAACCAGCGGTTTGAATGAACACACATTTCTTGGTAGAATCATGCAGGACTGAAATTTTTGATGGTTTTTTACTCCTCTCAACAGCCCAAACAAGTTTCTAAAAGGATGAGTTTGCAACTACTTTACTTTTGGAGAAAATTCAAAACATTCATTATTCAATAGGGCCCAAACTATCAAAAACCAGTGGTTTGAATGAACACTCACATTTCTTGGTAGAATCGTGCATGATTGAAATTTTTGATGGTTTTTTACTCCTCTCAACAGCCCAAACAAGTCTCTAAAAGGATGAGTTTGCAACTACTTTACTTTTGGAGAAAATTCAAAACATTCAATTGACATTCATTGAATTTTCCCCAAAAGTAAAGTAGTTGCAAACTCATCCTTTTAGAGACTTGTTTGGGCTCATGAGAGGAGTAGAAAAACATCAAAAATTTCAGTCCTGCACGATTCTACCAAGAAATGTGTGTTCATTTAAACCGCTGGTTTTTGATATTTTGGGCCCTATTGAATAATGAATGTTTTGAATTTTCTCCAAAAGTAAAGTAGTTGCAAACTCATCCTTTTAGAAACTTGTTTGGGCTTTTGAGAGGAGTAAAAAACCATCAAAAATTTCAATCCTGCATGATTCTACCAAGAAATGTGATTCTTCATTCAAAACGCTAGTTTTTGCTATTGGGCTCTAATGAATAATGAATGTTTTGAATTTTCTCCAAAAGTAAAGTAGTTGCAAACTCATCCTTTTAGAGTCTTGTTTGGGCTCATGAGAGGAGTAGAAAAAAATCAAAAATTTCAGTCCTGCACGATTCTACCAAGAAATGTGAGTGTTCATTCAAACCGCTGGTTTTTGATAGTTTGGGCCCTATTGAATAATGAATGTTTTGAATTTTCTCCAAAAGTAAAGTAGTTGCAAACTCATCCTTTTAGAAACTTGTTTGGGCTGTTGAGAGGAGTAAAAAACCATCATAAATTTCAATCCTGCATTATTCTACCAAGAAATGTGATTCTTCATTCAAAACGCTGGTTTTTGCTATTGGGCTCTATTGAATAATGAATGTTTTGAATTTTCTCCAAAAGTAAAGTAGTTGCAAACTCATCCTTTTAGAGTCTTGTTTGGGCTCATGAGAGGAGTAGAAAAACATCAAAAATTTCAATCCTGCACGATACTACCAAGAAATGTGAGTGTTCATTCAAACCGCTGGTTTTTGATAGTTTGGGCCCTATTGAATAATGAATGTTTTGAATTTTCTCCAAAAGTAAAAGTAGTTGCAAACTCATCCTTTTAGAAACTTGTTTGGGCTGTTGAGAGGAGTAAAAAAACCATCAAAAATTTCAATCCTGCATGATTCTACCAAGAAATGTGATTCTTCATTCAAAACGCTGGTTTTTGCTAGTGGGCTCTATTGAATAATGAATGTTTTGAATTTTCTCCAAAAGTAAAGTAGCTGCAAACTCATCCTTTTAGAGTCTTGTTTGGGCTCATGAGAGGAGAAGAAAAACAGCAGCAGCAGCAGCAGCTAGGTGCGCTGCTTGCCTGCAGTAAATAGGATGTGTTCCATCCATGGAACACTGTGATAGGAATCATGCCATTCATAGAACACAATGCTTGGATGTGTTCTATTCCTGGAACAATGGGACCACGTGTCACAATGGGACCACGTGTCACAATGGGCAGCCCACAGTCTGTAGCAGCTGCGCAGTAGTAGTCAGCTTCAGTCTGCAGAGGGAGCCTCAGCAGACAGGTGGGCGATGCTCGCCAGGGAGATGGAAAAATAGCTTGCTCACTTCACTCCACGCATCATTTCAGTATCTGCAGTTCCTCTGAGAATGGTGCACTCACTCTCTTAAGCGGTTTCCAAAGACAGATTGAATTGAAATCGGGATACACAAGTAGTGTTTTCAAAGCATGATTTGAATGCTTTTTTCAAATGTCGTTGCTCTGTAATTAGTTTTTCTTGGTCCAAGTTGCACATTTCCAATTCCTTAGCCTTGATTTAACTTGACCAACTCTTCTACTACTACTATTTCTACTACTACTCTTATTCACCTCTATATGGGAGGCATTGCACTGTATTCAATCTGTCAGTAAAATAACGATCTATCTTGGCCTTTGCTGCTTGGTAGGTACAGGTGTGACAAGCTGCAGTAATGTGTTTGGCTTTGGATAGCTACATTTCTGCACACCCACCTGCTACAAGGCCTGCAGCCCCTTCCCCTCAGTACTTCCCCAGTCTTAATTCAAGCATTCAATTCCTACCACATCCCTCATGCAATGATATGTCGTTTCATTTTTGAAACATTGTCCCCCTCTTGTGGCCTTCCAACTTTGAAGTTTACTGTTCAATATTGAATTAATTCATATATGAATTAAATGGAAAAGCAACGATTTATTTGGCGAGTTATTTGAATGTTCGGCCTACGTCCACCTGTCTGACAGACAGTATTCTAGTGGCTTGTAGCAGCAGCAGCAGCAGCTAGGTGCGCTGCTTGCCTGCAGTAAATAGGATGTGTTCCATCCATGGAACACTGTGAAAGGAATCATGCCATTCATAGAACACAATGCTTGGATGTGTTCTATTCCTGGAACAATGGGACCACGTGTCACAATGGGACCACGTGTCACAATGGGCAGCCCACAGTCTGTAGCAGCTGCGCAGTAGTAGTCAGCTTCAGTCTGCTGAGGGAGCCTCAGCAGACAGGTGGGCGATGCTCGCCAGGGAGATGGAAAAATAGCTTGCTCACTTCACTCCACGCATCATTTCAGTATCCGCAGTTCCTCTGAGAATGGTGCACTCACTCTCTTAAGCGGTTTCCAAAGACAGATTGAATTGAAATTGGGATACACAAGTAGTGTTTTCAAAGCATGATTTGAATGCTTTTTTCAAATGTCGTTGCTCTGTAGTTAGTTTTTCTTGGTGCAAGTTGCACATTTCCAATTCCTTAGCCTTGATTTAACTTGACCAATTCTTCTACTACTACTACTACTACTACTACTACTACGACTACTACTCTTATTCACCTCTATATGGGAGGCATTGCACTGTATTCAATCTGTCAGTAAAATAATGATCTATCTTGGCCTTTGCTGCTTGGTAGATACAGGTGTGACAAGCTGCAGTAATGTGTTTGGCTTTGGATAGCTACATTTCTGCACACCCACCTGCTACAAGGCCTGCAGCCCCTTCCCCTCAGTACTTCCCCAGTCTTAATTCAAGCATTCAATTCCTACCACATCCCTCATGCAATGATATGTCGTTTCATTTTTGAAACATTGTCCCCCTCTTGTGGCCTTCCAACTTTGAAATTTACTGTTCAATTTTGAATTAATTCATATATGAATTAAATGGAAAAGCAACGATTTATCTGGCGAGTTATTTGAATGTTCGGCCTACGTCCACCTGTCTGACAGACGGTATTCTAGTGGCTTGTAGCAGCAGTAGCAGCAGCAGCTAGGTCGCTGCTTGCCTGCAGTAAATAGGATGTGTTCCATCCATGGAACACTGTGATAGGAATCATGCCATTCATAGAATACAATGCTTGGATGTGTTCTATTCCTGGAACAATGGGGCCACGTGTCACAATGGGGCCACGTGTCACAATGGGACCACATGTCACAATGGGCAGCCCACAGTCTGTAGCAGCTGCGCAGTAGTAGTCAGCTTCAGTCTGCTGAGGGAGCCTCAGCAGACAGGTGGGCGATGCTCACCAGGGAGATGGAAAAATAGCTTGCTCACTTCACTCCACGCATCATTTCAGTATCTGCAGTTCCTCTGAGAATGGTGCACTCACTCTCTTAAGCGGTTTCCAAAGACAGATTGAATTGAAATTGGGATACACAAGTAGTGTTTTCAAAGCATGATTTGAATGCTTTTTTCAAATGTCGTTGCTCTGTAATTAGTTTTTCTTGGTCCAAGTTGCACATTTCCAATTCCTTAGCCTTGATTTAACTTGACCAACTCTTCTACTACTACTACTACTACTCTTATTCACCTCTATATGGGAGGCATTGCACTGTATTCAATCTGTCAGTAAAATAACGATCTATCTTGGCCTTTGCTGCTTGGTAGGTACAGGTGTGACAAGCTGCAGTAATGTGTTTGGCTTTGGATAGCTACATTTCCGCACATCCACCTGCTACAAGGCCTGCAGCCCCTTCCCCTCAGTACTTCCCCAGTCTTAATTCAAGCATTCAATTCCTACCACATCCCTCATGCAATGATATGTCGTTTCATTTTTGAAACATTGTCCCCCTCTTGTGGCCTTCCAACTTTGAAATCTACTGTTCAATTTTTAATTAATTTACAAATGAATTAAATGGAAAAGCAACGATTTATTTGGCGAGTTATTTGAATGTTTGGCCTACGTCCACCTGTCTGACAGACGGTATTCTAGTGGCTTGTAGCAGCAGCAGCAGCAGCAGCTAGGTGCGCTGCTTGCCTGCATTAAATAGGATGTGTTCCATCCATGGAACACTGTGATAGGAATCATGCCATTCATAGAACACAATGCTTGGATGTGTTCTATTCCTGGAACAATGGGACCACGTGTCACAATGGGACCACGTGTCACAATGGGCAGCCCACAGTCTGTAGCAGCTGTGCAGTAGTAGTCAGCTTCAGTCTGCTGAGGGAGCCTCAGCAGACAGGTGGGCGATGCTCGCCAGGGAGATGGAAAAATAGCTTGCTCACTTCACTCCACGCATCAGTTCAGTATCTGCAGTTCCTCTGAGAATGGTGCACTCACTCTCTTAAGCGGTTTCCAAAGACAGATTGAATTGAAATCGGGATACACAAGTAGTGTTTTCAAAGCATGATTTGAATGCTTTTTTCAAATGTCGTTGCTCTGTAATTAGTTTTTCTTGGTCCAAGTTGCACATTTCCAATTCCTTAGCCTTGATTTAACTTGACCAACTCTTCTACTACTACTACTACTACTACTCTTATTCACCTCTATATGGGAGGCATTGCACTGTATTCAATCTGTCAGTAAAATAACGATCTATCTTGGCCTTTGCTGCTTGGTAGGTACAGGTATGACAAGCTGCGGTAATGTGTTTGGCTTTGGATAGCTACATTTCTGCACACCCACCTGCTACAAGGCCTGCAGCCCCTTCCCCTCAGTACTTCCCCAGTCTTAATTCAAGCATTCAATTCCTACCACATCCCTCATGCAATGATATGTCGTTTCATTTTTAAAACATTGTCCCCCTCTTGTGGCCTTCCAACTTTGAAATTTACTGTTCAATTTTGAATTAATTCATATACGAATTAAATGGAAAAGCAACGATTTATCTGGCGAGTTATTTGAATGTTCGGCCTACGTCCACCTGTCTGACAGACGGTATTCTAGTGGCTTGTAGCAGCAGCAGCAGCAGCTAGGTGCGCTGCTTGCCTGCAGTAAATAGGATGTGTTCCATCCATGGAACACTGTGATAGGAATCATGCCATTCATAGAACACAATGCTTGGATGTGTTCTATTCCTGGAACAATGGGACCACGTGTCACAATGGGACCACGTGTCACAATGGGCAGCCCACAGTCTGTAGCAGCTGCGCAGTAGTAGTCAGCTTCAGTCTGCTGAGGGAGCCTCAGCAGACAGGTGGGCGATGCTCGCCAGGGAGATGGAAAAATAGCTTGCTCACTTCCCTCCACGCATCATTTCAGTATCTGCAGTTCCTCTGAGAATGGTGCACTCACTCTCTTAAGCGGTTTCCAAAGACAGATTGAATTGAAATTGGGATACACAAGTAGTGTTTTCAAAGCATGATTTGAATGCTTTTTTCAAATGTCGTTGCTCTGTAGTTAGTTTTTCTTGGTGCAAGTTGCACATTTCCAATTCCTTAGCCTTGATTTAACTTGACCAATTCTTCTACTACTACTACTACTACGACTACTACTCTTATTCACCTCTATATGGGAGGCATTGCACTGTATTCAATCTGTCAGTAAAATAATGATCTATCTTGGCCTTTGCTGCTTGGTAGGTACAGGTGTGACAAGCTGCAGTAATGTGTTTGGCTTTGGATAGCTACATTTCTGCACACCCACCTGCTACAAGGCCTGCAGCCCCTTCCCCTCAGTACTTCCCCAGTCTTAATTCAAGCATTCAATTCCTACCACATCCCTCATGCAATGATATGTCGTTTCATTTTTGAAACATTGTCCCCCTCTTGTGGCCTTCCAACTTTGAAATTTACTGTTCAATTTTGAATTAATTCATATATGAATTAAATGGAAAAGCAACGATTTATCTGGCGAGTTATTTGAATGTTCGGCCTACGTCCACCTGTCTGACAGACGGTATTCTAGTGGCTTGTAGCAGCAGTAGCAGCAGCAGCTAGGTCGCCGCTTGCCTGCAGTAAATAGGATGTGTTCCATCCATGGAACACTGTGATAGGAATCATGCCATTCATAGAATACAATGCTTGGATGTGTTCTATTCCTGGAACAATGGGGCCACGTGTCACAATGGGACCACATGTCACAATGGGCAGCCCACAGTCTGTAGCAGCTGCGCAGTAGTAGTCAGCTTCAGTCTGCTGAGGGAGCCTCAGCAGACAGGTGGGCGATGCTCACCAGGGAGATGGAAAAACAGCTTGCTCACTTCACTCCACGCATCATTTCAGTATCTGCAGTTCCTCTGAGAATGGTGCACTCACTCTCTTAAGCGGTTTCCAAAGACAGATTGAATTGAAATTGGGATACACAAGTAGTGTTTTCAAAGCATGATTTGAATGCTTTTTTCAAATGTCGTTGCTCTGTAATTAGTTTTCTTGGTCCAAGTTGCACATTTCCAATTCCTTAGCCTTGATTTAACTTGACCAACTCTTCTACTACTACTACTACTACTCTTATTCACCTCTATATGGGAGGCATTGCACTGTATTCAATCTGTCAGTAAAATAACGATCTATCTTGGCCTTTGCTGCTTGGTAGGTACAGGTGTGACAAGCTGCAGTAATGTGTTTGGCTTTGGATAGCTACATTTCCGCACATCCACCTGCTACAAGGCCTGCAGCCCCTTCCCCTCAGTACTTCCCCAGTCTTAATTCAAGCATTCAATTCCTACCACATCCCTCATGCAATGATATGTCGTTTCATTTTTGAAACATTGTCCCCCTCTTGTGGCCTTGCAACTTTGAAATTTACTGTTCAATTTTGAATTAATTCATATATGAATTAAATGGAAAAGCAACGATTTATCTGGCGAGTTATTTGAATGTTCGGCCTACGTCCACCTGTCTCACAGACGGTATTCTAGTGGCTTGTAGCAGCAGCAGCAGCTAGGTGCGCTGCTTTCCTGCAGTAAATAGGATGTGTTCCATCCATGGAACACTGTGATAGGAATCATGCCATTCATAGAACACAATGCTTGGATGTGTTCTATTCCTGGAACAATGGGACCACGTGTCACAATGGGACCACGTGTCACAATGGGCAGCCCACAGTCTGTAGCAGCTGCGCAGTAGTAGTCAGCTTCAGTCTGCTGAGGGAGCCTCAGCAGACAGGTGGGCGATGCTCGCCAGGGAGATGGAAAAATAGCTTGCTCACTTCACTCCACGCATCATTTCAGTATCTGCAGTTCCTCTGAGAATGGTGCACTTACTCTCTAAAGCGGTTTCCAAAGACAGATAGAATTGAAATTGGGATACACAAGTAGTGTTTTGAAAGTATGATTTGAATGCTTTTTTCAAATGTCGTTGCTCTGTAATTAGTTTTTCTTGGTCCAAGTTGCACATTTCCAATTCCTTAGCCTTGATTTAACTTGACCAACTCTTCTACTACTACTACTACTACTACTACTACTACTCCTCTTATTCACCTCTATATGGGAGGCATTGCACTGTATTCAATCTGTCAGTAAAATAACGATCTATCTTGGCCTTTGCTGCTTGGTAGGTACAGGTGTGACAAGCTGCAGTAATGTGTTTGGCTTTGGATAGCTACATTTCTGCACACCCACCTGCTACAAGGCCTGCAGCCCCTTCCCCTCAGTACTTCCCCAGTCTTAATTCAAGCATTCAATTCCTACCACATCCCTCATGCAATGATATGTCGTTTCATTTTTGAAACATTGTCCCCCTCTTGTGGCCTTCCAACTTTGAAATTTACTGTTCAATTTTGAATTAATTCATATATGAATTAAATGGAAAAGCAACGATTTATCTGGCGAGTTATTTGAATGTTCGGCCTACGTCCACCTGTCTGACAGACGGTATTCTAGTGGCTTGTAGCAGCAGCAGCAGCAGCAGCTAGGTGCGCTGCTTGCCTGCAGTAAATAGGATGTGTTCCATCCATGGAACACTGTGATAGGAATCATGCCATTCATAGAACACAATTCTTGGATGTGTTCTATTCCTGGAACAATGGGACCACGTGTCACAATGGGACCACGTGTCACAATGGGCAGCCCACAGTCTGTAGCAGCTGCGCAGTAGTAGTCAGCTTCAGTCTGCTGAGGGAGCCTCAGCAGACAGGTGGGCGATGCTCGCCAGGGAGATGGAAAAATAGCTTGCTAACTTCACTCCACGCATCATTTCAGTATCTGCAGTTCCTCTGAGAATGGTGCACTCACTCTCTTAAGCGGTTTCCAAAAACAGATTGAATTGAAATCGGGATACACAAGTAGTGTTTTCAAAGCATGATTTGAATGCTTTTTTCAAATGTCGTTGCTCTGTAATTAGTTTTTCTTGGTGCAAGTTGCACATTTCCAATTCCTTAGCCTTGATTTAACTTGACCAATTCTACTACTACTACTACTACTACTACTACTACTACTACTACTACTCTTATTCACCTCTATATGGGAGGCATTGCACTGTATTCAATCTGTCAGTAAATTAACGATCTATCTTGGCCTTTGCTGCTTGGTAGGTACAGGTGTGACAAGCTGCAGTAATGTGTTTGGCTTTGGATAGCTACATTTCTGCACACCCACCTGCTACAAGGCCTGCAGCCCCTTCCCCTCAGTACTTCCCCAGTCTTAATTCAAGCATTCAATTCCTACCACATCCCTCATGCAATGATATGTCGTTTCATTTTTGAAACATTGTCCCCCTCTTGTGGCCTTCCAACTTTGAAATTTACTGTTCAATTTTGAATTAATTCATATATGAATTAAATGGAAAAGCAACGATTTATCTGGTGAGTTATTTGAATGTTCGGCCTACGTCCACCTGTCTGACAGACGGTATTCTAGTGGCTTGTAGCAGCAGCAGCAGCAGCTAGGTGCGCTGCTTGCCTGCAGTAAATAGGATGTGTTCCATCCATGGAACACTGTGATAGGAATCATGCCATTCATAGAACACAATGCTTGGATGTGTTCTATTCCTGGAACAATGGGGCCACGTGTCACAATGGGACCACATGTCACAATGGGCAGCCCACAGTCTGTAGCAGCTGCGCAGTAGTAGTCAGCTTCAGTCTGCTGAGGGAGCCTCAGCAGACAGGTGGGCGATGCTCACCAGGGAGATGGAAAAATAGCTTGCTCACTTCACTCCACGCATCATTTCAGTATCTGCAGTTCCTCTGAGAATGGTGCACTCACTCTCTTAAGCGGTTTCCAAAGACAGATTGAATTGAAATTGGGATACACAAGTAGTGTTTTCAAAGCATGATTTGAATGCTTTTTTCAAATGTCGTTGCTCTGTGATTAGTTTTTCTTGGTCCAAGTTGCACATTTCCAATTCCTTAGCCTTAATTTAACTTGACCAACTCTTCTACTACTACTACTACTACTACTACTACTACTACTACTACTACTACTACTACTACTACTACTACTACTACTCTTATTCACCTCTATATGGGAGGCATTGCACTGTATTCAATCTGTCAGTAAAATAACGATCTATCTTGGCCTTTGCTGCTTGGTAGGTACAATGTGTTTGGCTTTGGATAGCTACATTTCTGCACACCCACCTGCTACAAGGCCTGCAGCCCCTTCCCCTCAGTACTTCCCCAGTCTTAATTCAAGCATTCAATTCCTACCACATCCCTCATGCAATAATATGTCGTTTCATTTTTGAAACATTGTCCCCCTCTTGTGGCCTTCCAACTTTGAAATTTACTGTTCAATTTTGAATTAATTCATATATGAATTAAATGGAAAAGCAACGATTTATCTGGCGAGTTATTTGAATGTTCGGCCTACGTCCACCTGTCTGACAGACGGTATTCTAGTGGCTTGTAGCAGCAGCAGCAGCAGCAGCAGCTAGGTGCGCTGCTTGCCTGCAGTAAATAGGATGTGTTCCATCCATGGAACACTGTGATAGGAATCATGCCATTTATAGAACACAATGCTTGGATGTGTTCTATTCCTGGAACAATGGGACCACGTGTCACAATGGGACCACATGTCACAATGGGCAGCCCACAGTCTGTAGCAGCTGCGCAGTAGTAGTCAGCTTCAGTCTGCTGAGGGAGCCTCAGCAGACAGGTGGGCGATGCTCGCCAGGGAGATGGAAAAAGAGCTTGCTCACTTCACTCCACGCATCATTTCAGTATCTGCAGTTCCTCTGAGAATGGTGCACTCACTCTCTTAAGCAGTTTCCAAAGCCAGATTGAATTGAAATCGGGATACACAAGTAGTGTTTTCAAAGGATGATTTGAATGCTTTTTTCAAATGTCGTTGCTCTGTAATTAGTTTTTCTTGGTCCAAGTTGCACATTTCCAATTCCTTAGCCTTGATTTAACTTGACCAACTCTTCTACTACTACTACTACTACTACTACTACTACTACTACTACTACTACTACTACTACTACTCTTATTCACCTCTATATGGGAGGCATTGCACTGTATTCAATCTGTCAGTAAAATAACGATCTATCTTGGCCTTTGCTGCTTGGTAGGTACAGGTGTGACAAGCTGCAGTAATGTGTTTGGCTTTGGATAGCTACATTTCTGCACACCCACCTGCTACAAGGCCTGCAGCCCCTTCCCCTCAGTACTTCCCCAGTCTTAATTCAAGCATTCAATTCCTACCACATCCCTCATGCAATGATATGTCGTTTCATTTTTGAAACATTGTCCCCCTCTTGTGGCCTTCCAACTTTGAAATTTACTGTTCAATTTTGAATTAATTCATATATGAATTAAATGGAAAAGCAACGATTTATCTGGCGAGTTATTTGAATGTTCGGCCTACGTCCACCTGTCTGACAGACGGTATTCTAGTGGCTTGTAGCAGCAGCAGCAGCTAGGTGCGCTGCTTGCCTGCAGTAAATAGGATGTGTTCCATCCATGGAACACTGTGATAGGAATCATGCCATTCATAGAACACAATGCTTGGATGTGTTCTATTCCTGGAACAATGGGACCACGTGTCACAATGGGACCACGTGTCACAATGGGCAGCCCACAGTCTGTAGCAGCTGCGCAGTAGTAGTCAGCTTCAGTCTGCTGAGGGAGCCTCAGCAGACTGGTGGGCGATGCTCGCCAGGGAGATGGAAAAATAGCTTGCTCACTTCACTCCACGCATCATTTCAGTATCTGCAGTTCCTCTGAGAATGGTGCACTCACTCTCTTAAGCGGTTTCCAAAGACAGATTGAATTGAAATTGGGATACACAAGTAGTGTTTTCAAAGCATGATTTGAATGCTTTTTTCAAATGTCGTTGCTCTGTAATTAGTTTTTCTTGGTCCAAGTTGCACATTTCCAATTCCTTAGCCTTGATTTAACTTGACCAACTCTTCTACTACTACTACTACTACTACTCTTATTTACCTCTATATGGGAGGCATTGCACTGTATTCAATCTGTCAGTAAAATAACGATCTATCTTGGCCTTTGCTGCTTGGTAGGTACAGGTGTGACAAGCTGCAGTAATGTGTTTGGCTTTGGATAGCTACATTTCTGCACACCCACCTGCTACAAGGCCTGCAGCCCCTTCCCCTCAGTACTTCCCCAGTCTTAATTCAAGCATTCAATTCCTACCACATCCCTCATGCAATGATATGTCGTTTCGTTTTTGAAACATTGTCCCCCTCTTGTGGCCTTCCAACTTTGAAATTTACTCTTCAATTTTGAATTAATTCATATATGAATTAAATGGAAAAGCAACGATTTATCTGGCGAGTTATTTGAATGTTCGGCCTACGTCCAACTGTCTGACAGACGGTATTCTAGTGGCTTGTAGCAGCAGCAGCAGCAGCAGCTAGATGCGCTGCTTTCCTGCAGTAAATAGAATGTGTTGCATCCATGGGACACTGTGATAGGAATCATGCCATTCATAGAACACAATGCTTGGATGTCTTCTATTCCTGGAACAATGGGACCACGTGTCACAATGGGACCACGTGTCACAATGGGCAGCCCACAGTCTGTAGCAGCTGCGCAGCAGTAGTCAGCTTCAGTCTGCTGAGGGAGCCTCAGCAGACAGGTGGGCGATGCTCGCCAGGGAGATGGAAAAATAGCTTGCTCACTTCACTCCACGCATCATTTCAGTATCTGCAGTTCCTCTGAGAATGGTGCACTCACTCTCTTAAGCGGTTTCCAAAGACAGATTGAATTGAAATTGGGATACACAAGTAGTGTTTTCAAAGCATGATTTGAATGCTTTTTTCAAATGTCGTTGCTCTGTAATTAGTTTTTCTTGGTCCAAGTTGCACATTTCCAATTCCTTAGCCTTGATTTAACTTGACCAACTCTTCTACTACTACTACTACTACTACTACTACTACTACTACTACTACTACTACTACTACTACTCTTATTCACCTCTATATGGGAGGCATTGCACTGTATTCAATCTGTCAGTAAAATAACGATCTATCTTGGCCTTTGCTGCTTGGTAGGTACAGGTGTGACAAGCTGCAGTAATGTGTTTGGCTTTGGATAGCTACATTTCCGCACACCCACCTGCTACAAGGCCTGCAGCCCCTTCCCCTCAGTACTTCCCCAGTCTTAATTCAAGCATTCAATTCCTACCACATCCCTCATGCAATGATATGTCGTTTCATTTTTGAAACATTGTCCCCCTCTTGTGGCCTTCCAACTTTGAAATTTACTGTTCAATTTTGAATTAATTCATATATGAATTAAATGGAAAAGCAACGATTTATCTGGCGAGTTATTTGAATGTTCGGCCTACGTCCACCTGTCTGACAGACGGTATTCTAGTGGCTTGTAGCAGCAGCAGCAGCAGCAGCAGCAGCTAGGTGCGCTGCTTGCCTGCAGTAAATAGGATGTGTTCCATCCATGGAACACTGTGAAAGGAATCATGCCATTCATAGAACACAATGCTTGGATGTGTTCTATTCCTGGAACAATGGGACCACGTGTCACAATGGGACTACATGTCACAATGGGCAGCCCACAGTCTGTAGCAGCTGCGCAGTAGTAGTCAGCTTCAGTCTGCTGAGGGAGCCTCAGCAGACAGGTGGGCGATGCTCGCCAGGGAGATGGAAAAAGAGCTTGCTCACTTCACTCCACGCATCATTTCAGTATCTGCAGTTCCTCTGAGAATGGTGCACTCACTCTCTTAAGCGGTTTCCAAAGACAGATTGAATTGAAATCGGGATACACAAGTAGTGTTTTCAAAGGATGATTTGAATGCTTTTTTCAAATGTCGTTGCTCTGTAATTAGTTTTTCTTGGTCCAAGTTGCACATTTCCAATTCCTTAGCCTTGATTTAACTTGACCAACTCTTCTACTACTACTACTACTACTACTACTACTACTACTACTCTTATTCACCTCTATATGGGAGGCATTGCACTGTATTCAATCTGTCAGTAAAATAACGATCTATCTTGGCCTTTGCTGCTTGGTAGGTACAGTTGTGACAAGCTGCAGTAATGTGTTTGGCTTTGGATAGTTACATTTCTGCACACCCACCTGCTACAAGGCCTGCAGCCCCTTCCCCTCAGTACTTCCCCAGTCTTATTTCAAGCATTCAATTCCTACCACATCCCTCATGCAATGATATGTCGTTTCATTTTTGAAACATTGTCCCCCTCTTGTGGCCTTCCAACTTTGCAAATTTACTGTTCAATTTTGAATTAATTCATATATGAATTAAATGGAAAAGCAACGATTTATCTGGCGAGTTATTTGAATGTTCGGCCTACGTCCACCTGTCTGACAGACGGTATTCTAGTGGCTTGTAGCAGCTGCAGCAGCAGCAGCTAGGTGCGCTGCTTGCCTGCAGTAAATAGGATGTGTTCCATCCATGGAACACTGTGATAGGAATCATGCCATTCATAGAACACAATGCTTGGATGTGTTCTATTCCTGGAACAATGGGACCACGTGTCACAATGGGCAGCCCACAGTCTGTAGCAGCTGCGCAGTAGTAGTCAGCTTCAGTCTGCTGAGGGAGCCTCAGCAGGCAGGTGGGCGATGCTTGCCAGGGAGATGTAAAAATAGCTTGCTCACTTCACTCCACACATCATTTCAGTATCTGCAGTTCCTCTGAGAATGGTGTACTCACTCTCTTAAGTGGTTTCCAAAGACAGATTGAATTGAAATCGGGATACACAAGTAGTGTTTTCAAAGCATGATTTGAATGCTTTTTTCAAATGTCGTTGCTCTGTAATTAGTTTTTCTTGGTCCAAGTTGCACATTTCCAATTCCTTAGCCTTGATTTAACTTGACCAACTCTTCTACTACTACTACTACTACTACTCTTATTCACCTCTATATGGGAGGCATTGCACTGTATTCAATCTGTCAGTAAAATAATGATCTATCTTGGCCTTTGCTGCTTGGTAGGTACAGGTGTGACAAGCTGCAGTAATGTGTTTGGCTTTGGATAGATACATTTCTGCACACCCACCTGCTACAAGGCCTGCAGCCCCTTCCCCTCAGTACTTCCCCAGTCTTAATTCAAGCATTCAATTCCTACCACATCCCTCTTGCAATGATATGTCGTTTCGTTTTTGAAACATTGTCAACCTCTTGTGGCCTTCCAACTTTGAAATTTACTGTTCAATTTTGAATTAATTTATATATGAATTAAATGGAAAAGCAACGATTTATCTGGCGAGTTATTTGAATGTTCGGCCTACGTCCACCTGTCTGACAGACGGTATTCTAGTGGCTTGTAGCAGCAGCAGCAGCAGCTAGGTGCGCTGCTTGCCTGCAGTAAATAGGATGTGTTCCATCCATGGAACACTGTGATAGGAATCATGCCATTCATAGAACACAATGCTTGGATGTGTTCTATTCCTGGAACAATGGGACCACGTGTCACAATGGGACCACGTGTCACAATGGGCAGCCCACAGTCTGTAGCAGCTGCGCAGTAGTGGTCAGCTTCAGTCTGCTGAGGGAGCCTCAGCAGACAGGTGGGCGATGCTCGCCAGGGAGATGGAAAAATAGCTTGATCACTTCACTCCACGCATCATTTCAGTATCTGCAGTTCTTCTGAGAATGGTGCACTCACTCTCTTAAGCGGTTTCCAAAGACAGATTGAATTGAAATCGGGATACACAAGTAGTGTTTTCAAAGCATGATTTGAATGCTTTTTTCAAATGTCGTTGCTGTGTAATTAGTTTTTCTTGGTCCAAGTTGCACATTTCCAATTCCTTAACCATGATTTAACTTGATCAACTCTTCTACTACTACTACTACTACTACTACTACTACTACTACTACTACTACTACTACTACTCTTATTCACCTCTATATGGGAGGCATTGCACTGTATTCAATCTGTCAGTAAAATAACGATCTATCTTGGCCTTTGCTGCTTGGTAGGTACAGGTGTGACAAGCTGCAGTAAAGTGTTTGGCTTTGGATAGCTACATTTCTGCACACCCACCTGCTACAAGGCCTGCAGCCCCTTCCCCTCAGTACTTCCCCAGTCTTAATTCAAGCATTCCATTCCTACCACATCCCTCATGCAATGATATGTCGTTTCATTTTTGAAACATTGTCCCCCTCTTGTGGCCTTCCAACTTTGAAATTTACTGTTCAATTTTGAATTAATTCATATATGAATTAAATGGAAAAGCAACGATTTATCTGGCGAGTTATTTGAATGTTCGGCCTACGTCCACCTGTCTGACAGACGGTATTCTAGAGGCTTGTAGCAGCAGCAGCAGCTAGGTGCGCTGCTTGCCTGCAGTAAATAGGATGTGTTCCATCCATGGAACACTGTGATAGGAATCATGCCATTCATAGAACACAATGCTTGGATGTGTTCTATTCCTGGAACAATGGGACCACGTGTCACAATGGGCAGCCCACAGTCTGTAGCAGCTGCGCAGTAGTAGTCAGCTTCAGTCTGCTGAGGGAGCCTCAGCAGACAGGTGGGCGATGCTCGCCAGGGAGATGGAAAAATAGCTTGCTCACTTCACTCCACGCATCATTTCAGTATCTGCAGTTCCTCTGAGAATGGTGCACTCACTCTCTTAAGCGGTTTCCAAAGACAGATTGAATTGAAATTGGGATACACAAGTAGTGTTTTCAAAGCATGATTTGAATGCTTTTTTCAAATGTCGTTGCTCTGTAATTAGTTTTTCTTGGTCCAAGTTGCACATTTCCAATTCCTTAGACTTGATTTAACTTGACCAACTCTTCTTCTACTACTACTACTACTACTACTCTTGTTCACCTCTATATGGGAGGCATTGCACTGTATTCAATCTGTCAGTAAAATAACGATCTATCTTGGCCTTTGCTGCTTGGTAGGTACAGGTGTGACAAGCTGCAGTAATGTGTTTGGCTTTGGATAGCTACATTTCTGCACACCCACCTGCTACTAGGCCTGCAGCCCCTTCCCCTCAGTAATTCCCCAGTCTTAATTCAAGCATTCAATATTTACTGCAGGAAAGCAGCGCACCTAGCTGCTGCTGCTGCTGCTGCTACAAGCCACTAGAATACCGTCTGTCAGACAGGTGGACGTAGGCCGAACATTCAAATAACTCGCCAGATAAATCGTTGCTTTTCCATTTAATTCATATATGAATTAATTCAAAATTGAACAGTAAATTTCAAAGTTGGAAGGCCACAAGAGGGGGACAATGTTTCAAAAATGAAACGACATATCATTGCATGAGGGATGTGGTAGGAATTGAATGCTTGAATTAAGACTGGGGAAGTACTGAGGGGAAGGGGCTGCAGGCCTTGTAGCAGGTGGGTGTGCAGAAATGTAGCTATCCAAAGCCAAACATATTACTGCAGCTTGTCACACCTGTACCTACCAAGCAGCAAAGGCCAAGATAGATCGTTATTTTACTGACAGATTGAATACAGTGCAATGCCTCCCATATAGAGGTGAATAAGAGTAGTAGTAGTAGTAGTAGTAGAAGAGTTGGTCAAGTTAAATCAAGGCTAAGGAATTGGAAATGTGCAACTTGGACCAAGAAAAACTAATTACAGAGCAACGACATTTGAAAAAAGCATTCAAATCATGCTTTGAAAACACTACTTGTGTATCCCAATTTCAATTCAATCTGTCTTTGTAAACCGCTTAAGAGAGTGAGTGCACCATTCTCAGAGGAACTGCAGATACTGAAATGTTGTGTGGAGTGAAGTGAGCAAGCTATTTTTCCATCTCCCTGGCGAGCATCGCCCACCTGTCTGCTGAGGCTCCCTCAGCAGACTGAAGCTGACTACTACTGCGCAGCTGCTACAGACTGTGGGCTGCCCATTGTGACATGTGGTCCGATTGTGACACGTGGTCCCATTGTTCCAGGAATAGAACACATCCAAGCATTGTGTTCTATGAATGGCATGATTCCTATCACAGTGTTCCATGGATGGAACACATCCTATTTACTGCAGGCAAGCAGCGCACCTAGCTGCTGCTGCTGCTGCTGCTACATGCCACTAGAATACCGTCTGTCAGACAGGTGGACGTAGGCCGAACATTCAAATAACTCGCCAGATAAATCGTTGCTTTTCCATTTAATTCATATATGAATTAATTCAAAATTGAACAGTAAATTTCAAAGTTGGAAGGCCACAAGAGGGGGACAATGTTTCAAAAATGAAACGACATATCATTGCATGAGGGATGTGGTAGGAATTGAATGCTTGAATTAAGACTGGGGAAGTACTGAGGGGAAGGGGCTGCAGGCCTTGTAGCAGGTGGGTGTGCAGAAATGTAGCTATCCAAAGCCAAACACATTACCGCAGCTTGTCACACCTGTACCTACCAAGCAGCAAAGGCCAAGATAGATCGTTATTTTACTGACAAATTGAATACAGTGCAATGCCTCCCATATAGAGGTGAATAAGAGTAGTAGTAGTAGTAGTAGTAGTAGTAGAAGAGTTGGTCAAGTTAAATCAAGGCTAAGGAATTGGAAATGTGCAACTTGGACCAAGAAAAACTAATTACAGAGCAACGACATTTGAAAAAAGCTTTCAAGTCATGCTTTGAAAACACTACTTGTGTATCCCGATTTCAATTCAATCTGTCTTTGGAAACCGCTTAAGAGAGTGAGTGCACCATTCTCAGAGGAACTGCAGATACTGAAATGATGCGTGGAGTGAAGTGAGCAAGCTATTTTTCCATCTCCCTGGCGAGCATCGCCCACCTGTCTGCTGAGGCTCCCTCAGCAGACTGAAGCTGACTACTACTGCGCAGCTGCTACAGACTGTGGGCTGCCCATTGTGACTCGTGGTCCCATTGTGACACGTGGTCCCATTGTTCCAGGAATAGAACACATCCAAGCATTGTGTTCTATGAATGGCATGATTCCTATCACAGTGTTCCATGGATGGAACACATCCTATTTACTGCAGGCAAGCAGCGCACCTAGCTGCTGCTGCTGCTGCTACAAGCCACTAGAATACCGTCTGTCAGACAGGTGGACGTAGGCCGAACATTCAAATAACTCGCCAGATAAATCGTTGCTTTTCCATTTAATTCATATATGAATTAATTCAAAATTGAACAGTAAATTTCAAAGTTGGAAGGCCACAAGAGGGGGACAATGTTTCAAAAATGAAACGACATATGAGGGATGTGGTAGGAATTGAATGCTTGAATTAAGACTGGGGAAGTACTGAGGGGAAGGGGCTGAAGGCCTTGTAGCAGGTGGGTGTGCAGAAATGTAGCTATCCAAAGCCAAACACATTACTGCAGCTTGTCACACCTGTACCTACCAAGCAGCAAAGGCCAAGATAGATCGTTATTTTACTGACAGATTGAATACAGTGCAATGCCTCCCATATAGAGGTGAATAAGAGTAGTAGTAGTAGCAGTAGTAGTAGAAGAGTTGGTCAAGTTAAATCAAGGCTAAAGAATTGGAAATGTGCAACTTGGACCAAGAAAAACTAATTACAGAGCAACGACATTTGAAAAAAGCATTCAAATCATGCTTTGAAAACACTACTTGTGTATCCCGATTTCAATTCAATCTGTCTTTGGAAACCGCTTAAGAGAGTGAGTGCACCATTCTCAGAGGAACTGCAGATATTGAAATGATGCGTGGAGTGAAGTGAGCAAGCTATATTTCCATCTCCCTGGCGAGCATCGCCCACCTGTCTGCTGAGGCTCCCTCAGCAGACTGAAGCTGACTACTACTGCGCAGCTGCTACAGACTGTGGGCTGCCCATTGTGACACGTGGTCCCATTGTGACACGTGGTCCCATTGTTCCAGGAATAGAACACATCCAAGCATTGTGTTCTATGAATGGCATGATTCCTATCACAGTGTTCCATGGATGGAACACATCCTATTTACTGCAGGCAAGCAGCGCACCTAGCTGCTGCTGCTACAAGCCACTAGAATACCGTCTGTCAGACAGGTGGACATAGGCCGAACATTCAAATAACTCGCCAGATAAATCGTTGCTTTTCCATTTAATTCTTATATGAATTAATTCAAAATTGAACAGTAAATTTCAAAGTTGGAAGGCCACAAGAGGGGGACAATGTTTCAAAAATGAAACGACATATCATTGCATGAGGGATGTGGTAGGAATTGAATGCTTGAATTAAGACTGGGGAAGTACTGAGGGGATGGGGCTGCAGGCCTTGTAGCAGGTGGGTGTGCAGAAATGTAGCTATCCAAAGCCAAACACACTACTGCAGCTTGTCACACCTTTACCTACCAAGCAGCAAAGGCCAAGATAGATCGTTATTTTACTGACAGATTGAATACAGTGCAATGCCTCCCATATAGAGGTGAATAAGAGTAGTAGTAGTAGTAGTAGTAGTAGTAGTAGAAGAGTTGGTCAAGTTAAATCAAGGCTAAGGAATTGGAAATGTGCAACTTGGACCAAGAAAAACTAATTACAGAGCAACGACATTTGAAAAAAGCATTCAAATCATGCTTTGAAAACACTACTTGTGTATCCCAATTTCAATTCAATCTGTCTTTGGAAACCGCTTAAGAGAGTGAGTGCACCATTCTCAGAGGAACTGCAGATACTGAAATGATGCGTGGAGTGAAGTGAGCAAGCTATTTTTCCATCTCCCTGGTGAGCATCGCCCACCTGTCTGCTGAGGCTCCCTCAGCAGACTTAAGCTGACTACTACTGCGCAGCTGCTACAGACTGTGGGCTGCCCATTGTGACACGTGGTCCCATTGTGACACGTGGCCCCATTGTTCCAGGAATAGAACACATCCAAGCATTGTGTTCTATGAATGGCATGATTCCTCTCACAGTGTTCCATGGATGGAACACATCCTATTTACTGCAGGCAAGCAGCGCACCTAGCCGCTGCTGCTGCTGCTGCTGCTACAAGCCACTAGAATACCGTCTGTCAGACAGGTGGACGTAGGCCGAACATTCAAATAACTCGCCAGATAAATCGTTGCTTTTCCATTTAATTCATATATGAATTAATTGAAAATTGAACAGTAAATTTCAAAGTTGGAAGGCCACAAGAGGGGGACAATGTTTCAAAAATGAAACGACATATCATTGCATGAGGGATGTGGTAGGAATTGAATGCTTGAATTAAGACTGGGGAAGTACTGAGGGGAAGGGGCTGCAGGCCTTGTAGCAGGTGGGTGTGCAGAAATGTAGCTATCCAAAGCCAAACACATTACTGCAGCTTGTCACACCTGTACCTACCAAGCAGCAAAGGCCAAGATAGATCGTTATTTTACTGACAGATTGAATACAGTGCAATGCCTCCCATATAGAGGTGAATAAGAGTAGTAGTAGTAGTAGTAGTAGTAGAAGAGTTGGTCAAGTTAAATCAAAGCTAAGGAATTGGAAATGTGCAACATGCACCAAGAAAAACTAACTACAGAGCAACGACATTTGAAAAAAGCATTCAAATCATGCTTTGAAAACACTACTTGTGTATCCCAATTTCAATTCAATATGTCTTTGGAAACCGCTTAAGAGGGTGAGTGCACCGTTCTCAGAGGAACTGCAGATACTGAAATGATGCGTGGAGTGCAGTGAGCAAGCTATTTTTCCATCTCCCTGGCGAGCATCGCCCACCTGTCTGCTGAGGCTCCCTCAGCAGACTGAAGCTGACTACTACTGCGCAGCTGCTACAGACTGTGGGCTGCCCATTGTGACACGTGGTCCCATTGTGACACGTGGTCCCATTGTTCCAGGAATAGAACACATCCAAGCATTGTGTTCTATGAATGACATGATTCATATCACAGTGTTCCATGGATGGAACACATCCTATTTACTGCAGGCAAGCAGCGCACCTAGCTGCTGCTGCTGCTGCTACAAGCCACTAGAATACCGTCTGTCAGACAGGTGGACGTAGGCCGAACATTCAAATAACTCGCCAGATAAATAGTTGCTTTTCCATTTAATTCATATATCAATTAATTCAAAATTGAACAGTAAATTTCAAAGTTGGAAGGCCACAAGAGGGGGACAATGTTTCAAAAATGAAATGACATATCATTGCATGAGGGATGTGGTAGGAATTGAATGCTTGAATTAAGACTGGGGAAGTACTGAGGGGAAGGGGCTGCAGGCCTTGTAGCAGGTGGGTGTGCAGAAATGTAGCTATCCAAAGCCAAACACATTACTGCAGCTTGTCACACCTGTACCTACCAAGCAGCAAAGGCCAAGATAGATCGTTATTTTACTGACAGATTGAATACAGTGCAATGACTCCCATATAGAGGTGAATAAGAGTAGTAGTAGTAGTAGTAGAAGAGTTGGTCAAGTTAAATCAAGGCTAAGGAATTGTAAATGTGCAACTTGGACCAAGAAAAACTAATTACAGAGCAACGACATTTGAAAAAAGCATTCAAATCATGCTTTGAAAACACTACTTGTGTATCCCAATTTCAATTCAATCTGTCTTTGGAAACCGCTTTAGAGAGTGAGTGCACCATTCTCAGAGGAACTGCAGATACTGAAATGATGCGTGGAGTGAAGTGAGCAAGCTATTTTTCCATCTCCCTGGCGAGCATCGCCCACCTGTCTGCTGAGGCTCCCTCAGCAGACTGAAGCTGACTACTACTGCGCAGCTGCTACAGACTGTGGGCTGCCCATTGTGACACGTGGTCCCATTGTGACACGTGGTCCCATTGTTCCAGGAATAGAACACATCCAAGCATTGTGTTCTATGAATGACATGATTCCTATCACAGTGTTCCATTGATGGAACACATCCTATTTACTACAGGCAAGCAGCGCACCTAGCTGCTGCTGCTGCTGCTGCTGCTACAAGCCACTAGAATACCGTCTGTCAGACAGGTGGACGTAGGCCGAACATTCAAATAACTCGCCAGATAAATCGTTGCTTTTCCATTTAATTCATATATCAATTAATTCAAAATTGAACAGTAAATTTCAAAGTTGGAAGGCCACAAGAGGGGGACAATGTTTCAAAAATGAAATGACATATCATTGCATGAGGGATGTGGTAGGAATTGAATGCTTGAATTAAGACTGGGGAAGTACTGAGGGGAAGGGGCTGCAGGCCTTGTAGCAGGTGGGTGTGCAGAAATGTAGCTATCCAAAGCCAAACACATTACTGCAGCTTGTCACACCTGTACCTACCAAGCAGCAAAGGCCAAGATAGATCGTTATTTTACTGACAGATTGAATACAGTGCAATGCCTCCCATATAGAGGTGAATAAGAGTAGTAGTAGTAATAGTAGTAGTAGTAGAAGAGTTGGTCAAGTTAAATCAAGGCTAAGGAATTGGAAATGTGCAACTTGGACCAAGAAAAACTAATTACAGAGCAACGACATTTGAAAAAAGCATTCAAATCATGCTTTGAAAACACTACTTGTGTATCCCAATTTCAATTCAATCTGTCTTTGGAAACCGCTTTAGAGAGTGAGTGCACCATTCTCAGAGGAACTGCAGATACTGAAATGATGCGTGGAGTGAAGTGAGCAAGCTATTTTTCCATCTCCCTGGCGAGCATCGCCCACCTGTCTGCTGAGGCTCCCTCAGCAGACTGAAGCTGACTACTACTGCGCAGCTGCTACAGACTGTGGGCTGCCCATTGTGACACGTGGTCCCATTGTGACACGTTGTCCCATTGTTCCAGGAATAGAACACATCCAAGAATTGTGTTCTATGAATGGCATGATTCCTATCACAGTGTTCCATGGATGGAACACATCCTATTTACTGCAGGCAAGCAGCGCACCTAGCTGCTGCTGCTGCTGCTGCTACAAGCCACTAGAATACCGTCTGTTAGACAGGTGGACGTAGGCCGAACATTCAAATAACTCGCCAGATAAATTGTTGCTTTTCCATTTAATTCATATATGAATTAATTCAAAATTGAACAGTAAATTTCAAAGTTGGAAGGCCACAAGAGGTGGACAATGTTTCAAAAATGAAACGACATATCATTGCATGAGGGATGTGGTAGGAATTGAATGCTTGAATTAAGACTGGGGAAGTACTGAGGGGAAGGGGCTGCAGGCCTTGTAGCAGGTGGGTGTGCAGAAATGTAGCTATCCAAAGCCAAACACATTACTGCAGCTTTTCACACCTGTACCTACCAAGCAGCAAAGGACAAGATAGATCGTTATTTTACTGACAGATTGAATACAGTGCAATGCCTCCCATATAGAGGTGAATAAGAGTAGTAGTAGTAGTAGTAGTAGTAGTAGAAGAAGAGTTGGTCAAGTTAAATCAAGGCTAAGGAATTGGAAATGTGCAACTTGGACCAAGAAAAACTAATTACAGAGCAACGACATTTATAAAAAGCATTCAAATCATGCTTTGAAAACACTACTTGTGTATCCCGATTTCAATTCAGTCTGTCTTTGGAAACCGCTTAAGAGAGTGAGTGCACCATTCTCAGAAGAACTGCAGATACTGAAATGATGCGTGGAGTGAAGTGAGCAAGCTATTTTTCCATCTCCCTGGCGAGCATCGCCCACCTGTCTGCTGAGGCTCCCTCAGCAGACTGAAGCTGACTACTACTGCGCAGCTGCTACAGACTGTGGGCTGCCCATTGTGACAAGTGGTCCCATTGTGACACGTGGTCCCATTGTTCCAGGAATAGAACACATCCAAGCATTGTGTTCTATGAATGGCATGATTCCTATCACAGTGTTCCATTGATGGAACACATCCTATTTACTGCAGGCAAGCAGCGCACCTAGCTGCTGCTGCTGCTGCTGCTACAAGCCACTAGAATACCGTCTGTCAGACAGGTGGACGTAGGCCGAACATTCAAATAACTCGCCAGATAAATCGTTGCTTTTCCATTTAATTCATATATGAATTAATTCAAAATTGAACAGTAAATTTCAAAGTTGGAAGGCCACAAGAGGGGGACAATGTTTCAAAAATGAAACGACATATCATTGCATGAGGGATGTGGTAGGAATTGAATGCTTGAATTAAGACTGGGGAAGTACTGAGGGGAAGGGGCTGCAGGCCTTGTAGCAGGTGGGTGTGCAGAAATGTAGCTATCCAAAGCCAAACACATTACTGCAGCTTGTCACACCTGTACCTACCAAGCAGCAAAGGCCAAGATAGATCGTTATTTTACTGACAGATTGAATACAGTGCAATGCCTCCCATATAGAGGTGAATAAGAGTAGTAGTAGTAGTAGTAGTAGTAGTAGTAGAAGAGTTGGTCAAGTTAAATCAAGGTTAAGGAATTGGAAATGTGCAACTTGGACCAAGAAAAACTAATTACAGAGCAACGACATTTGAAAAAAGCATTCAAATCATGCTTTGAAAACACTACTTGTGTATCCCAATTTCAATTCAATCTGTCTTTGGAAACCGCTTAAGAGAGTGAGTGCACCATTCTCAGAGGAACTGCAGATACTGAAATGATGCGTGGAGTGAAGTGAGCAAGCTATTTTTCCATCTCCCTGGTGAGCATCGCCCACCTGTCTGCTGAGGCTCCCTCAGCAGACTGAAGCTGACTACTACTGCGCAGCTGCTACAGACTGTGGGCTGCCCATTGTGACACGTGGTCCCATTGTGACACATGGCCCCATTGTTCCAGGAATAGAACACATCCAAGCATTGTGTTCTATGAATGGCATGATTCCTATCACAGTGTTCCATGGATGGAACACATCCTATTTACTGCAGGCAAGCAGCGCACCTAGCTGCTGCTGCTGCTGCTGCTGCTACAAGCCACTAGAATACCGTCTGTCAGACAGGTGGACGTAGGCCGAACATTCAAATAACTCGCCAGATAAATCGTTGCTTTTCCATTTAATTCATATATGAATTAATTCAAAATTGAACAGTAAATTTCAAAGTTGGAAGGCCACAAGAGGGGGACAATGTTTCAAAAATGAAACGACATATCATTGCATGAGGGATGTGGTAGGAATTGAATGCTTGAATTAAGACTGGGGAAGTACTGAGGGGAAGGGGCTGCAGGCCTTGTAGCAGGTGGGTGTGCAGAAATGTAGCTATCCAAAGCCAAACACATTACTGCAGCTTGTCACACCTGTACCTACCAAGCAGCAAAGGCCAAGATAGATCGTTATTTTACTGACAGATTGAATACAGTGCAATGCCTCCCATATAGAGGTGAATAAGAGTAGTAGTAGTAGTAGTAGTAGTAGTAGAAGAGTTGGTCAAGTTAAATCAAAGCTAAGGAATTGGAAATGTGCAACTTGCACCAAGAAAAACTAACTACAGAGCAACGACATTTGAAAAAAGCATTCAAATCATGCTTTGAAAACACTACTTGTGTATCCCAATTTCAATTCAATATGTCTTTGGAAACCGCTTAAGAGGGTGAGTGCACCGTTCTCAGAGGAACTGCAGATACTGAAATGATGCGTGGAGTGAAGTGAGCAAGCTATTTTTCCATCTCCCTGGCGAGCATCGCCCACCTGTCTGCTGAGGCTCCCTCAGCAGACTGAAGCTGACTACTACTGCGCAGCTGCTACAGACTGTGGGCTGCCCATTGTGACACGTGGTCCCATTGTGACACGTGGTCCCATTGTTCCAGGAATAGAACACATCCAAGCATTGTGTTCTATGAATGACATGATTCCTATCACAGTGTTCCATGGATGGAACACATCCTATTTACTGCAGGCAAGCAGCGCACCTAGCTGCTGCTGCTGCTGCTGCTACAAGCCACTAGAATACCGTCTGTCAGACAGGTGGACGTAGGCCGAACATTCAAATAACTCGCCAGATAAATCGTTGCTTTTCCATTTAATTCATATATAAATTAATTCAAAATTGAACAGTAAATTTCAAAGTTGGAAGGCCACAAGAGGGGGACAATGTTTCAAAAATGAAACGACATATCAATGCATGAGGGATGTGGTAGGAATTGAATGCTTGAATTAAGACTGGGGAAGTACTGAGGGGAAGGGTCTGCAGGCCTTGTAGCAGGTGGGTGTGCAGAAATGTAGCTATCCAAAGCCAAACACATTACTGCAGCTTGTCACACCTGTACCTACCAAGCAGCAAAGGCCAAGATAGATCGTTATTTTACTGACAGATTGAATACAGTGCAATGCCTCCCATATAGAGGTGAATAAGAGTAGTAGTAGTAGTAGTAGTAGTAGTAGTAGTAGTAGTAGTAGTAGTAGTAGTAGAAGAGTTGGTCAAGTTAAATCAAGGCTAAGGAATTGGAAATGTGCAACTTGGACCAAGAAAAACTAATTACAGAGCAACGACATTTGAAAAAAGCATTCAAATCATGCTTTGAAAACAGTACTTGTGTATCCCAATTTAAATTCAATCTGTCTTTGGAAACCGCTTAAGAGAGTGAGTGCACCATTCTCAGAGGAACTGCAGATACTGAAATGATGCGTGGAGTGAAGTGAGCAAGCTATTTTTCCATCTCCCTGGCGAGCATCGCCCACCTGTCTGCTGAGGCTCCCTCAGCAGACTGAAGCTGACTACTACTGAGCAGCTGCTACAGACTGTGGGCTGCCCATTGTGACACGTGGTCCCATTGTGACACGTGGCCCCATTGTTCCAGGAATAGAACACATCCAAGCATTGTGTTCTATGAATGGCATGATTCCTATCACAGTGTTCCATGGATGGAACACATCCTATTTACTGCAGGCAAGCAGCGCACCTAGCTGCTGCTGCTGCTGCTGCTGCTACAAGCCACTAGAATACCGTCTGTCAGACAGGTGGACGTAGGCCGAACATTCAAATAACTCGCCAGATAAATCGTTGCTTTTCCATTTAATTCATATATGAATTAATTCAAAATTGAACAGTAAATTTCAAAGTTGGAAGGCCACAAGAGGGGGACAATGTTTCAAAAATGAAACGACATATCATTGCATGAGGGATGTGGTAGGAATTGAATGCTTGAATTAAGACTGGGGAAGTACTGAGGGGAAGGGGCTGCAGGCCTTGTAGCAGGTGGGTGTGCAGAAATGTAGCTATCCAAAGCCAAACACATTACCGCAGCTTGTCACACCTGTATCTACCAAGCAGCAAAGGCCAAGATAGATCGTTATTTTACTGACAAATTGAATACAGTGCAATGCCTCCCATATAGAGGTGAATAAGAGTAGTAGTAGTAGTAGTAGTAGTAGAAGAGTTGGTCAAGTTAAATCAAGGCTAAGGAATTGGAAATGTGCAACTTGGACCAAGAAAAACTAATTACAGAGCAACGACATTTGAAAAAAGCTTTCAAGTCATGCTTTGAAAACACTACTTGTGTATCCCGATTTCAATTCAATCTGTCTTTGGAAACCGCTTAAGAGAGTGAGTGCACCATTCTCAGAGGAACTGCAGATACTGAAATGATGCGTGGAGTGAAGTGAGCAAGCTATTTTTCCATCTCCCTGGCGAGCATCGCCCACCTGTCTGCTGAGGCTCCCTCAGCAGACTGAAGCTGACTACTACTGCGCAGCTGCTACAGACTGTGGGCTGCCCATTGTGACTCGTGGTCCCATTGTGACACGTGGTCCCATTGTTCCAGGAATAGAACACATCCAAGCATTGTGTTCTATGAATGGCATGATTCCTATCACAGTGTTCCATGGATGGAACACATCCTATTTACAGCAGGCAAGCAGCGCACCTAGCTGCTGCTGCTGCTGCTGCTACAAGCCACTAGAATTCCGTCTGTCAGACAGGTGGACGTAGGCCGAACATTCAAATAACTCGCCAGATAAATCGTTGCTTTTCCATTTAATTCATATATGAATTAATTCAAAATTGAACAGTAAATTTCAAAGTTGGAAGGCCACAAGAGGGGGACAATGTTTCAAAAATGAAACGACATATCATTGCATGAGGGATGTGGTAGGAATTGAATGCTTGAATTAAGACTGGGGAAGTACTGAGGGGAAGGGGCTGCAGGCCTTGTAGCAGGTGGGTGTGCAGAAATGTAGTTATCCAAAGCCAAACACATTACTGCAGCTTGTCACACCTGTACCTACCAAGCAGCAAAGGACAAGATAGATCGTTATTTTACTGACAGATTGAGTTCTCCTTCAATGGAAGTCTTCAAACAGAGGCTGGACAGACATCTGACTGGGATGATTTAGCGAATCCTGCTTTGAGCAGGGGGTTGGACCAGATGGCCCAGGAGGTCCCTTCCAACTTTACGATTCTATGATTGAATACAGTGCAATGCCTCCCATATAGAGGTGAATAAGAGTAGTAGTAGTAGCAGTAGTAGTAGAAGAGTTGGTCAAGTTAAATCAAGGCTAAGGAATTGGAAATGTGCAACTTGGACCAAGAAAAACTAATTACAGAGCAACGACATTTGAAAAAAGCATTCAAATCATGCTTTGAAAACACTACTTGTGTATCCCGATTTCAATTCAATCTGTCTTTGGAAACCGCTTAAGAGAGTGAGTGCACCATTCTCAGAGGAACTGCAGATACTGAAATGATGCGTGGAGTGAAGTGAGCAAGCTATTTTTCCATCTCCCTGGCGAGCATCGCCCACCTGTCTGCTGAGGCTCCCTCAGCAGACTGAAGCTGACTACTACTGCGCAGCTGCTACAGACTGTGGGCTGCCCATTGTGACACGTGGTCCCATTGTGACACGTGGTCCCATTGTTCCAGGAATAGAACACATCCAAGCATTGTGTTCTATGAATGGCATGATTCTATCACAGTGTTCCATGGATGGAACACATCCTATTTACTGCAGGCAAGCAGCGCACCTAGCTGCTGCTGCTGCTGATGCTACAAGCCACTAGAATACCGTCTGTCAGACAGGTGGACGTAGGCCGAACATTCAAATAACTCGCCAGATAAATCGTTGCTTTTCCATTTAATTCATATATGAATTAATTCAAAATTGAACAGTAAATTTCAAAGTTGGAAGGCCACAAGAGGGGGACAATGTTTCAAAAATGAAACGACATATCATTGCATGAGGGATGTGGTAGGAATTGAATGCTTGAATTAAGACTGGGGAAGTACTGAGGGGAAGGGGCTGCAGGCCTTGTAGCAGGTGGGTGTGCAGAAATGTAGCTATCCAAAGCCAAACACATTACCGCAGCTTGTCACACCTGTACCTACCAAGCAGCAAAGGCCAAGATAGATCGTTATTTTACTGACAAATTGAATACAGTGCAATGCCTCCCATATAGAGGTGAATAAGAGTAGTAGTAGTAGTAGTAGTAGTAGTAGAAGAGTTGGTCAAGTTAAATCAAGGCTAAGGAATTGGAAATGTGCAACTTGGACCAAGAAAAACTAATTACAGAGCAACGACATTTGAAAAAAGCATTCAAATCATGCTTTGAAAACACTTCTTGTGTATCCCGATTTCAATTCAATCTGTCTTTGGAAACCGCTTAAGAGAGTGAGTGCACCATTCTCAGAGGAACTGCAGATACTGAAATGATGCGTGGAGTGAAGTGAGCAAGCTATTTTTCCATCTCCCTGGCGAGCATCGCCCACCTGTCTGCTGAGGCTCCCTCAGCAGACTGAAGCTGACTACTACTGCGCAGCTGCTACAGACTGTGGGCTGCCCATTGTGACACGTGGTCCCATTGTGACACGTGGTCCCATTGTTCCAGGAATAGAACACATCCAAGCATTGTGTTCTATGAATGGCATGATTCCTATCACAGTGTTCCATGGATGGAACACATCCTATTTACTGCAGGCAAGCAGCGCACCTAGCTGCTGCTGCTGCTGCTGCTACAAGCCACTAGAATACCGTCTGTCAGACAGGTGGACGTAGGCCGAACATTCAAATAACTCGCCAGATAAATCGTTGCTTTTCCATTTAATTCATATATGAATTAATTCAAAATTGAACAGTAAATTTCAAAGTTGGAAGGCCACAAGACGGGGACAATGTTTCAAAAATGAAACGACATATCATTGCATGAGGGATGTGGTAGGAATTGAATGCTTGAATTAAGACTGGGGAAGTACTGAGGGGAAGGGGCTGCAGGCCTTGTAGCAGGTGGGTGTGCAGAAATGTAGCTATCCAAAGCCAAACACATTACTGCAGCTTGTCAAACCTGTACCTACCAAGCAGCAAAGGCCAAGATAGAACGTTATTTTACTGACAGATTGAATACAGTGCAATGCCTCCCATATAGAGGTGAATAAGAGTAGTAGTAGTAGTAGTAGTAGTAGAAGAGTTGGTCAAGTTAAATCAAGGCTAAGGAATTGGAAATGTGCAACTTGGACCAAGAAAAACTAATTACATAGCAACGACATTTGAAAAAAGCATTCAAATCATGCTTTGAATACACTACTTGTTTATCCCGATTTCAATTCAATCTGTCTTTGGAAACTGCTTAAGAGAGTGAGTGCATCATTCTCAGAGGAACTGCAGATACTGAAATGATGCGTGTTAAATCAAGGCTAAGGAATTGGAAATGTGCAACTTGGACCAAGAAAAACTAATTACAGAGCAACGACATTTGAAAAAAGCATTCAAATCATGCTTTGAAAACACTACTTGTGTATCCCAATTTCAATTCATTATGTCTTTGGAAACCGCTTAAGAGATTGAGTGCACCATTCTCAGAGGAACTGCAGATACTGAAATGATGCATGGAGTGAAGTGAGCAAGCTATTTTTCCATCTCCCTGGCGAGCATCGCCCACCTGTCTGCTTAGACTCCCTCAGCAGACTGAAGCTGACTACTACTGCGCAGCTGCTACAGACTGTGGGCTGCCCATTGTGACACATGGTCCCATTGTGACACGTGGTCCCATTGTTCCAGGATTAGAACACATCCAAGCATTGTGTTCTATGAATGGCATGATTCCTATCACAGTGTTCCATTGATGGAACACATCCTATTTACTGCAGGCAAGCCTCGCACCTAGCTGCTGCTGCTGCTGCTACAAGCCACTAGAATACCGTCTGTCAGACAGGTGGACGTAGGCCGAACATTCAAATAACTCGCCAGATAAATCGTTGCTTTTCCATTTAATTCATATATGAATTAATTCAAAATTGAACAGTAAATTTCAAAGTTGGAAGGCCACAAGAGGGGGGCAATGTTTCAAAAATGAAACGACATATCATTGCATGAGGGATGTGGTAGGAATTGAATGCTTGAATTAAGACTGGGGAAGTACTGAGGGGAAGGGGCTGCAGGCCTTGTAGCAGATGGGTGTGCAGAAATGTAGCTATCCAAAGCCAAACACATTACTGCAGCTTGTCACACCTGTACCTACCAAGCAGCAAAGGCCAAGATAGATCGTTATTTTACTGACAGATTGAATACAGTGCAATGCCTCCCATATAGAGGTGAATAAGAGTAGTAGTAGTAGTAGTAGAAGAGTTGGTCAAGTTAAATCAAGGCTAAGGAATTGGAAATGTGCAACTTGGACCAAGAAAAACTAATTACAGAGCAACGACATTTGAAAAAAGCATTCAAATCATGCTTTGAAAACACTACTTGTGTATCCCAATTTCAATTCATTATGTCTTTGGAAACCGCTTAAGAGATTGAGTGCACCATTCTCAGAGGAACTGCAGATACTGAAATGATGCGTGGAGTGAAGTGAGCAAGCTATTTTTCCATCTCCCTGGCGAGCATCGCCCACCTGTCTGCTGAGGCTCCCTCAGCAGACTGAAGCTGACTACTACTGCGCAGCTGCTACAGACTGTGGGCTGCCCATTGTGACACGTGGTCCCATTGTGACACGTGGTCCCATTGTTCCAGGAATAGAACACATCCAAGCATTGTGTTCTATGAATGGCATGATTCCTATCACAGTGTTCCATGGATGGAACACATCCTATTTACTGCAGGCAAGCAGCGCACCTAGCTGCTGCTGCTGCTGATGCTACAAGCCACTAGAATACCGTCTGTCAGACAGGTGGACGTAGGCCGAACATTCAAATAACTCGCCAGATAAATCGTTGCTTTTCCATTTAATTCATATATGAATTAATTCAAAATTGAACAGTAAATTTCAAAGTTGGAAGGCCACAAGAGGGGGACAATGTTTCAAAAATGAAACGACATATCATTGCATGAGGGATGTGGTAGGAATTGAATGCTTGAATTAAGACTGGGGAAGTACTGAGGGGAAGGGGCTGCAGGTCTTGTAGCAGGTGGGTATGAAGAAATGTAGCTATCCAAAGCCAAACACATTACCGCAGCTTGTCACACCTGTACCTACCAAGCAGCAAAGGCCAAGATAGATCGTTATTTTACTGACAAATTGAATACAGTGCAATGCCTCCCATATAGAGGTGAATAAGAATAGTAGTAGTAGTAGTAGTAGTAGTAGAAGAGTTGGTCAAGTTAAATCAAGGCTAAGGAATTGGAAATGTGCAACTTGGACCAAGAGAAACTAATTACAGAGCAACGACATTTGAAAAAAGCATTCAAATCATGCTTTGAAAACACTACTTGTCTATCCCAATTTCAATTCAATCTGTCTTTGGAAACCGCTTAAGAGAGTGAGTGCACCATTCTCAGAGGAACTGCAGATACTGAAATGATGCGTGGAGTGAAGTGAGCAAGCTATTTTTCCATCTCCCTGGCGAGCATCGCCCACCTGTCTGCTGAGGCTCCCTCAGCAGACTGAAGCTGACTACTACTGCGCAGCTGCTACAGACTGTGGGCTGCCCATTGTGACACGTGGTCCCATTGTGACACGTGGTCCCATTGTTCCAGGAATAGAACACATCCAAGCATTGTGTTCTATGAATGGCATGGTTCCTATCACAGTGTTCCATGGATGGAACACATCCTATTTACTGCAGGCAAGCAGCGCACCTAGCTGCTGCTGCTGCTGCTGCTGCTGCTACAAGCCACTAGAATACCGTCTGTCAGACAGGTGGACGTAGGCCGAACATTCAAATAACTCGCCAGATAAATCGTTGCTTTTCCATTTAATTCATATATGAATTAATTCAAAATTGAACAGTAAATTTCAAAGTTGGAAGGCCACAAGAGGGGGACAATGTTTCAAAAATGAACCGACATATCATTGCATGAGGGATGTGGTAGGAATTGAATGCTTGAATTAAGACTGGGGAAGTACTGAGGGGAAGGGGCTGCAGGCCTTGTAGCAGGTGGGTGTGCAGAAATGTAGCTATCCAAAGCCAAACACATTACCGCAGCTTGTCATACCTGTACATACCAAGCAGCAAAGGCCAAGATAGATCGTTATTTTACTGACAGATTGAATACAGTGCAATGCCTCCCATATAGAGGTGAATAAGAGTAGTAGTAGTAGTAGTAGTAATAGAACAGTTGGTCAAGTTAAATCAAGGCTAAGGAATTGGAAATGTGCAACTTGGACCAAGAAAAACTAATTACAGAGCAACGACATTTGAAAAAAGCATTCAAATCATGCTTTGAAAACACTACTTGTGTATCCCAATTTCAATTCAATATGTCTTTGCAAACCGCTTAATAGAGTGAGTGCACCATTCTCAGAGGAACTTCAGATACTGAAATGATGCGTGGAGTGAAGTGAGCAAGCTATTTTTCCATCTCCCTGGCGAGCATCGCCCACCTGTCTGCTGAGGCTCCCTCAGCAGACTGAAGCTGACTACTACTGCGCAGCTGCTACAGACTGTGGGCTGCCCATTGTGACACGTGGTCCCATTGTGACACGTGGTCTCATTGTTCCAGGAATAGAACACATCCAAGCATTGTGTTCTATGAATGGCATGATTCCTATCACAGTGTTCCATGGATGGAACACATCCTATTTACTGCAGGCAAGCAGCGCACCTAGCTGCTGCTGCTGCTGCTACAAGCCACTAGAATACCGTCTTGTCAGACAGGTGGACGTAGGCCGAACATTCAAATAACTCGCCAGATAAATCGTTGCTTTTCCATTTAATTCATATATGAATTAATTCAAAATTGAACAGTAAATTTCAAAGTTGGAAGGCCACAAGAGGGGGACAATGTTTCAAAAATGAAACGACATATCATTGCATGAGGGATGTGGTAGGAATTGAATGCTTGAATTAAGACCTGGGAAGTACTGAGGGGAAGGGGCTGCAGGCGTTGTAGCAGGTGGGTGTGCAGAAATGTAGCTATCCAAAGCCAAACACATTACTGCAGCTTGTCACACCTGTACCTACCAAGCAGCAAAGGCCAAGATAGATCGTTATTTTACTGACAGATTGAATACAGTGCAATGCCTCCCATATAGAGGTGAATAAGAGTAGTAGTAGTAGTAGTAGAAGTAGTAGTAGAAGAGTTGGTCAAGTTAAGTCAAGGCTAAGGAATTGGAAATGTGCAACTTGGACCAAGAAAAACTAATTACAGAGCAACGACATTTGAAAAAAGCATTCAAATCATGCTTTGAAAACACTACTTGTCTATCCCAATTTCAATTCAATCTGTCTTTGGAAACCGCTTAAGAGAGTGAGTGCACCATTCTCAGAGGAACTGCAGATACTGAAATGATGCGTGGAGTGAAGTGAGCAAGCTATTTTTCCATCTCCCTGGCGAGCATCGCCCACCTGTCTGCTGAGGCTCCCTCAGCAGACTGAAGCTGACTACTACTGCGCAGCTGCTACAGACTGTGGGCTGCCCATTGTGACACGTGGTCCCATTGTGACACGTGGTCCCATTGTTCCAGGAATAGAACACATCCAAGCATTGTGTTCTATGAATGGCATGATTCCTATCACAGTGTTCCATGGATGGAACACATCCTATTTACTGCAGGCAAGCAGCGCACCTAGCTGCTGCTGCTGCTGCTGCTACAAGCCACTAGAATACCGTCTGTCAGACAGGTGGACGTAGGCCGAACATTCAAATAACTCGCCAGATAAATCGTTGCTTTTCCATTTAATTCATATATGAATTAATTCAAAATTGAACAGTAAATTTCAAAGTTGGAAGGCCACAAGAGGGGGACAATGTTTCAAAAATGAAACGACATATCATTGCATGAGGGATGTGGTAGGAATTGAATGCTTGAATTAAGACTGGGGAAGTACTGAGGGGAAGGGGCTGCAGGCCTTGTAGCAGGTGGGTGTGCAGAAATGTAGCTATCCAAAGCCAAACACATTACCGCAGCTTGTCATACCTGTACATACCAAGCAGCAAAGGCCAAGATAGATCGTTATTTTACTGACAGATTGAATACAGTGCAATGCCTCCCATATAGAGGTGAATAAGAGTAGTAGTAGTAGTAGTAGTAGTAGTAGTAGTAGTAGAAGAGTTGGTCAAGTTAAATCAAGGCTAAGGAATTGGAAATGTGCAACTTGGACCAAGAAAAACTAATTACATAGCAACGACATTTGAAAAAAGCATTCAAATCATGCTTTGAAAACACTACTTGTTTATCCCGATTTCAATTCAATCTGTCTTTGGAAACTGCTTAAGAGAGTGAGTGCACCATTCTCAGAGGAACTGCAGATACTGAAATGATGCGTGGAGTGAAGTGAGCAAGCTATTTTTCCATCTCCCTGGCGAGCATCGCCCACCTGTCTGCTTAGGCTCCCTCAGCAGACTGAAGCTGACTACTACTGCGCAGCTGCTACAGACTGTGGGCTGCCCATTGTGACACGTGGTCCCATTGTGACACGTGGTCCCATTGTTCCAGGAATAGAACACATCCAAGCATTGTGTTCTATGAATGGCATGATTCCTATCACAGTGTTCCATGGATGGAACACATCCTATTTATTGCAGGCAAGCCTCGCACCTAGCTGCTGCTGCTGCTGCTACAAGCCACTAGAATACCGTCTGTCAGACAGGTGGACGTAGGCCGAACATTCAAATAACTCGCCAGATAAATCGTTGCTTTTCCATTTAATTCATATATGAATTAATTCAAAATTGAACAGTAAATTTCAAAGTTGGAAGGCCACAAGAGGGGGGCAATGTTTCAAAAATGAAACGACATATCATTGCATGAGGGATGTGGTAGGAATTGAATGCTTGAATTAAGACTGGGGAAGTACTGAGGGGAAGGGGCTGCAGGCCTTGTAGCAGATGGGTGTGCAGAAATGTAGCTATCCAAAGCCAAACACATTACTGCAGCTTGTCACACCTGTACCTACCAAGCAGCAAAGGCCAAGATAGATCGTTATTTTACTGACAGATTGAATACAGTGCAATGCCTCCCACATAGAGGTGAATAAGAGTAGTAGTAGTAGTAGTAGAAGAGTTGGTCAAGTTAAATCAAGGCTAAGGAATTGGAAATGTGCAACTTGGACCAAGAAAAACTAATTACAGAGCAACGACATTTGAAAAAAGCATTCAAACCATGCTTTGAAAACACTACTTGTGTATCCCAATTTCAATTCATTATGTCTTTGGAAACCGCTTAAGAGATTGAGTGCACCATTCTCAGAGGAACTGCAGATACTGAAATGATGCATGGAGTGAAGTGAGCAAGCTATTTTTCCATCTCCCTGGCGAGCATCGCCCACCTGTCTGCTGAGGCTCCCTCAGCAGACTGAAGCTGACTTCTACTGCGCAGCTGCTACAGACTGTGGGCTGCCCATTGTGACACGTGGTCCCATTGTGACACGTGGTCCCATTGTTCCAGGAAAAGAACACATCCAAGCATTGTGTTCTATGAATGGCATGATTCCTATCACAGTGTTCCATGGATGGAACACATCCTATTTACTGCAGGCAAGCAGCGCACCTAGCTGCTGCTGCTTCTACAAGCCACTAGAATACCGTCTGTCAGACAGGTGGACGTAGGCCGAACATTCAAATAACTCGCCAGATAAATCGTTGCTTTTCCATTTAATTCATATATGAATTAATTCAAAATTGAACAGTAAATTTCAAAGTTGGAAGGCCACAAGAGGGGGACAATGTTTAAAAAATGAAACGACATATCATTGCATGAGGGATGTGGTAGGAATTGAATGCTTGAATTAAGACTGGGGAAGTACTGAGGGGAAGGGGCTGCAGGCCTTGTAGCAGGTGGGTGTGCAGAAATGTAGCTATCCAAAGCCAAACACATTACTGCAGCTTGTCACACCTGTACCTACCAAGCAGCAAAGGCTAAGATAGATCGTTATTTTACTGACAGATTGAATACAGTGCAATGCCTCCCATATAGAGGTGAATAAGAGTAGTAGTAGTAGTAGTAGTAGTAGTAGTAGTAGTAGTAGAAGAGTTGGCCAAGTTAAATCAAGGCTAAGGAATTGGAAATGTGCAACTTGGACCAAGAAAAACTAATTACTGAGCAACGACATTTGAAAAAAGCATTCAAATCATGCTTTGAAAACACTACTTGTGTATCCCAATTTCAAATCAATCTGTCTTTGGAAACCGCTTAAGAGAGTGAGTGCACCATTCTCAGAGGAACTGCAGATACTGAAATGATGCGTGGAGTGAAGTGAGCAAGCTATTTTTCCATCTCCCTGGCGAGCATCGCCCACCTGTCTGCTGAGGCTCCCTCAGCAGACTGAAGCTGACTACTACTGCGCAGCTGCTACAGACTGTGGGCTGCCCATTGTGACACGTGGTCCCATTGTGACACGTGGCCCCATTGTTCCAGGAATAGAACACATCCAAGCATTGTGTTCTTTGAATGGCATGATTCCTATCACAGTGTTCCATGGATGGAACACATCCTATTTACTGCAGGCAAGCAGCGCACCTAGCTGCTGCTGCTGCTGCTGCTGCTACAAGCCACTAGAATACCGTCTGTCAGACAGGTGGACGTAGGCCGAACATTCAAATAACTCGCCAGATAAATCGTTGCTTTTCCTTTTAATTCATATATAAATTAATTCAAAATTGAACAGTAAATTTCAAAGTTGGAAGGCCACAAGAGGGGGACAATGTTTCAAAAATGAAACGACATATCTTTGCATGAGGGATGTGGTAGGAATTGAATGCTTGAATTAAGACTGGGGAAGTACTGAGGGGAAGTGGCTGCAGGCCTTGTAGCAGGTGGGTGTGCAGAAATGTAGCTATCCAAAGCCAAACACATTACTGCAGCTTGTCACACCTGTACCTACCAAGCAGCAAAGGCCAAGATAGATCGTTATTTTACTGACAGATTGAATACAGTGCAATGCCTCCCATATAGAGGTGAATAAGAGTAGTAGTAGTAGTAGTAGTAGTAGTAGTAGAAGAGTTGGTCAAGTTAAATCAAGGCTAAGGAATTGGAAATGTGCAACTTGGACCAAGAAAAACTAATTACAGAGCAACGACATTTGAAAAAAGCTTTCAAATCATGCTTTGAAAACACTACTTGTGTATCCCATTTTCAATTCAGTCTGTCTTTGGAAACCGCTTAAGAGAGTGAGTGCAACATTCTCAGAGGAACTGCAGATACTGAAATGATGCGTGGAGTGAAGTGAGCAAGCTATTTTTCCATCTCCCTGGCGAGCATCGCCCACCTGTCTGCTGAGGCTCCCTCAGCAGACTGAAGCTGACTACTACTGCGCAGCTGCTACAGACTGTGGGCTGCCCATTGTGACACGTGGTCCCATTGTGACACGTGGTCCCATTGTTCCAGGAATAGAACACATCCAAGCATTGTGTTCTATGAATGGCATGATTCCTCTCACAGTGTTCCATGGATGGAACACATCCTATTTACTGCAGGCAAGCAGCGCACCTAGCTGCTGCTGCTGCTACAAGCCACTAGAATTCCGTCTGTCAGACAGGTGGACGTAGGCCGAACATTCAAATAACTCGCCAGATAAATCGTTGCTTTTCCATTTAATTCATATATGAATTAATTCAAAATTGAACCGTAAATTTCAAAGTTGGAAGGCCACAAGAGGGGGACAATGTTTCAAAAATGAAACGACATATCATTGCATGAGGGATGTGGTAGGAATTGAATGCTTGAATTAAGACTGGGGAAGTACTGAGGGGAAGGGGCTGCAGGCCTTGTAGCAGGTGGGTGTGCAGAAATGTAGCTATCCAAAGCCAAACACATTACTGCAGCTTGTCACACCTGTACCTACCAAGCAGCAAAGGCCAAGATAGATCGTTATTTTACTGACAGATTGAATACAGTGCAATGCCTCCCATACAGAGGTGAATAAGAGTAGTAGTAGTAGTAGTAGTAGTAGTAGTAGTAGAAGAGTTGGCCAAGTTAAATCAAGGCTAAGGAATTGGAAATGTGCAACTTGGACCAAGAAAAACTAATTACAGAGCAATGACATTTGAAAAAAGCATTCAAATCATGCTTTGAAAACACTACTTGTGTATCCCAATTTCAATTCAATCTGTCTTTGGAAACCGCTTAAGAGAGTGAGTGCACCATTCTCAGAGGAACTGCAGATACTGAAATGATGCGTGGAGTGAAGTGAGCAAGCTATTTTTCCATCTCCCTGGCGAGCATCGCCCACCTGTCTGCTGAGGCTCCCTCAGCAGACTGAAGCTGACTACTACTGCGCAGCTGCTACAGACTGTGGGCTGCCCATTGTGACACGTGGTCCCATTGTGACACGTGGCCCCATTGTTCCAGGAATAGAACACATCCAAGCATTGTGTTCTATGAATGGCATGATTCCTATCACAGTGTTCCATTGATGGAACACATCCTATTTACTGCAGGCAAGCAGCGCACCTAGCTGCTGCTGCTGCTTTTTTTCTACTCCTCTCATGAGCCCAAACAAGTTTCTAAAAGGATGAGTTTGCAACTACTTTACTTTTGGAGAAAATTCAAAACATTCATTATTCAATAGGGCCCAAAATATCAAAAACCAGCGGTTTGAATGAACACACATTTCTTGGTAGAATCGTGCAGGACTGAAATTTTTGATGTTTTTCTACTCCTCTCATGAGCCCAAACAAGTCTCTAAAAGGATGAGTTTGCAACTACTTTACTTTTGGAGAAAATTCAATGAATGTCAATTGAATGTTTTGAATTTTCTCCAAAAGTAAAGTAGTTGCAAACTCATCCTTTTAGAGACTTGGTTTGGGCTCATGAGAGGAGTAGAAAAACATCAAAAATTTCAGTCCTGCACGATTCTACCAAGAAGTGTGATTCTTCATTCAAAACCTGATTTTTACTATTGGGCTCTATTGAATAATGAATGTTTTGAATTTTCTCCAAAAGTAAAGTAGTTGCAAACTCATCCTTTTAGAAACTTGTTTGGGCTGTTGAGAGGAGTAAAAAACCATCAAAAATTTCAATCCTGCATGATTCTACCAAGAAATGTGATTCTTCATTCAAAACGCTGATTTTTGCTATTGGGTTCTATTGAATAATGAATGTTTTGAATTTTCTCCAAAAGTAAAGTAGTTGCAAACTCATCCTTTTAGAGTCTTGTTTGGGCTCATGAGAGGAGTAGAAAAACATCAAAAATTTCAGTCCTGCATGATTCTACCAAGAAATGTGTGTTCATTCAAACTGCTGGTTTTTTATATTTTGGGCCCTATTGAATAATGAATGTTTTGAATTTTCTCCAAAAGTAAAGTAGTTGCAAACTCATGCTTTTTTGTTTAAATATTTTTATTAAAGTTTCAAGTATAGAGGGAAAGGGTAAATGGACAAAGTAAAAAGTAGAGAACTCTACTCTACGTGTTACATCACACATTAAATAAAATTGTTTAATACAAGTAGTGTACATAAGAAACAAATATAATACATCGCTTGAATGCAATCCTCTCAAGAAAGGAACCAACATTGTCATATTGAGTTTACAGTAGAGTGTTAGATAACATAAATTAAGAAAATTTCAAATTCCAAACATCCCATTTAGTGTGATATTTATGGAGAGTACCATTAATAAAGGCAAATCTTTTCTCCATAGAATTTTGAGTCCGTAATTTACCTAAAATATCAGCAAAAGAAGGTAAATCAGTTTTAAGCCACCAGAAAGCTATAGCGTTTTTGGTCACCAAAAAAGTATGTATCATTACAAATCGAATAACAGGATTTATTTCTTCAGTGCCCAAAGAAAGTAATGCCATTTGTGGGGTGACCTTCACTGCGTTGTCAGAGAGAGTATTTATATGATTCGTAACTTCTTTCCACAATCTCTTCAATTTAGGACAGCTCCAGAAAATGTGGTACAGGTTACCTGGTAAACCACAATTCCTCCAGCATAGAGGGGAGTATTTATTATCTATATGAGCTAACCTAATCGGAGTGTAATGCCATCTAATTAAAGTTTTAAAGAAAGACTCCTGTAAAGTCGCAGAAATAGTAGATGCATTTGAAAACTTTATGGCCTTCCCCCATTGGTCTTCATCAAATTTTATGTTAAAATCCCTTTCCCATCTTTGAATGTATACATTTTTAAAGAGTTCGGTGTCGTCATTAAGGTGGGAATATATGTTTTTAAGACTCCAAGTCGACTTAAGAGCAACATTTGCAAACATGGAGGCCACAATATCTGAATTCAAAGCTCTACTAGTCAAAAATTTCCGCAGAAGATCTTTCAGAAGTAGATAAGAGGTGAAATGTGTAGACGGGACATGAAATTTATTTTTAATTTCATTAAAGGGTAAAAAATTTTGTCCGTCCCATAAATCCCCTACCGTATTAATTTTAAAGCTGCACCACTCCTCTGGAACTGGACATTTATATATTTTTGATAATAATTTTATTGGGAATTTTTTCAAAATGCTTTTCCTGTCGTCGCCTTTCTTTAATTTTGTGAAACTCCTCCACATAGTCAGTATAGAATTTACAACAGGATGTTGATAAGTAATGATCGAAGGAGATAGCAGATCTTTAAAGAAAAAATCTGATATTGAACTAGTCCCATAATGTTCTAGCTCAAGGTCCAACCAAGCGGGAAGTGTTTTCGTAGAAAACCACTGTTGACTCTGAAGAATAAGAGAAGCTTGAAAATAGATTTGAATATTGGGGAGTGCAAGGCCTCCATTACTCTTTTTCTTATATAAAATTTCAGTAGCAACTCTAGGTTTCTTCCCTTTCCAGATAAAAAGGTTAATTGCTTTTTGGATTTTAAATAAAAGGGAAGTGGGAATCATAAGAGGTAAATTCCTAAGTACAAAAAGAATTTTATGTAAAATATATGTTTTTATTACCAAGGTTCTTCCCATCAGGGATAGATCGCAATTATTATAACCAGAAAGGTCTTTTAAGATTTTCTTACTGAGATGTTCCATATTCTTAGAAACAATGAGTTTCAAATCTTTAGGGAAAATTATCCCCAAGTATTCTAGTTCAAAATCTTCCCAGTAAAATTCAGATAATTCTTTAAAGGCTTCAATTTCAGAGGGACGTAAATTAAAATGTATTATTTTAGATTTTTGGGGATTTATTTTAAAATATGAGACCTTAGAGAACTCATCTAAAATGGTGATTAAAGCATTAAGTGAATTAGCCGGATCAGTGACTGATAACCTTATTTGCTGACGACCTTATGTTAACTTGTGGTGATAATTTTTTGTTTTAAAACCCGAAATATCAGTACATTGTCTGATCATTTCCGCCAAGGGCTCGACTGCCAAGGCAAATAAAAGGGGCGAAAGGGGGCAGCCCTGTCTTGTTCCATTAGTGATGTTGAAATTCCTAGAAAGGTGATTATTAGTATAGGTTTTAGCATTAGTATTAGAGTACAATGCAAATATAGATGTTATAAAGCGATTGTCAAAACCAAACTTTAGTAAAGTAGCTTTAAGATAATCCCAATTCACCCTATCAAAAGCTTTTTGGGCATCCAACGAGATAAATAGTGAAGGGAGATTATTAGAGCTAGCTATGTTAAACAAGTTCAAGATTCTTCTGGTACCGTCTGTTACTTGTCTTCCGGAGACAAACCCTACTTGATCATTTTTAACAAGATCAGGTAAAAGATTCTTTAATCGATCCGCTAAAATTTTTGAATATACTTTAATATCAGTGTTAATTAAAGAGATCGGACGATAATTTTTAACTTCTTCTGGGTTTCTAATGTCTTTGGGGATCAAAATGATAGTTGCCTCCGTCATTTCTTTGGGGAACGATCCAACACTAGAAGCGTGGTCAAAAAGAGATTTTAGGTGCGGGGATAAAATGTTGGAGAAAAACTTTAGATATTCGTTTGTGAACCCATCTGGGCCGGGGATTTGTTAAGTTTAAGTTTGTCAATCGTTTTGGCAATTTCTTCTACAGTAAACGGTTGATTTAAAAGAGTTAGGTCCAAATTATCTAGTTGGGGAAGGGTCAATTTAGAAAGAAAAAGGTCAATCTCTTTTTGATTAGGAGTATGAACTAAGGGATCTTTTTTAAGATTATAGAGGGTTTCGAAATAATCCGCAAATATTTCGGTAATATCAGAGGGGTGTTTCATTTCTCCTGAAGGGGATTTGATTTTAACAATCCTTCTACTTACGCGAGCTTGTTTAAGTTTACTTGTCATATATTTGGTGGGTTTGTTAATTGAAGCATACAGATTATATTTTGATGCTCTAACAATGGAATCGTACTCGGAAATAATTTCGGATCTTAACGCCTATCTCAATTTCAGGATATCAAGATGGATAATATGGGATGGAGCAGACAGGGAATTTTGTTGTTTTTCTTTTGAAGCAATTTGGTTCTGGAGGTCAGCAATTTTTTGTCTTTTTTCTTTTTTGTATCTCGTGGAGAGTTGGATGAGACATCCTCTCAAGACCGCCTTGTGGGCGTTCCATAATGTAAAGGGATCAATACTATCTGAAGAGTTTTCTTTAAAATAATTATCAATAGTTTCGGTAATTATATTTCTATACTTTGGGGTACGTAGTAGGGTAGGATTAACCTTCCAAAAAAAAGTGTTTGCTACTGGAGGGCCTGATTCAAATACTGCCAGCACAGGGGCGTGGTCGGAAAAAGACTTCTCAAGAATTTCAATTTTCTTAAATTTTGTGATAGAAAAGACATTGGTTAGAAATAAGTCTATTCTGGAAGATGTCTTATATATATCTGAGTAATATGTAAATTCTCTAGAGGTGGTATTTAGACATCTGAAAATGTCATACATCTCATTTTGTTTTATCCAATTTTTCAGAGATCGGCCTGATTTAGAAGTAGCAGAAGATGATGAGTCAATTTCTCTATTGGGAACTAGATTGAAGTCCCCTATTAGCATGAGGTCACCTTTTTTAACTTCGTCAATCTTCTGCATTAATTTATTAAAAAAAGAGATCTGACCATTATTTGGGACATATACAGTGGGGCAAAAAAGTATTTAGTCAGTCAGCAATAGTGCAAGTTCCACCACTTAAAAAGATGAGAGGCGTCTGTAATTTACATCATAGGTAGACCTCAACTATGGGAGACAAACTGAGAAAAAAAAATCCAGAAAATCACATTGTCTGGTTTTTTTTCATTTTATTTGCATATTATGGTGGAAAATAAGTATTTGGTCAGAAACAAGCAATCAAGATTTCTGGCTCTCACAGACCTGTAACTTCTTCTTTAAGAGTCTCCTCTTTCCTCCACTCATTACCTGTAGTAATGGCACCTGTTTAAACTTGTTATCAGTATAAAAAGACACCTGTGCACACCCTCAAACAGTCTGACTCCAAACTCCACTATGGTGAAGACCAAAGAGCTGTCAAAGGACACCAGAAACAAAATTGTAGCCCTGCACCAGGCTAGGAAGACTGAATCTGCAATAGCCAACCAGCTTGGAGTGAAGAAATCAACTGTGGGAGCAATAATTAGAAAATGGAAGACATACAAGACCACTGATAATCTCCCTCGATCTGGTGCTCCACGCAAAATCCCACCCCGTGGGGTCAGAATGATCACAAGAACGGTGAGCAAAAATCCCAGAACCACGCGGGGGGTCCTAGTGAATGAACTGCAGAGAGCTGGGACCAATGTAACAAGGCCTACCATAAGTAACACACTACGCCACCATGGACTCAGATCCTGCAGTGCCAGACGTGTCCAACTGCTTAAGCCTGTACATGTCCGGGCCCGTCTGAAGTTTGCTAGAGAGCATTTGGATGATCCAGAGGACTTTTGGGAGAATATCCTATGGTCTGATGAAACCAAACTGGAACTGTTTGGTAGAAACACAACTTGCCGTGTTTGGAGGAAAAAGAATACTGAGTTGCATCCATCAAACACCATACCTACTGTAAAGCATGGTGGTGGAAACATCATGCTTTGGGGCTGTTTCTCTGCAAAGGGGCCAGGACGACTGATCCGGGTACATGAAAGAATGAATGGGGCCATGTATCGTGAGATTTTGAGTGCAAACCTCCTTCCATCAGCAAGGGCATTGAAGATGAAACGTGGCTGGGTCTTTCAACATGACAATGATCCAAAGCACACCGCCAGGGCAACGAAGGAGTGGCTTCGTAAGAAGCATTTCAAGGTCCTGGAGTGGCCTAGCCAGTCTCCAGATCTCAACCCTATAGAAAACCTTTGGAGGGAGTTGAAAGTCCGTGATGCCAAGCGAAAAGCCATAAACATCACTGCTCCTGAGGAGATCTGCATGGAGGAATGGGCCAACATACCAACAACAGTGTGTGGCAACCTTGTGAAGACTTACAGAAAATGTTTGACCTCTGTCATTGCCAACAAAGGATATATCACAAAGTATTGAGATGAAATTTTGTTTCTGACCAAATACTTATTTTCCACCATAATATGCAAATAAAATGAAAAAAAAACAGACAATGTGATTTTCTGGATTTTTTTTTCTCAGTTTGTCTCCCATAGTTGAGGTCTACCTATGATGTAAATTACAGACGCCTCTCATCTTTTTAAGTGGTGGAACTTGCACTATTGCTGACTGACTAAATACTTTTTTGCCCCACTGTATATTCACGATTGTACAAAGGTTAAAATTTAACTTACATATGAGGATGTGAAATCTTCCCTGGGTGTCGGGATGTTCTTCAATTAATTGGAAGGGAATATTCGTATTTATAATGGTTATAACTCCCGCACTTTTTTTATTATTATTGAGGGATTTAAAAATATATGGAAAATCTTTATGCTGAAAGGTTGGATGTATATCTTTTATTAATTTGACCTCTTGTAAACAAGAGACATCCGCTTGAAGCCGTCTTATTTCTCTCCAAGTTATATAGCGCTTATGGGGACTGTTCAGTCCTTTAACATTGTGTGAAAGGATTTTAATTCTCATGATAATCTCTTTCCTTTTTTATTAGAGTAAATTATCTTATATATATTTAGGATTGCTTACTCTTATTAGCTGAATTCAATAAAATGTATATGTCTAGAAAAGGCGAAAGAAAAAAAAAAACTATAACAAACAAATAAACAAACTTAAAGAGTCCTCCTGGAGTTAATCACGGAACGTGATAATCTCCTTTTTTTGGGGACTTTAAAAAAAAAAAAAAAGCCAAAGTGGCGAGAACCCATGAAGCCATTGATATTTTGTCAAATGTCAAATGTAAATAATACAAAGACCAATGAGAGATATATCCCTATTCAACCAGTATCTTTGTTAGAAGGATCCTCATCTAGAAAGCGTATAAAGTCTAAAGCTTCCTTTGGAGTAAAGAAGGGGACAATTTTACCCCTATGTGACACAAGTAACTTTGTTGGAAAGCCCCATTTATATGGAATCCCCATTTCCCTGAGAGCATTAGTAGCTTGATTAAACGATTTTCTAGCTTCCATAGTTGACTTTGAGAAATCAGAGAAGAATTTTAAATGATTATTAGGGGGAGGTAGAGAGCCCTTCTCTCTAATATATCTTAGTATCATTTCTTTAGTTTCAAAAAAGTGAAAGTGAAGTATCGTATCCCTCGGCTTATCCATTGGTACATTCTTTGGGCAGGGCAGACGGTGAATCCTATCAATTATCAATTGTAAATCAGTTAAGGACGGCAAAGCCTTTTTAAGCGTAGCTTTAGTGTAATCTGAAAGGTCTTTCTGTATCACGCTTTCAGGTATCCCCCTAATCTTGACGTTGTTCCGTCTACTCCGGTCCTCTAAGTCCGTTAACTTGGACCTCACGGATAAAAGTTCGGCTTTTAAATCTGAGTTTTGCTTTACTAACTCATCTGTTCTATTTTCAACCTTTGACAATCTTTTCTCATTCAGTTCAAATCTTTGAGAGAATTTTTCACTAATCTCCTGCATATCCTTCCTGTGAGAATCAAATCCCGTTTTAATCGACGCATTGATTGCATTGATAGATTTATGCATGAATTGATTAGCTTGATTGGTGGATTCCTGGAAGGATATGAGGAAGCCAGCAAGCAAACCCTCAGTGACTCGCCTATCAGAGTTCAACAGTGTTTTAAAGTCAAAGTCATGGGGAGTCAGAAAATCAGTAGAAGACGACTCCGGACAGCCTTTTTTTAGAGAGTTGTTTAACTGGGGTACTATTTGGAGAATAGTCATCAGATGAAGTATTAGAATCTAAATCTGCTGCCTCTGTTCTCACAGTTTCACCTTCTGGAATTCTTCTCTTATGAGATTTGGATAAATCCATTTTACTTTCCTCATCCTGAAAAGAAAGTTTTGAGGCACCTTTATTATCAAAAACTTGAGAAGATGTGAAAGATAGTGTACGGGGGTCAGAAGATATAATTTTTTGATCCGAGTCCTGCTGAGTAGCCTTATTAGATAAACCGTGAGGCATGTGTCTAGATGAGATAGCTTCCTCCCTTTTTAGAGGGGATCTAGATTTAATTGGACTTAATAGATTAACAGATTCAGTGTAAATTTTCTGATTTGAAGCGCTCGTAGATTTCTGGTTTTTACTAGTAGGCAATTTAGATTTCAAATTAGATGCCATAATTGGAGTATACCGAAACAAGAGTAAAGGAAATGCGCTATACCCTTAAATGTTCCTGTATATGCCACCCCTGTTTTATTATTATTGTAATTAAGTTGAACTTTATTACAGTTTCAGCAGGGTTTGTAAATCGCAAACTAAGATAAGAATAAAGACTTAAATAGAGTAGTAATGTAACCCCTTCAATTTTGATAATTCAACAAAGCAATAGAGACGTCTTGTCCTCCGTAACGTAGGCTTATATAAAACAACAGCACCTCATACACTCCTGTCCAAACACTACCTATATAACCTCAGGTGCCTTAAATGTTATAGACAGAGAAGAGAAGAGCATACAATCAGTAGGATTCAGAATAAGACAGTATAAGCTCTATATCTTCCCGTCTAGGAATGTATAGATTAGTTATTCCCTTAAATATCTTCTTCTAATGCTTTAATATGTCATCAAAACAAGGCACAAGAGACAATCTCCATGTAAGTCTCATCTAACTCAAGGATGCACTTCAGCAATACACAAACAGTCTTATTGATATAACAATATTCAGATACTCTCCCCTATATTACTATCCCTATTCCAATTTACAAATAATTAAGATTTCACCATCCCCAAGAGACTAACAATAAGTTCAGAAAGCAACAGATTCCATCTCACCCAACGAGTGTAATATTCTCCAAGTAGTAGGGGTCAACGATGCTCCTTCCTTCAGGTCACCGTTGGATAGTAATCAAGTGACCGCCAAAACCAAAGTCAAATTTCACTAAATCTCCTCTGCTTCTTCTTGTATAAATGTAGCCGTCTCTAAGCCCCTTAGCGTGTTAAAGGGTCGAACTCGATGTGACAATCAGTCAATGACAGCCTCAGCCGAGGCACCCAATAAGGACCAGATCCACCTCCACCCTCTTTGATGACAGCTTCTTCCTTGCAGCTTCGTGCCCGCCAGCTCCCGCCGCGACACTCTCCAGCACCGCCAGCTCCTTTACTCCTCTGCAGCTGAGCGGCGGCAAGCTGCGCAGAGCTCGGTCTCCAGGCAATGACCTCCGATCAGCACAGAAAAAGCGTGGGCAATTCCAAATTCTTTCTGTTAAAGATATTCCCAGCAGTGGGCTTCTCCTCCTAGACCGCCGCTAAGCTCCAGCAGCTCTCCCGCCAAACAGTTTTAAAATCAGACGCGGCGCTCCCCTTCTTCTCCGCACTCACCAATGCAACACTCAGTCAGTGACAGCTTCAGCCGAGGCACCCAAGAAGGACCAGAGCCACCTCTACTTTCTTTGATGACAGCCTCTTCCTTGCGGCTTCGTGCCTGCCAACTCCCGCCGCGTCGCTCTCCAGCACCGCCAGCTCCTTTACTCCTCTGCAGCTGAGCGGCGGCAAGCTGCGCAGAGCCCGGTATCCAACAGCGTCGACAGCGGACCTCTATCGACTCAGGAACACCGAGGCTCCTTCAGCGTCAGATCAGGGGCTCAGCAGCCTTCACACAGGATCTCCTCCAGTTCACACCTCTGATGTAAACAATGGCGGTTCCCGCGGCTAAGTACAGGGGAAACCTGTTGAGTCAACAGCGGCTCTCTCCTCACCACTCACTTCTAAAGGCTGTAATTCCTTAAGTAAACAGCGGATTTCTTCCAGGGAGGTGTCAAAATGTTCACAATAAAGATAAGAATCCAATTCCAAAGGTCTTCTGATGAATAAGAGTCTTCTTAAGCAATTATGTCACTTTGTAGATAGGCTTCATGGGAGCTCTGAGCTCAAGCGTCCTCCTACATCGAGCTCCAGGCCACACCCCCTCCGCAAACTCATGCTTTTAGAGACTTGTTTGGGCTCATGAGAGGAGTAGAAAAACATCAAAAATTTCAGTCCTGCATGATTCTACCAAGAAATGTGTGTTCATTCAAACCGCTGGTTTTTGATATTTTGGGCCCTATTGAATAATGAATGTTTTGAATTTTCTCCAAAAGTAAAGTAGATGCAAACTCATCCTTTTAGAGTCTTGGTTTGGGCTCATGAGAGGAGTAGAAAAACATCAAAAATTTCAGTCCTGCACGATTCTACCAAGAAATGTGAGTGTTCATTCAAACCGCTGGTTTTTGATTTTTTTTTACCCTATTGAATAATGAATGTTTTGAATTTTCTCCAAAAGTAAAGTAGATGCAAACTCATCCTTTTAGAGTCTTGGTTTGGGCTCATGAGAGGAGTAGAAAAACATCAAAAATTTCAGTCCTGCACGATTCTACCAAGAAATGTGATTCTTCATTCAAACCGCTGGTTTTTGATATTTTGGGCCCTATTGAATAATGAATGTTTTGAATTTTCTCCAAAAGTAAAGTAGTTGCAAACTCATCCTTTTATACACTTGTTTGGGCTCATGAGAGGAGTAGAAAAACATCAAAAATTTCAGTCCTGCACGATTCTACCAAGAAATGTGTGTTCATTCAAACCGCTGGTTTTTTATATTTTGGGCCCTATTGAATAATGAATGTTTTGAATTTTCTCCAAAAGTAAAGTAGTTGCAAACTCATGCTTTTTTGTTTAAATATTTTTATTAAAGTTTCAAGTATAGAGGGAAAGGGTAAATGGACAAAGTAAAAAGTAGAGAACTCTACTCTACGTGTTACATCACACATTAAATAAAATTGTTTAATACAAGTAGTGTACATAAGAAACAAATATAATACATCGCTTGAATGCAATCCTCTCAAAAAAGGAACCAACATTGTCATATTGAGTTTACAGTAGAGTGTTAGATAACATAAATTAAGAAAATTTCAAATTCCAAACATCCCATTTAGTGTGATATTTATGGAGAGTACCATTAATAAAGGCAAATCTTTTCTCCATAGAATTATGAGTCCGTAATTTACCTAAAATATCAGCAAAAGAAGGTAAATCAGTTTTAAGCCACCAGAAAGCTATAGCGTTTTTGGTCACCAAAAAAGTATGTATCATTACAAATCGAATAACAGGATTTATTTCTTCAGTGCCCAAAGAAAGTAATGCCATTTGTGGGGTGACCTTCACTGCGTTGTCAGAGAGAGTATTTATATGATTCGTAACTTCTTTCCACAATCTCTTCAATTTAGGACAGCTCCAGAAAATGTGGTACAGGTTACCTGGTAAACCACAATTCCTCCAGCATAGAGGGGAGTATTTATTATCTATATGAGCTAACCTAATCGGAGTGTAATGCCATCTAATTTAAGTTTTAAAGAAAGACTCCTGTAAAGTCGCAGAAATAGTAGATGCATTTGAAAACTTTATGGCCTTCCCCCATTGGTCTTCATCAAATTTTATGTTAAAATCCCTTTCCCATCTTTGAATGTATACATTTTTAAAGAGTTCGGTGTCGTCATTAGGGTGGGAATATATGTTTTTAAGACTCCAAGTCGACTTAAGAGCAACATTTGCAAACATGGAGGCCACAATATCCGAATTCAAAGCTCTACTAGTCAAAAATTTCCGCAGAAGATCTTTCAGAAGTAGATAAGAGGTGAAATGTGTAGACGGGACATGAAATTTATTTTTAATTTCATTAAAGGGTAAAAAATTTTGTCCGTCCCATAAATCCCCTACCGTATTAATTTTAAAGCTGCACCACTCCTCTGGAACTGGACATTTATATATTTTTGATAATAATTTTAATGGGAATTTTTTCAAAATGCTTTTCCTGTCGTCGCCTTTCTTTAATTTTGTGAAACTCCTCCACATAGTCAGTATAGAATTTACAACAGGATGTTGATAAGTAATGATCGAAGGAGATAGCAGATCTTTAAAGAAAAAATCTGATATTGAACTAGTCCCATAATGTTGTAGCTCAAGGTCCAACCAAGCGGGAAGTGTTTTCGTAGAAAACCACTGTTGACTCTGAAGAATAAGAGAAGCTTGAAAATAGATTTGAATATTGGGGAGTGCAAGGCCTCCATTACTCTTTTTCTTATATAAAATTTCAGTAGCAACTCTAGGTTTCTTCCCTTTCCAGATAAAAAGGTTAATTGCTTTTTGGATTTTAAATAAAAGGGAAGTGGGAATCGTAAGAGGTAAATTCCTAAGTACAAAAAGAATTTTAGGTAAAATATATGTTTTTATTACCAAGGTTCTTCCCATCAGGGATAGATCGCAATTATTATAACCAGAAAGGTCTTTTAAGATTTTCTTACTGAGATGTTCCATATTTCTTAGAAACAATGAGTTTCAAATCTTTAGGGAAAATTATCCCCAAGTATTCTAGTTCAAAATCTTCCCAGTAAAATTCAGATAATTCTTTAAAGGCTTCAATTTCAGAGGGACGTAAATTAAAATGTATTATTTTAGATTTTTGGGGATTTATTTTAAAATATGAGACCTTAGAGAACTCATCTAAAATGGTGATTAAAGCGTTAAGTGAATTAGCCGGATCAGTGACTGATAACATAAGGTCGTCAGCAAATAAGGTTAACTTGTGATGATAATTTTTTGTTTTAAAACCCGAAATATCAGTACATTTTCTGATCATTTCCGCCAAGGGCTCGACTGCCAAGGCAAATAAAAGGGGCAAAAGGGGGCAGCCCTGTCTTGTTCCATTAGTGATGTTGAAATTCCTAGAAAGGTGATTATTAGTATAGGTTTTAGCATTAGTATTAGAGTACAATGCAAATATAGATGTTATAAAGCGATTGTCAAAACCAAACTTTAGTAAAGTAGCTTTAAGATAATCCCAATTCACCCTATCAAAAGCTTTTTGGGCATCCAACGAGATAAATAGTGAAGGGAGATTATTAGAGCTAGCTATGTTAAACAAGTTCAAGATTCTTCTGGTACCGTCTGTTACTTGTCTTCCGGAGACAAACCCTACTTGATCATTTTTAACAAGATCAGGTAAAAGATTCTTTAATCGATCCGCTAAAATTTTTGAATATACTTTAATATCAGTGTTAATTAAAGAGATCGGACGATAATTTTTAACTTCTTCTGGGTTTCTAATGTCTTTGGGGATCAAAATGATAGTTGCCTCCGTCATTTCTTTGGGGAACGATCCAATACTAGAAGCGTGGTCAAAAAGAGATTTTAGGTGCGGGGATAAAATGTTGGAGAAAAACTTGAGATATTCGTTTGTGAACCCATCTGGGCCAGGGGATTTGTTAAGTTTAAGTTTGTCAATCGTTTTGGCAATTTCTTCTACAGTAAACGGTTGATTTAAAAGAGTTAGGTCCAAATTATCTAGTTGGGGAAGGGTCAATTTAGAAAGAAAAAGGTCAATCTCTTTTTGATTAGGAGTATGAACTAAGGGATCTTTTTTAAGATTATAGAGGGTTTCGAAATAATCCGCAAATATTTCGGTAATATCAGAGGGGTGTTGTTTCATTTCTCCTGAAGGGGATTTGATTTTAACAATCCTTCTACTTACGCGAGCTTGTTTAAGTTTACTTGTCATATATTTGGTGGGTTTGTTAATTGAAGCATACAGATTATATTTTGATGCTCTAACAATGGACTCGTACTTGGAAATAATTTTGGATCTTAACGCCTGTCTCAATTTCAGGATATCAAGATGGATAATATGGGATGGAGCAGACAGGGAATTTTGTTGTTTTTCTTTTGAAGCAATTTGGTTCTGGAGGTCAGCAATTTTTTGTCTTTTTTCTTTTTTGTATCTCGTGGAGAGTTGGATGAGACATCCTCTCAAGACCGCCTTGTGGGCGTTCCATAATGTAAATACGAAAACACTTCCCGCTTGGTTGGACCTTGAGCTAGAACATTATGGGACTAGTTCAATATCAGATTTTTTCTTTAAAGATCTGCTATCTCCTTCGATCATTACTTATCAACATCCTGTTGTAAATTCTATACTGACTATGTGGAGGAGTTTCACAAAATTAAAGAAAGGCGACGACAGGAAAAGCATTTTGAAAAAATTCCCATTAAAATTATTATCAAAAATATATAAATGTCCAGTTCCAGAGGAGTGGTGCAGCTCTAAAATTAATACGGTAGGGGATTTATGGGACGGACAAATTTTTTTACCCTTTAATGAAATTAAAAATAAATTTCATGTCCCGTCTACACATTTCACCTCTTATCTACTTCTGAAAGATCTTCTGCGGAAATTTTTGACTAGTAGAGCTTTGAATTCGGATATTGTGGCCTCCATGTTTGCAAATGTTGCTCTTAAGTCGACTTGGAGTCTTAAAAACATATATTCCCACCCTAATGACAACACCGAACTCTTTAAAAATGTATACATTCAAAGATGGGAAAGGGATTTTAACATAAAATTTGATGAAGACCAATGGGGGAAGGCCATAAAGTTTTCAAATGCATCTACTATTTCTGCGACTTTACAGGAGTCTTTCTTTAAAACTTTAATTAGATGGCATTACACTCCGATTAGGTTAGCTCATACAGATAATAAATACTCCCCTCTATGCTGGAGGAATTGTGGTTTACCAGGTAACCTGTACCACATTTTCTGGAGCTGTCCTAAATTGAAGAGATTGTGGAAAGAAGTTACGAATCATATAAATACTCTCTCTGACAACGCAGTGAAGGTCACCCCACAAATGGCATTACTTTCTTTGGGCACTGAAGAAATAAATCCTGTTATTCGATTTGTAATGATACATACTTTTTTGGTGACCAAAAACGCTATAGCTTTCTGGTGGCTTAAAACTGATTTACCTTCTTTTGCTGATATTTTAGGTAAATTACGGACTCATAATTCTATGGAGAAAAGATTTGCCTTTATTAATGGTACTCTCCATAAATATCACACTAAATGGGATGTTTGGAATTTGAAATTTTCTTAATTTATGTTATCTAACACTCTACTGTAAACTCAATATGACAATGTTGGTTCCTTTTTTGAGAGGATTGCATTCAAGCGATGTATTATATTTGTTTCTTATGTACACTACTTGTATTAAACAATTTTATTTAATGTGTGATGTAACACGTAGAGTAGAGTTCTCTACTTTTTACTTTGTCCATTTACCCTTTCCCTCTATACTTGAAACTTTAATAAAAATATTTAAACAAAAAAGCATGAGTTTGCAACTACTTTACTTTTGGAGAAAATTCAAAACATTCATTATTCAATAGGGCCCAAAATATCAAAAACCAGCGGTTTGAATGAACACACATTTCTTGGTAGAATCATGCAGGACTGAAATTTTTGATGTTTTTCTACTCCTCTCATGAGCCCAAACAAGTCTCTAAAAGCAATAGCTTGCAACTACTTTACTTTTGGAGAAAATTCAAAACATTCATTATTCAATAGAACCCAATAGCAAAAATCAGCGTTTTGAATGAAGAATCACATTTCTTGGTAGAATCATGCAGGATTGAAATTATTGATGGTTTTTTACTCCTCTCAACAGCCCAAACAAGTTTCTAAAAGGATGAGTTTGCAACTACTTTACTTTTGGAGAAAATTCAAAACATTCATTATACAATAGGGCCCAAACTATCAAAAACCAGCGGTTTGAATGAACACTCACATTTCTTGGTAGAATCGTGCAGGACTGAAATTTTTGATGTTTTTCTACTCCTCTCATGAGCACAAACAAGTCTCTAAAAGGATGAGTTTGCAACTACTTTATTTTTGGAGAAAATTCAAAACATTCATTATTCAATAGAGCCCAATAGCAAAAACCAGCGTTTTGAATGAAGAATCACATTTCTTGGTAGAATCATGCAGGATTGAAATTTTTGATGGTTTTTTACTCCTCTCAACAGCCCAAACAAGTTTCAAAAAGGATGAGTTTGCAACTACTTTACTTTTGGAGAAAATTCAAAACATTCAATTGACATTCATTGAATTTTCTCCAAAAGTAAAGTTGTTGCAAACTCATCCTTTTAGAGACGTGTTTGGGCTCATGAGAGGAGTAGAAAAACATCAAAAATTTCAGTCCTGCACGATTCTACCAAGAAATGTGTGTTCATTCAAACCGCTGGTTTTTGATATTTTGGGCCCTATTGAATAATGAATGTTTTGAATTTTCTCCAAAAGTAAAGTAGTTGCAAACTCATCCTTTTAGAAACTTGTTTGGGCTGTTGAGAGGAGTAAAAAACCATCAAAAATTTCAATCCTGCATGATTCTACCAAGAAATGTGATTCTTCATTCAAAACGCTGGTTTTTGCTAGTGGGCTCCATTGAATAATGAATGTTTTGAATTTTCTCCAAAAGTAAAGTAGTTGCAAACTCATCCTTTTAGAGTCTTGTTTGGGCTCATGAGAGGAGTAGAAAAACAGCAGCAGCAGCAGCAGCTAGGTGCGCTGCTTGCCTGCAGTAAATAGGATGTGTTCCATCCATGGAACACTGTGATAGGAATCATGCCATTCATAGAACACAATGCTTGGATGTGTTTTATTCCTGGAACAATGGGGCCACGTGTCACAATGGGACGGCGTGTCACAATGGGCAGCCCACAGTCTGTAGCAGATGCTCAGTAGTAGTCAGCTTCAGTCTGCTGAAGGAGCCTAAGCAGACAGGTGGGCGATGCTCGCCAGGGAGATGGAAAAATAGCTTGCTCACTTCACTCCACGCATCATTTCAGTATCTGCAGTTCCTCTGAGAATGGTGCACTCACTCTCTTAAGCGGTTTCCAAAGACAGATTGAATTTAAATTGGGATACACAAGTACTGTTTTCAAAGCATGATTTGAATGCTTTTTTCAAATGTCGTTGCTCTGTAATTAGTTTTTCTTGGTCCAAGTTGCACATTTCCAATTCCTTAGCCTTGATTTAACTTGACCAACTCTTCTACTACTACTACTACTACTCTTATTCACCTCTATATGGGAGGCATTGCACTGTATTCAATCTGCCAGTAAAATAACGATCTATCTTGGCCTTTGCTGCTTGGTAGGTACAGGTGTGACAAGCTGCAGTAATGTGTTTGGCTTTGGATAGCTACATTTCTGCACACCCACCTGCTACAAGGCCTGCAGCCCCTTCCCCTCAGTACTTCCCCAGTCTTAATTCAAGCATTCAATTCCTACCACATCCCTCATGCAATATGTCGTTTCATTTTTGAAACATTGTCCCCCTCTTGTGGCCTTCCAACTTTGAAATTTACTGTTCAATTGTGAATTAATTCATATATGAATTAAATGGAAAAGCAACGATTTATCTGGCGAGTTATTTGAATGTTCGGCCTACGTCCACCTGTCTGACAGACGGTATTCTAGTGGCTTGTAGCAGCAGCAGCAGCAGCGGCTAGGTGCGCTGCTTGCCTGCAGTAAATAGGATGTGTTCCATCAATGGAACACTGTGATAGGAATCATGCCATTCATAGAACACAATGCTTGGATGTGTTCTATTCCTGGAACAATGGGACCACGTGTCACAATGGGACCACGTGTCACAATGGGCAGCCCACAGTCTGTAGCAGCTGCGCAGTAGTAGCCAGCTTCAGTCTGCTGAGGGAGCCTCAGCAGACAGGTGGGCGATGCTCGCCAGGGAGATGGAAAAATAGCTTGCTCACTTCACTCCACGCATCATTTCAGTATCTGCAGTTCCTCTGAGAATGGTGCACTCACTCTCTTAAGCGGTTTCCAAAGACAGATTGAATTGAAATCGGGATACACAAGTAGTGTTTTCAAAGCATGATTTGAATGCTTTTTTCAAATGTCGTTGCTCTGTAATTAGTTTTTCTTGGTCCAAGTTGCACATTTCCAATTCCTTAGCCTTGATTTAACTTGACCAACTCTTCTACTACTTCTACTACTACTCTTATTCACCTCTATATGGGAGGCATTGCACTGTATTCAATCTGTCAGTAAAATAACGATCTATCTTGGCCTTTGCTGCTTGGTAGGTACAGGTGTGACAAGCTGCAGTAATGTGTTTGGCTTTGGATAGCTACATTTCTGCACACCCACCTGCTACAAGGCCTGCAGCCCCTTCCCCTCAGTACTTCCCCAGTCTTAATTCAAGCATTCAATTCCTACCACATCCCTCATGCAATGATATGTCGTTTCATTTTTGAAACATTGTCCCCCTCTTGTGGCCTTCCAACTTTGAAATTTACTGTTCAATTTTGAATTAATTCATATATGAATTAAATGGAAAAGCAACGATTTATCTGGCGAGTTATTTGAATGTTCGGCCTACGTCCACCTGTCTGACAGACGGTATTCTAGTGGCTTGTAGCAGCAGCAGCAGCAGCAGCAGCTAGGTGCGCTGCTTGCCTGCAGTAAATAGGATGTGTTCCATCAATGGAACACTGTGATAGGAATCATGCCATTCATAGAACACAATGCTTGGATGTGTTCTATTCCTGGAACAATGGGACCACGTGTCACAATGGGACCACGTGTCACAATGGGCAGCCCACAGTCTGTAGCAGCTGCGCAGTAGTAGTCAGCTTCAGTCTGCTGAGGGAGCCTCAGCAGACAGGTGGGCGATGCTCGCCAGGGAGATGGAAAAATAGCTTGCTCACTTCACTCCACGCATCATTTCAGTATCTGCAGTTCCTCTGAGAATGGTGCACTCACTCTCTAAAGCGGTTTCCGAAGACAGATTGAATTGAAATCGGGATACACAAGTAGTGCTTTCAAAGCATGATTTGAATGCTTTTTTCAAATGTCGTTGCTCTGTAATTAGTTTTTCTTGGTGCAAGTTGCACATTTCCAAATCCTTAGACTTGATTTAACTTGACCAACTCTTCTACTACTACTACTACTACTACTACTACTACTACTACTACTCTTATTCACCTCTATATGGGAGGCATTGCACTGTATTCAATCTGTCAGTAAAATAACGATCTATCTTGGCCTTTGCTTTTTGGTAGTTACAGGTGTGACAAGCTGCAGTAATGTGTTTGGCTTTGGATAGCTACATTTTTGCACTCCCACCTGCTACAAGTCCTGCAGCCCCTTCCCCTCAGTACTTCCCCAGTCTTAATTCAAGCATTCAATTCCTACCACATCCCTCATGCAATGATATGTCGTTTCATTTTTGAAACATTGTCCCCCTCTTGTGGCCTTCCAACTTTGAAATTTACTGTTCAATTTTGAATTAATTCATATATGAATTAAATGGAAAAGCAACGATTTATCTGGCGAGTTATTTGAATGTTCGGCCTACGTCCACCTGTCTGACAGATGGTATTCTAGTGGCTTGTAGCAGCAGCAGCATCAGCTAGGTGCGCTGCTTGCCTGCAGTAAATAGGATGTGTTCCATCCATGGAACACTGTGATAGGAATCATGCCATTCATAGAACACAATGCTTGGATGTGTTCTATTCCTGGAACAATGGGGCCACGTGTCACAATGGGACCACGTGTCACAATGGGCAGCCCACAGTCTGTAGCAGCTGCGCAGTAGTAGTCAGCTTCAGTCTGCTGAGGGAGCCTCAGCAGACAGGTGGGCGATGCTCGCCAGGGAGATGGAAAAAGAGCTTGCTCACTTCACTCCACGCATCATTTCAGTATCTGCAGTTCCTCTGAGAATGGTGCACTCACTCTCTTAAGCGGTTTCCAAAGACAGATTGAATTGAAATCAGGATACACAAGTAGTGTTTTCAAAGCATGATTTGAATGCTTTTTTCAAATGTCGTTGCTCTGTAATTAGTGTCATGATCCAGGACGGGATTTCGCTTTGACCCGTCCTGGTTAGACTAGGGGTTAATTGTGCTGCCTCTCTCTGGCAGCAGGAGGCTATTTAGTGCTCACTGGACCTGGGTCCGGTGTCAGTTATACTCCTGCCCTCGGCTGAGTTAAGTGACCTCTTGTATACGTGTGCCTTGTGCCTGATATCTTGCTTGTTTGTTCGGTTGTGATCTGGTTCTGTCCCTGTTACGAGTTCTGCCTGACCCTCTTGTACTGCGCTACCTCTCGTGTATGACTCTCTGCTTGTGACCCGACTCCTCTCTGCTCGTCCCCTTGGTACCACGTCGCCCTCTTGTGTATGACCTTTGGCTCTGTCTGACTACCCGTCTGTTCGTCCCTCCTGTACCTCGTTCGCCCGTACTGTGTGTGACCTCTGTTTTGCCTGACTGAGTTGTTGTATGGTGTCCTGTCCTATCTGAATACAGGACGCTAAGCCCCGCCCCCTTGCAGTCACATGACCATAGGTCCCGTGCAGACTATTCAGTTTCAGTGTCCGCAGGTCCTATGCATCTTTACTTTCCAGCACTGACTGGACCCTGACACTATTAGCCTGAAGCACGCATGGTCACCTCTGCTGCCCTGCTCCACAGGTATCTTTTAGCACTGCTTCTGTACTCAGGACACACGCACTGGCTCTATGAGCAAGTGCAGTGCGGTGTCTCTGACATTATAACTGACCCATACCATTTTTTTTTTCTCTGCTCCCATTCACCTGTGTGTGTGATGGATCCTGTGCACGCTCTTTCTGAGCAGGTTAAGCATCTGACGCAGATGTCTCAGAAACTCTTTGGAGAACAAAGAGTCCTGGCTCAGTCTCAGCAGCTGATCGCCGACACTGTGCAGGGGGTTCTTTCATGGGGGGCTCGGGATGTTACATTAATTTCCCCTGAGTCTCCAGTGAAGTTACCAGATACCTTTTCTGGAGATAAAAATGACTTCAGAGTTTTCAAGGAGGGCTGTAAGCTTTTTTTTCCTTAAGACCACACTCTTCTGGGGATGAAAGTCAGAGAGTGGGGGTCATTATGTCTCTGTTAAGGGGAGCCCCCCAAGCTTGGGCTTTCTCCCTTCCTACCACGGCCCCTGAGCGTATGACTGTGGATGCATTTTTTGAGGCCCTGGGGCATATTTATGATGAGCCTGATCGGGTGCGTATGGCTGAGGACAGGCTGATGAATGTTTGCCAGGGGAAACACTCAGCCGAGTGGTTTTGCTCAGAGTTCAGACGCTGGGCTGCTGAGGTCTGCTGGAACGACGCCGCTCTCCGGGGGTTGTTTTGCAGAGGCCTGTCTGAGCATCTGAAAGACGTCTTGGCTCTCCACCCCCCACCTGATGCCCTGGAGGAAGCTATGACACAGGCCGTCCGAATGGATAGCAGGTTACGGGCAAGGGGAGTGATACAAACCGAGACATCATTGTTCTCCCAAGGAAGGGGAGCCAGTTCTTCACTGAAAATCACGGCGATGGGAACCATCAACCGTAAGGAGGAAGAAAGGAGGCAACGGCACGTGAGAAAATGCTGTGTTCACAGTGGCGAGTCTGGACATGGGAAAAAGGATTGCCCCTCCCGGCCACTAACCAACAAACGACTGAGCCCGGGTGATTATCGTGGAGGTCGCCCAGGCTCTCAGGTACCCTTTTCTGCATTTTCTAAAATGTCATTCCAAGTGGAACTTTGTTGTGGGGGTGTCTCCACATCCACAACTGCCTTCGTGGATTGCGGTTCATGATTGAACTTTATTGACTCTGACTTGGTGGCCAGGTGTAAGTTAGGGACAGTTAGGTTGGAGACTCCGATTCACCTTGTTGCTGTTGACAAAACACCACTGGGTAAGAATGACATTGTGTTTTGTACTGAAGAGTTTCTCCTTAAAGTGAGTTCCTTACATCAGGAACGTATTTCATGTTTTGTAATGAACAACCTGCCTGCGGGACTGGTGTTGGGGTTCCCCTGGTTACAGCTGCATAATCCTGTGATTAATTGGGAATCTCGGGATATTGTTAAATGGGGTCCCTATTGCTCTGAGAAATGTCTTGTTTCTGTGTCTGTGTCGTCCGTGGGTCTAGAAGGCATTCCGGAGTGCCTGATAGATTATACTGACGTTTTCTCCGAAAAAGAGGCTGAGGTTTTACCACCACACCGCCCATTTGATTGTGCCATTGACCTGGTTCCAGGTGCTAAATTGCCCAAAGCCCGCCTGTATAACCTCTCGGGTCCGGAATGGGCTGCGATGAAGGAATATATTTCTGAGAGCCTCCGTAAGGGACATATTCGTCCTTCTGTTTCTCCTGTGGCGGCAGGGTTCTTTTTTGTAAAAAAAAAAAAAAAAGACGGTGGTTTGCGCCCATGCCTCGATTGTCGTGAGTTAAATAAAATAACTGTGAGGAATACTTATCCCCTTCCACTTATTCCTGATTTATACAATCAGTTGTCCGGAGCTAAGTGGTTTTCGAAATTAGACCTACGGGGAGCGTATAACCTTATCCGAGTCCGGGATGGAGATGAATGGAAGACCGCCTTTCTCACTACTGAAGGGTTGTTTGAAAATTTGGTCATGCCCTTCGGCCTGACCAACGCTCCAGCGGTCTTCCAAAATTTCATAAATCATGTGTTCTCCGATTTGATTGGACGTTTTATGGTGGTGTATTTGGATGACATTTTAATCTACTCGCCTGATAAACAGACTCACATTGGTCATGTTCGGGCAGTTCTCCAAAGGCTCAGGGAGAACTGTCTGTTTTCTAAACTTGAAAAATGTTTATTTTTTGTTCAGGAACTGTCCTTTCTGGGGTTCATCGTGTCTGCTGAAGGGTATCGCATGGATCCTAATAAGGTGCAGGCCATTCTCGAGTGGGTTCAACCGTGTGATTTGAAGGGTCTGCAACGTTTCCTAGGGTTCGCTAATTATTATCGGAAATTTATAAGGGGGTTCTCACAGGTGGTTAAACCCCTCACAGACATGACTCAAAAGGGGGCCGATATCAAGAATTGGTCAACCGCAGCGGTAGCGGCATTTCAGTTTTTGAAAAAATGTTTCATGTCGGCCCCGGTTCTTATCCAACCGGACCCCTCTGAACCATTTATTGTTGAGGTAGACGCCTCAGAGGTGGGGGTGGGGGCGGTATTGTCCCAGGGACCCGCCACTTTGACCAATTTAAGACCTTGCGCCTTTTTCTCAAAGAAGTTCTCTCCGGCAGAGAGAAACTATGATGTGGGGAATCGGGAACTTCTGGCCGTAAAATTGGCTTTTGCAGAATGGAGGCATTTTTTGGAGGGGGCTGTCCATCCTATAACGGTAATCACGGACCAAAAAAACCTAGCTTACATCGAGTCTGCTAAAAGGTTAACTCCCAGACAGGCTAGATGGTCACTTTTTTTTTCTCGATTCAACTTCTCGATCACTTTCCGACCAGGATCCAAGAATATCAGAGCGGATGCGTTGTCACGCAGTCTAGATCCGGTGTCCCCCCCGGAACCTCCATCCTCCATTCTTCAGCCTGGGGTGGTGGTGGCAGAGATTTCTAATGTGTTGGAACGAGAGATTCGAGAAGCCCAGGCTCTTGCACCTCCAGCTAAGCCGGTGGATAAACTTTATGTGCCAGCTCAGTTTCGTCTCAAGGTCCTCCAGGAGTTCCATGACTCAGTTCTGAGTGGACATCCAGGGATCTCAGCGACCCGGAAGGCCATTGCTAGAATGTTCTGGTGGTCTTCTTTAGCCTCTGATGTTGGGGATTATGTGTCTGCGTGTGAGGTTTGTGCCCGTGCGAAAACTCCCCATAACCAGCCGGCCGGGGAATTGGTACCACTGCCAATTCCTGAGAGACCATGGACTCATCTGTCCATGGATTTCATCACCAACCTTCCCCCTTCCAAGGGTAATACCGTGGTCTGGGTCGTAGTGGACAGGTTTAGTAAGCAGGCACATTTTGTACCTTTGGCAGCTCTACCTAATGCGGAAACATTGTCCAGATTGTTTGTGGAGCATGTGGTGTCTGATAGGGGAGTGCAATTTGTGTCCAGAATTTGGAGAGATTTTTGTAGGAGGTTGGGTATTAGTCTGTCCTTTTCATCCGCCTACCATCCAGAGACTAATGGGCAGACTGAGCGGACCAATCAGTCTCTGGAGCAAATTCTGCGTTGTTTGACCTCAGCCCGACAGGATGATTGGTGTTCTGTGTTACCATTGGCTGAGTTTGCTTTTAACAACCGCACTAACCAGTCTACGGGTACATCTCCTTTTTTTTGCAATTATGGGTTTCATCCTCATTTTGGAGAATTTTCCCGCTTGAATTCTGGGTGTCCTGGGGTGGACGAGTCGATCCAGCGGTTGGGGGAGGTATGGCGGGAGGTCCAGAATAACATTACGAAGGCCCAGGACAAATTTAAATTTTTTGCGGACAAAAAATGATCCGTGGGTCCAGTGTTTCAGGTTGGGGATAAGGTATGGTTATCCACCAAAAATATAAGGCTCAAGGTCCCCTCTGCGAAGCTTAGACCCAAGTTTATAGGTCCCTATGTAATTACCGAAGCAGTTAACCCGGTGGCTTTTTGGTTGCAGCTCCCGCCATCTCTGCGGATCCCAAATGTTTTCCATAAGGCCCTTTTGAAACCTGTGAGGTCCAGTGAGGAGGGATCATCATCTTCCCCGACACCGGTTCTGGTAGATGGGCAGGCTGAGTACGAGGTGGAACGAATTGTCGACTCCAGGTTGGTCCGTCGCGCCCTTCAGTATTTGATACATTGGAAGGGCTACGGTCCTGAGGAACGCTCGTGGGTTCCTGCTCGATCAGTTCATGCGGATCGATTGATCCGAGCCTTTCACGCCAAGTACCCTGAGAGACCTGGGGGTCCGGTGGCCCCCCATTGAGAGGAGGGTACTGTCATGATCCAGGACGGGATTTCGCTTTGACCCGTCCTGGTTAGACTAGGGGTTAATTGTGCTGCCTCTCTCTGGCAGCAGGAGGCCATTTAGTGCTCACTGGACCTGGGTCCGGTGTCAGTTATACTCCTGCCCTCGGCTGAGTTAAGTGACCTCTTGTATACGTGTGCCTTGTGCCTGATATCTTGCTTGTTTGTTCGGTTGTGATCTGGTTCTGTCCCTGTTACGAGTTCTGCATGACCCTCTTGTAATGCGCTACCTCTCGTGTATGACTCTCTGCTTGTGACCTGACTCCTCTCTGCTCGTCCCCTTGGTACCACGTCGCCCTCTTGTGTATGACCTTTGGCTCTGTCTGACTACCCGTCTGTTCGTCCCTCCTGTACCTCGTTCGCCCGTACTGTGTGTGACCTCTGCTTTGCCTGACTGAGTTGTTGTATGGTGTCCTGTCCTATCTGAATACAGGACGCTAAGCCCCGCCCCCTTGCAGTCACATGACCATAGGTCCCGTGCAGACTATTCAGTTTCAGTGTCCGCAGGTCCTATGCATCTTTACTTTCCAGCACTGACTGGACCCTGACACTATTAGCCTGAAGCACGCACGGTCACCTCTGCTGCCCTGCTCCACAGGTATCTTTTAGCACTGCTTCTGTACTCAGGACACACGCACTGGCTCTATGAGCAAGTGCAGTGCGGTGTCTCTGACATTTAGTTTTTCTTGGCCCAAGTTGCACATTTCCAATTCCTTAGCCTTGATTTAACTTGACTAACTCTTCTACTACTACTACTACTACTACTACTACTACTACTACTACTACTACTACTACTACTCTTATTCACCTCTGTATGGGAGGCATTGCACTGTATTCAATCTGTCAGTAAAATAACGATCTATCTTGGCCTTTGCTGCTTGGTAGGTACAGGTGTGACAATCTGCAGTAATGTGTTTGGCTTTGGATAGATACATTTCTGCACACCCACCTGCTACAAGGCCTGCAGCCCCTTCCCCTCAGTACTTCCCCAGTCTTAATTCAAGCATTCAATTCCTACCACATCCCTCATGCAATGATATGTCGTTTCATTTTTGAAACACTGTCTCCCTCTTGTGGCCTTCCAACTTTGAAATTTACTGTTCAATTTTGAATTAATTCATATATGAATTAAATGGAAAAGCAACGATTTATCTGGCGAGTTATTTGAATGTTTGGCCTACGTCCACCTGTCTGACAGACGGTATTCTAGTGTCTTGTAGCAGCAGCAGCAGCAGCAGCAGCTAGGTGCCCTGCTTGCCTGCAGTAAATAGGATGTGTTCCATCCATGGAACACTGTGATAGGAATCATGCCATTCATAGAAAACAATGCTTGGATGTGTTCTATTCCTGGAACAATGGGACCACGTGTCACAATGGGACCACGTGTCACAATGGGCAGCCCACAGTCTGTAGCAGCTGCGCAGTAGTAGTCAGCTTCAGTCTGCTGAGGGAGCCTCAGCAGATAGGTGGGCGATGCTCGCCAGGGAGATGGAAAAAGAGCTTGCTCACTTCACTCCACGCATCATTTCAGTATCTGCAGTTCCTCTGAGAATGGTGCACTCACTCTCTTAAGCGGTTTCCAAAGACAGATTGAATTGAAATCGGTATACACAAGTAGTGTTTTCAAAGCATGATTTTAATGCTTTTTTCAAATGTCGTTGCTCTGTAATTAGTTTTTCTTGGTCCAAGTTGCACATTTCCAATTCCTTAGCCTTGATTTAACTTGACCAACTCTTCTACTACTACTACTACTACTACTACTACTACTACTACTACTACTACTACTAGTACTACTACTACTCTTATTCACCTCTATATGGGAGGCATTGCACTGTATTCAATCTGTCAGTAAAATAACGATCCATCTTGGCCTTTGCTGCTTGGTAGGTACAGGTGTGACAAGCTGCATTAATGTGTTTGGCTTTGGATAGCTACATTTCTGCACACCCACCTGCTACAAGGCCTGCAGCCCCTTCCCCTCAGTACTTCCCCAGTCTTAATTCAAGCATTCAATTCCTACCACATCCCTCATGCAATGATATGTCGTTTCATTTTTGAAACATTGTCCCCCTCTTGTGGCCTTCCAACTTTGAAATTTACTGTTCAATTTTGAATTAATTCATATATGAATTAAATGGAAAAGCAACGATTTATCTGGCGAGTTATTTGAATGTTCGGCCTACGTCCACCTGTCTGACAGACGGTATTCTAGTGGCTTGTAGCAGCAGCAGCAGCAGCTAGGTGCGCTGCTTGCCTGCAGTAAATAGGATGTGTTCCATCCATGGAACACTGTGATAGGAATCATGCCTTTCATAGAACACAATGCTTGGATGTGTTCTATTCCTGGAAAAATGGGACCATGTGTCACAATGGGACCACGTGTCACAATGGGCAGCCCACAGTCTGTAGCAGCTGCGCAGTAGTAGTCAGCTTCAGTCTGCTGAGGGAGCCTCGGCATACAGGTGGGCGATGCTCGCCAGGGAGATGGAAAAAGAGCTTGCTCACTTCACTCCACGCATCATTTCAGTATCTGCAGTTCCTCTGAGAATGGTGCACTCAATCTCTTAAAGGGAAGGTGCCGCAATTTTATATAATTTGCAAAAAAATAGTAAGTTACAAAACATGTTGTTTCAGCAAATGTACTAACCAGGATTTATGGTTTGTTTGTAATAATGTTTTCATGTAGCCACTGGGCGCTGACATCTTGATTTGCAGATCTGTGGAGGACTCATACAGTCTGCAAATATGGCCGTCCCTGCACATAGGAAACTGCGATCGGCTTCCGACCGCACATTGCAGCCTCAGTAGCAGAGAACTGGGCACGCCCCTGTGGGCTGCACCATTCACTGCTGTAGGTGTGGCTGGGCGCCATTTTACTGTAGCCCAGTGCTATCTGCTGAGCTCCACTTACCCTCTATCACAGGACCACTTGTGGCATAACGGGTCCTGTGTTGTGAGGAGAGGCTGAAGAAAAGGAGAAGGTGGTCAGCAGAGAAGAGAAGCGCTCACTGGAGCCGGAGGATGGAGAGTGGTGAGTGCGGGTGACTTTCATCTATGCTCCTCTGTACTGCTTACTCCAGGCTCAGCCCTGTGCTTCCTGCTCCAGCGTCCTCCTGCTCTGTCTCCGCCTCCTCACTCACAGCCCCAGTGATCTCCGGTAATCTGACACCTTTGCTTTTATGGCTGTCTGAGGAGGACAGTGACTTATACAGCCCATAGTCTTGTGTATAATTGGGGGGGGCTGGAAGTTTCACCAGTGTGGGCATATCTGTAATACTGTCTGCTGAGCCGTGTATCTAATCCTCTCCTGTGTGATACTGCCTGCTGAGCCGTGCATCTAATCCTCTTCTGTGTGATACTGCCTGCTGAGCCGTGCATCTAATCCTCTTCTGTGTGATACTGCCTGCTGAGCCGTGTATCTAATCCTCTCCTGTGTGATACTGCCTGCTGAGCCGTGTATCTAACCCTATCCTGTGTGATATTGCCTGCTGAGCCGTGTATCTAATCCTCTCCTGTGTGATACTGACTGCTGAGCCGTGTATCTAATCCTCTCCTGTGTGATACTGACTGCTGAGCCGTGTATGTAATCCTATCCTGTGTGATACTGTATTCTGAGCCGGGTATCTAATCCTCTCCTGTGTGATACTGTCTGCTGAGCTGTGTATCTAATCCTATCCTGTGTGATACTGTATTCTGAGCCGGGTATCTAATCCTCTCCTGTGTGATACTTTCTGCTGAGCTGTGTATCTAATCCTCTCCTGTGTGATACTGTCTGCTGAGCCATGTATCTAATCCTATCCTGTGTGATACTGTATTCTGAGCCGGGTATCTAATCCTCTCCTGTGTGATACTTTCTGCTGAGCCGTGTATCTAATCCTCTCCTGTGTGATACTGACTGCTGAGCCGTGTATCTAATCCTCTCCTGTGTGATACTGCCTGCTGAGCCGTGCATCTAATCCTCTTCTGTGTGATACTGCCTGCTGAGCCGTGCATCTAATCCTCTTCTGTGTGATACTGTATTCTGAGCCGGGTATCTAATCCTCTCCTGTGTGATACTTTCTGCTGAGCCGTGTATCTAATCCTCTCCTGTGTGATACTGACTGCTGAGCCGTGTATCTAATCCTCTCCTGTGTGATACTGCCTGCTGAGCCGTGCATCTAATCCTCTTCTGTGTGATACTGCCTGCTGAGCCGTGCATCTAATCCTCTTCTGTGTGATACTGCCTGCTGAGCCGTGTATCTAATCCTCTCCTGTGTGATACTGCCTGCTGAGCCGTGTATCTAATCCTCTCCTGTGTGATACTGACTGCTGAGCCATGTATGTAATCCTATCCTGTGTGATACTGACTGCTGAGCCGTGTATCTAATCCTATCCTGTGTGATACTGTATTCTGAGCCGTGTATCTAATCCTCTCCTGTGTGATGCTGCCTACTGAGCCGTGTATCTAATCCTATCCCGTGTGATACTGCCTGCTGAGCCGTGTATCTAATCCTCTCCTTTGTGATGCTGCCTGCTGAGCCATGTATCTAATCCTATCCCGTGTGATACTGCTCTCCTGAAATACTCTGTGCTGCTGTCACTCTGCTCCCAGAATCCTTGCTGCCTGCCATCCTCGGTGACCGAAGACCCCATTCCTCTCCTCAGATCCCGTCCTGGCAATGTGTGAAACCGAGGGGACAGGGGCCTGATGTATGGTGGAAGGAGCAGGGCGACAGCAGCACAGAGTATTTCAGGAGAGCAGTGTGCTGGTCTGTGGGGGGCGCCCCGTTCGGTGCCAGGGATTGTACAAAGAGCGCTGTGTTTTATTCACATGGATGAACCGTCTGCTTGTCTGCTCCACAGAAATCCAGGAAACATGTCTGCTGATTGATGGCCTGTTGTGATCCAGACTTTACATGCAAAGACAGTCAGTAACTTTGCAAGCCCCATCAAAATGGCTGCTCACTGTGTCTATAGATGTCATAGGTTTTTGTGCCAGATTTCAGTAGCTGCTCCCCCTAGTGTTAACAAGTGGAAATGCCAAACTTTTTAAAATTATTTTTCATATTTTGCAAAATTAAAAACAAACGATAATATTTTTTAAGAAAATGTAAACATTAATTCTTTACATTTTTTCAATTGCTGGAAAAAATTTTTTTGGATGGCACCTTCCCTTTAAGCGGTTTCCAAAGACAGATTGAATTGAAGTCGGGATACACAAGTAGTGTTTTCAAAGCATGATTTGAATGCTTTTTTCAAATGTCGTTGCTCTGTAATAAGTTTTTCTTGGTCCAAGTTGCACATTTCCAATTCCTTAGCCTTGATTTAACTTGACCAACTCTTCTACTACTACTACTACTACTACTACTACTACTCTTATTCACCTCTATATGGGAGGTATTGCACTGTATTCAATCTGTCAGTAAAATAACGATCTATCTTGGCCTTTGCTGCTTGGTAGGTACAGGTGTGACAAGCTGCAGTAATGTCTTTGCCTTTGGATAGCTACATTTCTGCACACCCACCTTCTACAAGGCCTGCAGCCCCTTCCCCTCAGTACTTCCCCAGTCTTAATTCAAGCATTCAATTCCTACCACATCCCTCATGCAATGATATGTCGTTTCATTTTTGAAACATTGTCCCCCTCTTGTGGCCTTCCAACTTTGAAATTTACTGTTCAATTTTGAATTAATTCATATATGAATTAAATGGAAAAGCAACGATTTATCTGGCGAGTTATTTGAATGTTCGGCCTACGTCCACCTGTCTGACAGACGGTATTCTAGTGGCTTGTAGCAGTAGCAGCAGCAGCAGCAGCTAGGTGCGCTGCTTGCCTGCAGTAAATAGGATGTGTCCCATCCATGGAACACTGTGATAGGAATCATGCCATTCATAGAACACAATGCTTGGAGGTGTTCTATTCCTGGAACAATGGGACCACGTGTCACAATGGGACAACGTGTCACAATGGGCAGCCCACAGTCTGTAGCAGCTGCGCAGTAGTAGTCAGCTTCAGTCTGCTGAGGGAGCCTCAGCAGACAGGTGGGCGATGCTCGCCAGGGAGATGGAAAAAGAGCTTGCTCACTTCACTCCACGCATCATTTCAGTATCTGCAGTTCCTATGAGAATGGTGCACTCACTCTCTTAAGCGGTTTCCAAACACAGATTGAATTTGGGCCCTATTGAATAATGAATGTTTTGAATTTTCTCCAAAAGTAAAGTAGTTGCAAACTCATGCTTTTAGAGACTTGTTTGGGCTCATGAGAGTAGAAAAACATCAAAAATTTCAGTCCTGCATGATTCTACCAAGAAATGTGAGTGTTCATTCAAACCGCTGGTTTTTGATATTTTGGGCCCTATTGAATAATGAATGTTTTGAATTTTCTCCAAAAGTAAAGTAGTTGCAAACTCATCCTTTTAGAAACTTGTTTGGGCTGTTGAGTGGAGTAGAAAAACATCAAAAATTTCAGTCCTGCACGATTCTACCTAGAAATGTGAGTGTTCATTCAAACCGCTGGTTTTTGATAGTTTGGGCCCTATTGAATAATGAATGTTTTGAATTTTCTCCAAAAGTAAGGCCGGTTTCACATTAGCGCTTTTTCAGCGCGCGCACGGCCGGGGGTAGCTCCGCCCCCGAGCCGGCTCTCTGCCCGGCGTGCCCGCCCCTTGCTTGTAGCGCCGCCTACTAGCGGACAGCGGCGCCTGCGATTGGCGCACCCTATCTTTAGCATAGGGTGCGCAGATCGTGCGCAGGCCGTGCGCTAGTTGTGCTTTGACCTGCGCTGTGCATTTTTGACGGTGCGCCGTGCGCGCCAAAATCAAACTTTTCGGATTTTGGCGCGCACGGCGCACCGTCAAAAGTGCGCAGCACAGGTCAAAGCGCAACTAGCACACGGCCTGCGCATGATATGCGCAACCTATGCTAAAGATAGGGTGCGCCGATCGCAGGCGCCGCTGTCCGCTAGTAGGCGGCGCTACAAGCAAGGGGCGGGCACGCCGAGCAGAGAGCCGGATCGGGGGCGGAGCTACCCCCGGCCGTGCGCGCGCTGAAAAAGCGCTAATGTGAAACCGGCCTTAAGTAGTTGCAAACTCATCCTTTTAGCAAAAATCAGCGTTTTGAATGAAGAATTACATTTCTTGGTAGAATCATGCAGGATTGAAATTTTTGATGGTTTTTTACTCCTCTCAACAGCCCAAACAAGTTTCTAAAAGGATGAGTTTGCAACTACTTTACTTTTGGAGAAAACTCAAAACATTCATTATTCTATAGGGCCCAAAATATCAAAAACCAGCGGTTTGAATGAACACACATTTCTTGGTAGAATCGTGCAGGACTGAAATTTTTGATGTTTTTCTACTCCTCTCATGAGCCCAAACATGTCTCTAAAAGCATGAGCTTGCAACTACTTTACTTTTGGAGAAAATTCAAAACATTCATTATTCAATAGAGCCCAATAGCAAAAATCAGGTTTTGAAAGAAGAATCACATTTCTTGGTAGAATCATGCAGGATTGAAATTTTTGATGGTTTTTTACTCCTCTCAACAGCCCAAACAAGTTTCTAAAAGGATGAGTTTGCAACTACTTTACTTTTGGAGAAAATTCAAAACATTCATTATTCAATAATGCCCAAAATATCAAAAACCAGCGGTTTGAATGAACACACATTTCTTGGTAGAATCGTGCAGGACTGAAATTTTTGATGTTTTTCTACTCCTCTCATGAGCCCAAACAAGTCTCTAAAAGGATGAGTTTGCAACTACTTTACTTTTGGAGAAAATTCAAAACATTCATTATTCAATAGAGCCCAATAGCAAAAACCAGCGTTTTAAATGAAGAATCACATTTCTTGGTAGAATCATGCAGGATTGAAATTTTTGATGGTTTTTTACTCATCTCAACAGCCCAAACAAGTTTCTAAAAGGATGAGTTTGCAACTACTTTACTTTTGGAGAAAATTCAAAACATTCATTATTCAATAGGGCCCAAACTATCAAAAACCAGCGGTTTCAATGAACACACATTTCTTGGTAGAATCATGCAGGACTGAAATTTTTGATGTTTTTCTACTCCTCTCATGAGCCCAAACAAGTCTCTAAAAGCATGAGTTTGCAACTACTTTACTTTTGGAGAAAATTCAAAACATTCATTATTCAATAGAGCCCAATAGCAAAAATCAGGTTTTGAATGAAGAATCACATTTCTTGGTAGAATCATGCAGGATTGAAATTTTTGATGGTTTTTTACTCCTCTCAACAGCCCAAACAAGTTTCTAAAAGGATGAGTTTGCAACTACTTTACTTTTGGAGAAAATTCAAAACATTCATTATTCAATAGGGCCCAAACTATCAAAAACCAGTGGTTTGAATGAACACACATTTCTTGGTAGAATCATGCAGGACTGAAATTTTTGATGTTTTTCTACTCCTCTCATGAGCCCAAACAAGTCTCTAAAAGCATGAGTTTGCAACTACTTTACTTTTGGAGAAAATTCAAAACATTCATTATTCAATAGAGCCCAATAGCAAAAATCAGGTTTTGAATGAAGAATCACATTTCTTGGTAGAATCATGCAGGATTGAAATTTTTGATGGTTTTTTACTCCTCTCAACAGCCCAAACAAGTTTCTAAAAGGTTGAGTTTGCAACTACTTTACTTTTGGAGAAAATTCAAAACATTCATTATTCAATAGGGCCCAAACTATCAAAAACCAGCGGTTTGAATGAACACACATTTCTTGGTAGAATCGTGCAGGACTGAAATTTTTGATGTTTTTCTACTCCTCTCATGAGCCCAAACAAGTCTCTAAAAGGATGAGTTTGCAACTACTTTACTTTTGGAGAAAATTCAAAACATTCATTATTCAATAGAGCCCAATAGCAAAAATCAGGTTTTGAATGAAGAATCACATTTCTTGGTAGAATCATGCAGGATTGAAATTTTTGATGGTTTTTTACTCCTCTCAACAGCCCAAACAAGTTTCTAAAAGGATGAGTTTGCAACTACTTTACTTTTGGAGAAAATTCAAAACATTCATTATTCAATAGGGCCCAAACTATCAAAAACCAGCAGTTTGAATGAACACACATTTCTTGGTAGAATCGTGCAGGACTGAAATTTTTGATGTTTTTCTACTCCTCTCATGAGCCCAAACAAGTCTCTAAAAGGATGAGTTTGCAACTACTTTACTTTTGGAGAAAATTCAAAACATTCTTTATTCAATAGAGCTCAATAGCAAAAACCAGCGTTTTGAATGAAGAATCACATTTCATGGTAGAATCATGCAGGATTGAAATTTTTGATGGTTTTTTACTCCTCTCAACAGCCCAAACAAGTTTCTAAAAGGATGAGTTTGCAACTACTTTACTTTTGGAGAAAATTCAAAACATTCAACCAAGCTGGTTGTCTATTGCAGATTCAGTCTTCCCAGCCTGGTGCAGGGCTACAATTTTGTTTCTGGTGTCCTTTGACAGCTCTTTGGTCTTCACCATAGTGGAGTTTGGAGTCAGACTGTTTGAGGGTGTGCACAGGTGTCTTTTTATACTGATAACAAGTTTAAACAGGTGCCATTACTACAGGTAATGAGTGGAGGAAAGAGGAGACTCTTAAAGAAGAAGTTACAGGTCTGTGAGAGCCAGAAATCTTGATTGCTTGTTTCTGACCAAATACTTATTTTCCACCATAATATGCAAATAAAATGAAAAAAAAACAGACAATGTGATTTTCTGGATTTTTTTTTCTCAGTTTGTCTCCCATAGTTGAGGTCTACCTATGATGTAAATTACAGACGCCTCTCATCTTTTTAAGTGGTGGAACTTGCACTATTGCTGACTGACTAAATACTTTTTTTCCCCACTGTATGTATGTTGCATGCATGTAGTATATATGCAGTATATATGTAGTATGCATGTTGCATGCATGTGGTATGTAGTATGTATGTTGCATGCATGTAGTGCATGTATGTAGTATGTATGTTACATGTAGTATATATAGTATATACCGTATATACTCGAGTATAAGCCGACCCGAGTATAAGCCGACCCCCCTAATTTTGCCACAAAAAACTGGGAAAACTTATTGACTCGAGTATAAGCCTAGGTTGGGAAATGCTCCATAGATTATTCCCCCATAAGAAGCTCCATAGATTATTCCCCCATATACTGCCCCCATAAGAAGCTCCATAGATTGTTCCCCTATATACTGCCCCCATTAGAAGCTCCATATTGTTCCCCCATATACTGCCCCCATTAGAAGCTCCATATTGTTCCCCCATATGCTGCCCCCATTAGAAGCTCCATATTGTTCCCCCATATGCTGCCCCCATTAGAAGCTCCATATTGTTCCCCCATATACTGCCCCCATTAGAAGCTCCATATTGTTCCCCCATATGCTGCCCCCATTAGAAGCTCCATATTGTACCCCCATATACTGCCCCCATTAGAAGCTCCATACTGTTCCCCCATATACTGCCCCCATTAGAAGCTCCTTAAGATTATTCCCCCATATGCTGCCACTGCTGCAGCATGTAAAAATAAAAAAAATGACATACTCACCTCTCCGTCGCTGGGTGTCAGATTCTCACCTGTCCTGCGTCCATGGCTGCTCACCGCTATCTGCCACGTCATCAGTCAGTGACGTCCAGACTGCAGGGGGCGCGGTGCGCACTAATCACGTCACCGCGCCCTCTGCTGTCTCAAGTCACTGACCGATGACAGACAGCAGCAAGCAGCGATGGACACAGGACAGGTGAGTATCGCTATACTTACCCGTCCTGACGCTGTGTCTTGAGCCCCCAGCTTCTCCGCGCTCTCTCTTCCTGCCTTCAGCGGTCAAGTGGTGCCATTCATTAATATGCGCATATTCATGAGTTTTAATGAGCGGCACCACGTGACCGCTGAAGGCAGGAAGAGAGAGCACGGGGAGAAGCTGGGGGCTCAAGACACAGCGTCAGGACGGGTAAGTATGACCTGACACCCCCGTCCCCCTCCCCCTCTGACCCCCCGGTGTATATGACTCGAATATAAGCCGAGAGGGGGACTTTGAGCCCAAAAAAACGGGCTGAAAATCTCGGTTTATATTCGAGTATATACGGTATGTAGTATGCATGTTGCATGCATGTAGTATATATGTTGTATGTATGTAGCATGAATGTAGCATGTATGTAGTATGTATGTTACATGTAGTGTATATAGTATATATGTAGTATGCATGTTGCATGCATGTAACATAGTAACATAGTAACATAGTTATTAAGGTTGAAGGGAGACTTTAAGTCCATCTAGTTCAACCCATATCCTATCCTAACTTGCCCTAACATGTTGATCCAGAGGAAGGCAAAAAAAAACCCATGTGGCAACAAGTAAGCTTCACATTGGGGAAAAAAATTCCTTCCTGACTCCACATACGGCAATCAGACTTGCTCCCTGGATCAACGCAATATTAAGGAAACTAGTGTATATACCCTGTAATATTATACTTTTCAAGAAAGGCATCCAGTCCATTCTTAAATTTTAGTAGGGAATCACTCATTACATCATATGGCAGAGAGTTCCATAGTCTCACTGCTCTTACAGTAAAGAATCCGTGTCTGTGAGTATGCTTAAACCTTCTTTCCTCCAGACGTAGAGGATGCCCCCTTGTCCCCGTCACAGGTCTAAGAGTAAAAAGATCATTAGAAAGCTCTTGGTTTGTCCCCGCATATATTTATACATTGTAATAAGATCACCCCTAAGCCTTCGATTCTCCAAACTAAATAACCCCAAATGTAATAACCTGTCTTGGTATTGCAGACCCCCTAGTTCCCTAATAACCTTGGTCGCTCTTCTCTGCACCCGCTCCAGTTCAGCTATGTCTTTCTTATATACCGGAGACCAGAACTGTACACAGTATTCTAAGTGTGGTCGCACTAGTGACTTATATAGAGGTAAAATTATGTTCTCCTCATGAGCATCTATGCCTCTTTTAATGCATCCCATTATTTTATTTGCCTTTGCAGCAGCTGCCTGACACTGGACGCTAAATGTGAGTTTGTCGTCCACCCATACACCCAGGTCTTTTTCAGTGATTGTTTTGCCCAGAGTTTTACAATTAAGCACATAATTATACATCTTGCTCGTTCTACCCAAGTGCATGACCTTACATTTATCCCCATTAAAGCTCATTTGCCATTTATCAGCCCAAGCTTCTAGTTTACATAAATCCTCCTGTAATATAAAATTGTCCTCCTCTGTATTGATTACCCTGCAGAGTTTAGTGTCATCTGCAAATATTGAAATTCTACTCTCTATGCCCCCTACAAGGTCATTAATAAATATGTTAAAAAGAAGCGGGCCCAAAACTGACCCCTGTGGTACCCCACTGCTAACCCAGTCTGAGTGTGCTCCATTAATAACCACCCTTTGTTTCCTATCCCTGAGCCAGCTCTTAAACCACCTACACATATTTTCCCCTATCCCCATTGTTCTCATTTTATGTATCAACCTTTTGTGTGGCACCGTATCAAAAGCTTTTGAAAAGTCCATGTACACCACATCCACTGCATTCCCTTGGTCCAGTCAGGAACTTACCTCTTCATAAAAGCTTATCAGATTAGTCTGACAGGAACTGTCCCTTGTAAACCCATGTTGATATTGGGTCATGAGGTTATTCTTCTCCAGATACTCCAGTATAGTATCTTTTAGAAAACCCTCCATGATTTTACCCACAGTTGAGGTTAAACTTACTGGCCTATAATTTCCAAGTTCAGTTTTTGTCCCCTTTTTGAATATTGGCACCACATTTGCTATACGCCAGTCCTGTGGTACAGACCCTGTTATTATGGAATCTTTAAAGATTAAAAATAATGGTCTATGACTGTGCTTAATTCCTGCAGTACTCGGAGGTGTATCCCATCCGGGCCCGGGGATTTGTCAATTTTAGTGATTTTTAGACGCCGCCGTACTTCCTGCTGGGTTAAGCAGGTGACATTTAACAGAGAATTTTTATCCCTGATCATGTTATCCGTCATGGGATTTTCTTGTGTAAACACTGTTGAAAAAAAGTCATTTAGCATATTGGCTTTTTCCTCATCCTCATCCACCATTTCACCCAGACTATTTTTAAGGGGGCCAACACTATCATTTTTAAGTTTCTTACTATTTATGTAGTTAAAGAATATTTTGGGATTATTTTTACTTTCTCTGGCAATGAGTCTCTCTGTCTCAATCTTTGCTGTCTTGATTTGCTTTTTACAGAATTTATTTAATCTTCTGTATTTAGTTAATACTTCATCACTACCTATTTGCTTTAATTCGCTAAATGCTTTATTTTTGTCCCTTATTGCGCCCCTTACAGCTCTATTTAGCCATAGTGGTTTCTTCCTATTTCTCGCATGTTTATTCCCATACGGTATATATTGTGCACAGGTCCTATTCAGGATGCTAATAAACGTCTCCCATTTTCTTTGTGTATTTTTATGTCTCAGGATATCGTCCCAGTTAATTCCACCAAGATCATCTCTCATCCGTTGGAAATTTGCTATCCTGAAGTTTAGTGACCTTGTAACTAGAGTTGAGCGAAACGGGTCGAAAAAATTCAAAAGTCGCCGACTTTTGGCAAAGTCGGGTTTCATGAAACGAAACCCGACCCTAGGATGAGGTTGGCCACGAGGTCGGCGACTTACGCGCCAAAGTCGCTTTTCAAAAGTTTGTTTTGCGCTCTTTTTCAGCCAATCAGGATCCACGGACACTGTGGGCAACGTGATGACCTAGGCACGGGTCACCACCATCTTTCAGAAGGGCATGCAAGTGATTGGCTTGCTTTGGTGGGCGTCACAGGGGGTATAAAAGGGCGTGCACGCCGACCGCCATCTTACTTCTGCCGATCTTAGTATAGGGAGAGGTTGCTGCTGATTCTGTAGGGAGAGCGTTAGGCAGGGAAGAAGACAAAAAAAATGCTTCTGCTGCTAGCGATTTGGCCTGCACAACACACAAGTCACTGTGTGTGCAGTGCAAGGGGAGGCTATATTGTGGTGTATCAGTGGTATTGGTTGTTGGGCTGCCTTTTAAGGCTTCCTGACACGCTGGCATTGCTGTTTACCCACTGCTCTGCAAACTGCTTTTTTAAAAGCAATCCAATCTCCCTTATCCTCTAGTCACTTTTGTCACAGCTGTGCCATCGAGCGTGTCACATAGCGCTCAGATATCAGTGGGCCTCACACAATCCACAAGTGTCCAGTGTCCAAAAGTGTACGCAGAGATTCAAAATCTCCATTATCCTCTCGTCACTTTGGTCACAGGCAGCTGTGCCATCGAGCGTGTCACATAGCGCTCAGATATCAGTGGGCCTCACACAATCCACAAGTGTCCAGTGTCCAAAAGTGTACGCAGAGATTCAAAATCTCCATTATCCTCTCGTCACTTTGGTCACAGGCAGCTGTGCCATCGAGCGTGTCACATAGCGCTCAGATATCAGTGGGCCTCACACAATCTACAAGTGTCCAGTGTCCAAAAGTGTACGCAGAGATTCAAAATCTCCATTATCCTCTCGTCACTTTGGTCACAGGCAGCTGTGCCATCGAGCGTGTCACATAGCGCTCAGATATCAGTGGGCCTCACACAATCCACAAGTGTCCAGTGTCCAAAAGTGTACGCAGAGATTCAAAATCTCCATTATCCTCTCGTCACTTTGGTCACAGGCAGCTGTGCCATCGAGCGTGTCACATAGCGCTCAGATATCAGTGGGCCTCACACAATCTACAAGTGTCCAGTGTCCAAAAGTGTACGCAGAGATTCAAAATCTCCATTATCCTCTCGTCACTTTGGTCACAGGCAGCTGTGCCATCGAGCGTGTCACATAGCGCTCAGATATCAGTGGGCCTCACACAATCCACAAGTGTCCAGTGTCCAAAAGTGTACGCAGAGATTCAAAATCTCCATTATCCTCTCGTCACTTTGGTCACAGGCAGCTGTGCCATCGAGCGTGTCACATAGCGCTCAGATATCAGTGGGCCTCACACAATCCAAAAGTGTCCACTGTCCACAAGTGTGTGCAGAAATTCTAAATCTCCCCTGTCCTAGAGACACCTTGTACCTTGTTTTACATTACTATATAGTTTGTTGGATTTTGTCTACATTTCTACCAAAAATGAGGAAGGCTGGTGGAAGAGGCCGTGGAATTGGGTGGGGGTTGGCAGCTGGTAATGATGGTGTTGGTGGTGGATCTGATGGTAGTGGCAAGAGCAAAATAGGACCGAATGCAGGAGGTGCTGACCCTGCGTCATCGTCTGGCTACATAAGGCCTCGAACGCTTAGTTTTCTAGGAGTTGGCAAACCGCTTTTAAAGGCAGAGCATCAGGAAAAAGTTTTGTCTTACATTGCTGACTCAGCCTCCAGCTCTATCGCCTCCTCTTCTTCAGTTGTAAAAAGTAAAAGCACTGAGTCGTCATTGGAGGCTCATGTTCATGAACCACACCTTTCCTTGTGTCCTTCACCCCAACCAAGATTGAAGGATGACGCAGGCCATACTACTGATTACTCCATGGAGCTGTTTTCACATACCATGCCTGGATTATCAGGTCAAATGGTGAATTACCCAGGCCAAGATGAATCTGACATGGAGTGCACTGATGCACAGCCGCTGATGGATGATTCTGCTGGTACATTCACTCAGAGCACTACATTGTCCTCGCAGTGTACAGAGCCAGATTTTGACCCTGATGAGACTCAGGTGCCCCTTCCCGCACACTATACCACCATACACGGTGACACAGAGAAAGGTGCACATGACATAGAAGAGGAGGTGATGGATGACCCAGTTGTTGACCCAGATTGGCATCCATTGGGGGAAGAGCGTGCTGCTTCCAATAGCTCAGATGAGGACCATCCACAGCAGACATCGACATCGCAACAGCTGTTATCTGGCAGGCCCGGAGCACTCCAAAGACAGGTTCCAAACATCAAAAGAGTTGCTGGACAGCTTGTCCAGAGGGTCAAAAGATCACAGCGTGCTAGGCCGCAAAATGTCTGCCAAAGTAGGAAGAGTGCAGTGTGGCACTTTTTTGAACAAAATCCTCATGATCAGGCCAAGGTTATCTGTAAGAAGTGTGCAAAGACCTTTAGCCGAGGGAAAAATCTGAAAAATTTGAATACCAGTTGCATGCTTAGACATTTAACCAGCATGCACTTGCAAGCGTGGACACAACACCAAACCTCAAGTGCCACATGTGCAACTGATCACAACGAAGGTAGTCAGCAACGCTACATTGTTTCCCCCACTGTAAGCCCACCGGTTAGCACAGCAGCAAATGTTGAGGTGTCGTTGCAAGGCCACAGCAGTCAGGGAATCCCACTGTTATTATTACGTGCCCCGATGCTCACCTGGGGTCCCCCTCCTCCCGGTGCATCCCTCCTTCATCCTCGCGCCGTGCCCTGTCTGGCTTTTCAGGGTCACGGCGCGTCAGAGGCACGCACATGCGCACTCGCTCGTTTCTGACCGCGGGGCATCCTGGGAGCACGTGACCCGGTGGCTCCTCCCCAACATGGCGGCGCCCACCGGGTATTTCTGTCTGGCGTCTTGAATGGTAAGACGCCTGTTTGTCTTTCTCTGTGGTGCTTAGCGTTCCAGCGCAGCGTCGCCCCGACTCTCAGGTCCCCCCTCTCTCCTAGTCTGCGCTCTGCTCTCCGCTCCATAGCCCCATCTGGACCCCCGCCCAGCTCCCTCTGCTGCCTCTGTGCCTGACCCTCGCCGGGTCCTTCCCTGCTGCTGTCATCGGTAGCCCCTTAGCTAGGGTTCCGTCTGTACCCCTAGGTCAGTTCCCCCTAACCTTCCTTCCTTCTTTCTTCCAGCGTTCCTGCCCTGGCTCCATCCTGATCGGTCCTGGTTCCCTACGTTCTGTTTCCTCCTGCTCCGGGTCTACTCTAGTCAGTATCCTTTGGCCTTTCCCTCTGTACACTCCCTGGGTCGTCCCTTTGGTTCCGGATTTCGTGGTCTCACCCCCCTTGGGCCTGCCCCTAACACTCCCTGTATAGGGGGTGGTCATCACCTGGGCCGCTCGCCCTCGGCGGCTCTGGAGCCACGACCCAGAGGGTCCACTCTCTGGTTCCTACTTAGAACCGTAACAGAACAAACAGGCCATGGACCCCGCTGGAGCCGCTGCGGCTCAAAAGGAGTTGCTGTTTTTGCGGGAGAATCAAACTCGTATCATGGCTTTCATGAAATCCATGGATTCTCGTCTTTCCGGGCTCCAGTCCTCTGACCCTGGGAATGCCTCCCAACTGGCTGGACTGCAGCAGGAACTGGCCCAGCAAAGAGATACCCAGACCCATATACTCAGTTATATGGCCTCCATAGATGACCGCCTACTCTCCTTACAGTCGGCTGCTGCAGCCCCGTTCCAGCCCAGGCGCCTCACCCGCCACCCCGTTTAGCTAAGCCGCCCCGCTATAACGGGGATCCCAAGCTGTGCCGAGGTTTCCTGAATCAATGCCGCCTCCATTTCGAGCTCCTGCCCCTGCAATATCCCACTGAGCGGGCTAAGGTGGCTTTTGTTGTCTCCCATCTTGAGGGAGACGCTTTAGCGTGGGTTAACCCCCTCTGGGAACGTGATGATCCGGTAGTCTCCCAGCTAAGTACTTTCTTCGAGACGTTTCGTCGAGTGTTCGACGAGCCGGGTCGCCTGGCCTCTACTACGGAATCTTTATTTAACCTCCACCAAGGGTCCCAAACCGTGGGTCAGTATGCCATCCGATTCCGAACCTTGTCTTCTGATTTGGGATGGAATAACGAGGCCTTGGTAGGGGCCTTTTGGCGAGGCCTCGCGGGTCGAATTAAGGATGAGTTAGCTGGGCGGGATACTCCCACTGCTTTAGAAGATCTCATTTCGCTAGCCACACGTATCGACCTTAGGTTCCAGGAACGTGCTCGCGAGAGGAGACTTCCCCGTGCTTCCCCAACCATCCGCGGTCTACCCTGTCTCCGGCCCGGAATATCCGCTTCTGCTTCCATGCCTGAACCCATGCAAGTAGACCGGCTTAAGGTATCTGGACAACGCCGGGAGGAAAGACGCACTCACGGTCTCTGCTTCTACTGTGGTAGTGACTCCCATCTGGTCCGTACCTGCCCGGAACGTACGGAAAACTCCTCCGCCTAGGTCAGGTAAGAGAGGCCTCCCTAGGTGTGTATGATACCTCTCTACCCCTCACTCTGTCTGTCTTGTTGCACGTTGGTGGAAAACATTTTTCTCTGGCAGCCTATGTGGATTCCGGCGCAGCGGGAAATTTTATTAGGCTCAAAGAGGTTCTTAAATTTTCGGTCCCGGTCAAGACCTTAGAAACTCCACGGATCCTTGCTTCCGTGGACGGTAAACCTCTCCAAGAGACCATTACCTTGGTCACCCATGAGGTAGAACTCCAGGTAGGGGCCCTACACAAGGAGAGGATTGCTTTTTATGTCCTAGCGAGCATCTCTCACCCTATCCTTTTAGGCCTTCCCTGGCTACGAGCCCACGGCCCTACCTTAGACTGGCATAAGGGTAATATCCTGCGCTGGGGGGAGTCCTGTAGGTCTGGGTGTCTGCTGCCGGTGCGTCCCGTGGGTGGTTCTCCTTCCCCCTCCTTAACCTCCGGGTTGCCCGTTGCTTACAGCTCTTTTTCGGATGTTTTTGACAAGAGGGAGTCCGAGAACCTTCCGCCTCACCGACCCTATGATTGCCCCATCGAGCTCGTCCCTGGAGCCACCCCTCCGCGGGGTAGGATTTATCCGCTCTCGCCGGCAGAGACGCAAGCCATGTCGGAATACGTTCAAGAGAACTTAGCCAAGGGTTTCATACGGAAGTCTTCCTCCCCTGCGGGCGCAGGCTTCTTTTTTGTCAAGAAGAAGGACGGGTCGCTCCGCCCGTGCATTGATTACAGAGGTCTGAACAGCATCACGATTAAGAACAAGTACCCGTTACCCCTCATCCCCGAACTCTTTGATCGCCTGAGAGGGGCGCACATATTTACCAAACTTGATCTTCGAGGAGCCTATAACTTGGTCCGAATTTGCGCTGGGGATGAGTGGAAGACCGCATTCAACACCCGTGACGGTCACTATGAATACCTGGTGATGCCGTTTGGCCTCTGTAACGCACCAGCGGTATTCCAGGAGCTCGTTAACGATATTTTTCGGGATCTCCTTTACTCCTGTGTCGTGGTTTATCTTGACGACATTCTTGTCTTCTCTCCAGATCTCTCCACCCATCGACGAGATGTACGGCAAGTGTTGCAGCGTCTAAGAGAGAACCACCTATTTGCCAAGTTGGAGAAATGCGCCTTCGAACAACCGTCTCTGCCGTTCCTTGGGTATATCGTTTCGAAGTCTGGGTTGAGGATGGATCCCGAGAAAGTGTCCACGATCCTGGCCTGGCCCCAGTCCCCTTGGTCTCAAAGCCATTCAACGCTTTCTCGGCTTTGCTAACTATTATAGGCAATTCGTTCCTCATTTTTCCACCATAACCAAGCCCATCTCTGCTCTCGTGCGCAAAGGAGCCAATCCCCGCCTCTGGCCTCCCGAGGCAGAAGACGCCTTTCAAACTCTGAAGAGAGAATTCGCTACAGCGCCCGTTCTCCACCGTCCTGATGCCGAGAGACCCTTCATTCTCGAGGTCGACGCATCCTCCGTGGGAGCGGGGGCGGTTCTCCTGCAAAGAACCTCCTCTGGCCGGACTGTCACCTGTGGGTTCTTTTCTAAAGCCTTTTCTCCCCCCGAACGCAATTACTCCATTGGGGACAAGGAACTACTGGCAATCAAACTGGCTTTAGAGGAATGGCGTTACCTTCTCGAAGGAGCTGTCCATCCCTTTACGATATTTACCGACCACAAGAATTTGGCCTATGTTCAGTCTGCCCAAAGGCTCAATCCCCGGCAAGCCCGATGGTCCCTATTTTTTGGACGCTTTGATTTCGAGCTCCGCTTTCGTCCGGGTAATAAGAACATCATAGCTGATGCCCTATCAAGATCATTTCTCCCGACCGATAAAGAGGAGAGCCCCGCTCACATCATCGATCCAGCAAAAATCGTCACCCTAGCCCCTCTAAGTTTGGTCAACCCACCACCAGGCAAGACCTTGGTATTGGACCATGACAGAGTAAGGGTTCTGCACTGGGGACATTCTTCTAAGTTCGCCGGGCATGTCGGAGCCAAGAGGACTCTATCCCTCATCTCCCGCCATTATTGGTGGCCTTCACTCCGCCAGGACGTCCTGGAATTTACCGCTTCTTGCTCATCCTGCGCCTGGAATAAGATTCCACGACAGCTACCCTCTGGTCTCTTACATCCTTTGCCGGTTCCATCAGTTCCCTGGAGCCACATCGCCATGGATTTCGTCACGGATCTACCTCCATCTTCCGGCTGCTCTGTCATTTTGGTGGTGGTAGACCGTTTTTCCAAAATGGCTCATTTCATCCCGCTACCTGGTCTGCCTTCTGCGCCCGAGTTGGCGAAGATCTTCATGCATCATGATTTCCGACTTCATGGTTTTCCCCAGCACATCGTGTCTGACCGTGGTGTTCAATTCACCTCTCGTTTCTGGAGAGCTCTCTCTAGCTCAATGGGGGTAGTCCTGGATTTCTCCTCCGCCTATCATCCACAATCCAATGGCCAAGTGGAGCGGATCAATCAGGTGTTAACCACTTATCTTCGACATTTTTCTAATGCACACCAAAGTAACTGGGTCTCACTGCTTCCCTGGGCGGAATTTGCTCACAACAATCACCCCAACGAGTCCTCTTCCAAATCTCCCTTTTTCGTAGGTTTTGGGCAGCATCCGGGCATTCCCCTTCCCGTGTCCCCCACCTCGGGCGTGCTGGCGGCGGACTCCTTGTCCTCAGAATTCTCTAAAATTTGGGAGGAAACTAAAAGGTCCCTTGAGAGAGCTAGCGATCGGATGAAAAGATACGCCGACAAGAGGCGCCTGGACACCCCTCCTTATCATCCAGGCGATAAGGTCTGGCTGTCCTCGCGCTTCCTCCGACTTAAAATCCCCTCTTATAAGTTAGGTCCACGTTACATTGGCCCCTTTGAGGTTTTGGCTCGCATCAATGATGTAACCTATAAACTAAAATTGCCTGCCTCTCTGCGGATCCCCAACACTTTCCATGTCTCGCTTCTCAAACCCACAGTGTTTAATCGCTTTCAGCCAGCCTCGTCCCACGCTCCGCAACCTAGCTCCGCTGGGGACGTCTTTGATGTCAGGGACATCCTGGCAAAGAGGACCGTCCGAGGTAGAACCTTCTTTCTGGTAGATTGGGAAGGATTCGGTCCTGAGGAAAGGTCATGGGAGCCCCGGGAGAACATCAATGCTCCTCATATCATGAGAAGGTTTCTATCCCGCCTGAAGAAGGAGGGGAGTAAGAGAGGGGGTACTATTACGTGCCCTGATGCTCACCTGGGGTCCCCCTCCTCCCGGTGCATCCCTCCTTCATCCTCGCGCCGTGCCCTGTCTGGCTTTGCAGGGTCACGGCGCGTCAGAGGCACGCACATGCGCACTCGCTCGTTTCTGACCGCGGGGCATCCTGGGAGCACGTGACCCGGTGGCTCCTCCCCAACATGGCGGCGCCCACCGGGTATTTCTGTCTCGCGTCTTGAATGGTAAGACGCCTGTTTGTCTTTCTCTGTGGCGCTTAGCGTTCCTGCGCAGCGTCGCCCCGACTCTCAGGTCCCCCCTCTCTCCTAGTCTGCGCTCTGCTCTCCGCTCCATAGCCCCATCTGGACCCCCTCTCAGCTCCCTCTGCTGTCTCTGTGCCTGACCCTCGCCGGGTCCTTCCCTGCTGCTGTCATCGGTAGCCCCTTAGCTAGGGTTCCGTCTGTACCCCTAGGTCAGTTGCCCCTAACCTTCCTTCCTTCTTTCTTCCAGCGTTCCTGCCCTGGCTCCATCCTGATCGGTCCTGGTTCCCTACGTTCTGTTTCCTCCTGCTCCGGGTCTACTCTAGTCAGTATCCTTTGGCCTTTCCCTCTGTACACTCCCTGGGTCGTCCCTTTGGTTCCGGCTGTCGTGGTCTCACCCCCCTTGGGCCTGCCCCTAACACTCCCTGTATAGGGGGTGGTCATCACCTGGGCCGCTCGCCCTCGGGGGCTCTGGAGCCACGACCCAGAGGGTCCACTCTCTGGTTCCTACTTAGAACCGTAACAGTTATATCAACGAAAGACTGATTCTAGGGCATCAGAAAGAACACCAACTCCATCACCATCATCAACCCTCCCTCAGTCCGCCCTGTCCACCGCTACTTCCACCATATGCAGCTCTCAAGTCCAGCTCACCCTCCCAGACACTATGAGTAGGTCAAGAAAGTACTCAGTCTCTCATCCGCGTACACTGGGTTTGAACGCCCACATTGCCAAACTAATCTCGTTTGAGATGATGCCCTTTCGGTTGGTGGAAAGCACAGCTTTCCGCGAACTCATGGCCTATGCAGTACCACGCTATGACCTACCCAGTCGCCACTTCTTCTCTCGCAAAGCCATCCCAGCCCTCCACCATCATGTGAAAGACCGCATTGTCCATGCACTCAAGCAGTCAGTGAGCGGAAAGGTGCACCTCACAACTGATGCATGGTCCAGTCGGCATGGCCAGGGCCGTTACGTGTCCATCACTGCGCACTGGGTTAATGTGGTGGATGCAGGGTCCACAGGGGACAGCGGTGGTGGGACAGTGCTGCCTAGCCCACGGTATAGGAAACAGTTGGCTGTAGGCGTTCGACCCTCCTCCTCCTCCTCCTCCTCCTCCTCCTCCTCCAGAAGCGAAAGCTCGTCCACAGAGCGCAGTTGTACGAGCACTCCATCTGCAGCTGCCACTGTTGCAAACGATGTGTCCCCCTATCGAGCAGCTAGTGGAAAGCGTCAGCAGGCTGTGTTGCAGATGATGTGTTTGGGCGACAGACACACCGCCGAGGTGCTGGCCGAGTACTTGAAGCGACAAACTGAGTCATGGCTGGGCAGTGTACATCTTGAGGCAGGCAAGGTAGTTAGTGATAACGGCCGTAATTTTGTGGCAGCCATAGCCCTTTCAAAACTCAGCCACATACCTTGCTTGGCTCACACCTTGAACCTGGTGGTGCAGTGCTTCCTCAAAAATTATCCGGAGTTAACAGCCCTGCTCCAGAAGGGGCGAAGACTGTGCGCGCACATCCGCCGGTCGCCTGTACACTCGGTTCGTATGCAGAAGCTGCAGCGATTGCTCCACCTTCCCAACCACCACCTCATTATCGACATTGCAACAAGGTGGAACTCCACCCTGCACATGGTGGAGCGGCTGTGCGAGCAGAGGCAGGCCATAATGCATTTGTGGGAGGATACACGGCCAGGCACTTTGAGAGCAGACATGGAGTTGACAGGCGTGCAGTGGTTGAAACTGAAAGACCTTTGTAAAGTCCTTCAGTGTTTTGAGGAATGCACACGGCTGGTAAGCGCAGACGACGCCATCCTAAGCATGAGCATCCCACTTATGCGTCTGCTCATGCAAACTTTGACGCACCTTAAGGAGCAGGCGTCTGCAGCCAATGTTGATGAGGAGGGAATCCTTGATGACATTCAGCCATTGTCTGCTCAGGGACCTCTCCTGGACGAGGTGGAGGAAGAAGAGGAGGAGGAGGAGGAGGATGATGGGGATGATTACTTAGGGGAGGAGGATGCATCTCGTGGGGCAAGTGAAAATGTTGGCGTGGCAAGGTCTGGTACAGGGTTTGTGCGTGACTGGAGGGATGTGGATTTGCCAGAAAGTGCTCCTCCACCCAGCATTCGCAGTGCATCATTGACACCGGGAACATTGGCCCACATGTCAGATTATGCCTTGCGGATCCTAAAAAGGGACCCCTGCATTGCCAAAATGATGAACGATGACGACTACTGGTTGGCCAGCATCCTGGATCCACGCTATAAAGGCAAATTACAAAACATCATGCCACAGGAGAACCTTGACCTAATATTGGCTAATAAACAAGCAACTCTGGTAAATCGGTTGCTTGAGGCATTCCCAGCACACAGCAGCGGTGATGGTTCTCACACGAGCCGTACGGGCCGGGGGCAGCTTGGCAGAGGTGTTCGTGGTGTCCCCCTCTTGTGGCCTTCCAACTTTGAAATTTACTGTTCAATTTTGAATTAATTCATATATGAATTAAATGGAAAAGCAACGATTTATCTGGCGAGTTATTTGAATGTTCGGCCTACATCCACCTGTCTGACAGACGGTATTCTAGTGGCTTGTAGCAGCAGCAGCAGCAGCAGCAGCAGCTAGGTGCGATGCTTGCCTGCAGTAAATAGGATGTGTTCCATCCATGGAACACTGTGATAGGAATCATGCCATTCATAGAACACAATGCTTGGATGTGTTCTATTCCTGGAACAATGGGACCACGTGTCACAATGGGACCACGTGTCACAATGGGCAGCCCACAGTCTGTAGCAGCTGCGCAGTAGTAGTCAGCTTCAGTCTGCTGAGGGAGCCTCAGCAGACAGGTGGGCGATGCTCGCCAGGGAGATGGAAAAAGAGCTTGCTCACTTCACTCCACGCATCATTTCAGTATCTGCAGTACCTCTGAGAATGGTGCATACTCTCTTAAGCGGTTTCCAAAGACAGATTGAATTGAAATCGGGATACACAAGTAGTGTTTTCAAAGCATGATTTGAATGCTTTTTTCAAATGTCGTTGCTCTGTAATTAGTTTTTCTTGGTCCAAGTTGCACATTTCCAATTCCTTAGCCTTGATTTAACTTGACCAACTCTACTACTACTACTACTACTACTACTACTACTACTACTACTACTACTACTACTACTCTTATTCACCTCTATATGGGAGGCATTGCACTGTATTCAATCTGTCAGTAAAATAATGATCTATCTTGGCCTTTGCTGCTTGGTAGGTACAGGTGTGACAAGCTGCAGTAATGTGTTTGGCTTTGGATAGCTACATTTCTGCACACCCACCTGCTACAAGGCCTGCAGCCCCTTCCCCTCAGTACTTCCCCAGTCTTAATTCAAGCATTCAATTCCTACCACATCCATCATGCAATGATATGTCGTTTCATTTTTGAAACATTGTCCCCCTCTTATGGCCTTCCAACTTTGAAATTTACTGTTCAATTTTGAATTAATTCATATATGAATTAAATGGAAAAGCAACGATTTATCTGGCGAGTTATTTGAATGTTCGGCCTACGTCCACCTGTCTGACAGACGGTATTCTAGTGGCTTGTAGCAGCAGCAGCAGCTAGGTGCGCTGCTTGCCTGCAGTAAATAAGATGTGTTCCATCCATGGAACACTGTGATAGGAATCATGCCATTCATAGAACACAATGCTTGGATGTGTTCTATTCCTGTAACAATGGGACCACGTGTCACAATGGGCAGCCCACAGTCTGTAGCAGCTGCGCAGTACTAGTCAGCTTCAGTCTGCTGAGGGAGCCTCAGCAGACAGGTGGGCGATGCTCGCCAGGGAGATGGAAAAAGAGCTTGCTCAATTCACACCACGCATCATTTCAGTATCTGCAGTTCCTCTGAGAATGGTGCACTCACTCTCTTATGCGGTTTCCAAAAACAGATTGAATTGAAATCGGGATACACAAGTAGTGTTTTCAAAGCATGATTTGAATGCTTTTTTCAAATGTCGTTGCTCTGTAATTAGTTTTTCTTGGTCCAAGTTGCACATTTCCAATTCCTTTGCCTTGATTTAACTTGACCAACCCTTCTACTACTACTACTACTACTACTACTACTACTACTACTAATCTTATTCACCTCTATATGGGAGGCGTTGCACTGTATTCAATCTGTCAGTAAAATAACGATCTATCTTGGCCTTTGCTGCTTGGTAGGTATAGGTGTGACAAGCTGCAGTAATGTGTTTGGCTTTGGATAGCTACATTTCTGCACACCCACCTGCTACAAGGCCTGCAGCCCCTTCCCCTCAGTACTTCCCCAGTCTTAATTCAAGCATTCAATTCCTACCACATCCCTCATGCAATGATATGTCGTTTCATTTTTGAAACATTGTCCCCCTCTTGTGGCATTCCAACTTTGAAATTTACTGTTCAATTTTGAATTAATTCATATATGAATTAAATGGAAAAGCAACGATTTATCTGGCGAGTTATTTGAATGTTCGGCCTACGTCCACCTGTCTGACAGACGGTATTCTAGGGGCTTGTAGTTGCAGCAGCAGCAGCAGCAGCAGCTAGGTGCGCTGCTTGCCTGCAGTAAATAGGATGTGTTCCATCTATGGAACACTGTGATAGGAATCATGCCATTCATAGAACACAATGCTTGGAAGTGTTCTATTCCTGGAACAATGGGACCACGTGTCACAATGGGACCACGTGTCACAATGGGCAGCCCACATTCTGTAGCAGCTGCGCAGTAGTAGTCAGCTTCAGTCTGCTGAGGGAGCCTCAGCAGACAGGTGGGCGATGCTCGCCAGGGAGATGGAAAAAGAGCTTGCTCACTTCACTCCACGCATCATTTCAGTATCTGCAGTTCCTCTGAGAATGGTGCACTCACTCTTTTAACCCTCCGTCAGGCGCAATATAGATTCTCCTCAGTTCATGCGCAATGTGCCTGACAAGCACAGGTCAGAAAACCACCTATAGTAGCTACATATTTCAATTTCAGGACTATAGAAGTAGTCAGTGACCTTCATAGGAATGTATTAAAAGAGATTACACCAAATCAGATGCAAAAAAATACATTTATTAACCATAAACTTATTAAAACTAAAAGTACCACTTTTCGGTTGTACCGCCAAATAGGCTCCAGTTATCTTTACTTAAATATAAAATTATGGAAAAAAACTTAAAGGATATTGCACTTAGATGTTACTTAATTATTTTCTACTCATCTTCAGTGGTTTCAATTGCAGCAGAAGCAGCACAGGTACACTTAGAAAAGCAAGGCTGGCAGACGAAAGTTGCATGGGAAAGGCAGATTGATTCTTTACATATTTTGCAGTCATATTTAGAAAACCTTCTGAAACCAGATACAAATGAGCAGGTAGTACAACTGCGTCTTTTAGAAGGTGGTAGAGTCGGTGTTTGTTCTGGAACGTCCTTGGGACGTCCTTTGTATTTTTATCTTTGCCCAAATAATAAGCTAGATCTGTGTCTGTTTCCTCTGTATCAGTGTCATCACCATCCTGCTCTGTTCCAGAATCAGTGTTACATTCTGCTACCTCATCTTCAGATGAAATGTCACTAGATTCCTCTAAATCCTCAGTTACTGCTGGTTCTTCCTCATCATCTTCTAACAAAAAAATCTTCATTTCTTCTAAATGAAGGGGTTTAGATGAATCATACTGTTTTCTGGCCATTGCAGCAGAAAATCTGAAGCAAAAGAGAAAGAGTATGTGTTAGGGCGCAATGTGCCTTAGAAGCCACCCTCCTTTTGTATAAGAAAACAGTACTTATGTACACTAACTTAACATTAATCCTTCATAAAACAAGCTAAATACACAATCGTGATGAATAAAAAAAGAAAATACTAACCTTTCAATTTGTGTTGAAATCAGGCGCAATGTGCCTGAGAAGCCAAAGTGTTGATATCTGCTCACTAGAAGGTCTGCTGAGTCACTGTGATATCAGGTTTCACAGAGCCTGTAGAGTCAGGAGATAACTAGGAGGGGTGGGGTTTTCTGATAAGTGGGCAAGGAGAGAGAAGTGAAACTAATTACTGTGTGCCTGTCAGATCTATTGCGCCTGACGGAGGGTTAAGCGGTTTTCAAAGACAGATTGAATTGAAATCGGGATACACAAGTAGTGTTTTCAAAGCATGATTTGAATGCTTTTTTCAAATGTCGTTGCTCTGTAATTAGTTTTTCTTGGTCCAAGTTGCACATTTCCAATTCCTTAGCCTTGATTTAACTTGACCAACTCTTCTACTACTACTACTACTACTACTCTTATTCACCTCTATATGGGAGGCATTGCACTGTATTCAATCTGTCAGTAAAATAACAATCTATCTTGGCCTTTGCTGCTTGGTAGGTACAGGTGTGACAAGCTGCAGTAATGTGTTTGCCTTTGGATAGCTACATTTCTGCACACCCACCTGCTACAAGGCCTGCAGCCCCTTCCCCTCAGTACTTCCCCAGTCTTAATTCAAGCATTCAATTCCTACCACATCCCTCATGCCATGATATGTCGTTTCATTTTTGAAACATTGTCCCCCTCTTGTGGCCTTCCAACATTGAAATTTACTGTTCAATTTTCAATTAATTCATATATGAATTAAATGGAAAAGCAAAGATTTATCTGGTGAGTTATTTGAATGTTTGGCCTACGTCCACCTGTCTGACAGACGGTATTCTAGTGGCTTGTAGCAGTAGCAGCAGCAGCAGCAGCTAGGTGCGCTGCTTGCCTGCAGTAAATAGGATGTGTTCCATCCATGGAACACTGTGATAGGAATCATGCCATTCATAGAACACAATGCTTGGAGGTGTTCTATTCCTGGAACAATGGGACCACGTGTCACAATGGGACCACGTGTCACAATGGGCAGCCCACAGTCTGTAGCAGCTGCGCAGTAGTAGTCAGCTTCAGTCTGCTGAGGGAGCCTGAGCAGACAGGTGGGCGATTCTCGCCAGGGAGAAGGAAAAAGAGCTTGCTCACTTCACTCCACGCATCATTTCAGTATCTGCAGTTCCTCTGAGAATGGTGCACTCAATCTCTTAAGCGGTTTCCAAAGACAGATTGAATTGAAGTCGGGATACACAAGTAGTGTTTTCAAAGCATGATTTGAATGCTTTTTTCAAATGTCGTTGCTCTGTAATAAGTTTTTCTTGGTCCAAGTTGCACATTTCCAATTCCTTAGCCTTGATTTAACTTGACCAACTCTTCTACTACTACTACTACTACTACTAGTCTTATTTACCTCTATATGGGAGGCATTGCACTGTATTCAATCTGTCAGTAAAATAACGATCTATCTTGGCCTTTGCTGCTTGGTAGGTACAGGTGTGACAAGCTGCAGTAATGTGTTTGTCTTTGGATAGCTACATTTCTGCACACCCACCTTCTACAAGGCCTGCAGCCCCTTCCCCTCAGTACTTCCCCAGTCTTAATTCAAGCATTCAATTCCTACCACATCCCTCATGCAATGATATGTCTTTTCATTTTTGAAACATTGTCCCCCTCTTGTGGTCTTCCAACTTTGAAATTTACTGTTCAATTTTGAATTAATTCATATATGAATTAAATGGAAAAGCAACGATTTATCTGGCGAGTTATTTGAATGTTCGGCCTACGTCCACCTGTCTGACAGACGGTATTCTAGTGGCTTGTAGCAGTAGCAGCAGCAGCAGCAGCTAGGTGCGCTGCTTGCCTGCAGTAAATAGGATGTGTTCCATCCATGGAACACTGTGATAGGAATCATGCCATTCAAAGAACACAATGCTTGGATGTGTTCTATTCCTGGAAGACTGGGACCACGTGTCACAATGGGACCACGTGTCACAATGGGCAGCCCACAGTATGTAGCAGCTGCGCAGTAGTAGTCAGCTTCAGTCTGCTGAGGGAGCCTCAGCAGACAGGTGGGCGATTCTCGCCAGGGAGATGGAAAAAGAGCTTTCTCACTTCACTCCACGCATCATTTCAGTATCTGCAGTTCCTCTGAGAATGGTGCACTCAATCTCTTAAAGGGAAGGTGCCGCAATTTTATATAATTTGCAAAAAAATAGTAAGTTACAAAACATGTTGTTTCAGCAAATGTTGTACTAACCAGGATTTATGGTTTGTTTGTAATAATGTTTTCATGTAGCCACTGGGCGCTGACATCTTGATTTGCAGATCTGTGGAGGACTCATACAGTCTGCAAATATGGCCGTCCCTGCACATAGGAAACTGCGGTCGGCTTCCGACCGCACATTGCAGCCTCAGTAGCAGAGAACTGGGCACGCCCCTGTGGGCTGCACCATTCACTGCTGTAGGTGTGGCTGGGCGCCATTTTACTGTAGCCCAGTGCTATCTGCTGAGCTCCACTTACCCTCTATCACAGGACCACTTGTGGCATAACGGGTCCTGTGTTGTGAGGAGAGGCTGAAGAAAAGGAGAAGGTGGTCAGCAGAGGAGAGAAGCGCTCACTGGAGCCGGAGGATGGAGAGTGGTGAGTGCGGGTGACTTTCATCTATGCTCCTCTGTACTGCTTACTCCAGGCTCAGCCCTGTGCTTCCTGCTCCAGCGTCCTCCTGCTCTGTCTCCGCCTCCTCACTCACAGCCCCAGTGATCTCCGGTAATCTGACACCTTTGCTTTTATGGCTGTCTGAGGAGGACAGTGACTTATACAGCCCATAGTCTTGTGTATAATTGGGGGGGGCTGGAAGTTTCACCAGTGTGGGCATATCTGTAATACTGTCTGCTGAGCCATGTATCTAATCCTCTCCTGTGTGATACTGCCTGCTGAGCCGTGCAGAAAATTTAAAACATTCATTATTCAATAGGGCCCAAAATATCAAAAACCAGCGGTTTGAATGAACACACATTTCTTGGTAGAATCATGCAGTACTGAAATTTTTGATGTTTTTCTACTCCTCTCATGAGCCCAAACAAGTCTCTAAAAGGATGAGTTTGCAACTACTTTACTTTTGGAGAAAATTCAAAACATTCATTATTCAATAGAGCCCAATAGCAAAAATCAGGTTTTGAATGAAGAATCACATTTCTTGGTAGAATCATGCAGGATTTAAATTTTTGATTCTATTTTACTCCTCTCAACAGCCCAAACAAGTTTCTAAAAGGATGAGTTTGCAACTACTTTACTTTTGGAGAAAATTCAAAACATTCATTATTCAATAGGGCCCAAAATATCAAAAACCAGCGGTTTGAATGAACACACATTTCTTGGTAGAATCGTGCAGGACTGAAATTTTTGATGTTTTTCTACTCCTCTCATGAGCCCAAACAAGTCTCTAAAAGCATGAGTTTGCAACTACTTTACTTTTGGAGAAAATTCAAAACATTCATTATTCAATAGAACCCAATATCAAAAATCAGCGTTTTGAATGAAGAATCACATTTCTTGGTAGAATCATGCAGGATTGAAATTTTTGATGGCTTTTTACTCCTCTCAACAGCCCAAACAAGTTTCTAAAAGGATGAGTTTGCAACTACTTTACTTTTCGAGAAAATTCAAAACATTCATTATTCAATAGAGCCCAAAATATCAAAAACCAGCGGTTTGAATGAACACTCACATTTCTTGGTAGAATCGTGCAGGACTGAAATTTTACATGTTTTTCTACTCCTCTCATGAGCCCAAACCAAGACTCTAAAAGGATGAGTTTGCAACTACTTTACTTTTGGAGAAAATTCAAAACATTCATTATTCAATAGAGCCCAATAGCAAAAACCAGCGTTTTGAATGAAGAATCACATTTCTTGGTAGAATCATGCAGGATTGAAATTTTTGATGGTTTTTTACTCCTCTCAACAGCCCAAACAAGTTTCTAAAAGGATGAGTTTGCAACTACTTTACTTTTGGAGAAAATTCAAAACATTCATTATTCAATAGGGCCCAAAATATCAAAAACCAGCGGTTTGAATGAAGAATCACATTTCTTGGTAGAATCATGCAGGACTGAAATTTTTGATGTTTTTCTACTCCTCTCATGAGCCCAAACAAGTCTCTAAAAGCATGAGCTTGCAACTACTTTACTTTTGGAGAAAATTCAAAACATTCATTATTCAATAGGGCCCAAACTATCAAAAACCAGCGGTTTGAATGAACACTCACATTTCTTGGTAGAATCGTGCAGGACTGAAATTTTTGATGTTTTTCTACTCCTCTCATGAGCCCAAACAAGTCTCTAAAAGGATGAGTTTGCAACTACTTTACTTTTGGAGAAAATTCAAAACATTCATTATTCAATAGAGCCCAATAGCAAAAACCAGCGTTTTGAATGAAGAATCACATTTCTTGGTAGAATCATGCAGGATTTAAATTTTTGATGGTTTTTTACTCCTCTCAACAGCCCAAACAAGTTTCAAAAAGGATGAGTTTGCAACTACTTTACTTTTGGAGAAAATTCAAAACATTCATTATTCAATAGGGCCCAAAATATCAAAAACCAGCGGTTTGAATGAACACACATTTCTTGGTAGAATCATGCAGGACTGAAATTTTTGATGTTTTTCTACTCCTCTCATGAGCCCAAACAAGTCTCTAAAAGGATGAGTTTGCAACTACTTTACTTTTGGAGAAAATTCAAAACATTCATTATTCAATAGAGCCCAATAGCAAAAATCAGGTTTTGAATGAAGAATCACATTTCTTGGTAGAATCATGCAGGATTGAAATTTTTGATGGTTTTTTACTCCTCTCAACAGCCCAAACAAGTTTCTAAAAGGATGAGTTTGCAACTACTTTACTTTTCGAGAAAATTCAAAACATTCATTATTCAATAGGGCCCAAAATATCAAAAACCAGCGGTTTGAATGAACACTCACATTTCTTGGTAGAATCGTGCAGGACTGAAATTTTTCATGTTTTTCTACTCCTCTCATGAGCCCAAACCAAGACTCTAAAAGGATGAGTTTGCAACTACTTTACTTTTGGAGAAAATTCAAAACATTCATTATTCAATAGGGCCCAAATATGAATTAATTCAAAATTGAACTGTAAATTTCAAAGTTGGAAGGCCACAAGAGGGGGACAATGTTTCAACAATGAAATGACATATCATTGCATGAGGGATGTTGTAGGAATTGAATGCTTGAATTAAGACTGGGGAAGTACTGAGGGGAAGGGGCTGCTGGCCTTGTAGCAGGTGTGTGTGCAGAAATGTAGCTATCCAAAGCCAAACACATTACTGCAGCTTGTCACACCTGTACCTACCAAGCAGCAAAGGCCAAGATAAATCGTTATTTTACTGACAGATTGAATACAGTGCAATGCCTCCCATATAGAGGTGAATAAGAGTAGTAGTAGTAGTAGTAGTAGAAGAGTTGGTCAAGTTAAATCAAGGCTAAGGAATTGGAAATGTGCAACTTGGACCAAGAAAAACTAATTACAGAGCAACGACATTTGAAAAAAGCATTCAAATCATGCTTTGAAAACACTACTTGTGTATCCCGATTTCAATTCAATCTGTCTTTGGAAACCGCTTAAGAGAGTGAGTGCACCATTCTCAGAGGAACTGCAGATACTGAAATGATGTGTGGAGTTAAGTGAGCAAGCTCTTTTTCCATCTCCCTGGCGAGCATCGCCCACCTTTCTGCTGAGGCTCCCTCAGCAGACTGAAGCTGACTACTACTGCGCAGCTGCTACAGACTGTGGGCTGCCCATTGTGACACGTGGTCCCATTGTGACACGTGGTCCCATTGTTCCAGGAATAGAACACATCCATGCATTGTGTTCTATGAATGGCATGATTCCTATCACAGTGTTCCATGGATGGAACACATCCTATTTACTGCAGGCAAGCAGCGCACCTAGCTGCTGCTGTTTTTCTACTCCTCTCATGAGCCCAAACAAGACTCTAAAAGGATGAGTTTGCAACTACTTTACTTTTGGAGAAAATTCAAAACATTCATTATTCAATAGAGCCCACTAGCAAAAACCAGCGTTTTGAATGAAGAATCACATTTCTTGGTAGAATCATGCAGGATTTAAATTTTTGATGGTTTTTTACTCCTCTCAACAGCACAAACAAGTTTCTAAAAGGATGAGTTTGCAACTACTTTACTTTTGGAGAAAATTCAAAACATTCATTATTCAATAGGGCCCAAAATATCAAAAACCAGCGGTTTGAATGAACACACATTTCTTGGTAGAATCGTGCAGGACTGAAATTTTTGATGTTTTTCTACTCCTCTCATGAGCCCAAACAAGTCTCTAAAAGGATGAGTTTGCAACTACTTTACTTTTGGAGAAAATTCAAAACATTCATTATTCATTAGAGCCCAATAGCAAAAACCAGCGTTTTGAATGAAGAATCACATTTCTTGGTAGAATCATGCAGGATTGAAATTTTTGATGGTTTTTTACTCCTCTCAAAAGCCCAAACAAGTTTCTAAAAGGATGAGTTTGCAACTACTTTACTTTTGGAGAAAATTCAAAACATTCATTATTCAATAGGGCCCAAAATATCAAAAAACAGCGGTTTAAATGAACACACATTTCTTGGTAGAATCGTGCAGGACTGAAATTTTTGATGTTTTTCTACTCCTCTCATGAACCCAAACAAGTCTCTAAAAGGATGAGTTTGCAACTACTTTACTTTTGGAGAAAATTCAATGAATGTGAATTGAATGTTTTGAATTTTCTCCAAAAGTAAAGTAGTTGCAAACTCATCCTTTTAGAGACTTGGTTTGGGCTCATGAGAGGAGTAGAAAAACATCAAAAATTTCAGTCCTGCACGATTCTACCAAGAAATGTGAGTGTTCATTCAAACCGCTGGTTTTTGATAGTTTGGGCCCTATTGAATAATGAATGTTTTGAATTTTCTCCAAAAGTAAAGTAGTTGCAAGCTCATGCTTTTAGAGACTTGTTTGGGCTCATGAGAGGAGTAGAAAAACATCAAAAATTTCAGTCCTGCATGATTCTACCAAGAAATGTGTGTTCATTCAAACCGCTGGTTTTTGATATTTTGGGCCCTATTGAATAATGAATGTTTTGAATTTTCTCCAAAAGTAAAGTAGTTGCAAACTCATTCTTTTAGAAACTTGTTTGGGCTGTTGAGAGGAGTAAAAAACCATCAAAAATTTCAATCCTGCATGATTCTACCAAGAAATGTGATTCTTCATTCAAAACGCTGATTTTTGCTATTGGGTTCTATTGAATAATGAATGTTTTGAATTTTCTCCATTTTCAATCAACTTTATTAAATTTTCAAAGGTAACAGTAATGTTTTTTAGTAGCATTGAAATGTAGATGTTACATTTATACTGATAAAAGAAAAAAAAAAAAAAAAAAAAAAAAAAAAAAAAAAAAAAAAAAAAAAAAAAAAAAAAGGGGGGGGGTAGGTTATGATGAGGGTAAGGAGTTCAGAATGAGTTTAATTGTTTTATTGAGACAAACAAAGGCCAAAACAAAAGGAGAAGGGGGGGGAAAGAAATATAACAGTAATGTTACAAATATGAAGTAAGTTGAGATATAGATCTAACTAACAGTACAGTCACAAATAAATTGCAGGTACAAACATAGAATTTCAATACAAATAAAAAATTAACCGTTGTTTAATAAAACAATAGTGCGGTTAAGGAATTGTACAATATGAACAACCATACAGATAATCAATTTGGATTAGGAGTAGGAGAGAGGCCAATGCAGAAATCTAGGAAGCGCTAAAATCTGTCCAGCATTTCCATCTTTTACTATAAGTTATATAGTAGTTGTTTGCAGTAGCATGGCTTTTTTCGTATGATTCATGAAGATTCATTTTATCGATAATGTCGCTAATTTTGGGAACTGAATCTTCTTTCCAGAAAAGAGCTATTGCATTTTTAGTTATTAAGAGTAGATGGATAATGACGGAACGGTGAGATGAATGAATATCTTCAAGGTCAAGTGATAACAGGGCCTTATGTGGAGTTAAAGTTATTGTAGTTTTGGTGACTTTATTGATTAAATCAGAAATCTCAGACCATAAAGGTCTGATTTTCGAACATTCCCAAAACATGTGGAGTAAGCTACCTATTTCACCACAATGTCTCCAGCATTCAGGAGATCTACCAGGAAAAATTTTTGCTAGCTTAAAGGGGGTAAAGTACCATCTAGATAAGATTTTAAAGTATGATTCGTGAAGGTTTGCACAAATGTTAGACGAGTATGTTGATTTTAGTGCTTTGGTCCATTGTTGCTGAGTTCTTGTAATGTTGAGGTCTTTTTCCCAGTTAAGCATAAAGGTAGTTTTTTCCGGATTATTACTAGAGTTAAGAAAGTCGTAGATGTTTCTAGATTTCCAATAATATTTATTGCCAGGGTTACATATTAGTAGACTAGTGGAATCTGTTATAAAGGTTCTTTTTCTTAATAGCTTCTTAATGAGTTTTTTTAAGTTAGATAGAAAGTGGAAGTCGCTGATGGCAAAGTTAAATTTAGTTCGCAGTAGATCATCGCTGATGAATTGCTTACCATCATGCAAATCCACTAGCTTTTTAATACCAACTTGTTTCCAATTAGAGGGAATATCCTTTTCCAGGATTAAACTAAAGGTTTTGAGAGGAACATTTTTGATTTGTTGATATTTTGATCCTTTTTTAGTATGAATTTGGGATTTAGCTAAGTATTTCCAAGCTAATAATGTGGCTGATATTGTTGGAGAAATATGTGGTAAGTGACTAGAGGATACCAAACCATCCAAAATCAGTCTTGACAGTGGAATGTTACTGTTCCAAACTTTCTCTATATCCGTCCAAATTGGACAGTTATCCTGATTAAACCATGACAAGGATTGTATTATGAGATTTGAATAGTAATAGTTAACTAAGTTAGGGAGGGCCAAACCTCCCTCATCCTTCCGTCTAGTGAGTGTTAGAAATGCTATTCTAGCTTTTTTTTGGTTGGAAATAAATCTGTTTACTATAGATTGCAGTTGTCTAATATATTTAAGGGGAATAGAGAAAGGCAAAGACCTAAAAATGTAAAGTATCTTGGGAAGGGTGAGAAGTTTAAAGAGGACTATCCTCCCTACCCACGAGATTTCATGCTTAGAGTGAGCATTAAATTCCATTTGAGTATTTTTAATAAGATTCCGCATATTTACTTCAATCGTTTTGGCAAAGTTCCTGGTTATTGAGATGCCTAAATACAAAATTGCGTCTTTTTCCCATTCATATTTAGTAACGTTTTTGATACTAGAGATGATTTCATTGCATAGGAAAAAGTCTAAAATTTTGGACTTTGTGTCATTTATTTTAAAGAACGAGACTTTTGAAAATTCCTCAAAAATAGGGAGTACCCCTTTGACCGAATCCAATGGATTTGAGAGGCTTAGAATAATATCATCAGCAAATAACCCTATCTTGTACTGTGTTTCACCTATTTTGATGCCCTCAACACGTTCATTGGATCTAATGGTTTCTGCTAGAGGTTCCATAATTAAGGCAAAGAGTAAAGGCGAGAGGGGACATCCTTGCCTAGTGCCATTGGTAATCAAAATTTGTTTAGAAAGATGGTTATTAGCATATATATTAGCAGAAGGGGATGAATAAAGTGCCATTATTGTATTTATTAATTTAGAGCTAAAACCGAATTTGTCTAGAGTGGCGACTAAAAATTCCCAGCTGACTCTGTCAAAGGCTTTTTCAGCATCTAGTGCTAGAAGTAATGATGAGATCTTTTTGGTTTTGATATGGTTAATTAGATTAAATACTCTCCTGGTCCCATCACTAGTTTGCCGGCCACTTATAAAGCCTAATTGATCTCTATGTACTATGTTAGGAAGGAATTTTTTAATTCTTGTGGCAATAATTTTTGAATAAATTTTAACATCTGTGTTAATTAATGAAATGGGCCTATAACTTTTAACAGATTCTGAGTCTCCTTTAGGCTTAGGAATTAAAGATATGATGGCTTGCAACATTTCATGAGGGAACCTTCCAGTCTCAGAAGCTTTATTAAAAATCCGAGTCAGGTAAGGAGTTAATATTGAGGCAAAGGTCAGATAATAGTCATTTGAGAAACCGTCAGGGCCCGGTGATTTCTTTGTTTTGAGTGTTTTAATGGCCTCTAATACTTCTAGATCTGAAAAAGGAACCTCAAGTAATGATAATTGTTGATTTGATATTTTCGGTAGATTAAGGCGCTTGAGAAAATCATTAATATTTTGTTTGCTTGGTTGCGGAATATTTAGATCATCTTTAAGATTATATAATGAAGTATAATAGTCTGCAAATTTATTAACTATATCTGCCGGATTGACAAACGACTCCCCACTATGTTTAATTTTATTGATTCTATTCTTTATTCTATACGTCTTAAATTTTTGGGCCATAATCTTAGTCGGCTTGTTGAATGAGGAATAAAAATTTGACTTCATGCTTTTTGCAAATTTTTCATATTCATGAAAGAGAATCGCCCTTAATTTGGTTCTAAGTTTAATAATTTCCAAGTGGAGAATCGTAGAAGGTTGGGGTAGTTTTTTCTGAGTGTCCTCTTTATCTTTAATCTCTAATTGTATTTTGTTGATATCTTTAATATTTTGTTTTTTAATTTTACAGGAAATATGTATCATCATACCTCTTACAACCGCCTTATGGGCATTCCAAATTGTAAAAGGGCATATGCCATCTGTTTCGTTTTCTTTAAAGTAGTTTTTAATAGATGATTCGATTTCTTCCTTTAATTCGGGTTTGTGTAATAGTGAAGAGTTTCCTCTCCATAGGGGGTGGTGGCCTGATGATCTACCTATTAGTACTTCACATAGAACGGGTGCATGATCTGAGAAGGTTCTAGGAAGGATCTCGATTTTTTTGAATTTGGAAATAGAAAGGGAATCCGTAATAAAAAGATCTATTCTAGAGAAGGTTTTATGAATCAAGGAGTAATGAGTGTATTCCAGAGAAGAGGTATTAAGACACCTAAAAATATCTAAATACTCGTGGTTAATAAGCCAATTACCCAGTTCTGGAAAAGCTGATCTGGTGGGAGAAGTAGAGTCATATACACCATTCGGGACAATATTAAAGTCTCCAACTACGATCAGTGTGCCTTTTTTAACCTCTTGTATTTTTTTGTCCAAATTATTAAAGTAGCGCATTTGACCATCGTTGGGCGCATACACATTCACTAGAGTGGTTAATTGATTTTCTATTAAACAGATTAGGATCAGGTATCTACCCTCTGAATCGGAAAACTGTTCGATCAATTCAAATGAGATAGAATTTTTAATTAAAGTAATCACCCCAGCTTTTTTTGATTCATTTAAGGATTTAAATGAATGCGGAAAATTTTTGTTTTCTATCCCGGGGTGTCCTGATTTGGCTAATTTCACCTCTTGGAGACAGATTATATCTGCTTTACTTCTTTTGATCTCTCTCCATGTCCAGTACCTCTTGACGGGGCTGTTCAAACCCCTAACATTGAAAGATAACAACTTAACCATAAATAAAATAACAATTAACAATTAAATAATAAACCTCTACAACAATACAGGAAGCAACTGCAACTTGCAGATAAACTTCCTAAATGGGGAAAGTTCGTGCATCTCCGTAGGAAGCCTTCCAGGTAAAGAAAAAGACTGATACATGAATATTTCTTCAACCCGGAGTTTCTCCTCTTTTATCCAGGGAGTCAAGAAAATTTATACCCTCCTGTGGAGACAAAATTGGAAGGACCCTGCCACCATGGTTGATCAGGAGCTTGGTAGGAAACCCCCATCGATACATCACCCCTTTCTTCCTTAATAAAGTGGTTACCTCATTAAAGTTTTTTCTAGACTGTATAGTATCTTTTGAGAGGTCTGCAAACGATTTGATATGATCGTATGGGTGGGGGAGATGTTTGTTAGTTTTAAGGTAATTTAAGAATTTCTCTTTTGTGGAGAAGAAATGGAATCTAAGTATAGTGTCTCTAGGGACATCTGATGGTATGGATCCAGGACGGGGGAGCCTGTGGATCCTGTCAATCATAAGTTCTGGTTCTGGTAAAGATGGCAGGATTTTGACTAATATCTCTTTAACATAATTTTGTAAATTATTCTGGCTAATCTTTTCTGAAATACCTCTCAGTTTTAAGTTGTTTCTCCTACTGCGATCCTCAAGATCGGCCAATTTGTTACGTAGAAAAATAATTTCTTTTTGAGTATCAGATTGTTGTTTTTGAATGGTCTCGGATTTTTTTTCCAGAGCCTCTATTTTAGTAACATTTTTATCAATCCTGGTATTAATTGTAGCAATTTTAACTTGTAGACGATTAGTGTTTTCGTCCAATGTTGACTTTAGGGATCTATTTAGGGCTTGAATGATATCTTTGATATATTGTTCAGAAGCCCCCTTTTCTGATGCCTGAAAATCCTCAAGACCTGTAAGAGAGCTTGAGTCTTCACTAACAGAGCTAGAATCTAGTCTAGGTCTGCTTTTATCTGGACTTTGTAAGGGAGAAGTCTCATAAAAAACTTCCTCATCTGAGAGGACTGGGTGACTCCCTGGTTTAGACTCATCTCTTTTTGTTTTCCTATTTATTGTAGTGTCCATATCTGTTTGGATATTGTCTAATTCCTGTAACATATTAGTGTCCCCTTTCTGTCCAATCGAAAATTTTGTATTTTTAGGAGTAGTAGGGGGACTAATACAAATAGCTTCGTCCTGCTCTGTTAAATCTGGTTTACGAGATTTTTCCTTTATCTGTTTGGACTTGTTGCCTCTTTGACTCATTGTGTCAATTAAAGGATTGCCTCTTTCTAATTATTGAGACCCGATAATGAAATGACAATTCCTGTTACGGTTAGATACCAAGATAAATGTAGATTAGATAACAGGAGAGAACCCACTTAAGTTATCCCCAGTGAATTATACACAGGTCCTATTATGATATGTAACAAGGGAGTTATAACATCAATCCTTAATTGAAGATCAAATAGTATGACAGTAGGTACAGAGAAACACTTTTATAGAAAAAATAATAGTTCCAATATGTTCAGAAAATTTGAGTGTCTAATATTCTAACTGAGACACAGGGGAACCACAGAGAGTTAAATACCTCAGTAGGCACCTCAGTACTTACAAAGGAAAGACTCCAAATAGGAGCTTTATTCTACTTAATATCTTAAATCTTTTAACGGAATCAAGCAGATTGTGGGAGTGTAACTGATCAATAATAAGTCAGTTTGGTTTTACTGCATTGTATTATAATATAATAGTTAACCTTCTAGATAATTACCTATGTTGAATATCAATTAACAATTAACACCAGACCAGATTCAATTAGGAATAATAGGGCTACAAATGCTCAAGGATACCTCAGACTATACCACACAAGACCAGAAATCACACACTACCAATTTTCCCTTCAGAAATAAATATTAATCAGCTAAATACCGCCAAATCTCATCACTAGATAGTCCTCGATGCTGCTCGTTCTATGGTGAAATTTCTTTTTCTTGTTGTAGATTCCTCCGTTGTTGTTCCCGTAGACTCCCTCTGCAAGATTCTGCTGTTGCTACCCAGAAACGAGACCAGGCACCAGCCTCCAGTCTCCACTCCAGCCTTTCCACCTCTGTAGACTTTCACCGGGGGCTCCTGGATATCTCTACAAGTTGTTGTCGCCTTGTTGTGAACTTCACCTTGACCTTGGCACACTGTTGCAATTAAAGATGAATGCGGAAAAGTCCTATACAGCTCCGATGTGAATGTCGGGCTTCAATCCCCGCCGCTACACCGCTCCAACTTCAGACGTCGAAGCCTCCACTGCTCGGCTCTTCTCTACTATTAATGGCACAGGGAGTTCTTTTCAGGGCCGCCCCAACCAATCAGTAATCCTCCGCTATCAACAGCGGCTCCTCCGGTTGGTTTCTCCTGGATTTACCTTAGTTGTTGCGCCACTTGCCACCGCTGGTCCTCTCTTCTCACTCTCTGCTATATCTCCGCTCCCCGATGCTGTCGGCCCCTCAGGCAGGACTCCGGAATCAAATCTCCCGCCTTTTCTCCTGCGTCTCTCTCTCTCTCAGCTCAGGCGCGGCTCTGCTGTGAGAGAAAAGCGCGGGAAAATTCTGTAGGTCTATTTCACCGCCAATTAGTGCTTCCCACTCCCTTTTCTCTCTCCAAAAGTCGCTGGACTATCCACCAGGGCTCCCGATATCTTCTCCTCCTCTATTCTCCGGTGTCACTATGTTTACTGCCGCTGTCAGTCCTCTTAAACCTGTCACCGGTCTCCGCTACAGCGTCGGCTCCTCGCAATAGGCTTCGGGGTTTCCCCCTCCGGTTTTCCCGCCAAAATTTAACAGCGTCTCTCTCTTCTTCTGTTTAGCCGCGCAGCTACAGCAGATAGCAGTCGCGGGCGCGGGAAATCAAATCACCTCACCGCCAATTAGTTTAACTTGCTCCCGCTTTTCTCCTTAGACGCCGCTGTCTTCTACTCCGGAACCCCGGCTTCTTCTTCTTCTTAGATGCTACTGTTCCTCACCACCGCTGGCCCTCCAAGTCCCGCCGATCCCAGCAGCGCTGACGGCCCCCTGCACCTGAATCCGGGCTTCCACGTTAATTTTCGCGCCTTTTCGCCGCAGCGTCTCTCCTCTTCTTAATCTGAGCGCTCCGCTGCAGCAGGGAGCAGAGGCAGGAGAATCTTGCGGAGTCACTCTGTCTTTGATTAATCCAGCTCGTTCCCGCTTTTTTCTCCAGCCAGCTCTGTACTCTTCACTGAATCTTCTGAATTCCTCCTCTTTTCTGTTTATTAGCGATGCTGTATTCACTACTACTGCCGCTGTTGGTCTTCTAATCTTCTGAAGTCTGTCACTGATCCACGCTGCAGTGTCTTCTTCATTCAGTAGACTCCTGAGATGCTTCTGCTTATTTTTCCCGCCACTTATAGCAATGTCTCTCTTCTCCTCTGTCCGAGCTTGCTGCTGCAGAGGGCAAGCGCGGGAAAATCTCACTGATTCACTCCTGCAACTTCAGAAGGCCATATCTCAGGAAGAATCCAGCTTAGAAACTCCAGGAAGGTCTCAAAATGATCCTGGGGGAAAGGACTCTCGGATCCAATAAATCTCTGTAATCAAATTCTTCTTGTTTGCTTCTTGTGTCGCTTAACGAGGGAGGCTTCCTCAGAGCTCAGAGCTCACACAGCCTGCTCCATCGAGCTCCAGACCACGCCCCTTGAATTTTCTCCAAAAGTAAAGTAGTTGCAAACTCATCCTTTTATAGACTTGTTTGGGATCATGAGAGGAGTAGAAAAACATCAAAAATTTCAGTCCTGCACGATTCTACCAAGAAATGTTTGTTCATTCAAACCGCTGGTTTTTGATATTTTGGGCCCTATTGAATAATGAATGTTTTGAATTTTCTCCAAAAGTAAAGTAGTTGCAAACTCATCCTTTTAGAAACTTGTTTGGGCTGTTGAGAGGAGTAAAAAACCATCAAAAATTTCAATCCTGCATTTTCTACCAAGAAATGTGATTCTTCATTCAAAACGCTGGTTTTTGCTATTGGGCTCTATTGAATAATGAATGTTTTGAATTTTCTCCAAAAGTAAAATAGTTGCAAACTCATCCTTTTAGAGTCTTGTTTGGGCTCATGAGAGGAGTAGAAAAACATCAAAAATTTCAGTCCTGCATGATTCTACCAAGAAATGTGATTCTTCATTCAAAACACTGGTTTTTGCTATTGGGCCCTATTGAATAATGAATGTTTTGAATTTTCTCCAAAAGTAAAGTAGTTGCAAACTCATCCTTTTAGAAACTTGTTTGGGCTGTTGAGAGGAGTAAAAATCCATCAAAAATTTCAATCCTGCATGATTCTACCAAGAAATGTGATCATTCAAAACGCTGATTTTTGCTATTGGGTTCTATTGAATAATGAATGTTTTGAATTTTCTCCAAAAGTAAAGTAGTTGCAAGCTATTGCTTTTATAGACTTGTTTGGGCTCATGAGAGGAGTAGAAAAACATCAAAAATTTCAGTCTTGCATGATTCTACCAAGAAATGTGTGTTTATTCAAACCGCTGGTTTTTGATATTTTGGGCCCTATTGAATAATGAATGTTTTGAATTTTCTCCAAAAGTAAAGTAGTTGCAAACTCATCCTTTTTGAAACTTGTTTGGGCTGTTGACAGGAGTAAAAAACCATCAAAAATTTCAATCCTGCATGATTCTACCAAGAAATGTGATTCTTCATTCAAAACGCTGATTTTTGCTATTGGGTTCTATTGAATAATGAATGTTTTGAATTTTCTCCAAAAGTAAAGTAGTTGCAAACTCATCCTTTTTGAAACTTGTTTGGGCTGTTGACAGGAGTAAAAAACCATCAAAAATTTCAATCCTGCATGATTCTACCAAGAAATGTGATTCTTCATTCAAAACGCTGATTTTTGCTATTGGGTTCTATTGAATAATGAATGTTTTGAATTTTCTCCAAAAGTAAAGTAGTTGCAAACTCATGCTTTTTTGTTTAAATATTTTTATTAAAGTTTCAAGTATAGAGGGAAAGGGTAAATGGACAAAGTAAAAAGTAGAGAACTCTACTCTACGTGTTACATCACACATTAAATAAAATTGTTTAATACAAGTAGTGTACATAAGAAACAAATATAATACATCGCTTGAATGCAATCCTCTCAAAAAAGGAACCAACATTGTCATATTGAGTTTACAGTAGAGTGTTAGATAACATAAATTAAGAAAATTTCAAATTCCAAACATCCCATTTAGTGTGATATTTATGGAGAGTACCATTAATAAAGGCAAATCTTTTCTCCATAGAATTATGAGTCCGTAATTTACCTAAAATATCAGCAAAAGAAGGTAAATCAGTTTTAAGCCACCAGAAAGCTATAGCGTTTTTGGTCACCAAAAAAGTATGTATCATTACAAATCGAATAACAGGATTTATTTCTTCAGTGCCCAAAGAAAGTAATGCCATTTGTGGGGTGACCTTCACTGCGTTGTCAGAGAGAGTATTTATATGATTCGTAACTTCTTTCCACAATCTCTTCAATTTAGGACAGCTCCAGAAAATGTGGTACAGGTTACCTGGTAAACCACAATTCCTCCAGCATAGAGGGGAGTATTTATTATCTATATGAGCTAACCTAATCGGAGTGTAATGCCATCTAATTAAAGTTTTAAAGAAAGACTCCTGTAAAGTCGCAGAAATAGTAGATGCATTTGAAAACTTTATGGCCTTCCCCCATTGGTCTTCATCAAATTTTATGTTAAAATCCCTTTCCCATCTTTGAATGTATACATTTTTAAAGAGTTCGGTGTTGTCATTAGGGTGGGAATATATGTTTTTAAGACTCCAAGTCGACTTAAGAGCAACATTTGCAAACATGGAGGCCACAATATCCGAATTCAAAGCTCTACTAGTCAAAAATTTCCGCAGAAGATCTTTCAGAAGTAGATAAGAGGTGAAATGTGTAGACGGGACATGAAATTTATTTTTAATTTCATTAAAGGGTAAAAAATTTTGTCCGTCCCATAAATCCCCTACCGTATTAATTTTAAAGCTGCACCACTCCTCTGGAACTGGACATTTATATATTTTTGATAATAATTTTAATGGGAATTTTTTCAAAATGCTTTTCCTGTCGTCGCCTTTCTTTAATTTTGTGAAACTCCTCCACATAGTCAGTATAGAATTTACAACAGGATGTTGATAAGTAATGATCGAAGGAGATAGCAGATCTTTAAAGAAAAAATCTGATATTGAACTAGTCCCATAATGTTCTAGCTCAAGGTCCAACCAAGCGGGAAGTGTTTTCGTAGAAAACCACTGTTGACTCTGAAGAATAAGAGAAGCTTGAAAATAGATTTGAATATTGGGGAGTGCAAGGCCTCCATTACTCTTTTTCTTATATAAAATTTCAGTAGCAACTCTAGGTTTCTTCCCTTTCCAGATAAAAAGGTTAATTGCTTTTTGGATTTTAAATAAAAGGGAAGTGGGAATCGTAAGAGGTAAATTCCTAAGTACAAAAAGAATTTTAGGTAAAATATATGTTTTTATTACCAAGGTTCTTCCCATCAGGGATAGATCGCAATTATTATAACCAGAAAGGTCTTTTAAGATTTTCTTACTGAGATGTTCCATATTCTTAGAAACAATGAGTTTCAAATCTTTAGGGAAAATTATCCCCAAGTATTCTAGTTCAAAATCTTCCCAGTAAAATTCAGATAATTCTTTAAAGGCTTCAATTTCAGAGGGACGTAAATTAAAATGTATTATTTTAGATTTTTGGGGATTTATTTTAAAATATGAGACCTTAGAGAACTCATCTAAAATGGTGATTAAAGCGTTAAGTGAATTAGCCGGATCAGTGACTGATAACATAAGGTCGTCAGCAAATAAGGTTAACTTGTGATGATAATTTTTTGTTTTAAAACCCGAAATATCAGTACATTTTCTGATCATTTCCGCCAAGGGCTCGACTGCCAAGGCAAATAAAAGGGGCGAAAGGGGGCAGCCCTGTCTTGTTCCATTAGTGATGTTGAAATTCCTAGAAAGGTGATTATTAGTATAGGTTTTAGCATTAGTATTAGAGTACAATGCAAATATAGATGTTATAAAGCGATTGTCAAAACCAAACTTTAGTAAAGTAGCTTTAAGATAATCCCAATTCACCCTATCAAAAGCTTTTTGGGCATCCAACGAGATAAATAGTGAAGGGAGATTATTAGAGCTAGCTATGTTAAACAAGTTCAAGATTCTTCTGGTACCGTCTGTTACTTGTCTTCCGGAGACAAACCCTACTTGATCATTTTTAACAAGATCAGGTAAAAGATTCTTTAATCGATCCGCTAAAATTTTTGAATATACTTTAATATCAGTGTTAATTAAAGAGATCGGACGATAATTTTTAACTTCTTCTGGGTTTCTAATGTCTTTGGGGATCAAAATGATAGTTGCCTCCGTCATTTCTTTGGGGAACGATCCAATACTAGAAGCGTGGTCAAAAAGAGATTTTAGGTGCGGGGATAAAATGTTGGAGAAAAACTTGAGATATTCGTTTGTGAACCCATCTGGGCCAGGGGATTTGTTAAGTTTAAGTTTGTCAATCGTTTTGGCAATTTCTTCTACAGTAAACGGTTGATTTAAAAGAGTTAGGTCCAAATTATCTAGTTGGGGAAGGGTCAATTTAGAAAGAAAAAGGTCAATCTCTTTTTGATTAGGAGTATGAACTAAGGGATCTTTTTTAAGATTATAGAGGGTTTCGAAATAATCCGCAAATATTTCGGTAATATCAGAGGGGTGTTGTTTCATTTCTCCTGAAGGGGATTTGATTTTAACAATCCTTCTACTTACGCGAGCTTGTTTAAGTTTACTTGTCATATATTTGGTGGGTTTGTTAATTGAAGCATACAGATTATATTTTGATGCTCTAACAATGGACTCGTACTCGGAAATAATTTCGGATCTTAACGCCTGTCTCAATTTCAGGATATCAAGATGGATAATATGGGATGGAGCAGACAGGGAATTTTGTTGTTTTTCTTTTGAAGCAATTTGGTTCTGGAGGTCAGCAATTTTTTGTCTTTTTTCTTTTTTGTATCTCGTGGAGAGTTGGATGAGACATCCTCTCAAGACCGCCTTGTGGGCGTTCCATAATGTAAATACGAAAACACTTCCCGCTTGGTTGGACCTTGAGCTAGAACATTATGGGACTAGTTCAATATCAGATTTTTTCTTTAAAGATCTGCTATCTCCTTCGATCATTACTTATCAACATCCTGTTGTAAATTCTATACTGACTATGTGGAGGAGTTTCACAAAATTAAAGAAAGGCGACGACAGGAAAAGCATTTTGAAAAAATTCCCATTAAAATTATTATCAAAAATATATAAATGTCCAGTTCCAGAGGAGTGGTGCAGCTTTAAAATTAATACGGTAGGGGATTTATGGGACGGACAAAATTTTTTACCCTTTAATGAAATTAAAAATAAATTTCATGTCCCGTCTACACATTTCACCTCTTATCTACTTCTGAAAGATCTTCTGCGGAAATTTTTGACTAGTAGAGCTTTGAATTCGGATATTGTGGCCTCCATGTTTGCAAATGTTGCTCTTAAGTCGACTTGGAGTCTTAAAAACATATATTCCCACCCTAATGACGACACCGAACTCTTTAAAAATGTATACATTCAAAGATGGGAAAGGGATTTTAACATAAAATTTGATGAAGACCAATGGGGGAAGGCCATAAAGTTTTCAAATGCATCTACTATTTCTGCGACTTTACAGGAGTCTTTCTTTAAAACTTAAATTAGATGGCATTACACTCCGATTAGGTTAGCTCATATAGATAATAAATACTCCCCTCTATGCTGGAGGAATTGTGGTTTACCAGGTAACCTGTACCACATTTTCTGGAGCTGTCCTAAATTGAAGAGATTGTGGAAAGAAGTTACGAATCATATAAATACTCTCTCTGACAACGCAGTGAAGGTCACCCCACAAATGGCATTACTTTCTTTGGGCACTGAAGAAATAAATCCTGTTATTCGATTTGTAATGATACATACTATTTTGGTGACCAAAAACGCTATAGCTTTCTGGTGGCTTAAAACTGATTTACCTTCTTTTGCTGATATTTTAGGTAAATTACGGACTCATAATTCTATGGAGAAAAGATTTGCCTTTATTAATGGTACTCTCCATAAATATCACACTAAATGGGATGTTTGGAATTTGAAATTTTCTTAATTTATGTTATCTAACACTCTACTGTAAACTCAATATGACAATGTTGGTTCCTTTTTTGAGAGGATTGCATTCAAGCGATGTATTATATTTGTTTCTTATGTACACTACTTGTATTAAACAATTTTATTTAATGTGTGATGTAACACGTAGAGTAGAGTTCTCTACTTTTTACTTTGTCCATTTACCCTTTCCCTCTATACTTGAAACTTTAATAAAAATATTTAAACAAAAAAGCATGAGTTTGCAACTACTTTACTTTTGGAGAAAATTCAAAACATTCATTATTCAATAGAACCCAATAGCAAAAATCAGCGTTTTGAATGAAGAATCACATTTCTTGGTAGAATCATGCAGGATTGAAATTTTTGATGGTTTTTTACTCCTGTCAACAGCCCAAACAAGTTTCAAAAAGGATGAGTTTGCAACTACTTTACTTTTGGAGAAAATTCAAAACATTCATTATTCAATAGGGCCCAAAATATAAAAAACCAGCGGTTTGAATGAAGAATCACATTTCTTGGTAGAATCGTGCAGGACTGAAATTTTTGATGTTTTTCTACTCCTCTCATGAGCACAAACAAGTCTCTAAAAGGATGAGTTTGCAATTACTTTATTTTTGGAGAAAATTCAAAACATTCATTATTCAATAGAGCCCAATAGCAAAAACCAGCGTTTTGAATGAAGAATCACATTTCTTGGTAGAATCATGCAGGATTGAAATTTTTGATGGTTTTTTACTCCTCTCAACAGCCCAAACAAGTCTCTAAAAGGATGAGTTTGCAACTACTTTACTTTTGGAGAAAATTCAAAACATTCATTATTCAATAGGGCCCAAAATATCAAAAACCAGCGGTTTGAATGAAGAATCACATTTCTTGGTAGAATCATGCAGGATTGAAATTTTTGATGGTTTTTTACTCCTCTCAACAGCCCAAACAAGTTTCTAAAAGGATGAGTTTGCAACTACTTTACTTTTGGAGAAAATTCAAAACATTCATTATTCAATAGGGCCCAAAATATCAAAAACCAGCGGTTTGAATGAACACTCACATTTCTTGGTAGAATCATGCAGGACTGAAATTTTTGATGTTTTTCTACTCCTCTCATGAGCCCAAACAAGTCTCTAAAAGCATGAGTTTGCAACTACTTTACTTTTGGAGAAAATTCAAAACATTCATTATTCAATAGAGCCCAATAGCAAAAATCAGGTTTTGAATGAAGAATCACATTTCTTGGTAGAATCATGCAGGATTGAAATTTTTGATGGTTTTTTACTCCACTCAACAGCCCAAACAAGTTTCTAAAAGGATGAGTTTGCAACTACTTTACTTTTGGAGAAAATTCAAAACATTCATTATTCAATAGGGCCCAAACTATCAAAAACCAGCGGTTTGAATGAACACTCACATTTCTTGGTAGAATCGTGCAGGAATGAAATTTTTGATGTTTTTCTACTCCTCTCATGAGCCCAAACCAAGTCTCTAAAAGGATGAGTTTGCAACTACTTTACTTTTGGAGAAAATTCAAAACATTCAATTGACATTCATTGAATTCTCTCCAAAAGTAAAGTAGTTGCAAACTCATCCTTTTAGAGACTTGTTTGGGCTCATGAGAGGAGTAGAAAAACATCAAAAATTTCAGTCCTGCACGATTCTACCAAGAAATGTGTGTTCATTTAAACCGCTGGTTTTTGATATTTTGGGCCCTATTGAATAATGAATGTTTTGAATTTTCTCCAAAAGTAAAGTAGTTGCAAACTCATCCTTTTAGAAACTTGTTTGGGCTTTTGAGAGGAGTAAAAAACCATCAAAAATTTCAATCCTGCATGATTCTTCCAAGAAATGTGATTCTTCATTCAAAACGCTAGTTTTTGCTATTGGGCTCTAATGAATAATGAATGTTTTGAATTTTCTCCAAAAGTAAAGTAGTTGCAAACTCATCCTTTTAGAGTCTTGTTTGGGCTCATGAGAGGAGTAGAAAAAAATCAAAAATTTCAGTCCTGCACGATTCTACCAAGAAATGTGAGTGTTCATTCAAACCGCTGGTTTTTGATAGTTTGGGCCCTATTGAATAATGAATGTTTTGAATTTTCTCCAAAAGTAAAGTAGTTGCAAACTCATCCTTTTAGAAACTTGTTTGGGCTGTGGAGAGGAGTAAAAAACCATCATAAATTTCAATCCTGCATGATTCTACCAAGAAATGTGATTCTTCATTCAAAACGCTGGTTTTTGCTATTGGGCTCTATTGAATAATGAATGTTTTGAATTTTCTCCAAAAGTAAAGTAGTTGCAAACTCATCCTTTTAGAGTCTTGTTTGGGCTCATGAGAGGAGTAGAAAAACATCAAAAATTTCAGTCCTGCACGATTCTACCAAGAAATGTAAGTGTTCATTCAAACCGCTGGTTTTTGATAGTTTGGGCCCTATTGAATAATGAATGTTTTGAATTTTCTCCAAAAGTAAAGTAGTTGCAAACTCATCCTTTTAGAAACTTGTTTGGGCTGTTGAGAGGAGTAAAAAACCATCAAAAATTTCAATCCTGCATGATTCTACCAAGAAATGTGATTCTTCATTCAAAACGCTGGTTTTTGCTAGTGGGCTCTATTGAATAATGAATGTTTTGAATTTTCTCCAAAAGTAAAGTAGTTGCAAACTCATCCTTTTAGAGTCTTGTTTGGGCTCATGAGAGGAGCAGAAAAACAGCAGCAGCAGCAGCAGCAGCTAGGTGCGCTGCTTGCCTGCAGTAAATAGGATGTGTTCCATCCATGGAACACTGTGATAGGAATCATGCCATTCATAGAACACAATGCTTGGATGTGTTCTATTCCTGGAACAATGGGGCCACGTGTCACAAAGGGACCACGTGTCACAATGGGCAGCCCACAGTCTGTAGCAGCTGCTCAGTAGTAGTCAGCTTCAGTCTGCTGAGGGAGCCTCAGCAGACAGGTGGGCGATGCTCGCCAGGGAGATGGAAAAATAGCTTGCTCACTTCACTCCACGCATCATTTCAGTATCTGCAGTTCCTCTGAGAATGGTGCACTCACTCTCTTAAGCGGTTTCCAAAGACAGATTGAATTTAAATTGGGATACACAAGTACTGTTTTCAAAGCATGATTTGAATGCTTTTTTCAAATGTCGTTGCTCTATAATTAGTTTTTCTTGGTCCAAGTTGCACATTTCCAATTCCTTAGCCTTGATTTAACTTGACCAACTCTTCTACTACTACTACTACTACTACTACTACTCTTATTCACCTCTATATGGGAGGCATTGCACTGTATTCAATCTGCCAGTAAAATAACGATCTATCTTGGCCTTTGCTGCTTGGTAGGTACACAAGCTGCAGTAATGTGTTTGGCTTTGGATAGCTACATTTCTGCACACCCACCTGCTACAAGGCCTGCAGCCCCTTCCCCTCAGTACTTCCCCAGTCTTAATTCAAGCATTCAATTCCTACCACATCCCTCATGCAATGATATGTCGTTTCATTTTTGAAACATTGTCCCCCTCTTGTGGCCTTCCAACTTTGAAATTTACTGTTCAATTTTGAATTAATTCATATATGAATTAAATGGAAAAGCAACGATTTATCTGGCGAGTTATTTGAATGTTCTGCCTAGGTCCACCTGTCTGACAGACGGTATTGTAGTGGCTTGTAGCAGCAGCAGCAGCTAGGTGCGCTGCTTGCCTGCAGTAAATAGCATGTGTTCCATCAATGGAACACTGTGATAGGAATCATGCCATTCATAGAACACAATGCTTGGATGTGTTCTATTCCTGGAACAATGGGACCACGTGTCACAATGGGACCACGTGTCACAATGGGCAGCCCACAGTCTGTAGCAGCTGCGCAGTAGTAGTCAGCTTCAGTCTGCAGAGGGAGCCTCAGCAGACAGGTGGGCGATGCTCGCCAGGGAGATGGAAAAATAGCTTGCTCACTTCACTCCATGCATCATTTCAGTATCTGCAGTTCCTCTGAGAATGCTATTGGGCTCTATTGAATAATGAATGTTTTGAATTTTCTCCAAAAGTAAAGTAGTTGCAAACTCATGCTTTTAGAGACTTGTTTGGGCTCATGAGAGGAGTAGAAAAACATCAAAAATTTCAGTCCTGCATGATTCTACCAAGAAATGTGTGTTCATTCAAACCGCTGGTTTTTGATAGTTTGGGCCCTATTGAATAATGAATGTTTTGAATTTTCTCCAAAAGTAAAGTACTTGCAAACTCATCCTTTTAGAAACTTGTTTGGGCTGTTGAGAGGAGTAAAAAACCATCAAAAATTTCAATCCTGCATGATTCTACCAAGAAATGTGATTCTTCATTCAAAACCTGATTTTTGCTATTGGGCTCTATTGAATATTGAATGTTTTGAATTTTCTCCAAAAGTAAAGTAATTGCAAACTCATGCTTTTAGAGACTTGTTTGGGCTCATGAGAGGAGTAGAAAAACATCAAAAATTTCAGTCCTGCATGATTCTACCAAGAAATGTGTGTTCATTGAAACCGCTGGTTTTTGATAGTTTGGGCCCTATTGAATAATGAATGTTTTGAATTTTCTCCAAAAGTAAAGTAGTTGCAAACTCATCCTTTTAGAAACTTGTTTGGGCTGTTGAGATGAGTAAAAAACCATCAAAAATTTCAATCCTGCATGATTCTACCAAGAAATGTGATTCTTCATTTAAAACGCTGGTTTTTGCTATTGGGCTCTATTGAATAATGAATGTTTTGAATTTTCTCCAAAAGTAAAGTAGTTGCAAACTCATCCTTTTAGAAACTTGTTTGGGCTGTTGAAAGGAGTAAAAAACCATCAAAAATTTCAATCCTGCATGATTCTACCATGAAATGTGATTCTTCATTCAAAACGCTGGTTTTTGCTATTGGGCTCTATTGAATAATGAATGTTTTGAATTTTCTCCAAAAGTAAAGTAGTTGTAAACTCATCCTTTTAGAGACTTGTTTGGGCTCATGAGAGGAGTAGAAAAACATCAAAAATTTCAGTCCTGCACGATTCTACCAAGAAATGTGTGTTCATTCAAACCGCTGGTTTTTGATATTTTGGGCCCTATTGAATAATGAATGTTTTGAATTTTCTCCAAAAGTAAAGTAGTTGCAAACTCATCCTTTTAGAAACTTGTTTGGGCTGTTGAGATGAGTAAAAAACCATCAAAAATTTCAATCCTGCATGATTCTACCAAGAAATGTGATTCTTCATTTAAAACGCTGGTTTTTGCTATTGGGCTCTATTGAATAATGAATGTTTTGAATTTTCTCCAAAAGTAAAGTAGTTGCAAACTCATCCTTTTAGAGACTTGTTTGGGCTCATGAGAGGAGTAGAAAAACATCAAAAATTTCAGTCCTGCACGATTCTACCAAGAAATGTGTGTTCATTCAAACCGCTGGTTTTTGATATTTTGGGCATTATTGAATAATGAATGTTTTGAATTTTCTCCAAAAGTAAAGTAGTTGCAAACTCATCCTTTTAGAAACTTGTTTGGGCTGTTGAGAGGAGTAAAAAACCATCAAAAATTTCAATCCTGCATGATTCTACCAAGAAATGTGATTCTTCATTCAAAACCTGATTTTTGCTATTGGGCTCTATTGAATAATGAATGTTTTGAATTTTCTCCAAAAGTAAAGTAGTTGCAAACTCATGCTATTAGAGACTTGTTTGTGCTCATGAGAGGAGTAGAAAAACATCCAAAATTTCAGTCCTGCAAAATTCTACCAAGAAATGTGAGTGTTCATTCAAACCGCTGGTTTTTGATAGTTTGGGCCATATTGAATAATGAATGTTTTGAATTTTCTCCAAAAGTAAAGTAGTTGCAAACTCATCCTTTTAGAAACTTGTTTGGGCTGTTGACAGGAGTAAAAAACCATCAAAAATTTCAATCCTGCATGATTATACCAAGAAATGTGATTCTTCATTCAAAACCTGATTTTTGCTATTGGGCTCTATTGAATAATGAATGTTTTGAATTTTCTCCAAAAGTAAAGTAGTTGCAAACTCATCCTTTTAGAGACTTGTTTGGGCTCATGAGAGGAGTAGAAAAACATCAAAAATTTCAGTACTGCATGATTCTACCAAGAAATGTGTGTTCATTCAAACCACTGGTTTTTGATATTTTGGGCCCTATTGAATAATGAATGTTTTAAATTTTCTCCAAAAGTAAAGAAGATGCAAACTCATCCTTTTAGAAACTTGTTTGGGCTGTTGAGAGGAGTAAAAAACCATCAAAAATTTCAATCCTGCATGATTCTACCAAGAAATGTGATTCTTCATTCAAAATGCTGATTTTTGCTATTGGGTTCTATTGAATAATGAATGTTTTGAATTTTCTCCAAAAGTAAAGTAGTTGCAAGCTCATGCTTTTAGAGACATGTTTGGGCTCATGAGAGGAGTAGAAAAACATCAAAAATTTCAGTCCTGCACGATTCTACCAAGAAATGTGTGTTCATTCAAACCGCTGGTTTTTGCTAAAAGGATGAGTTTGCAACTACTTAAGGCCGGTTTCACATTAGCGCTTTTTCAGCGCGCGCACGGCCGGGGGTAGCTCCGCCCCCGATCCGGCTCTCTGCTCGGCGTGCCCGCCCCTTGCTTGTAGCGCCGCCTACTAGCGTACAGCGGCGCCTGCGATCGGCGCACCCTATCTTTAGCATAGGGTGCGCATATCGTGCGCAGGCCGTGTGCTAGTTGCGCTTTGACCTGTGCTGCGCACTTTTGACGGTGCGCCGTGCGCGCCAAAATCCGAAAAGTTTGATTTTGGCGCGCACGGCGCACCGTCAAAAATGCGCAGCGCAGGTCAAAGCGCAACTAGCGCACGGCCTGCGCACGATCTGCGCACCCTATGCTAAAGATAGGGTGCGCCGATCGCAGGCGCCGCTGTCCGCTAGTAGGCGGCGCTACAAGCAAGGGGCGGGCACGCCGGGCAGAGAGCCGGCTCGGGGGCGGAGCTACCCCCGGCCGTGCGCGCGCTGAAAAAGCGCTAATGTGAAACCGGCCTTACTTTTGGAGAAAATTCAAAACATTCATTATTCAATAGGGCCCAAAATATCAAAAACCAGCGGTTTGAATGAACACTCACATTTCTAGGTAGAATCGTGCAGGACTGAAATTTTTGATGTTTTTCTACTCCTCTCAACAGCCCAAACAAGTTTCTAAAAGGATGAGTTTGCAACTACTTTACTTTTGGAGAAAATTCAAAACATTCATTATTCAATAGGGCCCAAAATATCAAAAACCAGCGGTTTGAATGAACACTCACATTTCTTGGTAGAATCATGCAGGACTGAAATTTTTGATGTTTTTCTACTCTCATGAGCCCAAACAAGTCTCTAAAAGCATGAGTTTGCAACTACTTTACTTTTGGAGAAAATTCAAAACATTCATTATTCAATAGGGCCCAAATTCAATCTGTGTTTGGAAACCGCTTAAGAGAGTGAGTGCACCATTCTCATAGGAACTGCAGATACTGAAATGATGCGTGGAGTGAAGTGAGCAAGCTCTTTTTCCATCTCCCTGGCGAGCATCGCCCACCTGTCTGCTGAGGCTCCCTCAGCAGACTGAAGCTGACTACTACTGCGCAGCTGCTACAGACTGTGGGCTGCCCATTGTGACACGTTGTCCCATTGTGACACGTGGTCCCATTGTTCCAGGAATAGAACACCTCCAAGCATTGTGTTCTATGAATGGCATGATTCCTATCACAGTGTTCCATGGATGGGACACATCCTATTTACTGCAGGCAAGCAGCGCACCTAGCTGCTGCTGCTGCTGCTACTTCTACAAGACACTAGAATACCGTCTGTCAGACAGGTGGACGTAGGCCGAACATTCAAATAACTCGCCAGATAAATCGTTGCTTTTCCATTTAATTCATATATGAATTAATTCAAAATTGAACAGTAAATTTCAAAGTTGGAAGGCCACAAGAGGGGGACAATGTTTCAAAAATGAAACGACATATCATTGCATGAGGGATGTGGTAGGAATTGAATGCTTGAATTAAGACTGGGGAAGTACTGAGGGGAAGGGGCTGCAGGCCTTGTAGAAGGTGGGTGTGCAGAAATGTAGCTATCCAAAGGCAAAGACATTACTGCAGCTTGTCACACCTGTACCTACCAAGCAGCAAAGGCCAAGATAGATCGTTATTTTACTGACAGATTGAATACAGTGCAATACCTCCCATATAGAGGTGAATAAGAGTAGTAGTAGTAGTAGTAGTAGTAGTAGAAGAGTTGGTCAAGTTAAATCAAGGCTAAGGAATTGGAAATGTGCAACTTGGACCAAGAAAAACTTATTACAGAGCAACGACATTTGAAAAAAGCATTCAAATCATGCTTTGAAAACACTACTTGTGTATCCCGACTTCAATTCAATCTGTCTTTGGAAACCGCTTAAAGGGAAGGTGCCATCCAAAAAATTTTTTTCCAGCAATTGAAAAAATGTAAAGAATTAATGTTTACATTTTCTTAAAAAATATTATCGTTTGTTTTTAATTTTGCAAAATATGAAAAATAATTTTAAAAAGTTTGGCATTTCCACTTGTTAACACTAGGGGGAGCAGCTACTGAAATCTGGCACAAAAACCTATGACATCTATAGACACAGTGAGCAGCCATTTTGATGGGGCTTGCAAAGTTACTGACTGTCTTTGCATGTAAAGTCTGGATCACAACAGGCCATCAATCAGCAGACATGTTTCCTGGATTTCTGTGGAGCAGACAAGCAGACGGTTCATCCATGTGAATAAAACACAGCGCTCTTTGTACAATCCCTGGCACCGAACGGGGCGCCCCCCACAGACCAGCACACTGCTCTCCTGAAATACTCTGTGCTGCTGTCGCCCTGCTCCTTCCACCATACATCAGGCCCCTGTCCCCTCGGTTTGACACATTGCCAGGACGGGATCTGAGGAGAGGAATGGGGTCTTCGGTCACCGAGGATGGCAGGCAGCAAGGATTCTGGGAGCAGAGTGACAGCAGCACAGAGTATTTCAGGAGAGCAGTATCACACGGGATAGGATTAGATACATGGCTCAGCAGGCAGCATCACAAAGGAGAGGATTAGATACACGGCTCAGCAGGCAGTATCACACGGGATAGGATTAGATACACGGCTCAGTAGGCAGCATCACACAGGAGAGGATTAGATACACGGCTCAGAATACAGTATCACACAGGATAGGATTAGATACACGGCTCAGCAGTCAGTATCACACAGGATAGGATTACATACATGGCTCAGCAGTCAGTATCACACAGGAGAGGATTAGATACACGGCTCAGCAGGCAGTATCACACAGGAGAGGATTAGATACACGGCTCAGCAGGCAGTATCACACAGAAGAGGATTAGATGCACGGCTCAGCAGGCAGTATCACACAGAAGAGGATTAGATGCACGGCTCAGCAGGCAGTATCACACAGGAGAGGATTAGATACACGGCTCAGCAGTCAGTATCACACAGGAGAGGATTAGATACACGGCTCAGCAGAAAGTATCACACAGGAGAGGATTAGATACCCGGCTCAGAATACAGTATCACACAGAAGAGGATTAGATGCACGGCTCAGCAGGCAGTATCACACAGAAGAGGATTAGATGCACGGCTCAGCAGGCAGTATCACACAGGAGAGGATTAGATACACGGCTCAGCAGTCAGTATCACACAGGAGAGGATTAGATACACGGCTCAGCAGAAAGTATCACACAGGAGAGGATTAGATACCCGGCTCAGAATACAGTATCACACAGGATAGGATTAGATACATGGCTCAGCAGACAGTATCACACAGGAGAGGATTAGATACACGGCTCAGCAGGCAGTATCAAACAGGATAGGGTTAGATACACGGCTCAGCAGGCAGTATCAAACAGGAGAGGATTAGATACACGGCTCAGCAGGCAGTATCACACAGAAGAGGATTAGATGCACGGCTCAGCAGGCAGTATCACACAGGAGAGGATTAGATACACGGCTCAGCAGACAGTATTACAGATATGCCCACACTGGTGAAACTTCCAGCCCCCCCCAATTATACACAAGACTATGGGCTGTATAAGTCACTGTCCTCCTCAGACAGCCATAAAAGCAAAGGTGTCAGATTACCGGAGATCACTGGGGCTGTGAGTGAGGAGGCGGAGACAGAGCAGGAGGACGCTGGAGCAGGAAGCACAGGGCTGAGCCTGGAGTAAGCAGTACAGAGGAGCATAGATGAAAGTCACCCGCACTCACCACTCTCCATCCTCCGGCTCCAGTGAGCGCTTCTCTTCTCTGCTGACCACCTTCTCCTTTTCTTCAGCCTCTCCTCACAACACAGGACCCGTTATGCCACAAGTGGTCCTGTGATAGAGGGTAAGTGGAGCTCAGCAGATAGCACTGGGCTACAGTAAAATGGCGCCCAGCCACACCTACAGCAGTGAATGGTGCAGCCCACAGGGGCGTGCCCAGTTCTCTGCTACTGAGGCTGCAATGTGCGGTCGGAAGCCGATCGCAGTTTCCTATGTGCAGGGACGGCCATATTTGCAGACTGTATGAGTCCTCCACAGATCTGCAAATCAAGATGTCAGCGCCCAGTGGCTACATGAAAACATTATTACAAACAAACCATAAATCCTGGTTAGTACATTTGCTGAAACAACATGTTTTGTAACTTACTATTTTTTTGCAAATTATATAAAATTGCGGCACCTTCCCTTTAAGAGATTGAGTGCACCATTCTCAGAGGAACTGCAGATACTGAAATGATGCGTGGAGTGAAGTGAGCAAGCTCTTTTTCCATCTCCCTGGCGAGCATCGCCCACCTGTATGCCGAGGCTCCCTCAGCAGACTGAAGCTGACTACTACTGCGCAGCTGCTACAGACTGTGGGCTGCCCATTGTGACACGTGGTCCCATTGTGACACATGGTCCCATTTTTCCAGGAATAGAACACATCCAAGCATTGTGTTCTATGAAAGGCATGATTCCTATCACAGTGTTCCATGGATGGAACACATCCTATTTACTGCAGGCAAGCAGCGCACCTAGCTGCTGCTGCTGCTGCTGCTACAAGCCACTAGAATACCGTCTGTCAGACAGGTGGACGTAGGCCGAACATTCAAATAACTCGCCAGATAAATCGTTGCTTTTCCATTTAATTCATATATGAATTAATTCAAAATTGAACAGTAAATTTCAAAGTTGGAAGGCCACAAGAGGGGGACAATGTTTCAAAAATGAAACGACATATCATTGCATGAGGGATGTGGTAGGAATTGAATGCTTGAATTAAGACTGGGGAAGTACTGAGGGGAAGGGGCTGCAGGCCTTGTAGCAGGTGGGTGTGCAGAAATGTAGCTATCCAAAGCCAAACACATTAATGCAGCTTGTCACACCTGTACCTACCAAGCAGCAAAGGCCAAGATGGATCGTTATTTTACTGACAGATTGAATACAGTGCAATGCCTCCCATATAGAGGTGAATAAGAGTAGTAGTAGTAGTAGTAGTAGTAGTAGTAGTAGTAGTAGTAGTAGTAGTAGTAGTAGTAGTAGTAGTAGTAGTAGTAGTAGTAGTAGTAGAAGAGTTGGTCAAGTTAAATCAAGGCTAAGGAATTGGAAATGTGCAACTTGGACCAAGAAAAACTAATTACAGAGCAACGACATTTGAAAAAAGCATTCAAATCATGCTTTGAAAACACTACTTGTGTATACCGATTTCAATTCAATCTGTCTTTGGAAACCGCTTAAGAGAGTGAGTGCACCATTCTCAGAGGAACTGCAGATACTGAAATGATGCGTGGAGTGAAGTGAGCAAGCTCTTTTTCCATCTCCCTGGCGAGCATCGCCCACCTATCTGCTGAGGCTCCCTCAGCAGACTGAAGCTGACTACTACTGCGCAGCTGCTACAGACTGTGGGCTGCCCATTGTGACACGTGGTCCCATTGTGACACGTGGTCCCATTGTTCCAGGAATAGAACACATCCAAGCATTGTTTTCTATGAATGGCATGATTCCTATCACAGTGTTCCATGGATGGAACACATCCTATTTACTGCAGGCAAGCAGGGCACCTAGCTGCTGCTGCTGCTGCTGCTGCTGCTACAAGACACTAGAATACCGTCTGTCAGACAGGTGGACGTAGGCCAAACATTCAAATAACTCGCCAGATAAATCGTTGCTTTTCCATTTAATTCATATATGAATTAATTCAAAATTGAACAGTAAATTTCAAAGTTGGAAGGCCACAAGAGGGAGACAGTGTTTCAAAAATGAAACGACATATCATTGCATGAGGGATGTGGTAGGAATTGAATGCTTGAATTAAGACTGGGGAAGTACTGAGGGGAAGGGGCTGCAGGCCTTGTAGCAGGTGGGTGTGCAGAAATGTATCTATCCAAAGCCAAACACATTACTGCAGATTGTCACACCTGTACCTACCAAGCAGCAAAGGCCAAGATAGATCGTTATTTTACTGACAGATTGAATACAGTGCAATGCCTCCCATACAGAGGTGAATAAGAGTAGTAGTAGTAGTAGTAGTAGAAGAGTTAGTCAAGTTAAATCAAGGCTAAGGAATTGGAAATGTGCAACTTGGGCCAAGAAAAACTAAATGTCAGAGACACCGCACTGCACTTGCTCATAGAGCCAGTGCGTGTGTCCTGAGTACAGAAGCAGTGCTAAAAGATACCTGTGGAGCAGGGCAGCAGAGGTGACCGTGCGTGCTTCAGGCTAATAGTGTCAGGGTCCAGTCAGTGCTGGAAAGTAAAGATGCATAGGACCTGCGGACACTGAAACTGAATAGTCTGCACGGGACCTATGGTCATGTGACTGCAAGGGGGCGGGGCTTAGCGTCCTGTATTCAGATAGGACAGGACACCATACAACAACTCAGTCAGGCAAAGCAGAGGTCACACACAGTACGGGCGAACGAGGTACAGGAGGGACGAACAGACGGGTAGTCAGACAGAGCCAAAGGTCATACACAAGAGGGCGACGTGGTACCAAGGGGACGAGCAGAGAGGAGTCAGGTCACAAGCAGAGAGTCATACACGAGAGGTAGCGCATTACAAGAGGGTCATGCAGAACTCGTAACAGGGACAGAACCAGATCACAACCGAACAAACAAGCAAGATATCAGGCACAAGGCACACGTATACAAGAGGTCACTTAACTCAGCCGAGGGCAGGAGTATAACTGACACCGGACCCAGGTCCAGTGAGCACTAAATAGCCTCCTGCTGCCAGAGAGAGGCAGCACAATTAACCCCTAGTCTAACCAGGACGGGTCAAAGCGAAATCCCGTCCTGGATCATGACAGTACCCTCCTCTCAATGGGGGGCCACCGGACCCCCAGGTCTCTCAGGGTACTTGGCGTGAAAGGCTTGGATCAATCGATCCGCATGAACTGATCGAGCAGGAACCCACGAGCGTTCCTCAGGACCGTAGCCCTTCCAATGTATCAAATACTGAAGGGCGCGACGGACCAACCTGGAGTCGACAATTCGTTCCACCTCGTACTCAGCCTGCCCATCTACCAGAACCGGTGTCGGGGAAGATGATGATCCCTCCTCACTGGACCTCACAGGTTTCAAAAGGGCCTTATGGAAAACATTTGGGATCCGCAGAGATGGCGGGAGCTGCAACCAAAAAGCCACCGGGTTAACTGCTTCGGTAATTACATAGGGACCTATAAACTTGGGTCTAAGCTTCGCAGAGGGGACCTTGAGCCTTATATTTTTGGTGGATAACCATACCTTATCCCCGACCTGAAACACTGGACCCACGGATCGTTTTTTGTCCGCAAAAAATTTAAATTTGTCCTGGGCCTTCGTAATGTTATTCTGGACCTCCCGCCATACCTCCCCCAACCGCTGGATCGACTCGTCCACCCCAGGACACCCAGAATTCAAGCGGGAAAATTCTCCAAAATGAGGATGAAACCCATAATTGCAAAAAAAAGGAGATGTACCCGTAGACTGGTTAGTGCGGTTGTTAAAAGCAAACTCAGCCAATGGTAACACAGAACACCAATCATCCTGTCGGGCTGAGGTCAAACAACGCAGAATTTGCTCCAGAGACTGATTGGTCCGCTCAGTCTGCCCATTAGTCTCTGGATGGTAGGCGGATGAAAAGGACAGACTAATACCCAACCTCCTACAAAAATCTCTCCAAATTCTGGACACAAATTGCACTCCCCTATCAGACACCACATGCTCCACAAACAATCTGGACAATGTTTCCGCATTAGGTAGAGCTGCCAAAGGTACAAAATGTGCCTGCTTACTAAACCTGTCCACTACGACCCAGACCACGGTATTACCCTTGGAAGGGGGAAGGTTGGTGATGAAATCCATGGACAGATGAGTCCATGGTCTCTCAGGAATTGGCAGTGGTACCAATTCCCCGGCCGGCTGGTTATGGGGAGTTTTCGCACGGGCACAAACCTCACACGCAGACACATAATCCCCAACATCAGAGGCTAAAGAAGACCACCAGAACATTCTAGCAATGGCCTTCCGGGTCGCTGAGATCCCTGGATGTCCACTCAGAACTGAGTCATGGAACTCCTGGAGGACCTTGAGACGAAACTGAGCTGGCACATAAAGTTTATCCACCGGCTTAGCTGGAGGTGCAAGAGCCTGGGCTTCTCGAATCTCTCGTTCCAACACATTAGAAATCTCTGCCACCACCACCCCAGGCTGAAGAATGGAGGATGGAGGTTCCGGGGGGGACACCGGATCTAGACTGCGTGACAACGCATCCGCTCTGATATTCTTGGATCCTGGTCGGAAAGTGATCGAGAAGTTGAATCGAGAAAAAAAAAGTGACCATCTAGCCTGTCTGGGAGTTAACCTTTTAGCAGACTCGATGTAAGCTAGGTTTTTTTGGTCCGTGATTACCGTTATAGGATGGACAGCCCCCTCCAAAAAATGCCTCCATTCTGCAAAAGCCAATTTTACGGCCAGAAGTTCCCGATTCCCCACATCATAGTTTCTCTCTGCCGGAGAGAACTTCTTTGAGAAAAAGGCGCAAGGTCTTAAATTGGTCAAAGTGGCGGGTCCCTGGGACAATACCGCCCCCACCCCCACCTCTGAGGCGTCTACCTCAACAATAAATGGTTCAGAGGGGTCCGGTTGGATAAGAACCGGGGCCGACATGAAACATTTTTTCAAAAACTGAAATGCCGCTACCGCTGCGGTTGACCAATTCTTGATATCGGCCCCCTTTTGAGTCATGTCTGTGAGGGGTTTAACCACCTGTGAGAACCCCCTTATAAATTTCCGATAATAATTAGCGAACCCTAGGAAACGTTGCAGACCCTTCAAATCACACGGTTGAACCCACTCGAGAATGGCCTGCACCTTATTAGGATCCATGCGATACCCTTCAGCAGACACGATGAACCCCAGAAAGGACAGTTCCTGAACAAAAAATAAACATTTTTCAAGTTTAGAAAACAGACAGTTCTCCCTGAGCCTTTGGAGAACTGCCCGAACATGACCAATGTGAGTCTGTTTATCAGGCGAGTAGATTAAAATGTCATCCAAATACACCACCATAAAACGTCCAATCAAATCGGAGAACACATGATTTATGAAATTTTGGAAGACCGCTGGAGCGTTGGTCAGGCCGAAGGGCATGACCAAATTTTCAAACAACCCTTCAGTAGTGAGAAAGGCGGTCTTCCATTCATCTCCATCCCGGACTCGGATAAGGTTATACGCTCCCCGTAGGTCTAATTTCGAAAACCACTTAGCTCCGGACAACTGATTGTATAAATCAGGAATAAGTGGAAGGGGATAAGTATTCCTCACAGTTATTTTATTTAACTCACGACAATCGAGGCATGGGCGCAAACCACCGTCTTTTTTTTTTTTTTTTACAAAAAAGAACCCTGCCGCCACAGGAGAAACAGAAGGACGAATATGTCCCTTACGGAGGCTCTCAGAAATATATTCCTTCATCGCAGCCCATTCCGGACCCGAGAGGTTATACAGGCGGGCTTTGGGCAATTTAGCACCTGGAACCAGGTCAATGGCACAATCAAATGGGCGGTGTGGTGGTAAAACCTCAGCCTCTTTTTCGGAGAAACCGTCAGTATAATCTATCAGGCACTCCGGAATGCCTTCTAGACCCACGGACGACACAGACACAGAAACAAGACATTTCTCAGAGCAATAGGGACCCCATTTAACAATATCCCGAGATTCCCAATTAATCACAGGATTATGCAGCTGTAACCAGGGGAACCCCAACACCAGTCCCGCAGGCAGGTTGTTCATTACAAAACATGAAATACGTTCCTGATGTAAGGAACTCACTTTAAGGAGAAACTCTTCAGTACAAAACACAATGTCATTCTTACCCAGTGGTGTTTTGTCAATAGCAACAAGGTGAATCGGAGTCTCCAACCTAACTGTCCCTAACTTACACCTGGCCACCAAGTCAGAGTCAATAAAGTTCAATCATGAACCGCAATCCACGAAGGCAGTTGTGGATGTGGAGACACCCCCACAACAAAGTTCCACTTGGAATGACATTTTAGAAAATGCAGAAAAGGGTACCTGAGAACCTGGGCGACCTCCACGATAATCACCCGGGCTCAGTCGTTTGTTGGTTAGTGGCCGGGAGGGGCAATCCTTTTTCCCATGTCCAGACTCGCCACTGTGAACACAGCATTTTCTCACGTGCCGTTGCCTCCTTTCTTCCTCCTTACGGTTGATGGTTCCCATCGCCGTGATTTTCAGTGAAGAACTGGCTCCCCTTCCTTGGGAGAACAATGATGTCTCGGTTTGTATCACTCCCCTTGCCCGTAACCTGCTATCCATTCGGACGGCCTGTGTCATAGCTTCCTCCAGGGCATCAGGTGGGGGGTGGAGAGCCAAGGCGTCTTTCAGATGCTCAGACAGGCCTCTGCAAAACAACCCCCGGAGAGCGGCGTCGTTCCAGCAGACCTCAGCAGCCCAGCGTCTGAACTCTGAGCAAAACCACTCGGCTGAGTGTTTCCCCTGGCAAACATTCATCAGCCTGTCCTCAGCCATACGCACCCGATCAGGCTCATCATAAATATGCCCCAGGGCCTCAAAAAATGCATCCACAGTCATACGCTCAGGGGCCGTGGTAGGAAGGGAGAAAGCCCAAGCTTGGGGGGCTCCCCTTAACAGAGACATAATGACCCCCACTCTCTGACTTTCATCCCCAGAAGAGTGTGGTCTTAAGGAAAAAAAAGCTTACAGCCCTCCTTGAAAACTCTGAAGTCATTTTTATCTCCAGAAAAGGTATCTGGTAACTTCACTGGAGACTCAGGGGAAATTAATGTAACATCCCGAGCCCCCCATGAAAGAACCCCCTGCACAGTGTCGGCGATCAGCTGCTGAGACTGAGCCAGGACTCTTTGTTCTCCAAAGAGTTTCTGAGACATCTGCGTCAGATGCTTAACCTGCTCAGAAAGAGCGTGCACAGGATCCATCACACACACAGGTGAATGGGAGCAGAGAAAAAAAAAATGGTATGGGTCAGTTATAATGTCAGAGACACCGCACTGCACTTGCTCATAGAGCCAGTGCGTGTGTCCTGAGTACAGAAGCAGTGCTAAAAGATACCTGTGGAGCAGGGCAGCAGAGGTGACCATGCGTGCTTCAGGCTAATAGTGTCAGGGTCCAGTCAGTGCTGGAAAGTAAAGATGCATAGGACCTGCGGACACTGAAACTGAATAGTCTGCACGGGACCTATGGTCATGTGACTGCAAGGGGGCGGGGCTTAGCGTCCTGTATTCAGATAGGACAGGACACCATACAACAACTCAGAGTCAGGCAAAACAGAGGTCACACACAGTACGGGCGAACGAGGTACAGGAGGGACGAACAGACGGGTAGTCAGACAGAGCCAAAGGTCATACACAAGAGGGCGACGTGGTACCAAGGGGACGAGCAGAGAGGAGTCGGGTCACAAGCAGAGAGTCATACACGAGAGGTAGCGCAGTACAAGAGGGTCAGGCAGAACTCGTAACAGGGACAGAACCAGATCACAACCGAACAAACAAGCAAGATATCAGGCACAAGGCACACGTATACAAGAGGTCACTTAACTCAGCCGAGGGCAGGAGTATAACTGACACCGGACCCAGGTCCAGTGAGCACTAAATAGCCTCCTGCTGCCAGAGAGAGGCAGCACAATTAACCCCTAGTCTAACCAGGACGGGTCAAAGCGAAATCCCGTCCTGGATCATGACACTAATTACAGAGCAACGACATTTGAAAAAAGCATTCAAATCATGCTTTGAAAACACTACTTGTGTATCCCGATTTCAATTCAATCTGTCTTTGGAAACCGCTTAAGAGAGTGAGTGCACCATTCTCAGAGGAACTGCAGATACTGAAATGATGCGTGGAGTGAAGTGAGCAAGCTCTTTTTCCATCTCCCTGGCGAGCATCGCCCACCTGTCTGCTGAGGCTCCCTCAGCAGACTGAAGCTGACTACTACTGCGCAGATGCTACAGACTGTGGGCTGCCCATTGTGACACGTGGTCCCATTGTGACACGTGGTCCCATTGTTCCAGGAATAGAACACATCCAAGCATTGTGTTCTATGAATGGCATGATTCCTATAACAGTGTTCCATGGATGGAACACATCCTATTTACTGCAGGCAAGCAGCACACCTAGCTGCTGCTGCTGCTGCTGCTACAAGTCACTAGAATACCGTCTGTCAGACAGGTGGACGTAGGCCGAACATTCAAATAACTCACCAGATAAATCGTTGCTTTTCCATTTAATTCATATATGAATTAATTCAAAATTGAACAGTAAATTTCAAAGTTGGAAGGCCACAAGAGGGGGACAATGTTTCAAAAATGAAGCGACATATCATTGCATGAGGGATGTGGTAGGAATTGAATGCTTGAATTAAGACTGGGGAAGTACTGAGGGGAAGGGGCTGCAGGCCTTGTAGCAGGTGGCTGTGCAGAAATGTAGCTATCCAAAGCCAAACACATTACTGCAGCTTGTCACACCTGTACCTACCAAGCAGCAAAGGCCAAGATAGATCGTTATTTTACTGACAGATTGAATACAGTGCAATGCCTCCCATACAGAGGTGAATAAGAGTAGTAGTAGTAGTAGTAGTAGTAGTAGTAGAAGTTTTGATTAAGGCTAAGGAATTGGAAATGTGCAACTTGGACCAAGAAAAACTAATTACAGAGCAACGACATTTGAAAAAAGCATTCAAATCATGCTTTGAAAACACTACTTGTGTATCCCGATTTCAATTCAATCTGTCTTTGGAAACCGCTTAACAGAGTGAGTGCACCATTCTCAGAGGAACTGCAGATACTGAAATGATGCGTGGAGTGAAGTGAGCAAGCTCTTTTTCCATCTCCCTGGCGAGCATCGCCCACCTGTATGCTGAGGCTCCCTCAGCAGACTGAAGCTGACTACTACTGCGCAGCTGCTACAGACTGTGGGCTGCCCATTGTGACACGTGGTCCCATTGTGACACGTGGTCCCATTGTTCCAGTAATAGAACACATCCATGCATTGTGTTCTATGAATGGCATGATTCCTATCACAGTGTTCCATGGATGGAACACATCCTATTTACTGCAGGCAAGCAGGGCACCTAGCTGCTGCTGCTGCTACAAGACACTAGAATACCGTCTGTCAGACAGGTGGACGTAGGCCGAACATTCAAATAACTCGCCAGATAAATTGTTGCTTTTCCATTTAATTCATATATGAATTAATTCAAAATTGAACAGTAAATTTCAAAGTTGGAAGGCCACAAGAGGGAGACAATGTTTCAAAAATGAAACGACATATAATTGCATGAGGTATGTGGTAGGAATTGAATGCTTGAATTAAGACTGGGGAAGTACTGAGGGGAAGGGGCTGCAGGCCTTGTAGCAGGTGGGTGTGAAGAAATGTAGCTATCCAAAGCCAAACACTTTACTGCAGCTTGTCACACCTGTACCTACCAAGCAGCAAAGGCCAAGATAGATCGTTATTTTACTGACAGATTGAATACAGTGCAATGCCTCCCATATAGAGGTGAATAAGAGTAGTAGTAGTAGAAGATTTGATCAAGTGAAATCAAGGCTAAGGAATTGGAAATGTGCAACTTGGACCAAGAAAAACTAATTACAGAGCAACGACATTTGAAAAAAGCATTCAAATCATGCTTTGAAAACACTACTTGTGTATCCCGATTTCAATTCAATCTGTCTTTTTGAAACCGCTTAAGAGAGTGAGTGCACCATTCTCAGAGGAACTGCAGATACTGAAATGATGCGTGGAGTGAAGTGAGCAAGCTCTTTTTCCATCTCCCTGGCGAGCATCGCCCACCTGTCTGCTGAGGCTCCCTCAGCAGACTGAAGCTGACTACTACTGCGCAGCTGCTACAGACTGTGGGCTGCCCATTGTGACACGTGGTCCCATTGTGGCACGTGGTCCCATTGTTCCAGGAATAGAACACATCCAAGAATTGTGTTCTATGAATGGCATGATTCCTATCACAGTGTTCCATGGATGGAACACATCCTATTTACTGCAGGCAAGCAGTGCACCTAGCTGCTGCTGCTGCTGCTGCTCCAAAGCCACTAGAATACCGTCTGTCAGACAGGTGGACGTAGGCCGAACATTCAAATAACTCGCCAGATAAATCGTTGCTTTTCCATTTAATTCATATATGAATTAATTCAAAATTGAACAGTAAATTTCAAAGTTGGAAGGCCACAAGAGGGGGACAATGTTTCAAAAATGAAGCGACATATCATTGCATGAGGGATGTGGTAGGAATTGAATGCTTGAATTAAGACTGGGGAAGTACTGAGGGGAAGGGGCTGCAGGCCTTGTAGCAGGTGGGTGTGCAGAAATGTAGCTATCCAAAGCCAAACACATTACTGCAGCTTATCACACCTGTACCTACCAAGCAGCAAAGGCCAAGATAGATCGTTATTTTACTGACAGATTGAATACAGTGCAATGCCTCCCATATAGAGGTGAATAAGAGTAGTAGTAGTAGTAGTATTAGTAGTAGTAGTACAAGAGTTGGTCAAGTTAAATCAAGGCTAAGGAATTGGAAATGTGCAACTTGGGCCAAGAAAAACTAATTATAGAGCAACGACATTTGAAAAAAGCATTCAAATAATGCTTTGAAAACACTACTTGTGTATCCCGATTTCAATTCAATCTGTCTTTGGAAACCGCTTAAGAGAGTGAGTGCACTATTCTCAGAGGAACTGCAGATACTGAAATGATGCGTGGAGTGAAGTGAGCAAGCTATTTTTCCATCTCCCTGGCGAGCATCGCCCACCTGTCTGCTGAGGCTCCCTCAGCAGACTGAAGCTGACTACTACTGCGCAGCTGCTACAGACTGTGGGCTGCCCATTGTGACACGTGGTCCCATTGTTCCAGGAATAGAACACATCCAAGCATTGTGTTCTATGAATGGCATGATTCCTATCACAGTGTTCCATGGATGGAGCACATCCTATTTACTGCAGGCAAGCAGCGCACCTAGCTGCTGCTGCTTCAAGCCACTAGAATACCGTCTTTCAGACAGGTGGACGTAGGCCGAACCTTCAAATAACTCGCCAGATAAATCGTTGCTTTTCCATTTAATTCATATATTAATTAATTCAAAATTGAACAGTAAATTTCAAAGTTGGAAGGCCACAAGAGGGGGACAATATTTCAAAAATGAAACGACATATCATTGCATGAGGGATGTGGTAGGAATTGAATGCATGAATTAAGACTGGGGAAGTACTGAGGGGAAGGGGCTGCAGGCCTTGTAGCAGGTGGGTGTGCAGAAATGTAGCTATCCAAAGCCAAACATATTACTGCAGCTTGTCACACCTGTACCTACCAAGCAGCAAAGGAGAAGATAATAATAATAATAATAATAATCTTTATTTATATAGCGCCAACATATTCCGCAGCGCTTTACAGTTGAACAGTTTCAAACACAACAGTCATAAGTAACAACGTTAACAATACAATAATTAAAGCGAAATAAGACGACCCTGCTTGTGGAGCTTACAATCTACAATGAGGTGGGGGAGATACAAAGCATAGGTTTGTATTTACAATGATGTATTTACAATGACGGTCCAGCCATCTTCAGGGGGTGGGGGTTAGATGGAGATAGTGAATGGGCTACACACACACAAACATAACATGACTTTGATTACTGAATGTGATAGTCCGCTCTGAACAAATGCGTTTTGAGCGAGCGCCTAAAACTATGCAAATTGTGGATGATCCTAATATCTTGGGGTAGAGCATTCCAGAGGATTGGCGCAGCACGGGAGAAGTCTTGGAGTCGGGAGTGGGAGGTACGGATTAGGGCAGAGGTTAGTCGAAAGTCATTTGCAGAGCGCAGCGGTCGGTTAGGCCGATAGACAGAAATGAGGGAGGAGATGTAAGGGGGTGCCGCACTGTGGAGAGCTTTGTGGGTGAGAACAAGTACTTTAAATTGTACTCTGTAATGAATTGGCAGCCAGTGTAACGACTGGCGAAGAGCGGACGGGTCTGAGTAACGATTAGCCAGATGGACAATCCTGGCTGCTGCATTAAGGATAGACTAGAGAGGGGGGAGTCGAGTGAGAGGGAGGCCAATTAATAGAGCATTACAGTAGTCCAGGCGGGAGTGGATCAGGGCGACAGTGAGAGTTTTTGTTGTTTCCATGGTGAGAAAAGGGCGGATTCTAGAGATGTTCTTTAGGTGTAAGCGGCATCAGCGGGCTAGATCGTTATTTTACTGACAGATTGAATACAGTGCAATGCCTCCCATATAGAGGTGAATAAGAGTAGTAGTAGTAGTAGTAGTAGTAGTAGTAGTAGTAGTAGTAGAAGATTTGATCAAGTTAAATCAAGGCTAAGGAATTGGAAATGTGCAACTTGGACCAAGAAAAACTAATTACAGAGCAACGACATTTGAAAAAAGCATTCAAATCATGCTTTGAAAACACTACTTGTGTATCCCGATTTCAATTCAATCTGTCTTTGGAAACCGCTTAAGAGAGTGAGTGCACCATTCTCAGAGGAACTGCAGATACTGAAATGATGCGTGGAGTGAAGTGAGCAAGCTCTTTTTCCATCTCCCTGGTGAGCATCGCCCACCTGTCTGCTGAGGCTCCCTCAGCAGACTGAAGCTGACTACTACTGTGCAGCTGCTACAGACTGTGGGCTGCCCATTGTGACACGTGGTCCCATTGTGACACGTGGTCCCATTGTTCCAGGAATAGAACACATCCAAGCATTGTGTTCTATGAATGGCATGATTCCTATCACAGTGTTCCATGGATGGAACACATCCTATTTACTGCAGGCAAGCAGCGCACCTAGCTGCTGCTGCTGCTGCTGCTGCTGCTACAAGCCACTAGAATACCGTCTGTCAGACAGGTGCACGTAGGCCGAACATTCAAATAACTCGCCAGATAAATCGTTGCTTTTCCATTTAATTCATATATGAATTAATTCAAAATTGAACAGTAAATTTCAAAGTTGGAAGGCCACAAGAGGGGGACAATGTTTCAAAAATGAAATGACATATCATTGCATGAGGGATGTGGTAGGAATTGAATGCTTAAATTAAGACTGGGGAAGTACTGAGGGGAAGGGGCTGCAGGCCTTGTAGCAGGTGGGTGTGCAGAAATGTAGCTATCCAAAGCCAAACACATTACTGCAGCTTGTCACACCTGTACCTACCAAGCAGCAAAGGTCAAGATAGATCGTTATTTTACTGACAGATTGAATACAGTGCAATGCCTCCCATATAGAGGTGAATAAGAGTAGTAGTAGTAGAAGAGTTGGTCAAGTTAAATCAAGGCTAAGGAATTGTAAATGTGCAACTTGGACCAAGAAAAACTAATTACAGAGCAACGACATTTGAAAAAAGCATTCAAATCATGCTTTGAAAACACTACTTGTGTATCCTGATTTCAATTCAATCTGTCTTTGGAAAGCGCTTAAGAGAGTGAGTGCACCATTCTCAGAGGAACTGCAGATACTGAAATGATGCGTGGAGTGAAGTGAGCAAGCTATTTTTCCATCTCCCTGGCGAGCATTGCCCACCTGTCTGCTGAGGCTCCCTCAGCAGACTGAAGCTGACTACTACTGCGCAGCTGCTACAGACTGTGGGCTGCCCATTGTGACACGTGGTCCCATTGTGACACGTGGTCCTATTGTTCCAGGAATAGAACACATCCAAGCATTGTGTTCTATGAATGGCATGATTCCTATCACAGTGTTCCATGGATGGAACACATCCTATTTACTGCAGGCAAGCAGCGCACCTAGCAGCTCTTGAGGAGATCATTTGCATATTCCCAGTGCCTTCTGGGATAAGTGAAGAGTCTCCGCGAGCTCAACGATCACTGGGTTTTGGCCGTTGCAGCTGAAAAGAGGAAATCGGAAAACCAGGGGAAGAGTCTTGAGGAGATCATTTGCATATTCCCAGTGCCTTCTGGGATAAGTGAAGAGTCTCCGCGAGCTCAACGATCACTGGGTTTTGGCCGTTGCAGCTGAAAAGAGGAAATCGGAAAACCAGGGGAAGAGTCTTGAGGAGATCATTTGCATATTCCCAGTGCCTTCTGGGATAAGTGAAGAGTCTCTGCGAGCTCAACGATCACTGGGTTTTGGCCGTTGCAGCTGAAAAGAGGAAATCGGAAAACCAGGGGAAGAGTCTTGAGGAGATCCTTTGCATATTCCCAGTGCCTTCTGGGATAAGTGAAGAGTCTCCGCGAGCTCAACGATCACTGGGTTTTGGCCGTTGCAGCTGAAAAGAGGAAATCGGAAAACCAGGGGAAGAGTCTTGAGGAGATCATTTGCATATTCCCAGTGCCTTCTGGGATAAGTGAAGAGTCTCCGCGAGCTCAACGATCACTGGGTTTTGGCCGTTGCAGCTGAAAAGAGGAAATCGGAAAACCAGGGGAAGAGTCTTGACGAGATCATTTGCATATTCCCAGTGCCTTCTGGGATAAGTGAAGAGTCTCCGCGAGCTCAACGATCACTGGGTTTTGGCCGTTGCAGCTGAAAAGAGGAAATCGGAAAACCAGGGGAAGAGTCTTGAGGAGATCATTTGCATATTCCCAGTGCCTTCTGGGATAAGTGAAGAGTCTCCGCGAGCTCAACGATCACTGGGTTTTGGCCGTTGCAGCTGAAAAGAGGAAATCGGAAAACCAGGGGAAGAGTCTTGAGGAGATCATTTGCATATTCCCAGTGCCTTCTGGGATAAGTGAAGAGTCTCCGCGAGCTCAACGATCACTGGGTTTTGGCCGTTGCAGCTGAAAAGAGGAAATCGGAAAACCAGGGGAAGAGTCTTGAGGAGATCATTTGCATATTCCCAGTGCCTTCTGGGATAAGTGAAGAGTCTCCGCGAGCTCAACGATCACTGGGTTTTGGCCGTTGCAGCTGAAAAGAGGAAATCGGAAAACCAGGGGAAGAGTCTTGAGGAGATCATTTGCATATTCCCAGTGCCTTCTGGGATAAGTGAAGAGTCTCCGCGAGCTCAACGATCACTGGGTTTTGGCCGTTGCAGCTGAAAAGAGGAAATCGGAAAACCAGGGGAAGAGTCTTGAGGAGATCATTTGCATATTCCCAGTGCCTTCTGGGATAAGTGAAGAGTCTCCGCGAGCTCAACGATCACTGGGTTTTGGCCGTTGCAGCTGAAAAGAGGAAATCGGAAAACCAGGGGAAGAGTCTTGAGGAGATCATTTGCATATTCCCAGTGCCTTCTGGGATAAGTGAAGAGTCTCCGCGAGCTCAACGATCACTGGGTTTTGGCCGTTGCAGCTGAAAAGAGGAAATCGGAAAACCAGGGGAAGAGTCTTGAGGAGATCATTTGCATATTCCCAGTGCCTTCTGGGATAAGTGAAGAGTCTCCGCGAGCTCAACGATCACTGGGTTTTGGCCGTTGCAGCTGAAAAGAGGAAATCGGAAAACCAGGGGAAGAGTCTTGAGGAGATCATTTGCATATTCCCAGTGCCTTCTGGGATAAGTGAAGAGTCTCCGCGAGCTCAACGATCACTGGGTTTTGGCCGTTGCAGCTGAAAAGAGGAAATCGGAAAACCAGGGGAAGAGTCTTGAGGAGATCATTTGCATATTCCCAGTGCCTTCTGGGATAAGTGAAGAGTCTCCGCGAGCTCAACGATCACTGGGTTTTGGCCGTTGCAGCTGAAAAGAGGAAATCGGAAAACCAGGGGAAGAGTCTTGAGGAGATCATTTGCATATTCCCAGTGCCTTCTGGGATAAGTGAAGAGTCTCCGCGAGCTCAACGATCACTGGGTTTTGGCCGTTGCAGCTGAAAAGAGGAAATCGGAAAACCAGGGGAAGAGTCTTGAGGAGATCATTTGCATATTCCCAGTGCCTTCTGGGATAAGTGAAGAGTCTCCGCGAGCTCAACGATCACTGGGTTTTGGCCGTTGCAGCTGAAAAGAGGAAATCGGAAAACCAGGGGAAGAGTCTTGAGGAGATCATTTGCATATTCCCAGTGCCTTCTGGGATAAGTGAAGAGTCTCCGCGAGCTCAACGATCACTGGGTTTTGGCCGTTGCAGCTGAAAAGAGGAAATCGGAAAACCAGGGGAAGAGTCTTGAGGAGATCATTTGCATATTCCCAGTGCCTTCTGGGATAAGTGAAGAGTCTCCGCGAGCTCAACGATCACTGGGTTTTGGCCGTTGCAGCTGAAAAGAGGAAATCGGAAAACCAGGGGAAGAGTCTTGAGGAGATCATTTGCATATTCCCAGTGCCTTCTGGGATAAGTGAAGAGTCTCCGCGAGCTCAACGATCACTGGGTTTTGGCCGTTGCAGCTGAAAAGAGGAAATCGGAAAAACCGCGCGCCTACCGGCGCGCGAAATTTGGCTCATCTTTCATCGTTTTTAAGAAATCTCAAGATGGAAGAGGCCAGGAGCCATTTGGTGAGCTGCATTTCTTGCTACATGTTCACAGATTTACCAGTGGAAAAGCCAAACTTCACATGCCACAAATGCAAGCTTGTGTCCCTGTTGGAGGAAAAGTTGCAAAATCTCGAAGAGAGGTTAGCTACGTTGAAGATCATTAAGGAAGGTGAAGAGTTCTTGGACAGAGCAGAATTATCTCTTCATGTTACAGAAAGAGAAGAAATTCGAAGTGCACCTGAAGAAACAGAGGAATGGAGACATGTGACCCAGAGAAGCAGGAGGATCAGGAGGCAGTCAGCACCCATACTGCTCAGGAACCAGTACCAGGCTCTCACGCAGGAAAACAATGAAGAAATACATCAGGATAAGACTTTGCCAACAAACAGCAACCTTGTACGCCCTCAGAGTCCTCCTGGATGGAGAAAGAAAAATGTTGTGAAGAAGAAACGGAGAGTGGTGGTCATGGGGGATTCCCTGCTGAGAGGAACAGAGGCCGCTATCTGCAGACCGGATATAACTACAAGAGAAATGTGCTGTCTTCCAGGTGCAAAAATTAAAGATGTGTCTGACAGGATATCAGGACTCTTCAGACCTACAGATGACTACCCATTCCTGCTACTACATGTGGGGACAAATGACACCGCAAGAAACGACCTGGAAATCATCTGCAGAGACTTTGAAGACTTAGGCAAGAAAGTGAAAGAACTGGGAGCGCAGGTGGTCTTCTCTTCCATCCTCCCAGTGGATGGCCATGGAACAAGGAGGTGGAATAAGATTCTGCAGGTGAACAACTGGCTACGTCGATGGTGCCGTCAGCAACGATTTGGATTTCTGGATCACGGAGTGAACTACTTATACGATGGACTACTTGCTAGAGATGGGGTGCACCTTACGAAGACTGGAAAGCATGTATTTGGAAGTCGCCTTGCTACACTTGTAAGGAGAGCTTTAAACTAGAACAACATGGGAAGGGAAGCAAAAGACCAGAAAAAGCCATACACCTGACAAATGCTATTGAGAACTCTGCTATTAGAAGTGGAAAGGAAGAACAAAGACGAAAGAATCTAATTAATAAAAATATTGGAGAAAGAGAAACCAATCACAAACTAAAATGTTTCTATACTAATGCACAAAGCATGGGCAACAAACAAGGAGAATTGGAACTACTAACACAGGAAAAGAAATATGATGTAATTGGAATCACTGAAACTTGGTGGGACAATACACATGATTGGAATACAAGACTAGAAGGATACAACTTATTTGCAAGAAACAGACTTGATAAACGAGGAGGGGGTGTCGCATTGTATGTTCGAAACGCGTATATCTGCACAGAGATTGAAGCTTCAGAGACTGGGAGTTCTGTGGAAACTGTTTGGGTAAGAATACAAGGACAGAACAATGGAAAGGACACCATTGTAGGCATTTACTACAGGCCGCCTGTGCAAGCCGAAGATATAGATGAACTCTTTATGCATCAGATGGCCAAGTTCTCCAAAAAATATGACATAGTTGTCATGGGAGATTTCAACTATCCAGACATTTGTTGGGAATCTCTCTCAGGCAAAACTAACAGGTCAAGGAAATTCTTATCCTCTCTTGCTGACAACTTTATCTTCCAAAAGGTAAGGGAGAAAACAAGGGGAACTGCTACCTTGGATCTAATCCTTATAAACAGGGAGGAAATGGTTGAGGAGGTAAAAGTGGCTGGGACCATAGGAGGTAGCGACCATGCTATTTTAGAATTTTGGATAACTAGAGGTGGAAGACCTGTGAAGACTCAGACGTCAAGGTTAGATTTCAGAAAGGCAGATTTTAAGGGATTCAGAAAGAGAATTGGAGGGATCCAATGGCTGGATATCCTTAAAGACAAAAATGTCCAGGAAGGATGGGAAATCTTGAAAAATGAAATTCTCAAAGCACAGTTGTTAACAATTCCGAAAAGAGGGAAGAATAGGAAGCATTTAAGGAAACCAGGATGGATGAACACAGAACTTAAGCACATGCTAAAAAGGAAGAAAAAAATGTTTATAAAATGGAAAGAGGGAGGCATATCTAAAGAAGAATATAATGCTGTCTGCAGAACCTGCAGGGCACAAATCAGATTATCTAAAGCTGAAAATGAACTGAGGCTTGCAAGAGATGTCAAAAGCAATAATAAAGGATTTTGGGGATATGTCAAAAGTAAAAGAAAAGTCAAAGATGCTATAGGATTTTTACAGGATGAAAATGATGAAATGGTAAGACAGGATGTTGAGAAGGCTGAACTTTTAAATTCCTATTTTGCATCTGTTTTCTCTCAGAAAGGAAATGCAACATCAACTGTTATTCACTGTCCTATTAAGGGAATAGAAGAATCCAGGATATCTATAAACAGAAAGATAGTGAGGAAACACTTAGCTAACCTAAATGAATTCAAGTCTCCAGGTCCAGATGAATTACACCCCAGAGTACTGAAGGAGATAGCAGAAGAAATTTTTGAACCCCTCTCCATAATCTTTGAAAATTCTTGGAGAACAGGAGAAGTGCCAGAAGACTGGAGAAGAGCAAATGTTGTTCCTATCTTCAAAAAGGGGAAGAAGGTGGACCCAGGCAACTATAGGCCGGTGAGTCTGACTTCTATACCAGGAAAGATCTTTGAACAAATTATTAAACAACATGTATGTCAATACCTGGATAAGAATGAAGTGATTAAACAGAGTCAGCATGGGTTTCTAACTAATAAGTCATGTCAGACTAACTTAATTTCCTTCTATGACGGTATCACTGATTGGGTGGATCAAGGAAATGCTGTAGATATAGTATATCTTGACTTCAGCAAAGCATTTGACAAAGTCTCTCATACAATCCTTATTGAAAAAATGACTAAGTATGGAATGGACAAGGCAACTGTTAGGTGGATTCATAACTGGCTTAGTGATCGGACCCAAAGAGTGGTCGTAAATGGCTGCACATCCAGTTGGAAGAATGTCTCAAGTGGGGTACCACAGGGCTCTGTCCTGGGCCCTGTATTGTTCAACATCTTTATCAACGATTTAGATGAAGGAATTGAGGGTAAACTGATTAAATTTGCTGATGACACAAAGCTAGGAGGGATAGCTAATACTAGAGAAGAGAGAGAGAGGATTCAAAAAGATTTAAATAAACTGGAGAAGTGGGCAGCAACTAACAGAATGGTTTTTAACAGGGAGAAATGCAAAGTACTACATCTGGGCAATAAAAATGAAAAAAGCATATATAGAATGGGAGGAATAGGGCTAAGTGACAGCACATGTGAAAAAGACTTGGGTATACTAATAGATCACAGACTGAATATGAGTCAACAGTGTGATGCAGCAGCAAAAAAGGCAAATGCAATTCTAGGATGTATTAACAGAAGCATACAGTCTAGATCACGTGAAGTCATTATTTCCCTCTACTCCTCTTTGGTCAGACCTCATCTGGAATATTGTGTCCAGTTTTGGGCACCACATTTTAAAAAAGACATCAACAAACTGGAGCAAGTTCAGAAAAGAGCGACCAGAATGGTGACCGGTCTGCAAACCCTGTCTTATGAGGAAAGGTTGCAGGATTTGGGAATGTTTAGTTTGCAAAAGAGAAGACTGAGAGGAGACTTAATAGCTGTCTACAAATATCTAAAGGGCTGTCACATTGTAGAAGGATCAACTTTATTCTCATTTGCACAAGGAAAGACTAGAAGCAATGGGATGAAACTGAATGGGAAGAGACACAGATTAGATATTAGAAAAAACTTTTTGACAGTTAGAGTGATCAATGAGTGGAACAGGCTGCCACGAGAAGTGGTGAGTTCTCCTTCAATGGAAGTCTTCAAACAGAGGCTGGACAGACATCTGACTGGGATGATTTAGCGAATCCTGCTTTGAGCAGGGGGTTGGACCAGATGGCCCAGGAGGTCCCTTCCAACTCTACGATTCTATGATTCTATGATTCTAAGCCACTAGAATACCGTCTGTCAGACAGGTGGACGTAGGCCAAACATTCAAATAACTCGCCAGATAAATCGTTGCTTTTCCATTTAATTCATGTAAGAATTAATTCAAAATTGAACAGTAAATTTCAAAGTTGGAAGGCCACAAGAGGGGGACAATGTTTCAAAAATGAAACGACATATCATTGCATGAGGGATGTGGTAGGAATTGAATGCTTGAATTAAGACTGGGGAAGAACTGAGGGGAAGGGGCTGCAGGCCTTGTAGCAGGTGGGTATGCAGAAATGTAGCTATCCAAAGCCAAACACATTACTGCAGCTTGTCACACCTGTACCTACCAAGCAGCAAAGGCCAAGATAGATCGTTATTTTACTGACAGATTGAATACAGTGCAATGCCTCCCATATAGAGGTGAATAAGAGTAGTAGTAGTAGTAGTAGTAGTAATAGTAGAAGGCTGGTTTCACATTAGCGCTTTTTCAGCGCGTGCACGGCCGGGGGTAGCTCCGCCCCCGAGCCGGCTCTCTGCCCGGCGTGCCCGCCCCTTGCTTGTAGCGCCGCCTACTAGCGGACAGCGGCGCCTGCGATCGGCGCACCCTATCTTTAGCATAGGGTGCGAAGATCGTGCGCAGGCCGTGCGCTAGTTGCGCTTTGACCTGCGCTGCGCACTTTTGACGGTGCGCCGTGCGCGCCAAAATCAAACTTTTCGGATTTTGGCGCGCACGGCGCACCGTCAAAAGTGCGCAGCGCAGGTCAAAGCGCAACTAGCGCACGGCCTGCGCACGATCTGCGCACCCTATGCTAAAGATAGGGTGCGCCGATCGCAGGCGCCGCTGTGCGCTAGGAGGCGGCGCTACAAGGAAGGGGCGGGCACGACGGGCAGAGAGCCGGCTCGGGGGCGGAGCTACCCCCCGGCCGTGCGCGCGCTGAAAATGCGCTAATGTGAAACCGGCCGAAGAGTTGGTCAAGTTAAATCAAGGCTAAGGAATTGGAAATGTGCAACTTGGACCAAGAAAAACTAATTACAGAGCAACGACATTTGAAAAAAGCTTTCTAATCATGCTTTGAAAACACTACTTGTTTATCCCAATTTCAATTCAATCTGTCTTTGGAAACCGCTTAAGAGAGTGAGTGCACCATTCTCAGAGGAACTGCAGATACTGAAATGATGCGTGGAGTGAAGTGAGCAAGCTATTTTTCCATCTCCCTGGCGAGCATCGCCCACCTGTCTGCTGAGGCTCCCTCAGCAGACTGAAGCTGACTACTACTGCGCAGCTGCTACAGACTGTGGGCTGCCCATTGTGACACGTGGTCCCATTGTGACACGTGGTCCCATTGTTCCAGGAATAGAATACATCCAAGCATTGTGTTCTATGAATGGCATGATTCCTATCACAGTGTTCCATGGATGGAACACATCCTATTTACTGCAGGCAAGCAGCGCACCTAGCTGCTGCTGCTGCAGCTGCTACAAGCCACTAGAATACCGTCTGTCAGACAGGTGGACGTAGGCCGAACATTCAAATAACTCGCCAGATAAATCGTTGCTTTTCCATTTAATTCATATATGAATTAATTCAAAATTGAACAGTAAATTTCAAAGTTGGAAGGCCACAAGAGGGGGACAATGTTTCAAAAATGAAACGACATATCATTGCATGAGGGATGTGGTAGGAATTGAATGCTTGAATTAAGACTGGGGAAGTACTGAGGGGAAGGGGCTGCAGGCCTTGTAGCAGGTGGGTGTGCAGAAATGTAGCTATCCAAAGCCAAACACATTACTGCAGCTTGTCATACCTGTACCTACCAAGCAGCAAAGGCCAAGATAGATCGTTATTTTACTGACAGATTGAATACAGTGCAATGCCTCCCATATAGAGGTGAATAAGAGTAGTAGTAGTAGTAGTAGTAGAAGAGTTGGTCAAGTTAAATCAAGGCTAAGGAATTTGAAATGTGCAACTTGGACCAAGAAAAACTAATTACAGAGCAACGACATTTGAAAAAAGCATTCAAATCATGCTTTGAAAACACTACTTGTGTATCCCGATTTCAATTCAGTCTGTCTTTGGAAACCGCTTAAGAGAGTGAATGCACCATTCTCAGAAGAACTGCAGATACTGAAATGATGCGTGGAGTGAAGTGAGCAAGCTATTTTTCCATCTCCCTGGCGAGCATCGCCCACCTGTCTGCTGAGGCTCCCTCAGCAGACTGAAGCTGACTACTACTGCGCAGCTGCTACAGACTGTGGGCTGCCCATTGTGACACGTGGTCCCATTGTGACACGTGGTCCCATTGTTCCAGGAATAGAACACATCCAAGCATTGTGTTCTATGAATGGCATGATTCCTATCACAGTGTTCCATTGATGGAACACATCCTATTTACTGCAGGCAAGCAGCGCGCCTAGCTGCTGCTGCTGCTGCTGCTGCTACAAGCCACTAGAATACCGTCTGTCAGACAGGTGGACGTAGGCCGAACATTCAAATAACTCGCCAGATAAATCGTTGCTTTTCCATTTAATTCATATATGAATTAATTCAAAATTGAACAGTAAATTTCAAAGTTGGAACGCCACAAGAGGGGGACAATGTTTCAAAAATGAAACGACATATCATTGCATGAGGGATGTGGTAGGAATTGAATGCTTGAATTAAGACTGGGGAAGTACTGAGGGGAAGGGGCTGCAGGCCTTGTAGCAGGTGGGTGTGCAGAAATGTAGCTATCCAAAGCCAAACACATTACTGCAGCTTGTCACACCTGTACCTACCAAGCAGCAAAGGCCAAGATAGATCGTTATTTTACTGACAGATTGAATACAGTGCAATGCCTCCCATATAGAGGTGAATAAGAGTAGTAGTAGAAGTAGTAGTAGTAGTAGTAGTAGAAGAGTTGGTCAAGTTAAATCAAGGCTAAGGAATTTGAAATGTGCAACTTGGACCAAGAAAAACTAATTACAGAGCAACGACATTTGAAAAAAGCATTCAAATCATGCTTTGAAAACACTACTTGTGTATCCCGATTTCAATTCAATCTGTCTTTGGAAACCGCTTAAGAGAGTGAGTGCACCATTCTCAGAGGAACTGCAGATACTGAAATGATGTGTGGAGTGAAGTGAGCAAGCTATTTTTCCATCTCCCTGGCGAGCATCACCCACCTGTCTGCTGAGGCTCCCTCAGCAGACTGAAGCTGACTACTACTGCGCAGCTGCTACAGACTGTGGGCTGCCCATTGTGACACGTGGTCCCATTGTGACACGTGGTCCCATTGTTCCAGGAATAGAACACATCCAAGCATTGTGTTCTATGAATGGCATGATTCCTATCACAGTGTTCCATGGATGGAACACATCCTATTTACTGCAGGCAAGCAGCGCACCTAGCTGATGTTGCTGCTGCTGCTACAAGCCACTAGAATACCGTCTGTCAGACAGGTGGACGTAGGCCGAACATTCAAATAACTCGCCAGATAAATCGTGGCTTTTCCATTTAATTCATATATGCATTAATTCAAAATTGAACAGTAAATTTCAAAGTTGGAAGGCCACAAGAGGGGGACAATGTTTCAAAAACGAAACGACATATCATTGCATGAGGGATGTGGTAGGAATTGAATGCTTGAATTAAGACTGGGGAAGTACTGAGGGGAAGGGGCTGCAGGCCTTGTAGCAGGTGGGTGTGCAGAAATGTAGCTATCCAAAGCCAAACACATTACTGCAGCTTGTCACACCTGTACCTACCAAGCAGCAAAGGCCAAGATAGATCGTTATTTTACTGACAGATTGAATACAGTGCAATGCCTCCCATATAGAGGTGAATAAGATTAGTAGTAGTAGTAGAAGAGTTGGTCAAGTTAAATCAAGGCTAAGGAATTGGAAATGTGCAACTTGGACCAAGTAAAACTAATTACAGAGCAACGACATTTGAAAAAAGCATTCAAATCATGCTTTGAAAACACTACTTGTGTATCCCAATTTCAATTCAATCTGTCTTTGGAAACCGCTTAAGAGAGTGAGTGCACCATTCTCAGAGGAACTGCAGATACTGAAATGATGCGTGGAGTGAAGTGAGCAAGCTATTTTTCCATCTCCCTGGCGAGCATCGCCCACCTGTCTGCTGAGGCTCCGTCAGCAGACTGAAGCTGACTACTACTGCGCAGCTGCTACAGACTGTGGGCTGCCCATTGTGACACGTGGCCCCATTGTTCCAGGAATAGAACACATCCAAGCATTGTGTTCTATGAATGGCATGATTCCTATCACAGTGTTCCATGGATGGAACACATCCTATTTACTGCAGGCAAGCAGCGCACCTAGCTGCTGCTGCTGCTGCTACAAGCTACTAGAATACCATCTGTCAGACAGGTGGACGTAGGCCGAACATTCAAATAACTCGCCAGATAAATCGTTGCTTTTCCATTTAATTCATATATGAATTAATTCAAAATTGAACAGTAAATTTCAAAGTTGGAAGGCCACAAGAGGTGGACAATGTTTCAAAAATGAAACGACATATCATTGCATGAGGCATGTGGTAGGAATTGAATGCTTGAATTAAGACTGGGGAAGTACTGAGGGGAAGGGGCTGCAGGCCTTGTAGCAGGTGGGAGTGCAAAAATGTAGCTATCCAAAGCCAAACACATTACTGCAGCTTGTCACACCTGTAACTACCAAAAAGCAAAGGCCAAGATAGATCGTTATTTTACTGACAGATTGAATACAGTGCAATGCCTCCCATATAGAGGTGAATAAGAGTAGTAGTAGTAGTAGTAGTAGAAGAGTTGGTCAAGTTAAATCAAGGCTAAGGAATTGGAAATGCGCAACTTGGACCAAGAAAAACTAATTACAGAGCAACGACATTTGAAAAAAGCATTCAAATCATGCTTTGAAAACACTACTTGTGTATCCCGATTTCAATTCAATCTGTCTTTGGAAACCGCTTAAGAGAGTGAGTGCACCATTCTCAGAGGAACTGCAGATACTGAAATGATGCGTGGAGTGAAGTGAGCAAGCTATTTTTCCATCTCCCTGGCGAGCATCACCCACCTGTCTGCTGAGGCTCCCTCAGCAGACTGAAGCTGACTACTACTGCGCAGCTGCTACAGACTGTGGGCTGCCCATTGTGACACGTGGTCCCATTGTGACAAGTGGTCCCATTGTTCCAGGAATAGAACACATCCAAGCATTGTGTTCTATGAATGGCATGATTCCTATCACAGTGTTCCATGGATGGAACACATCCTATTTACTGCAGGCAAGCAGCGCACCTAGCTGCTGCTGCTCCTGCTGCTACAAGCCACTAGAATACCATCTGTCAGACAGTTGGACGTAGGCCGAACATTCAAATAACTCGCCAGATAAATCGTTGCTTTTCCATTTAATTCATATATGAATTAATTCAAAATTGAGCAGTAAATTTCAAAGTTGGAAGGCCACAAGAGGGGGACAATGTTTCAAAAACGAAACGACATATCATTGCATGAGGGATGTGGTAGGAATTGAATGCTTGAATTAAGACTGGGGAAGTACTGAGGGGAAGGGGCTGCAGGCCTTGTAGCAGGTGGGTGTGCAGAAATGTAGCTATCCAAAGCCAAACACATTACTGCAGCTTGTCACACCTGTACCTACCAAGCAGCAAAGGCCAAGATAGATCGTTATTTTACTGACAGATTGAATACAGTGCAATGCCTCCCATGTAGAGGTGAATAAGAGTAGTAGTAGTAGTAGTAGTAGTAGTAGTAGTAGTAGAAGAGTTGGTCAAGTTAAATCAAGTCTAAGGAATTGGAAATGTGCAACTTGCACCAAGAAAAACTAATTACAGAGCAACGACATTTGAAAAAAGCATTCAAATCATGCTTTGAAAACACTACTTGTGTATCCCGATTTCAATTCAATCTGTCTTCGGAAACCGCTTTAGAGAGTGAGTGCACCATTCTCAGAGGAACTGCAGATACTGAAATGATGCGTGGAGTGAAGTGAGCAAGCTATTTTTCCATCTCCCTGGCGAGCATCGCCCACCTGTCTGCTGAGGCTCCCTCAGCAGACTGAAGCTGACTACTACTGCGCAGCTGCTACAGACTGTGGGCTGCCCATTGTGACACGTGGTCCCATTGTGACACGTGGTCCCATTGTTCCAGGAATAGAACACATCCAAGCATTGTGTTCTATGAATGGCATGATTCCTATCACAGTGTTCCATGGATGGAACACATCCTATTTACTGCAGGCAAGCAGCGCACCTAGCTGCTGCTGCTGCTGCTGCTGCTACAAGCCACTAGAATACCGTCTGTCAGACAGGTGGACGTAGGCCGAACATTCAAATAACTCGCCAGATAAATCGTTGCTTTTCCATTTAATTCATATATGAATTAATTCACAATTGAACAGTAAATTTCAAAGTTGGAAGGCCACAAGAGGGGGACAATGTTTCAAAAATGAAACGACATATTGCATGAGGGATGTGGTAGGAATTGAATGCTTGAATTAAGACTGGGGAAGTACTGAGGGGAAGGGGCTGCAGGCCTTGTAGCAGGTGGGTGTGCAGAAATGTAGCTATCCAAAGCCAAACACATTACTGCAGCTTGTCACACCTGTACCTACCAAGCAGCAAAGGCCAAGATAGATCGTTATTTTACTGGCAGATTGAATACAGTGCAATGCCTCCCATATAGAGGTGAATAAGAGTAGTAGTAGTAGTAGTAGAAGAGTTGGTCAAGTTAAATCAAGGCTAAGGAATTGGAAATGTGCAACTTGGACCAAGAAAAACTAATTACAGAGCAACGACATTTGAAAAAAGCATTCAAATCATGCTTTGAAAACAGTACTTGTGTATCCCAATTTATATTCAATCTGTCTTTGGAAACCGCTTAAGAGAGTGAGTGCACCATTCTCAGAGGAACTGCAGATACTGAAATGATGCGTGGAGTGAAGTGAGCAAGCTATTTTTCCATCTCCCTGGCGAGCATCGCCCACCTGTCTGCTTAGGCTCCTTCAGCAGACTGAAGCTGACTACTACTGAGCATCTGCTACAGACTGTGGGCTGCCCATTGTGACACGTCGTCCCATTGTGACACGTGGCCCCATTGTTCCAGGAATAGAACACATCCAAGCATTGTGTTCTATGAATGGCATGATTCCTATCACAGTGTTCCATGGATGGAACACATCCTATTTACTGCAGGCAAGCAGCGCACCTAGCTGCTGCTGCTGCTGCTGTCTTTCTACTCCTCTCATGAGCCCAAACAAGACTCTAAAAGAATGAGTTTGCAACTACTTTACTTTTGGAGAAAATTCAAAACATTCATTATTCAATAGAGCCCACTAGCAAAAACCAGCGTTTTGAATGAAGAATCACATTTCTTGGTAGAATCATGCAGGATTGAAATTTTTGATGGTTTTTTACTCCTCTCAACAGCCCAAACAAGTTTCTAAAAGGATGAGTTTGCAACTACTTTACTTTTGGAGAAAATTCAAAACATTCATTATTCAATAGGGCCCAAACTATCAAAAACCAGCGGTTTGAATGAACACTTACATTTCTTGGTAGAATCGTGCAGGACTGAAATTTTTGATGTTTTTCTACTCCTCTCATGAGCCCAAACACCTCTCTAAAAGGATGAGTTTGCAACAACTTTACTTTTGGAGAAAATTCAATGAATGTCAATTGAATGTTTTGAATTTTCTCCAAAAGTAAAGTAGTTGCAAACTCATCCTTTTAGAGACTTGTTTGTGCTCATGAGAGGAGTAGAAAAACATCAAAAATTTCAGTCCTGCACGATTCTACCAAGAAATGTGAGTGTTCATTCAAACCGCTGGTTTTTGATAGTTTGGGCCCTATTGTATAATGAATGTTTTGAATTTTCTCCAAAAGTAAAGTAGTTGCAAACTCATCCTTTTAGAAACTTGTTTGGGCTGTTGACAGGAGTAAAAAACCATCAAAAATTTCAATCCTGCATGATTCTACCAAGAAATGTGATTCTTCATTCAAAACGCTGATTTTTGCTATTGGGTTCTATTGAATAATGAATGTTTTGAATTTTCTCCAAAAGTAAAGTAGTTGCAAACTCATGCTTTTTTGTTTAAATATTTTTATTAAAGTTTCAAGTATAGAGGGAAAGGGTAAATGGACAAAGTAAAAAGTAGAGAACTCTACTCTACGTGTTACATCACACATTAAATAAAATTGTTTAATACAAGTAGTGTACATAAGAAACAAATATAATACATCGCTTGAATGCAATCCTCTCAAAAAAGGAACCAACATTGTCATATTGAGTTTACAGTAGAGTGTTAGATAACATAAATTAAGAAAATTTCAAATTCCAAACATCCCATTTAGTGTGATATTTATGGAGAGTACCATTAATAAAGGCAAATCTTTTCTCCATAGAATTATGAGTCCGTAATTTACCTAAAATATCAGCAAAAGAAGGTAAATCAGTTTTAAGCCACCAGAAAGCTATAGCGTTTTTGGTCACCAAAATAGTATGTATCATTACAAATCGAATAACAGGATTTATTTCTTCAGTGCCCAAAGAAAGTAATGCCATTTGTGGGGTGACCTTCACTGCGTTGTCAGAGAGAGTATTTATATGATTCGTAACTTCTTTCCACAATCTCTTCAATTTAGGACAGCTCCAGAAAATGTGGTACAGGTTACCTGGTAAACCACAATTCCTCCAGCATAGAGGGGAGTATTTATTATCTATATGAGCTAACCTAATCGGAGTGTAATGCCATCTAATTTAAGTTTTAAAGAAAGACTCCTGTAAAGTCGCAGAAATAGTAGATGCATTTGAAAACTTTATGGCCTTCCCCCATTGGTCTTCATCAAATTTTATGTTAAAATCCCTTTCCCATCTTTGAATGTATACATTTTTAAAGAGTTCGGTGTCGTCATTAGGGTGGGAATATATGTTTTTAAGACTCCAAGTCGACTTAAGAGCAACATTTGCAAACATGGAGGCCACAATATCCGAATTCAAAGCTCTACTAGTCAAAAATTTCCGCAGAAGATCTTTCAGAAGTAGATAAGAGGTGAAATGTGTAGACGGGACATGAAATTTATTTTTAATTTCATTAAAGGGTAAAAAATTTTGTCCGTCCCATAAATCCCCTACCGTATTAATTTTAGAGCTGCACCACTCCTCTGGAACTGGACATTTATATATTTTTGATAATAATTTTAATGGGAATTTTTTCAAAATGCTTTTCCTGTCGTCGCCTTTCTTTAATTTTGTGAAACTCCTCCACATAGTCAGTATAGAATTTACAACAGGATGTTGATAAGTAATGATCGAAGGAGATAGCAGATCTTTAAAGAAAAAATCTGATATTGAACTAGTCCCATAATGTTCTAGCTCAAGGTCCAACCAAGCGGGAAGTGTTTTCGTATTTACATTATGGAACGCCCACAAGGCGGTCTTGAGAGGATGTCTCATCCAACTCTCCACGAGATACAAAAAAGAAAAAAGACAAAAAATTGCTGACCTCCAGAACCAAATTGCTTCAAAAGAAAAACAACAAAATTCCCTGTCTGCTCCATCCCATATTATCCATCTTGATATCCTGAAATTGAGACAGGCGTTAAGATCCGAAATTATTTCCGAGTACGAGTCCATTGTTAGAGCATCAAAATATAATCTGTATGCTTCAATTAACAAACCCACCAAATATATGACAAGTAAACTTAAACAAGCTCGCGTAAGTAGAAGGATTGTTAAAATCAAATCCCCTTCAGGAGAAATGAAACAACACCCCTCTGATATTACCGAAATATTTGCGGATTATTTCGAAACCCTCTATAATCTTAAAAAAGATCCCTTAGTTCATACTCCTAATCAAAAAGAGATTGACCTTTTTCTTTCTAAATTGACCCTTCCCCAACTAGATAATTTGGACCTAACTCTTTTAAATCAACCGTTTACTGTAGAAGAAATTGCCAAAACGATTGACAAACTTAAACTTAACAAATCCCCTGGCCCAGATGGGTTCACAAACGAATATCTCAAGTTTTTCTCCAACATTTTATCCCCGCACCTAAAATCTCTTTTTGACCACGCTTCTAGTATTGGATCGTTCCCCAAAGAAATGACGGAGGCAACTATCATTTTGATCCCCAAAGACATTAGAAACCCAGAAGAAGTTAAAAATTATCGTCCGATCTCTTTAATTAACACTGATATTAAAGTATATTCAAAAATTTTAGCGGATCGATTAAAGAATCTTTTACCTGATCTTGTTAAAAATGATCAAGTAGGGTTTGTCTCCGGAAGACAAGTAACAGACGGTACCAGAAGAATCTTGAACTTGTTTAACATAGCTAGCTCTAATAATCTCCCTTCACTATTTATCTCGTTGGATGCCCAAAAAGCTTTTGATAGGGTGAATTGGGATTATCTTAAAGCTACTTTACTAAAGTTTGGTTTTGACAATCGCTTTATAACATCTATATTTGCATTGTACTCTAATACTAATGCTAAAACCTATACTAATAATCACCTTTCTAGGAATTTCAACATCACTAATGGAACAAGACAGGGCTGCCCCCTTTCGCCCCTTTTATTTGCCTTGGCAGTCGAGCCCTTGGCGGAAATGATCAGAAAATGTACTGATATTTCGGGTTTTAAAACAAAAAATTATCATCACAAGTTAACCTTATTTGCTGACGACCTTATGTTATCAGTCACTGATCCGGCTAATTCACTTAACGCTTTAATCACCATTTTAGATGAGTTCTCTAAGGTCTCATATTTTAAAATAAATCCCCAAAAATCTAAAATAATACATTTTAATTTACGTCCCTCTGAAATTGAAGCCTTTAAAGAATTATCTGAATTTTACTGGGAAGATTTTGAACTAGAATACTTGGGGATAATTTTCCCTAAAGATTTGAAACTCATTGTTTCTAAGAATATGGAACATCTCAGTAAGAAAATCTTAAAAGACCTTTCTGGTTATAATAATTGCGATCTATCCCTGATGGGAAGAACCTTGGTAATAAAAACATATATTTTACCTAAAATTCTTTTTGTACTTAGGAATTTACCTCTTACGATTCCCACTTCCCTTTTATTTAAAATCCAAAAAGCAATTAACCTTTTTATCTGGAAAGGGAAGAAACCTAGAGTTGCTACTGAAATTTTATATAAGAAAAAGAGTAATGGAGGCCTTGCACTCCCCAATATTCAAATCTATTTTCAAGCTTCTCTTATTCTTCAGAGTCAACAGTGGTTTTCTACGAAAACACTTCCCGCTTGGTTGGACCTTGAGCTAGAACATTATGGGACTAGTTCAATATCAGATTTTTTCTTTAAAGATCTGCTATCTCCTTCGATCATTACTTATCAACATCCTGTTGTAAATTCTATACTGACTATGTGGAGGAGTTTCACAAAATTAAAGAAAGGCGACGACAGGAAAAGCATTTTGAAAAAATTCCCATTAAAATTATTATCAAAAATATATAAATGTCCAGTTCCAGAGGAGTGGTGCAGCTTTAAAATTAATACGGTAGGGGATTTATGGGACGGACAAAATTTTTTACCCTTTAATGAAATTAAAAATAAATTTCATGTCCCGTCTACACATTTCACCTCTTATCTACTTCTGAAAGATCTTCTGCGGAAATTTTTGACTAGTAGAGCTTTGAATTCGGATATTGTGGCCTCCATGTTTGCAAATGTTGCTCTTAAGTCGACTTGGAGTCTTAAAAACATATATTCCCACCCTAATGACAACACCGAACTCTTTAAAAATGTATACATTCAAAGATGGGAAAGGGATTTTAACATAAAATTTGATGAAGACCAATGGGGGAAGGCCATAAAGTTTTCAAATGCATCTACTATTTCTGCGACTTTACAGGAGTCTTTCTTTAAAACTTTAATTAGATGGCATTACACTCCGATTAGGTTAGCTCATATAGATAATAAATACTCCCCTCTATGCTGGAGGAATTGTGGTTTACCAGGTAACCTGTACCACATTTTCTGGAGCTGTCCTAAATTGAAGAGATTGTGGAAAGAAGTTACGAATCATATAAATACTCTCTCTGACAACGCAGTGAAGGTCACCCCACAAATGGCATTACTTTCTTTGGGCACTGAAGAAATAAATCCTGTTATTCGATTTGTAATGATACATACTTTTTTGGTGACCAAAAACGCTATAGCTTTCTGGTGGCTTAAAACTGATTTACCTTCTTTTGCTGATATTTTAGGTAAATTACGGACTCATAATTCTATGGAGAAAAGATTTGCCTTTATTAATGGTACTCTCCATAAATATCACACTAAATGGGATGTTTGGAATTTGAAATTTTCTTAATTTATGTTATCTAACACTCTACTGTAAACTCAATATGACAATGTTGGTTCCTTTTTTGAGAGGATTGCATTCAAGCGATGTATTATATTTGTTTCTTATGTACACTACTTGTATTAAACAATTTTATTTAATGTGTGATGTAACACGTAGAGTAGAGTTCTCTACTTTTTACTTTGTCCATTTACCCTTTCCCTCTATACTTGAAACTTTAATAAAAATATTTAAACAAAAAAGCATGAGTTTGCAACTACTTTACTTTTGGAGAAAATTCAAAACATTCATTATTCGATAGAACCCAATAGCAAAAATCAGCGTTTTGAATGAACACTCACATTTCTTGGTAGAATCGTGCAGGATTGAAATTTTTGATGGTTTTTTACTCCTGTCAACAGCCCAAACAAGTTTCTAAAAGGATGAGTTTGCAACTACTTTACTTTTGGAGAAAATTCAAAACATTCATTATTCAATAGGGCCCAAACTATCAAAAACCAGCGGTTTGAATGAACACTCACATTTCTTGGTAGAATCGTGCAGGACTGAAATTTTTGATGTTTTTCTACTCCTCTCATGAGCACAAACAAGTCTCTAAAAGGATGAGTTTGCAACTACTTTACTTTTGGAGAAAATTCAAAACATTAATTATTCAATAGGGTAAAAAAAAATCAAAAACCAGCGGTTTGAATGAACACTCACATTTCTTGGTAGAATCGTGCAGGACTGAAATTTTTGATGTTTTTCTACTCCTCTCATGAGCCCAAACCAAGACTCTAAAAGGATGAGTTTGCATCTACTTTACTTTTGGAGAAAATTCAAAACATTCATTATTCAATAGAGCCCAATAGCAAAAACCAGCGGTTTGAATGAAGAATCACATTTCTTGGTAGAATCATGCAGGATTGAAATTTTTGATGGTTTTTTACTCCTCTCAACAGCCCAAACAAGTTTCTAAAAGGATGAGTTTGCAACTACTTTACTTTTGGAGAAAATTCAAAACATTCATTATTCAATAGGGCCCAAAATATCAAAAACCAGCGGTTTGAATGAACACACATTTCTTGGTAGAATCATGCAGGACTGAAATTTTTGATGTTTTTCTACTCCTCTCATGAGCCTAAACAAGTCTCTAAAAGCATGAGTTTGCAACTACTTTACTTTTGGAGAAAATTCAAAACATTCAATTGACATTCATTGAATTTTCTCCAAAAGTAAAGTAGTTGCAAACTCATCCTTTTAGAGACTTGTTTGGGCTCATGAGAGGAGTAGAAAAACAAAAAAAATTTCAGTCCTGCACGATTCTACCAAGAAATGTGTATTCATTTAAACCGCTGGCTTTTGATATTTTGGGCCCTATTGAATAATGAATGTTTTGAATTTTCTCCAAAAGTAAAGTAGTTGCAAACTCATCCTTTTAGAAACTTGCTTGGGCTTTTGAGAGGAGTAAAAAACCATCAAAAATTTCAATCCTGCATGATTCTACCAAGAAATGTGATTCTTCATTCAAAACGCTAGTTTTTGCTATTGGGCTCTATTGAATAATGAATGTTTTGAATTTTCTCCAAAAGTAAAGTAGTTGCAAACTCATCCTTTTAGAGTCTTGTTTGGGCTCATGAGAGGAGTAGAAAAACAGCAGCAGCAGCAGCAGCAGCAGCTGCTAGGTGCGCTGCTTGCCTGCAGTAAATAGGATGTGTTCCATCCATGGAACACTGTGATAGGAATCATGCCATTCATAGAACACAATGCTTGGATGTGTTCTATTCCTGGAACAATGGGGCCACGTGTCACAATGGGACCACGTGTCACAATGGGCAGCCCACAGTCTGTAGCAGCTGCTCAGTAGTAGTCAGCTTCAGTCTGCTGAGGGAGCCTCAGCAGACAGGTGGGCGATGCTCGCCAGGGAGATGGAAAAATAGCTTGCTCACTTCACTCCACGCATCATTTCAGTATCTGCAGTTCCTCTGAGAATGGTACACTCACTCTCTTAAGCGGTTTCCAAAGACAGATTGAATTTAAATTGGGATACACATGTACTGTTTTCAAAGCATGATTTGAATGCTTTTTTCAAATGTCGTTGCTCTGTAATTAGTTTTTCTTCGTCCAAGTTGCACATTTCCAATTCCTTAGCCTTGATTTAACTTGACCAACTCTTCTACTACTACTACTACTACTACTACTACTACTACTACTACTACTCTTATTCACCTCTATATGGGAGGCATTGCACTGTATTCAATCTGCCAGTAAAATAACGATCTATCTTGGCCTTTGCTGCTTGGTAGGTACAGGTGTGACAAGCTGCAGTAATGTGTTTGGCTTTGGATAGCTACATTTCTGCACACCCACCTGCTACAAGGCCTGCAGCCCCTTCCCCTCAGTACTTCCCCAGTCTTAATTCAAGCATTCAATTCCTACCACATCCCTCATGCAATGATATGTCGTTTCATTTTTGAAACATTGTCCCCCTCTTGTGGCCTTCCAACTTTGAAATTTACTGTTCAATTTTGAATTAATTCATATATGAATTAAATGGAAAAGCAACGATTTATCTGGCGAGTTATTTGAATGTTCGGCCTAGGTCCACCTTTCTGACAGACGGTATTCTAGTGGCTTGTAGCAGCAGCAGCAGCAGCAGCAGCTAGGTGCGCTGCTTGCCTGCAGTAAATAGGATGTGTTACATCCATGGAACACTGTGATAGGAATCATGCCATTCATAGAACACAATGCTTGGATGTGTTCTATTCCTGGAACAATGGGACCACGTGTCACAATGGGACCACGTGTCACAATGGGCAGCCCACAGTCTGTAGCAGCTGCGCAGTAGTAGTCAGCTTCAGTCTGCTGAGGGAGCCTCAGCAGACAGGTGGGCGATGCTTGCCAGGGAGATGGAAAAATAGCTTGCTCACTTCACTCCACGCATCATTTCAGTATCTGCAGTTCCTCTGAGAATGGTGCACTCACTCTCTTAAGCGGTTTCCAAAGACAGATTGAATTGAAATCGGGATACACAAGTAGTGTTTTCAAAGCATGATTTGAATGCTTTTTTCAAATGTCGTTGCTCTGTAATTAGTTTTTCTTCGTCCAAGTTGCACATTTCCAATTCCTTAGCCTTGATTTAACTTGACCAACTCTTCTACTACTACTACTACTACTACTACTACTACTACTACTACTACTACTACTACTACTACTACTACTACTACTACTACTACTACTACTACTACTACTACTACTACTACTACTACTACTACTCTTATTCACCTCTATATGGGAGGCATTGCACTGTATTCAATCTGCCAATAAAATAACGATCTATCTTGGCCTTTGCTGCTTGGTAGGTACAGGTGTGACAAGCTGCAGTAATGTGTTTGGCTTTGGATAGCTACATTTCTGCACACCCACCTGCTACAAGGCCTGCAGCCCCTTCCCCTCAGTACTTCCCCAGTCTTAATTCAAGCATTCAATTCCTACCACATCCCTCATGCAATGATATGTCGTTTCATTTTTAAAACATTGTCCCCCTCTTGTGGCCTTCCAACTTTGAAATTTACTGTTCAATTTTGAATTAATTCATATATGAATTAAATGGAAAAGCAACGATTTATCTGGCGAGTTATTTGAATGTTCGGCCTACGTCCACCTATCTGACAGACGGTATTCTAGTGGCTTGTAGCAGCAGCAGCAGCTAGGTGCGCTGCTTGCCTGCAGTAAATAGGATGTGTTCCATCCATGGAACACTGTGATAGGAATCATGCCATTCATAGAACACAATGCTTGGATGTGTTCTATTCCTGGAACAATGGGGCCACGTGTCACAATGGGGCCACGTGTCACAATGGGGCCACGTGTCACAATGGGACCACGTGTCACAATGGGACCACGTGTCACAATGGGACCACGTGTCACAATGGGCAGCCCACAGTCTGTAGCAGCTGCGCAGTAGTAGTCAGCTTCAGTCTGCTGAGGAAGCCTCAGCAGACAGGTGGGCGATGCTCGCCAGGGAGATGGAAAAATAGCTTGCTCACTTCACTCCACACATCATTTCAGTATCTGCAGTTCCTCTGAGAATGGTGCACTCACTCTCTTAAGCAGTTTCCAAAGACAGATTGAATTGAAATCGGGATACACAAGTAGTGTTTTCAAAGCATGATTTGAATGCTTTTTTCAAATGTCGTTGCTCTGTAATTAGTTTTTCTTGGTCCAAGTTGCACATTTCCAATTCCTTAGCCTTGATTTAACTTGACCAACTCTTCTACTACTACTACTACTACTACTACTCTTATTCACCTCTATATGGGAGGCATTGCACTGTATTCAATCTGTCAGTAAAATAACGATCTATCTTGGCCTTTGCTGCTTGGTAGGTACAGGTGTGACAAGCTGCAGTAATGTGTTTGGCTTTGGAAAGCTACATTTCTGCACACCCACCTGCTACAAGGCCTGCAGCCCCTTCCCCTCAGTACTTCCCCAGTCTTAATTCAAGCATTCAATTCCTACCACATCCCTCATGCAATGATATGTCGTTTCATTTTTGAAATTTCCGGGTAGGGACAAGGCTAGGGTCTTACGCTGGGGGCACTCATCTAAATTTTCCGGACACGCTGGAATAAAGAAGACTCTCTATCTCGTCTCTCGACATTATTGGTTGCCATCGCTTCGCCAAGACGTCCTGGACTTCATCGCCTCCTGTCCTTCGTGTGCCAGAAACAAGGTTCCTCGATCCCGACCTTATGGGCTCCTACACCCATTACCCATACCCACGACTCCTTGGACCCACATAGCTATGGACTTCATCACTGATCTGCCAGAGTCCTCGAGGTGTTCGGCTATCTTAGTGGTCGTGGATCGGTTTTCAAAAATGGCTCACTTTGTTCCCTTGTCTGGTCTGCCTTCTGCCCCCGAGTTGGCGAAGATTTTCTTGCTCCACGTCTTCCGTCTCCATGGCTTTCCCCAGCACATTGTCTCGGACAGAGGTGTCCAATTCACCTCTCGATTCTGGCAAGCTCTCTGCGGATTGATGGGGATTACTCTGGATTTTTCTTCGGCCTATCATCCCCAGTCCAACGGACAAGTGAAACGGGTCAATCAAGTCCTAACTTCGTACCTCCGGCATTTTTCTAACGCGCACCAAGATGACTGGGTTTCTCTTCTTCCTTGGGCCGAATTCTCGTACAATAACCACCCCAGTGAAGCCTCTACCAAGTCCCCTTTTTTTGTGGTTTTTGGTCAACATCCTGACATTCTCCTTCCCGTTTCCCCCACCTCGGGTGTACCGGCAGCGGATGCTGTGTCGCTAGATTTCTCCCAGTTTTGGAGGGACACCAGGGAGGCCAAAAGTGTCCAAAAGTGTACGCAGAGATTCAAAATCTCCATTATCCTCTCGTCACTTTGGTCACAGGCAGCTGTGCCATCGAGCGTGTCACATAGCGCTCAGATATCAGTGGGCCTCACACAATCCACAAGTGTCCAGTGTCCAAAAGTGTACGCAGAGATTCAAAATCTCCATTATCCTCTCGTCACTTTGGTCACAGGCAGCTGTGCCATCGAGCGTGTCACATAGCGCTCAGATATCAGTGGGCCTCACACAATCCAAAAGTGTCCACTGTCCACAAGTGTGTGCAGAAATTCTAAATCTCCCCTGTCCTATAGACACCTTGTACCTTGTTTTACATTACTATATAGTTTGTTGGATTTTGTCTACATTTCTACCAAAAATGAGGAAGGCTGGTGGAAGAGGCCGTGGAATTGGGCGGGGGTTGGCAGCTGGTAATGATGGTGTTGGTGGTGGATCTGATGGTAGTGGCAAGAGCAAAATAGGACCGAATGCAGGAGGTGCTGACCCTGCGTCATCGTCTGGCTACATAAGGCCTCGAACGCTTAGTTTTCTAGGAGTTGGCAAACCGCTTTTAAAGGCAGAGCATCAGGAAAAAGTTTTGTCTTACATTGCTGACTCAGCCTCCAGCTCTATCGCCTCCTCTTCTTCAGTTGTAAAAAGTAAAAGCACTGAGTCGTCATTGGAGGCTCATGTTCATGAACCACACCTTTCCTTGTGTCCTTCACCCCAACCAAGATTGAAGGATGACGCAGGCCATACTACTGATTACTCCATGGAGCTGTTTTCACATACCATGCCTGGATTATCAAGTCAAATGGTGAATTACCCAGGCCAAGATGAATGTGACATGGAGTGCACTGATGCACAGCCGCTGATGGATGATTCTGCTGGTACATTCACTCAGAGCACTACATTGTCCTCGCAGTGTACAGAGCCAGATTTTGACCCTGATGAGACTCAGGTGCCCCTTCCCGCACACTATACCACCATACATGGTGACACAGAGAAAGGTGCACATGACATAGAAGAGGAGGTGATGGATGACCCAGTTGTTGACCCAGATTGGCATCCATTGGGGGAAGAGGGTGCTGCTTCCAATAGCTCAGATGAGGAGCATCCACAGCAGACATCGCAACAGCTGTTATCTGGCAGGCCCGGAGCACTCCAAAGACAGGTTCCAAACATCAAAAGAGTTGCTGGACAGCTTGTCCAGAGGGTCAAAAGATCACAGCGTGCTAGGCCGCAAAATGTCTGCCAAAGTAGGAAGAGTGCAGTGTGGCACTTTTTTGAACAAAATCCTCATGATCAGGCCAAGGTTATCTGTAAGAAGTGCGCAAAGACCTTTAGCCGAGGGAAAAATCTGAAAAATTTGAATACCAGTTGCATGCTTAGACATTTAACCAGCATGCACTTGCAAGCGTGGACACAACACCAAACCTCAAGTGCCACATGTGCAACTGATCACAACGAAGGTAGTCAGCAACGCTACATTGTTTCCCCCACTGTAAGCCCACCGGTTAGCACAGCAGCAAATGTTGAGGTGTCGTTGCAAGGCCACAGCAGTCAGGGAATCCCACTGTTATTATTACGTGCCCCGATGCTCACCTGAGGTCCCCCTCCTCCCGGTGCATCCCTCCTTCATCCTCGCGCCATGCCCTGTCTGGCTTTGCAGGGTCACGGCGTGTCAGAGGCACGCACATGCACACTCGCTCGTTTCTGACCGCGGGGCATCCTGGGAGCACGTGACCCGGTGGCTCCTCCCCAACATGGCGGCGCCCACCGGGTATTTCTGTCTGGCGTCTTGAATGGTAAGACGCGTGTTTGTCTTTCTCTGTGGCGCTTAGCCTTCCTGCGCAGCGTCGCCCCGACTCTCAGGTCCCCCCTGTCTCCTAGTCTGCGCTCTGCTCTCCGCTCCATAGCCCCATCTGGACCCCCGCTCAGCTCCCTCTGCTGTCTCTGTGCCTGACCCTCGCCGGGTCCTTCCCTGCTGCTGTCATCGGTAGCCCCTTAGCTAGGGTTCCGTCTGTACCCCTAGGTCAGTTGCCCCTAACCTTCCTTCCTTCTTTCTTCCAGCGTTCCTGCCCTGGCTCCATCCTGATCGGTCCTGGTTCCCTACGTTCTGTTTCCTCCTGCTCCGGGTCTACTCTAGTCGGTATCCTTTGGCCTTTCCCTCTGTACACTCCCTGGGTCGTCCCTTTGGTTCTGGCTGTCGTGGTCTCACCCCCCTTGGGCCTGCCCCTAACACTCCCTGTATAGGGGGTGGTCATCACCTGGGCCGCTCGCCCTCGGGGGCTCTGGAGCCACGACCCAGAGGGTCCACTCTCTGGTTCCTACTTAGAACCGTAACAGAACAAACAGGCCATGGACCCCGCTGGAGCCGCTGCGGCTCAAAAGGAGTTGCTGTTTTTGCGGGAGAATCAAACTCGTATCATGGCTTTCATGAAATCCATGGATTATCGTCTTTCCGGGCTCCAGTCCTCTGACCCTGGGAATGCCTCCCAACTGGCTGGACTGCAGCAGGAACTGGCCCAGCAAAGAGATACCCAGACCCATATACTCAGTTATATGGCCTCCATAGATGACCGCCTACTCTCCTTACAGTCGGCTGCTGCAGCCCCCGTTCCAGCCCAGGCGCCTCACCCGCCACCCCGTTTAGCTAAGCCGCCCCGCTATAACGGGGATCCCAAGCTGTGCCGAGGTTTCCTGAATCAATGCCGCCTCCATTTCGAGCTCCTGCCCCTGCAATATCCCACTGAGCGGGCTAAGGTGGCTTTTGTTGTCTCCCATCTTGAGGGAGACGCTTTAGCATGGGTTAACCCCCTCTGGGAACGTGATGATCCGGTAGTCTCCCAGCTAAGTACTTTCTTCGAGACGTTTCGTCGAGTGTTCGACGAGCCGGGTCGCCTGGCCTCTACTACGGAATCTTTATTTAACCTCCACCAAGGGTCCCAAACCGTGGGTCAGTATGCCATCCGATTCCGAACCTTGTCTTCTGATTTGGGATGGAATAGCGAGGCCTTGGTAGGGGCCTTTTGGCGAGGCCTCGCGGGTCGAATTAAGGATGAGTTAGCTGGGCGGGATACTCCTACTGCTTTAGAAGATCTCATTTCGCTAGCCACACGTATCGACCTTAGGTTCCAGGAACGTGCTCGCGAGAGGAGACTTCCCCGTGCTTCCCCAACCATTCGCGGTCTACCCTGTCTCCGGCCCGGAATATCCGCTTCTGCTTCCATGCCTGAACCCATGCAAGTAGACCGGCTTAAGGTATCTGGACAACGCCGGGAGGAAAGACGCACTCACGGTCTCTGCTTCTACTGTGGTAGTGACTCCCATCTGGTCCGTACCTGCCCGGAACGTCCGGAAAACTCCTCCGCCTAGGTCAGGTAAGAGAGGCCTCCCTAGGTGTGTATGATACCTCTCTACCCCTCACTCTGTCTGTCTTGTTGCACGTTGGTGGAAAACGTTTTTCTCTGGCAGCCTATGTGGATTCCGGCGCAGCGGGAAATTTTATTAGGCTCAAAGAGGTTCTTAAATTTTCGGTCCCGGTCAAGACCTTAGAAACTCCACGGATCCTTGCTTCCGTGGACGGTAAACCTCTCCAAGAGACCATTACCTTGGTCACCCATGAGGTAGAACTCCAGGTAGGGGCCCTACACAAGGAGAGGATTGCTTTTTATGTCCTAGCGAGCATCTCTCACCCTATCCTTTTAGGCCTTCCCTGGCTACGAGCCCACGGCCCTACCTTAGACTGGCATAAGGGTAATATCCTGCGCTGGGGGAGTCCTGTAGGTCTGGGTGTCTGCTGCCGGTGCATCCCGTGGGTGGTTCTCCTTCCCCCTCCTTAACCTCCGGGTTGCCCATTGCTTACAGCTCTTTTTCGGATGTTTTTGACAAGAGGGAGTCCGAGAACCTTCCGCCTCACCGACCCTATGATTGCCCCATCGAGCTCGTCCCTGGAGCCACCCCTCCGCGGGGTAGGATTTATCCGCTCTCGCCGGCAGAGACGCAAGCCATGTCGGAATACGTTCAAGAGAACTTAGCCAAGGGTTTCATACGGAAGTCTTCCTCCCCTGCGGGCGCAGGCTTCTTTTTTGTCAAGAAGAAGGACGGGTCGCTCCGCCCGTGCATTGATTACAGAGGTCTGAACAGCATCACGATTAAGAACAAGTACCCGTTACCCCTCATCCCCGAACTCTTTGATCGCCTGAGAGGGGCGCACATATTTACCAAACTTGATCTTCGAGGAGCCTATAACTTGGTCCGAATTCGCGCTGGGGATGAGTGGAAGACCGCATTCAACACCCGTGACGGTCACTATGAATACCTGGTGATGCCGTTTGGCCTCTGTAACGCACCAGCGGTATTCCAGGAGCTCGTTAACAATATTTTTCGGGATCTCCTTTACTCCTGTGTCGTGGTTTATCTTGACGACATTCTTGTCTTCTCTCCAGATCTCTCCACCCATCGACGAGATGTACGGCAAGTGTTGCAGCGTCTAAGAGAGAACCACCTATTTGCCAAGTTGGAGAAATGCGCCTTCGAACAACCGTCTCTGCCGTTCCTTGGGTATATCGTTTCGAAGTCTGGGTTGAGGATGGATCCCGAGAAAGTGTCCACGATCCTGGCCTGGCCCCGTCCCCTTGGTCTCAAAGCCATTCAACGCTTTCTCGGCTTTGCTAACTATTATAGGCAATTCGTTCCTCATTTTTCCACCATAACCAAGCCCATCTCTGCTCTCGTGCGCAAAGGAGCCAATCCCCGCCTCTGGCCTCCCGAGGCAGAAGACGCCTTTCAAACTCTGAAGAGAGAATTCGCTACAGCGCCCGTTCTCCACCGTCCTGATGCCGAGAGACCCTTCATTCTCGAGGTCGACGCATCCTCCGTGGGAGCGGGGGCGGTTCTCCTGCAAAGAACCTCCTCTGGCCGGACTGTCACCTGTGGGTTCTTTTCTAAAGCCTTTTCTCCCCCCGAACGCAATTACTCCATTGGGGACAAGGAACTACTGGCAATCAAACTGGCTTTAGAGGAATGTCGTTACCTTCTCGAAGGAGCTGTCCATCCCTTTACGATATTTACCGACCACAAGAATTTGGCCTATGTTCAGTCTGCCCAAAGGCTCAATCCCCGGCAAGCCCGATGGTCCCTATTTTTTGGACGCTTTGATTTCGAGCTCCGCTTTCGTCCGGGTAATAAGAACATCATAGCTGATGCCCTATCAAGATCATTTCTCCCGACCGATGAAGAGAGCCCCGCTCACATCATCGATCCAGCAAAAATCGTCACCCTAGCCCCTCTAAGTTTGGTCAACCCACCACCAGGCAAGAATTTGGTATTGGACCATGACAGAGTAAGGGTTCTGCACTGGGGACACTCTTCTAAGTTCGCCGGGCATGTCGGAGCCAAGAGGACTCTATCCCTCATCTCCCGCCATTATTGGTGGCCTTCACTCCGCCAGGACGTCCTGGAATTTACCGCTTCTTGCTCATCCTGCGCCCGGAATAAGATTCCACGACAGCTACCCTCTGGTCTTTTACATCCTTTGCCGGTTCCATCAGTTCCCTGGAGCCACATCGCCATGGATTTCGTCACGGATCTACCTCCATCTTCCGGCTGCTCTGTCATTTTGGTGGTGGTAGACCGTTTTTCCAAAATGGCTCATTTCATCCCGCTACCTGGTCTGCCTTCTGCGCCCGAGTTGGCGAAGATCTTCGTGCATCATGTTTTCCGACTTCATGGTTTTCCCCAGCACATCGTGTCTGACCGTGGTGTTCAATTCACCTCTCGTTTCTGGAGAGCTCTCTCTAGCTCAATGGGGGTAGTCCTGGATTTCTCCTCCGCCTATCATCCACAATCCAACGGCCAAGTGGAGCGGATCAATCAGGTGTTAACCACTTATCTTCGACATTTTTCTAATGCACACCAAAGTAACTGGGTCTCACTGCTTCCCTGGGCGGAATTTGCTCACAACAATCACCCCAACGAGTCCTCTTCCAAATCTCCCTTTTTCATAGTTTTTGGGCAGCATCCGGGCATTCCCCTTCCCGTGTCCCCCACCTCGGGCGTGCCGGCGGCGGACTCCTTGTCCTCAGAATTCTCTAAAATTTGGGAGGAGACTAAAAGGTCCCTTGAGAGAGCTAGCGATCGGATGAAAAGATACGCCGACAAGAGGCGCCTGGACACCCCTCCTTATCATCCAGGCGATAAGGTCTGGCTGTCCTCGCGCTTCCTCCGACTTAAAATCCCCTCTTATAAGTTAGGTCCACGTTACGTTGGCCCCTTTAAGTTTTTGGCTCGCATCAATGATGTAACCTATAAACTAAAATTGCCTACCTCTCTGCGGATCCCCAACACTTTCCATGTCTCGCTTCTCAAACCCACAGTGTTTAATCGCTTTCAGCCAGCCTCGTCCCACGCTCCACAACCTAGCTCCGCTGGGGACGTCTTTGATGTCAGGGACATCCTGGCAAAGAGGACCGTCCGAGGTAGAACCTTCTTTCTGGTAGATTGGGAAGGATTCGGTCCTGAGGAAAGGTCATGGGAGCCCCGGGAGAACATCAATGCTCCTCATATCATGAGAAGGTTTCTATCCCGCCTAAAGAAGGAGGGGAGTAAGAGAGGGGGTACTATTACGTGCCCCGATGCTCACCTGGGGTCCCCCTCCTCCCGGTGCATCCCTCCTTCATCCTCGCGCCGTGCCCTGTCTGGCTTTGCAGGGTCACGGCGCGTCAGAGGCACGCACATGCGCACTCGCTCGTTTCTGACCGCGGGGCATCCTGGGAGCACGTGACCCGGTGGCTCCTCCCCAACATGGCGGCGCCCACCGGGTATTTCTGTCTCGCGTCTTGAATGGTAAGACGCCTGTTTGTCTTTCTCTGTGGCGCTTAGCGTTCCTGCGCAGCGTCGCCCCGACTCTCAGGTCCCCCCTCTCTCCTAGTCTGCGCTCTGCTCTCCGCTCCATAGCCCCATCTGTACCCCCTCTCAGCTCCCTCTGCTGTCTCTGTGCCTGACCCTCGCCGGGTCCTTCCCTGCTGCTGTCATCGGTAGCCCCTTAGCTAGGGTTCCGTCTGTACCCCTAGGTCAGTTGCCCCTAACCTTCCTTCCTTCTTTCTTCCAGCGTTCCTGCCCTGGCTCCATCCTGATCGGTCCTGGTTCCCTACGTTCTGTTTCCTCCTGCTCCGGGTCTACTCTAGTCAGTATCCTTTGGCCTTTCCCTCTGTACACTCCCTGGGTTGTCCCTTTGGTTCCGGCTGTCGTGGTCTCACCCCCCTTGGGCCTGCCCCTAACACTCCCTGTATAGGGGGTGGTCATCACCTGGGCCGCTCGCCCTCGGGGGCTCTGGAGCCACGACCCAGAGGGTCCACTCTCTGGTTCCTACTTAGAACCGTAACAGTTATATCAATGAAAGACTGATTCTAGGCCATCAGAAAGAACACCAACTCCATCACCATCATCAACCCTCTCTCAGTCCGCCCTGTCCACCGCTACTTCCACCATATGCAGCTCTCAAGTCCAGCTCACCCTCCCAGACACTATGAGTAGGTCAAGAAAGTACTCAGTCTCTCATCCGCGTACACTGGGTTTGAACGCCCACATTGCCAAACTAATCTCGTTTGAGATGATGCCCTTTCGGTTGGTGGAAAGCACAGCTTTCCGCGAACTCATGGCCTATGCAGTACCACGCTATGACCTACCCAGTCACCACTTCTTCTCTCGCAAAGCCATCCCAGCCCTCCACCATCATGTGAAAGACCGCATTATCCATGCACTCAAGCAGTCAGTGAGCGGAAAGGTGCACCTCACAACTGATGCATGGTCCAGTCGGCATGGCCAGGGCCGTTACGTGTCCATCACTGCGCACTGGGTTAATGTGGTGGATGCAGGGTCCACAGGGGACAGCGGTGGTGGGACAGTGCTGCCTAGCCCACGGTATAGGAAACAGTTGGCTGTAGGCGTTCGACCCTCCTCCTCCTCCTCCTCCTCCTCCTCCTCCTCCAGAAGCGAAAGCTCGTCCACAGAGCGCAGTTGTACGAGCACTCCATCTGCAGCTGCCACTGTTGCAAACGATGTGTCCCCCTATCGAGCAGCTAGTGGAAAGCGTCAGCAGGCTGTGTTGCAGATGATGTGTTTGGGCGACAGACACACCGCCGAGGTGCTGGCCGAGTACTTGAAGCGACAAACTGAGTCACGGCTGGGCAGTGTACATCTTGAGGCAGGCAAGGTAGTTAGTGATAACGGGCGTAATTTTGTGGCAGCCATAGCCCTTTCAAAACTCAGCCACATACCTTGCTTGGCTCACACCTTGAACCTGGTGGTGCAGTGCTTCCTCAAAAATTATCCGGAGTTAACAGCCCTGCTCCAGAAGGTGCGAAGACTGTGCGCGCACATCCGCCGGTCGCCTGTACACTCCGTTCGTATGCAGAAGCTGCAGCGATTGCTCCACCTTCCCAACCACCGCCTCATTATCGACATTGCAACAAGGTGGAACTCCACCCTGCACATGGTGGAGCGGCTGTGCGAGCAGAGGCAGGCCATAATGCATTTGTGGGAGGATACACGGCCAGGCACTTTGAGAGCAGACATGGAGTTGACAGGCGTGCAGTGGTCGAAACTGAAAGACCTTTGTAAAGTCCTTCAGTGTTTTGAGGAATGCACACGGCTGGTAAGCGCAGACGACGCCATCCTAAGCATGAGCATCCCACTTTTGCGTCTGCTCATGCAAACTTTGACGCACCTTAAGGAGCAGGCGTCTGCAGCCAATGTTGATGAGGAGGAAGAGGAGGAGGGAATCCTTGATGACATTCAGCCATTGTCTGCTCAGGGACCTCTCCTGGACGAGGTGGAGGAAGAAGAGGAGGAGGAGGAGGAGGAGGATGATGGGGATGATTACTTAGGGGAGGAGGATGCATCTCGTGGGTCAAGTGAAAATGTTGGCGTGGCAAGGTCTGGTACAGGGTTTGTGCGTGACTGGAGGGATGTGGATTTGCCAGAAAGTGCTCCTCCACCCAGCACTCGCAGTGCATCATTGACACCGGGAACATTGGCCCACATGTCAGATTATGCCTTGCGGATCCTAAAAAGGGACCCCCGCATTGCCAAAATGATGAACGATGACGACTACTGGTTGGCCAGCATCCTGGATCCATGCTATAAAGGCAAATTACAAAACATCATGCCACAGGAGAACCTTGACCTAATATTGGCTAATAAACAAGCAACTCTGGTAAATCGGTTGCTTGAGGCATTCCCAGCACACAGCAGCGGTGATGGTTCTCACACGAGCCGTACGGGCCGGGGGCAGCTTGGCAGAGGTGTTCGTGGTGCACACAGCAGAAGTGGCGTTGGAGACAGGGGTTTCATGACAATGTTGTGGACTGATTTTTCAAATACCGCTCACACAACTGGTAATACTGCATCGATGGAAAGTGACAGGAGACAGCAGTTGTCAACTATGGTTACAAACTACTTTTCCTCCCATATCGATGTTCTCCCACACAGGTCATTCCCCTTTGACTATTGGGCCGCTAAACTGGACACCTGGCCTGAATTGGCCCAATATGCCTTACAGGAGCTTGCTTGCCCAGCTGCAAGTGTGCTATCGGAAAGAGTCTTCAGTGCAGCTGGATCAATCCTGACAGAAAAAAGGACCCGTCTGTCAACCCAAAATGTGGATGATCTAACCTTCATTAAAATGAACCACGCATGGGTTTCCAAGGATTTTGTCCCACCTTCCCCGGATGACACATAGGGTGACAGAAAAATGGCTTGCTTTGGTCCACCTCTTCCTGGTACTTCACCTATTTCGCCTTTTGCATCAGCTGAATGTCCAACATCAACATATGCCACTTTCTAAAACTCCCTAACTGTGCTGCCTCCCCCCCCATGGCCGGGGTAACTACCTAGCGCACGACACCGTGCGAGTGCCGTTGCCCTGGACAGGTGGGTAGGCCGACTCTTGGGTGCGGGCACTGGCACAGGGTCCCTCATAGTGCAATCAAGTGTCTCTGACGGTGGTGGTGCACACACGCCGTCAGACACACCGCTGTACTATGAGGGGCCCAGTGCCAGTACCGACGCCCAAGAGTGGGCCCCCCTTGCTTGGGCAGGGCCCCAGCATTTGCAATCTTTACCTCTCCCTGCTCCTCCGCTGTGTAATCTGGGCCGTCAAATCCATACTGTGCCTGACACCGTCTGAGCCTGCCTCCTGAGACATATATTTTGAATGTGTACGCTATCCATACATGTTATCCAGGGATACGGTACCCTTTCTAACCTTTGTGCAATGACGTGCAATCCATACTGGGCCTAACACCGTCTGAGCCTGCCTCATGCTGTATAGACATATATTTTGAATGTGTACGCTATCCATACATGTTATCCGGGGATACGGTACCCTTTCTAACCTTTGTGCAATGACGTGCAATCCATACTGGGCCTAACACCGTCTGAGCCTGCCTCATGCTGTATAGACATGTATTTTGAATGTGTACGCTATCCATACATGTTATCCAGGGATACGGTACCCTTTCTAACCTTTGTGCAATGACGTGCAATCCATACTGGGCCTAACACCGTCTGAGCCTGCCTCATGCTGTATAGACATATATTTTGAATGTGTACGCTATCCATACATGTTATACGGGGATACAGTACCCTTTCTAACCTTTGTGCAATGATGTGCAATCCATACTGGGCCTAACACCGTCTGAGCCTGCCTCATGCTGTATAGACATATATTTTGAATGTGTACGCTATCCATACATGTTATCCGGGGATACGGTACCCTTTCTAACCTTTGTGCAATGACGTGCAATCCATACTGGGCCTAACACCGTCTGAGCCTGCCTCATGCTGTATAGACATATATTTTGAATGTGTACGCTATCCATACATGTTATCCAGGGATACGGTACCCTTTCTAACCTTTGTGCAATGACGTGCAATCCATACTGGGCCTAACACCGTCTGAGCCTGCCTCATGCTGTATAGACATATATTTTGAATGTGTACGCTATCCATACATGTTATCCGGGGATACGGTACCCTTTCTAACCTTTGTGTAATGACGTGCAATCCATACTGGGCCTAACACCGTCTGAGCCTGCCTCATGCTGTATAGACATATATTTTGAATGTGTACGCTATCCATACATGTTATCCAGGGATACGGTACCCTTTCTAACCTTTGTGCAATGACGTGCAATCCATACTGGGCCTAACACCGTCTGAGCCTGCCTCATGCTGTATAGACATATATTTTGAATGTGTACGCTATCCATACATGTTATCCGGGGATACGGTACCCTTTCTAACCTTTGTGCAATGACGTGCAATCCATACTGGGCCTAACACCGTCTGAGCCTGCCTCATGCTGTATAGACATGTATTTTGAATGTGTACGCTATCCATACATGTTATCCAGGGATACGGTACCCTTTCTAACCTTTGTGCAATCACGTGCAATCCATACTGGGCGTGAGAACGGCTGGCGAGCTGTTAAGCAAGCTACAGCACCTGTCCAGACAAGTACAGGGATTCCCTAGCGAGGAGACTTATTTGATTGTTTTCAATGTTGGGACAGCAATTTTTGGGGAGCACTATACTCTGGAGAATGATAGATGGGGCCCACCATACACTGGAACATTCCAAAGGTGGACATCAGACACTGGAGCAGCATCTACAGGGCCCATTATACACTAGAGCATTAGAAATGGGGCCCATTATGTTTGGAGCATTATTTGGGCCCATAAGACAGTGGAGCTTCATCCATGGGGACCAACATATACTGTAGCATTATGTGGAGCTCATCATATACTGTTTCAAACATTATATGGGACCAATGATTCTGTATGGAGAAATAGATGGGCCTCGTCATGAGATGTAAAAAGTGAGGTATTTTTCATTGTACTATACCGCTATTTATCTGCCGTATCGGAGCATGATGAGTTGTGGTATGTGTTAAAGGGGCGCTCTTTCGCCCAGGGCACATGAAAACCTGCAGCCAGCCCTCCCCCCACAACTTTAGCCAAATAACACCCATTTTTCAGTGCGTAACTTATATTATGAAGTTAATTAAGGTTGACAAGCTTAAGTAAGAAGAATTGATGCTTTTGGCATTCAAATGGGCACTGTTGGTGTGTTTCCTGTCCTCCTCTCACTGCCGACTTTTATTCCCCATTGACTTACATTGGGTTTCGTGTTTCGGGACGACCCCGACTTTTCCCTATAATCGGACGATCTTGCTCGACCCGACTTTTGGAAAAGTCGGGTTTCACGAAACGAAACGCGACCCTAAAAAAACAAAAGTCGCTCAACTCTACTTGTAACCCCTCTACTACACTTCTTATTAAAGGATACATGAAAACTTATTAATTTGTGATCACTGTTACCCAAGTGACCCCCAACCCTTACATTTGATATGCGGTCTGGCCTGTTGGTTAATATTAGGTCTAGCAGTGCCCCCCCCTCTTGTTGGGTCCTGAACCAGTTGTGAAAGGTAATTGTCTCTCATAGTAGTCAAAAACCTATTACCTTTGCTGGAGCTGCAGGTTTCTGTTCCCCAATGTATTTCAGGGTAGTTGAAGTCCCCCATAATAATGACTTCTCCTTGAGTCGCAGCTTCATCTATTTGCTGTTTAATAGAGTAGGGCCCGATCAAAAGAGTCTTCCTTGTGGTGGGGGCTTAAAAAATCTTTTGGCAAAAACAAAAGCTGATGGCTGTATGTGATCTGGTGTTCGATGGGAACTACTAATGTGTGATTGGTGAGGACGTGATGCAGAAGTGGAGTTTTTCCAAGACTGGGCAGAGGACTGTGGAAGGTTCAAGGGGTGGAGGAGGGCCTGAGGTGGAGCCTGGGCAGAATCTCAAGGGGGCCAAAAAACTTTGCCAATATGGGGCTTCAAAATTCCTGGTGACAGCCCTGCCTGTGTGAATGCTACCTAATGTCTGATAGTAAGAAATCCTTCATTGTGTGGGTTTATATAATAGTATTTATGCACTCATAGAAATATAGATCTATCAATAAAAGTATCCTCTAAAGAAAGCAGCACTATACAAAACTGACATTGCAAACGAGAGCAAGCTTCAGAGTATCGACCCAGTATCCTCCATATATACATGGCCCATCCTTTGCCACACTGGAGGGATGAGAGACCCATAGATGGGTGTCTGTCAATTTGGTAGACAGCACTAAATTGGGCTTAGAAGGTTAATGCTGTTAACACTTTATAGCCATGATAAAATTGAACCTGGAACAAAATATACAATGGTAAGTTCAAAAATACAATAAAGCATTTATCATACAAGCAATAATTAAAACATTTTAGGACAATGATTATAAACAGGGCAGGTGGGCGGGAAATGCTTTATCCTGTTCATCCTGTGCAAGAAAGAGGGAGAGACACAGATATGAATTAAATGGAAAAGCAACGATTTCTCTGGCGAGTTATTTGAATGTTCGGCCTACGTCCACCTGTCTGACAGACTGTATTCTAGTGGCTTGTAGCAGCAGCAGCAGCAGCAGCAGCTAGGTGCGCTGCTTGCCTGCAGTAAATAGGATGTGTTCCATCCATGGAACACTGTGATAGGAATCATGCCATTCATAGAACACAATGCTTGGAGGTGTTCTATTCCTGGAACAATGGGACCACGTGTCACAATGGAACCACGCGTCACAATGGGCAGCCCACAGTCTGTAGCAGCTGCGCAGTAGTAGTCAGCTTCAGTCTGCTGAGGGAGCCTCAGCAGACAGGTGGGCGATGCTCGCCAGGGAGATGGAAAAAGAGCTTGCTCACTTCACTCCACGTATCATTTCAGTATCTGCAGTACCTCTGAGAATGGTACACTCACTCTCTTAAGCGGTTTCCAAAGACAGATTGAATTCAAATCGGGATACACAAGTAGTGTTTTCAAAGCATGATTTGAATGCTTTTTTCAAATGTCGTTGCTCTGTAATTAGTTTTTCTTGGTCCAAGTTGCACATTTCCAATTCCTTGGCCTTGATTTAACTTGACCAACTCTTCTACTACTACTACTACTACTATTACTACTCTTATTCACCTCTATATGGGAGGCATTGCACTGTATTCAATCTGTCAGTAAAATAATGATCTATCTTGGCCTTTGCTGCTTGGTAGGTTCAGGTGTGACAAGCTGCAGTAATGTGTTTGGCTTTGGATAGCTACATTTCTGCACACCCACCTGCTACAAGGCCTGCAGCCCCTTCCCCTCAGTACTTCCCCAGTCTTAATTCAAGCATTCAATTCCTACCACATTCCTCATGCAATGATATGTCATTTCATTTTTGAAACATTGTCCCCCTCTTGTGGCCTTCCAACTTTGAAATTTACTGTTCAATTTTGAATTAATTCATATATGAATTAAATGGAAAAGCAACGATTTATCTGGCGAGTTATTTGAATGTTCGGCCTATGTCCACCTGTCTGACAGATGGTATTCTAGTGGCTTGTAGCAGCAGCAGCAGCAGCATTCATAGAACACAATGCTTGCATGTGTTCTATTCCTGGAACAATGGGACCACGTGTCACAATGGGACCACGTGTCACAATGGGCAGCCCACAGTCTGTAGCAGCTGCGCAGTAGTAGTCAGCTTCAGTCTGCTGAGGGAGCCTCAGCAGACAGGTGGGCGATGCTCGCCAGGGAGATGGAAAAAGAGCTTGCTCACTTCACTCCACGCATCATTTCAGTATCTGCAGTTCCTCTGAGAATGGTGCACTCACTCTCTTAAGCGGTTTCCAAAGACAGATTGAATTCAAATCGGGATACACAAGTAGTGTTTTCAAAGCATGATTTGAATGCTTTTTTCAAATGTCGTTGCTCTGTAATTAGTTTTTCTTGGTCCAAGTTGCACATTTCCAATTCCTTAGCCTTGATTTAACTTGACCAACTCTTCTACTACTACTACTACTACTACTACTACTACTACTACTACTCTTATTCACCTCTATATGGGAGGCATTGCACTGTATTCAATCTGTCAGTAAAATAACGATCTATCTTGGCCTTTGCTGCTTGGTAGGTTCAGGTGTGACAAGCTGCAGTAATGTGTTTGGCTTTGGATAGCTACATTTCTGCACACCCACCTGCTACAAGGCCTGCAGCCCCTTCCCCTCAGTACTTCCCCAGACTTAATTCAAGCATTCAATTCCTACCACATCCCTCATGCAATGATATGTCATTTCATTTTTGAAACATTGTCCCCCTCTTGTGGCCTTCCAACTTTGAAATTTACTGTTCAATTTTGAATTAGTTCATATATGAATTAAATGGAAAAGCAACGATTTATCTGGCGAGTTATTTGAATGTTCGGCCTACGTCCACCTGTCTGACAGACGGTATTCTAGTGGCTTGTAGCAGCAGCAGTAGCAGCTAGGTGCGCTGCTTGCCTGCAGTAAATAGGATGTGTTACATCCATGGAACACTGTGATAGGAATCATGCCATTCATAGATCACAATGCTTGGATGTGTTCTATTCCTGGAACAATGGGACCACGTGTCACAATGGGACCACGTGTCACAATGGGCAGCCCACAGTCTGTAGCAGCTGCGCAGTAGTAGTCAGCTTCAGTCTGCTGAGGGAGTCTCAGCAGACAGGTGGGCGATTCTCGCCAGGGAGATGGAAAAAGAGCTTGCTCACTTCACTCCACGCATCATTTCAGTATCTGCAGTTCCTCTGAGAATGGTGCACTCAATCTCTTAAAGGGAAGGTGCCGCAATTTTATATAATTTGCAAAAAAATAGTAAGTTACAAAACATGTTGTTTCAGCAAATGTACTAACCAGGATTTATGGTTTGTTTGTAATAATGTTTTCATGTAGCCACTGGGCGCTGACATCTTGATTTGCAGATCTGTGGAGGACTCATACAGTCTGCAAATATGGCCGTCCCTGCACATAGGAAACTGCGGTCGGCTTCCGACCGCACATTGCAGCCTCAGTAGCAGAGAACTGGGCACGCCCCTGTGGGCTGCACCATTCACTGCTGTAGGTGTGGCTGGGCGCCATTTTACTGTAGCCCAGTGCTATCTGCTGAGCTCCACTTACCCTCTATCACAGGACCACTTGTGGCATAACGGGTCCTGTGTTGTGAGGAGAGGCTGAAGAAAAGGAGAAGGTGGTCAGCAGAGGAGAGAAGCGCTCACTGGAGCCGGAGGATGGAGAGTGGTGAGTGCGGGTGACTTTCATCTATGCTCCTCTGTACTGCTTACTCCAGGCTCAGCCCTGTGCTTCCTGCTCCAGCGTCCTCCTGCTCTGTCTCCGCCTCCTCACTCACAGCCCCAGTGATCTCCGGTAATCTGACACCTTTGCTTTTATGGCTGTCTGAGGAGGACAGTGACTTATACAGCCCATAGTCTTGTGTATAATTGGGGGGGGCTGGAAGTTTCACCAGTGTGGGCATATCTGTAATACTGTCTGCTGAGCTGTGTATCTAATCCTCTCCTGTGTGATACTGCCTGCTGAGCTGTGCATCTAATCCTCTTCTGTGTGATACTGCCTGCTGAGCCGTGCATCTAATCCTCTTCTGTGTGATACTGCCTGCTGAGCCGTGTATCTAATCCTCTCCTGTGTGATACTGCCTGCTGAGCCGTGTTTCTAACCCTATCCTGTGTGATACTGCCTGCTGAGCCGTGTATCTAATCCTCTCCTGTGTGATACTGACTGCTGAGCCGTGTATCTAATCCTCTCCTGTGTGATACTGACTGCTGAGCCGTGTATGTAATCCTATCCTGTGTGATACTGTATTCTGAGCCGGGTATCTAATCCTCTCCTGTGTGATACTTTCTGCTGAGCCGTGTATCTAATCCTCTCCTGTGTGATACTGTCTGCTGAGCCGTGTATCTAATCCTCTCCTGTGTGATACTGTCTGCTGAGCTGTGTATCTAATCCTATCCTGTGTGATACTGTATTCTGAGCCGGGTATCTAATCCTCTCCTGTGTGATACTTTCTGCTGAGCCGTGTATCTAATCCTCTCCTGTGTGATACTGTCTGCTGAGCCGTGTATCTAATCCTCTCCTGTGTGATACTGTCTGCTGAGCTGTGTATCTAATCCTATCCTGTGTGATACTGTATTCTGAGCCGGGTATCTAATCCTCTTCTGTGTGTTACTGCCTGCTGAGCCGTGTATCTAATCCTCTCCTGTGTGATACTGCCTGCTGAGCCGTGTATCTAATCCTCTCCTGTGTGATACTGACTGCTGAGCCGTGTATGTAATCCTATCCTGTGTGATACTGACTGCTGAGCCGTGTATCTAATCCTATCCTGTGTGATACTGTATTCTGAGCCGTGTATCTAATCCTCTCCTGTGTGATGCTGCCTGCTGAGCCGTGTATCTAATCCTATCCCGTGTGATACTGCCTGCTGAGCCGTGTATCTAATCCTCTCCTGTGTGATGCTGCCTGCTGAGCCGTGTATCTAATCCTATCCCGTGTGATACTGCTCTCCTGAAATACTCTGTGCTGCTGTCACTCTGCTCCCAGAATCCTTGCTGCCTGCCATCCTCGGTGACCGAAGACCCCATTCCTCTCCTCAGATCCCGTCCTGGCGATGTGTGAAACCGAGGGGACAGGGGCCTGATGTATGGTGGAAGGAGCAGGGCGACAGCAGCACAGAGTATTTCAGGAGAGCAGTGTGCTGGTCTGTGGGGGGCGCCCTGTTCGGTGCCAGGGATTGTACAAAGAGCGCTGTGTTTTATTCACATGGATGAACCGTCTGCTTGTCTGCTCCACAGAAATCCAGGAAACATGTCTGCTGATTGATGGCCTGTTGTGATCCAGACTTTACATGCAAAGACAGTCAGTAACTTTGCAAGCCCCATCAAAATGGCTGCTCACTGTGTCTATAGATGTCATAGGTTTTTGTGCCAGATTTCAGTAGCTGCTCCCCCTAGTGTTAACAAGTGGAAATGCCAAACTTTTTAAAATTATTTTTCATATTTTGCAAAATTAAAAACAAACGATAATATTTTTTAAGAAAATGTAAACATTAATTCTTTACATTTTTTTAATTGCTGAAAAAAAATTTTTTGGATGGCACCTTCCCTTTAAGCAGTTTCCAAAGACAGATTGAATTGAAGTCGGGATACACAAGTAGTGTTTTCAAAGCATGATTTGAATGCTTTTTTCAAATGTCGTTGCTCTGTAATAAGTTTTTCTTGGTCCAAGTTGCACATTTCCAATTCCTTAGCCTTGATTTAACTTGACCAACTCTTCTACTACTACTACTACTAGAAACTACTACTCTTATTCACCTCTATATGGGAGGTATTGCACTGTATTCAATCTGTCAGTAAAATAACGATCTATCTTGGCCTTTGCTGCTTGGTAGGTACAGGTGTGACAAGCTGCAGTAATGTCTTTGCCTTTGGATAGCTACATTTCTGCACACCCACCTTCTACAAGGCCAGCAGCCCCTTCCCCTCAGTACTTCCCCAGTCTTAATTCAAGCATTCAATTCCTACCACATCCCTCATGCAATGATATGTCGTTTCATTTTTGAAACATTGCCCCCTCTTGTGGCCTTCCAACTTTGAAATTTACTGTTCAATTTTGAATTAATTCATATATGAATTAAATGGAAAAGCAACGATTTATCTGGCGAGTTATTTGAATGTTCGGCCTACGTCCACCTGTCTGACAGACGGTATTCTAGTGGCTTGTAGCAGTAGTAGCAGCAGCAGCAGCAGCTAGGTGCGCTGCTTGCCTGCAGTAAATAGGATGTGTTCCATCCATGGAACACTGTGATAGGAATCATGCCATTCATAGAACACAATGCTTGCATGTGTTCTATTCCTGGAACAATGGGACCACGTGTCACAATGGGACAACGTGTCACAATGGGCAGCCCACAGTCTGTAGCAGCTGCGCAGTAGTAGTCAGCTTCAGTCTGCTGAGTGAGCCTCAGCAGACAGGTGGGCGATGCTCGCCAGGGAGATGGAAAAAGAGATTGCTCACTTCACTACACGCATCATTTCAGTATCTGCAGTTCCTATGAGAATGGTGCACTCACTCTCTTAAGCGGTTTCCAAACACAGATTGAATTTGGGCCCTATTGAATAATGAATGTTTTGAATTTTCTCCAAAAGTAAAGTAGTTGCAAACTCATGCTTTTAGAGACTTGTTTGGGCTGTTGAGAGGAGTAAAAAACCATCAAAAATTTCAATCCTGCATGATTCTACCAAGAAATGTGTGTTCATTCAAACCGCTGGTTTTTGATATTTTGGGCCCTATTGAATAATGAATGTTTTGAATTTTCTCCAAAAGTAAAGTAGTTGCAAACTCATCCTTTTGAAACTTGTTTGGGCTGTTGAGAGGAGTAAAAAACCATCAAAAATTTCAATCCTGCATGATTCTACCAAGAAATGCGATTCTTCATTCAAAACCTGATTTTTGCTATTGGGCTCTATTGAATAATGAATGTTTTGAATTTTCTCTAAAAGTAAAGTAGTTGCAAACTCATCCTTTTAGAAACTTGTTTGGGCTGTTGAGAGGAGTAAAAAACCATCAAAAATTTCAATCCTGCATGATTCTACCAAGAAATGTGATTCTTCATTCAAAACCTGATTTTTGCTATTGGGCCCTATTGAATAATGAATGTTTTGAATTTTCTCCAAAAGTAAAGTATTTGCAAACTCATCGTTTTAGAGTGTTGTTTGGGCTCATGAGAGGAGTAGAAAAACATCAAAAATTTCAGTCCTGCACGATTCTACCTAGAAATGTGAGTGTTCATTCAAACCGCTAGTTTTTGATAGTTTGGGCTCTATTGAATAATGAATGTTTTGAATTTTCTCCAAAAGTAAAGTAGTTGCAAACTCATCCTTTTAGCAAAAATCAGCGTTTTGAATGAAGAATCACATTTCTTGGTAGAATCATGCAGGATTGAAATTTTTGATGGTTTTTTGCTCCTCTCAACAGCCCAAACAAGTTTCTAAAAGGATGAGTTTGCAACTACTTTACTTTTGGAGAAAACTCAAAACATTCATTATTCAATAGGGCAAAAAATATCAAAAACCAGCGGTTTGAATGAACACACATTTCTTGGTAGAATCGTGCAGGACTGAAATTTTTGATGTTTTTCTACTCCTCTCTTGAGCCCAAACATGTCTCTAAAAGCATGAGCTTGCAACTACTTTACTTTTGGAGAAAATTCAAAACATTCATTATTCAATAGAGCCCAATAGCAAAAACCAGCGTTTTGAATGAAGAATCACATTTCTTGGTAGAATCATGCAGGATTGAAATTTTTGATGGTTTTTTACTCCTCTCAACAGCCCAAACAAGTTTCTAAAAGGATGAGTTTGCAACTACTTTACTTTTGGAGAAAATTCAAAACATTCATTATTCAATAGAGCCCAAACTATCAAAAACCAGCGGTTTGAATGAACACTCACATTTCTTGGTAGAATCATGCAGGACTGAAATTTTTGATGTTTTTCTACTCCTCTCATGAGCACAAACAAGTCTCTAAAAGGATGAGTTTGCAACTACTTTACTTTTGGAGAAAATTCAAAACATTCATTATTCAATAGAGCCCAATAGCAAAAACCAGCGTTTTGAATGAAGAATCACATTTCTTGGTAGAATCATGCAGGATTGAAATTTTTGATGGTTTTTTACTCCTCTCAACAGCCCAAACAAGTTTCAAAAAGGATGAGTTTGCAACTACTTTACTTTTGGAGAAAATTCAAAACATTCATTATTCAATAGGGCCCAAAATATCAAAAACCAGCGGTTTGAATGAACACACATTTCTTGGTAGAATCATGCAGGACTGAAATTTTTGATGTTTTTCTACTCCTCTCATGAGCCCAAACAAGTCTCTAAAAGCATGAGTTTGCAACTACTTTACTTTTGGAGAAAATTCAAAACATTCATTATTCAATAGAACCCAATAGCAAAAATCAGCGTTTTGAATGAAGAATCACATTTCTTGGTAGAATCATGCAGGATTGAAATTTTTGATGGTTTTTTACTCCTCTCAACAGCCCAAACAAGTTTCTAAAAGGATGAGTTTGCAACTACTTTACTTTTGGAGAAAATTCAAAACATTCATTATGCAATAGGGCCCAAAATAACAAAAACCAGTGGTTTGAATTAACACACATTTCTTGGTAGAATCATGCAGGACTGAAATTTTTGATGTTTTTCTACTCCTCTCATGAGCCCAAACAAGTCTCTAAAAGCATGAGCTTGCAACTACTTTACTTTTGGAGAAAATCCAAAACATTCATTATTCAATAGGGCCCAAACTATCAAAAACCAGCGGTTTGAATGAACACTCACATTTCTTGGTAGAATCGTGCAGGACTGAAATTTTTGATGTTTTTCTACTCCTCTCATGAGCCCAAACAAGTCTCTAAAAGGATGAGTTTGCAACTACTTTACTTTTGGAGAAAATTCAAAACATTCATTATTCAATAGAACCCAATAGCAAAAACCAGCGTTTTGAATGAAGAATCACATTTCTTGGTAGAAAGTGCAGGATTGAAATTTTTGATGGTTTTTTACTCCTCTCAACAGCCCAAACAAGTTTCTAAAAGGATGAGTTTGCAACTACTTTACTTTTGGAGAAAATTCAAAACATTCATTATTCAATAGGGCCCAAAATATCAAAAACCAGCGGTTTGAATGAACACACATTTCTTGGTAGAATCGTGCAGGACTGAAATTTTTGATGTTTTTCTACTCCTCTCATGAGCCCAAACAAGGCTATAAAAGGATGAGTTTGCAACTACTTTACTTTTGGAGAAAATTCAAAACATTCATTATTCAATAGAACCCAATAGCAAAAATCAGCGTTTTGAATGAAGAATCACATTTCTTGGTAGAATCATGCAGGATTGAAATTTTTGATGGTTTTTTACTCCTCTCAACAGCCCAAACAAGTTTCTAAAAGGATGAGTTTGCAACTACTTTACTTTTGGAGAAAATTCAAAACATTCATTATTCAATAGGGCCCAAACTATCAAAAACCAGCGGTTTTAATGAACACTCACATTTCTTGGTAGAATCGTGCAGGACTGAAATTTTGAATGTTTTTCTACTCCTCTCATGAGCACAAACAAGTCTCTAAAAGCATGAGTTTGCAACTACTTTACTTTTGGAGAAAATTCAAAACATTCATTATTCAATAGAGCCCAATAGCAAAAATCAGGTTTTGAATGAAGAATCACATTTCTTGGTAGAATCATGCAGGATTGAAATTTTTGATGGTTTTTTACTCCTCTCAACAGCCCAAACAAGTTTCTAAAAGGATGAGTTTGCAACTACTTTACTTTTGGAGAAAATTCAAAACATTCAATTGACATTCATTGAATTTTCTCCAAAAGTAAAGTAGTTGCAAACTCATCCTTTTAGAGACTTGTTTGGGCTGTTGAGAGGAGTAAAAAACCATCAAAAATTTCAATCCTGCTTGATTCTACCAAGAAATGTGATTCTTCATTCAAAACGCTGGTTTTTGCTATTGGGCTCTATTGAATAATGAATGTTTTGAATTTTCTCCAAAAGTAAAGTAGTTGCAAACTCATCCTTTTAGAGACTTGTTTGGGCTCATGAGAGGAGTAGAAAAACATCAAAAATTTCAATCCTGCATGATTCTACCAAGAAATGTGATTCTTCATTCAAAACGCTGGTTTTTGCTAGTGGGCTCTATTGAATAATGAATGTTTTGAATTTTCTCCAAAAGTAAAGTAGTTGCAAACTCATCCTTTTAGAGTCTTGTTTGGGCTCATGAGAGGAGTAGAAAAAAAGCAGCAGCAGCAGCAGCAGCTAGGTGCGCTGCTTGCCTGCAGTAAATAGGATGTGTTCCAACCATGGAACACTGTGATAGGAATCATGCCATTCATAGAACACAATGCTTGGATGTGTTCTATTCCTGGAACAATGGGGCCACGTGTCACAATGGGACCACGTGTCACAATGGGCAGCCCACAGTCTGTAGCAGCTGCTCAGTAGTAGTCAGCTTCAGTCTGCTGAGGGAGCCTCAGCAGACAGGTGGGCGATGCTCGCCAGGGAGATGGAAAAATAGCTTGCTCACTTCACTCCACGCATCATTTCAGTATCTGCAGTTCCTCTGAGAATGGTGCACTCACTCTCTTAAGCGGTTTCCAAAGACAGATTGAATTCAAATCGGGATACACAAGTAGTGTTTTCAAAGCATGATTTGAATGCTTTTTTCAAATGTCGTTGCTCTGTAATTAGTTTTTCTTGGTCCAAGTTGCACATTTCCAATTCCTTAGCCTTGATTTAACTTGACCAACTCTTCTACTACTACTACTACTACTACTACTACTACTCTTATTCACCTCTATATGGGAGGCATTGCACTGTATTCAATCTGTCAGTAAAATAACGATCTATCTTGGCCTTTGCTGCTTGGTAGGTACAGGTGTGACAAGCTGCAGTAATGTGTTTGGCTTTGGATAGCTACATTTCTGCACACCCACCTGCTACAAGGCCTGCAGCCCCTTCCCCTCAGTACTTCCCCAGTCTTAATTCAAGCATTCAATTCCTACCACATCCCTCATGCAATGATATGTCATTTCATTTTTGAAACATTGTCCCCCTCTTGTGGCCTTCCAACTTTGAAATTTACTGTTCAATTTTGAATTAATTCATATATGAATTAAATGGAAAAGCAACGATTTATCTGGCGAGTTATTTGAATGTTCGGCCTACGTCCACCTGTCTGACAGACGGTATTCTAGTGGCTTGTAGCAGCAGCAGCAGCAGCAGCAGCAGCTGCTAGGTGCGTTGCTTGCCTGCAGTAAATAGGATGTGTTCCATCAATGGAACACTGTGATAGGAATCATGCCATTCATAGAACACAATGCTTGGATGTGTTCTATTCCTGGAACAATGGGACCACGTGTCACAATGGGCAGCCCACAGTCTGTAGCAGCTGCGCAGTAGTAGTCAGCTTCAGTCTGCTGAGGGAGCCTCAGCAGACAGGTGGGCGATGCTCGCCAGGGAGATGGAAAAATAGCTTGCTCACTTCACTCCACACATCATTTCAGTATCTGCAGTTCCTCTGAGAATGGTGCACTCACTCTCTTAAGCGGTTTCCAAAGACAGATTGAATTGAAATCGGGAAACACAAGTAGTGTTTTCAAAGCATGATTTGAATGCTTTTTTCAAATGTCGTTGCTCTGTAATTAGTTTTTCTTGGTCCAAGTTGCACATTTCCAATTCCTTAGCCTTGATTTAACTTGACCAACTCTTCTACTACTACTACTACTACTACTACTACTACTACTGCTCTTATTCACCTCTATATGGGAGGCATTGCACTGTATTCAATCTGTCAGTAAAATAACGATCTATCTTGGCCTTTGCTGCTTGGTAGGTACAGGTGTGACAAGCTGCATTAATGTGTTTGGCTTTGGATAGCTACATTTCTGCACACCCACCTGCTACAAGGCCTGCAGCCCCTTCCCCTCAGTATTTCCCCAGTCTTAATTCAAGCATTCAATTCCTACCACATCCCTCATGCAATGATATGTCGTTTCGTTTTTGAAACATTGTCCCCCTCTTGTGGCCTTCCAACTTTGAAATTTACTGTTCAATTTTGAATTAATTCATATATGAATTAAATGGAAAAGCAACGATTTATCTGGCGAGTTATTTGAATGTTCGGCCTACGTCCACCTGTCTGACAGACGGTATTCTAGTGGCTTGTAGCAGCAGCAGCAGCAGCAGCAGCTAGGTGCGCTGCTTGCCTGCAGTAAATAGGATGTGTTCCATCCATGGAACACTGTGATAGGAATCATGCCATTCATAGAACACAATTCTTGGATGTGTTCTATTCCTGGAACAATGGGACCACGTGTCACAATGGGACCACGTGTCACAATGGGCAGCCCACAGTCTGTAGCAGCTGCGCAGTAGTAGTCAGCTTCAGTCTGCTGAGGGAGCCTCAGCAGACAGGTGGGCGATGCTCGCCAGGGAGATGGAAAAATAGCTTGCTCACTTCACTCCACACATCATTTCAGTATCTGCAGTTCCTCTGAGAATGGTGCACTCACTCTCTTAAGCGGTTTCCAAAGACAGATTGAATTGAAATCGGGAAACACAAGTAGTGTTTTCAAAGCATGATTTGAATGCTTTTTTCAAATGTCGTTGCTCTGTAATTAGTTTTTCTTGGTCCAAGTTGCACATTTCCAATTCCTTAGCCTTGATTTAACTTGACCAACTCTACTACTACTACTACTACTACTACTACTACTACTACTACTACTACTACTACTACTACTACTACTACTACTACTACTACTACTACTACTACTACTACTACTACTACTACTACTACTACTACTACTACTACTACTACTACTACTACTACTACTACTACTACTACTCTTATTCACCTCTATATGGGAGGCATTGCACTGTATTCAATCTGTCAGTAAAATAACGATCTATCTTGGCCTTTGCTGCTTGGTAGGTACAGGTGTGACAAGCTGCAGTAATGTGTTTGGCTTTGGATAGCTACATTTCTGCACACCCACCTGCTACAAGGCCTGCAGCCCCTTCCCCTCAGTATTTCCCCAGTCTTAATTCAAGCATTCAATTCCTACCACATCCCTCATGCAATGATATGTCGTTTCGTTTTTGAAACATTGTCCCCCTCTTGTGGCCTTCCAACTTTGAAATTTACTGTTCAATTTTGAATTAATTCATATATGAATTAAATGGAAAAGCAACGATTTATCTGGCGAGTTATTTGAATGTTCGGCCTACGTCCACCTGTCTGACAGACGGTATTCTAGTGGCTTGTAGCAGCAGCAGCAGCAGCAGCAGCAAGGTGCGCTGCTTGCCTGCAGTAAATAGGATGTGTTCCATCCATGGAACACTGATAGGAATCATGCCATTCATAGAACACAATGCTTGGATGTGTTTTATTCCTGGAACAATGGGACCACGTGTCACAATGGGACCACGTGTCACAATGGGCAGCCCACAGTTTGTAGCAGCTGCGCAGTAGTACTACGTCCACCTGTCTGACAGACGGTATTCTAGTGGCTTGTAGCAGCAGCAGCAGCTAGGTGCGCTGCTTGCCTGCAGTAAATAGGATGTGTTCCATCCATGGAACACTGTGATAGGAATCATGCCATTCATAGAACACAATGCTTGGATGTGTTCTATTCCTGGAACAATGGGGCCACGTGTCACAATGGGACCACGTGTCACAATGGGCAGCCCACAGTCTGTAGCAGCTGCTACATACTTACTACATACATAATACATATATACTACATGCATGCAACATACATACCACATATATGCTACAGGGCTATAGTCTGTTCAGAAATGACCGAACAAATAAGCGAGGGGGAGGCGTGTGTTTATATGTTAAATCATCCTTAAAACCCATCCTTCGTGATAATATATATGAATCTAATGAATGCTGTAGAGTCCCTGTGGGTAGAGATAAGGGGAGGGGTGAAAAATAATAAATTACTGATAGGGGTTTGTTATAAGTCTCCAAAAATAATGGAAGCAACAGAGAATATCCTCATAAAGCAAATAGATGAAGCTGCGACTCAAGGAGAAGTCATTATTATGGGGGACTTCAACTACCCTGAAATACATTGGGGAACAGAAACCTGCAGCTCCAGCAAAGGTAATAGGTTTTTGACTACTATGAGAGACAATTACCTTTCACAACTGGTTCAGGACCCAACAAGAGGGGGGGCACTGCTAGACCTAATATTAACCAACAGGCCAGACCGCATATCAAATGTAAGGGTTGGGGGTCACTTGGGTAACAGTGATCACAAATTAATAAGTTTTCATGTATCCTTTAATAAGAAGTGTAGTAGAGGGGTTACAAGGTCACTAAACTTCAGGAAAGCAAATTTCCAACGGATGAGAGATGATCTTGGTGGAATTAACTGGGACGATATCCTGAGACATAAAAATACACAAAGAAAATGGGAGACGTTTATTAGCATCCTGAATAGGACCTGTGCACAATATATACCGTATGGGAATAAACATGCGAGAAATAGAAAGAAACCACTATGGCTAAATAGAGCTGTAAGGGGCGCAATAAGGGACAAAAATAAAGCATTTAGCGAATTAAAGCAAATAGGTAGTGATGAAGCATTAAGTAAATACAGAAGATTAAATAAATTCTGTAAAAAGCAAATCAAGACAGCAAAGATTGAGACAGAGAGACTCATTGCCAGAGAAAGTAAAAATAATCCCAAAATATTCTTTAACTACATAAATAGTAAGAAACTAAAAAAATGATAGTGTTGGCCCCCTTAAAAATAGTCTGGGTGAAATGGTTGATGAGGAAAAAGCCAATATGCTAAATGACTTTTTTTCAACAGTGTTTACACAAGAAAATCCCATGACGGATAAAATGATCAGGGATAAAAATTCTCTGTTAAATGTCACCTGCTTAACCCAGCAGGAAGTACGGTGGCGTCTAAAAATCACTAAAATTGACAAATCCCCGGGCCCGGATGGGATACACCCCCGAGTACTGCAGGAATTAAGCACAGTCATAGATAGACCATTATTTTTAATCTTTAAAGATTCCATAATAACAGGGTCTGTACCACAGGACTGGCGTATAGCAAATGTGGTGCCAATATTCAAAAAGGGGACAAAAACTGAACTTGGAAATTATAGGCCAGTAAGTTTAACCTCAACTGTGGGTAAAATCCTGGAGGGTTTTCTAAAACAGGGCTCCCCAACTCCAGTCCTCAAGGCCCACCAACAAATCATGTTTTCAGGATTTCCTTAGTATTGCTCAGGAGATAATTGCTTCACCTGTGCAATATAAAGGAATTCCTGAAAACATGATCTGTCGGTGGGCCTTGAGGACTAGAGTTGGGGAACCCTGTTCTAAAAGATACTATACTGGAGTATCTGGAGAAGAATAACCTCATGACCCAATATCAACATGGGTTTACAAGGGACAGTTCCTGTCAGACTAATCTGATAAGCTTTTATGAAGAGGTAAGTTCCGGACTGGACCAAGAGAATGCAGTGGATGTGGTGTACATGGACTTTTCAAAAGCTTTTGATACAGTGCCACACAAAAGGTTGATACATAAAATGAGAACAATGGGGATAGGGGAAAATATGTGTAGGTGGGTTAAGAGCTGGCTCAGGGATAGGAAACAAAGGGTGGTTATTAATGGAGCACACTCAGACTGGGTCACGGTTAGCAGTGGGGTACCACAGGGGTCAGTTTTGGGCCCGCTTCTTTTTAACATATTTATTAATGACCTTGTAGGGGGCATAGAGAGTAGAATTTCAATATTTGCAAATGACACTAAACTCTGCAGGGTAATCAATACAGAGGAGGACAATTTTATATTACAGGAGGATTTATGTAAACTAGAAGCTTGGGCTGATAAATATTTGGAAGTCGCCTTGCTACACTTGTAAGGAGAGCTTTAAACTAGAACAACATGGGAAGGGAAGCAAAAGACCAGAAAAAGCCATACACCTGACAAATGCTATTGAGAACTCTGCTATTAGAAGTGGAAAGGAAGAACAAAGACGAAAGAATCTAATTAATAAAAACATTGGAGAAAGAGAAACCAATCACAAACTAAAATGTTTCTATACTAATGCACAAAGCATGGGCAACAAACAAGGAGAATTGGAACTACTAACACAGGAAAAGAAATATGATGTCATTGGAATCACTGAAACTTGGTGGGACAATACACATGATTGGAATACAAGACTAGAAGGATACAACTTATTTGCAAGAAGCAGACTTGATAAACGAGGAGGGGGTGTCGCATTGTATGTTAGAAACGCGTATATCTGCACAGAGATTGAAGCTTCAGAGACTGGGAGTTCTGTGGAAACTGTTTGGGTAAGAATACAAGGACAGAACAATGGAAAGGACACCATTGTAGGCATTTACTACAGGCCGCCTGTGCAAGCTGAAGATATGGATGAACTCTTTATGCATCAAATGGCCAAGTTCTCCAAAAAATATGACATAGTTGTCATGGGAGATTTCAACTATCCAGACATTTGTTGGGAATCTCTCTCAGGCAAAACTAACAGGTCAAGGAAATTCTTATCCTCTCTTGCTGACAACTTTATCTTCCAAAAGGTAAGGGAGAAAACAAGAGGAACTGCTACCTTGGATCTAATCCTTATAAACAGGGAGGAAATGGTTGAGGAGGTAGAAGTGGCTGGGACCCTAGGAGGTAGCGACCATGCTATTTTAGAATTTTGGATAACTAGAGGCGGAAGACCTGTGAAGACTCAGACATCAAGGTTGGATTTCAGAAAGGCAGATTTTAAAGGATTCAGAAAGAGAATTGGAGGGATCCAATGGCTGGATATCCTTAAAGACAAAAATGTCCAGGAAGGATGGGAAATCTTGAAAAATGAAATTCTCAAAGCACAGTTGTTAACAATTCCGAAAAGAGGGAAGAATAGGAAGCATTTAAGGAAACCAGAATGGATGAACACAGAACTTAAGCACATGCTAAAAAGGAAGAAAAAAAGTTTATAAAATGGAAAGAGGGAGGCATATCTAAAGAAGAATATAATGCTGTCTGCAGAACCTGCAGGGCACAAATCAGATTATCTAAAGCTGAAAATGAATTGAGGCTTGCAAGAGATGTCAAAAGCAATAATAAAGGATTTTGGGGATATGTCAAAAGTAAAAGAAAAGTCAAAGATGCTATAGGATTTTTACAGGATGAAAATGATGAAATGGTAAGACAGGATGTTGAGAAGGCTGAACTTTTAAATTCCTATTTTGCATCTGTTTTCTCTCAGAAAGGAAATGTAACATCAACTGTTATTCACTGTCCTATTAAGGGAATAGAAGAATCCAGGATATCTATAAACAGAAAGATAGTGAGGAAACACTTAGCTAACCTAAATGAATTCAAGTCTCCAGGTCCAGATGAATTACACCCCAGAGTACTGAAGGAGATAGCAGAAGAAATTTTCGAACCCCTCTCCATAATCTTTGAAAATTCTTGGAGAACAGGAGAAGTGCCAGAAGACTGGAGAAGAGCAAATGTTGTTCCTATCTTCAAAAAGGGGAAGAAGGTGGACCCAGGCAACTATAGGCCGGTGAGTCTGACTTCTATACCAGGAAAGATCTTTGAACAAATTATTAAACAACATGTATGTCAGTACCTGGATAAGAATGAAGTGATTAAACAGAGTCAGCATGGGTTTGTAACTAATAAGTCATGTCAGACTAACTTAATTTCCTTCTATGATGGTATCACTGATTGGGTGGATCAAGGAAATGCTGTAGATATAGTATATCTTGACTTCAGCAAAGCATTTGACAAAGTCTCTCATACAATCCTTATTGAAAAAATGACTAAGTATGGAATGGACAAGGCAACTGTTAGGTGGATTCATAACTGGCTTAGTGATCGGACACAAAGAGTGGTTGTAAATGGCTGCACATCCAGTTGGAAGAATGTCTCAAGTGGGGTACCACAGGGCTCTGTCCTGGGCCCTGTATTGTTCAACATCTTTATCAACGATTTAGATGAAGGAATTGAGGGTAAACTGATTAAATTTGCTGATGACACAAAGCTAGGAGGGATAGCTAATACTAGAGAAGAGAGAGAGAGAGGATTCAAAAAGATTTAAATAAACTGGAGCAGTGGGCAGCAACTAACAGAATGGTTTTTAACAGGGAGAAATGCAAAGTACTACATCTGGGCAATAAAAATGAAAAAAAGCATATATAGAATGGGAGGAATAGGGCTAAGTGACAGCACATGTGAAAAAGACTTGGGTATACTAATAGATAACAGACTGAATATGAGTCAACAGTGTGATGCAGCAGCAAAAAAGGCAAATGCAATTCTAGGATGTATTAACAGAAGCATACAGTCTAGATCACGTGAAGTCATTATTTCCCTCTACTCCTCTTTGGTCAGACCTCATCTGGAATATTGTGTCCAGTTTTGGGCACCACATTTTAAAAAAGACATCAACAAACTGGAGCAAGTTCAGAAAAGAGCGACCAGAATGGTGACCGGTCTGCAAACCCTGTCTTATGAGGAAAGGTTGCAGGATTTGGGAATGTTTAGTTTGCAAAAGAGAAGACTGAGAGGAGACTTAATAGCTGTCTACAAATATCTAAAGGGCTGTCACATTGTAGAAGGATCATCTTTATTCTCATTTGCACAAGGAAAGACTAGAAGCAATGGGATGAAACTGAATGGGAGGAGACACAGATTAGATATTAGAAAAAACTTTTTGACAGTTAGCCTGTTCCACTCATTGATCACTCTGCCACGAGAAGTGGCGAGTTCTCCTTCAATGGAAGTCTTCAAACAGAGGCTGGACAGACATCTGACTGGGATGATTTAGCGAATCCTGCTTTGAGCAGGGGGTTGGACCAGATGGCCCAGGAGGTCCCTTCCAACTCTAAGATTCTATGATTAAATGGCAAATGAGCTTTAATGGGGATAAATGTAAGGTCATGCACTTGGGTAGAACGAGCAAGATGTATAATTATGTGCTTAATTGCAAAACTCTGGGCAAAACAATCACTGAAAAAGACCTGGGTGTATGGGTGGACGACAAACTCACATTTAGCGGCCAGTGTCAGGCAGCTGCTGCAAAGGCAAATAAAATAATGGGATGCATTAAAAGAGGCATAGATGCTCATGAGGAGAACATAATTTTACCTCTATATAAGTCACTAGTGCGACCACACTTAGAATACTGTGTACAGTTCTGGTCTCCAGTATATAAGAAAGACATAGCTGAACTGGAGCGGGTGCAGAGAAGAGCGACCAAGGTTATTAGGGAACTAGCGGGTCTGCAATACCAAGACAGGTTATTACATTTGGGGTTATTTAGTTTGGAGAATCGAAGGCTTAGGGGTGATCTTATTACAATGTATAAATATATGCGGGGACAATACCAAGAGCTTTCTAATGATCTTTTTACTCTTAGACCTGTGACGGGGACAAGGGGGCATCCTCTACGTCTGGAGGAAAGAAGGTTTAAGCATACTCACAGACGCGGATTCTTTACTGTAAGAGCAGTGAGACTATGGAACTCTCTGCCATATGATGTTGTAATGAGTGATTCCCTACTAAAATTTAAGAATGGACTGGATGCCTTTCTTGAAAAGTATAATATTACAGGGTATATACACTAGTTTCCTTAATATTGCGTTGATCCAGGGAGCAAGTCTGATTGCCGTATGTGGAGTCAGGAAGGAATTTTTTTCCCCAATGTGAAGCTTACTTGTTGCCACATGGGTTTTTTTTTGCCTTCCTCTGGATCAACATGTTAGGGCAAGATAGGATAGGATATGGGTTGAACTAGATGGACTTAAAGTCTCCCTTCACCCTTAATAACTATGTTACTATGTTACATGCATGCAACATGCATACTACATATATACTATATATACTACATGTAACATACATACTACATACATGCTACATTCATGCTACATACATACTACATATATACTATATACACTACATGTAACATACATACTACATACATGCACTACATGCATGCAACATACATATATACTACATACAATACATACATATAGACATATAGTACATATAACATAGAGTACATACTTACCGTCACTTGTCACTTTGATCCCCGAAGCCATTGTCGTCTAAGGAATAAATATCAAAATAAAAATACACCAATATACTTACCCCGATCCGCAGAAGTCCACGAGGGTCCCACGTCCATCTTGCGTGGAGAACAGCAGCATCAGCTGATGTTACCGTTCTCTACCAGCTCCAGGAATACAATGAACTTGTGTAAAAAAAAAAAAAGTCCCTAGTCTCACTTTATGCCATTGCTGCGTGGGAATTTCCCACGCAGCAATGGCATAAAGTGAGACTAGGAGACTAGGGACTTTTTTTTTTTAAAGTGGTGGAGGAATACAGTGCGGAAGGATACCTACCTTCCGTCATTGTATTCCTGGAGCTGGTAGAGAACGGTAGCATCAGCTGATGCTGCTGTTCTCCATGCAAGATGGACGTGGGACCCTCGTGGACTTCTGCGGATCGGGGTAAGTATATTGGTGTTTTTTAATTTTGATATTTATCCCTCAGGTGACAATGGCTTCGGGGATCAAAGTGACAAGTGACGGTGAGTATGTACTCTGTTATATGTACTGTATGTCTATATGTATGTATTGTATGTAGTATATATGTATGTTGCATGCATGTAGTATATATGTAGTATGTATGTTACATGTAGTATATATAGTATATATGTAGCATGCATGTTGCATGCATGTTGTATATATGTTGTATGTATGTTGCATGCATGTAGTATATATGTATTATGTATGTAGTATGTATGTAGCATGTATGTAGTATGTAGCATGCATGTAGTATGTAGAATCATAGAATCATAGAATCGTAGAGTTGGAAGGGACCTCCTGGGCCATCTGGTCCAACCCCCTGCTCAAAGCAGGATTCGCTAAATCATCCCAGTCAGATGTCTGTCCAGCCTCTGTTTGAAGACTTCCATTGAAGGAGAACTCACCACTTCTCGTGGCAGCGAGTGTAGCATGTATGTAGTATGTATGTTACATGTAGTATATATGTAGTATGTATGTTACATGTAGTATATATGTAGTATGCATGTTGTATGTATGTAGCATGTATTTTTTTTTTTTTTTTTTTTTTTTTTACATTCAACACATTAGCCGGTTGATGGGACTACTACTGTCCCATCATTGGCTAATGTGTCAATCACTGTCATGGTAGCAGGCATCGCCCGATGGGACTTGTAGTCCCATCGGACGATGCCTGCACAGACCACTGGAGCCTGCACAGACCCCCCAGCAGGCCGGCACAGACCACCGGAGCCTGCACAGACCCCCCGGCAGGCCGGCACAGCCCCCCGGCAGGCTGGCACAGCCCCCCCGAAAGGCCCGTACAGACCCCAGAGAGGCTGTACAAGGCAAAAATAGGGTTTTTCTTATTCCGATACCGGAAGTCCCATAGACTTGAATGGGACTTCCTGTATCGGAATCGGCGATACCCGATATTTTTTTTAGATCGGCCGATACCATCCGATCCGATATTTTTAAGTATCTGACGGTATCGCTCAACACTAGTCGTTTCATTTTTGAAACATTGTCCCCCTCTTGTGGCCTTCCAACTTTGAAATTTACTGTTCAATTTTGAATTAATTCATATATGAATTAAATGGAAAAGCAACGATTTATCTGGCGAGTTATTTGAATGTTCGCCCTACGTCCACCTGTCTGACAGACGGTATTCTAGTGGCTTGTAGCAGCAGCAGCAGCTAGGTGCGCTGCTTGCCTGCAGTAAATAGGATGTGTTCCATCCATGGAACACTGATAGGAATCATGCCATTCATACAACACAATGCTTGGATGTGTTCTATTCCTGGAACAATGGGACCACGTGTCACAATGGGACCACATGTCACAATGGGCAGCCCACAGTCTGTAGCTGCTGCGCAGTAGTAGTCAGCTTCAGTCTGCTGAGGGAACCTCAGCAGACAGGTGGGCGATGCTCGCCAAGGAGATGGAAAAAGAGCTTGCTCACTTCACTCCACGCATCATTTCAGTATCTGCAGTTCCTCTGAGAATGGTGCACTCACTCTCTTAAGCAGTTTCCAAAGACAGATTGAATTGAAATCGGGATACACAAGTAGTGTTTTCAAAGCATGATTTGAATGCTTTTTTCAAATGTCGTTGCTCTGTAATTAGTTTTTCTTGGTCCAAGTTGCACATTTCCAATTCCTTAGCCTTGGTTTAACTTGACCAACTCTTCTACTACTACTACTACTCTTATTCACCTCTATATGGGAGGCATTGCACTGTATTCAATCTGTCAGTAAAATAACAATCTATCTTGGCCTTTGCTGCTTGGTAGGCTCAGGTGTGACAAGCTGCAGTAATGTGTTTGGCTTTGGATAGCTACATTTCTGCACACCCACCTGCTACAAGGCCTGCAGCCCCTTCCCCTCAGTACTTCCCCAGTCTTAATTCAAGCATTCAATTCCTACCACATCCCTCATGCAATGATATGTCATTTCATTTTTGAAACATTGTCCCCATCTTGTGGCCTTCCAACTTTGAAATTTACTGTTCAATTTTGAATTAATTCATGTATGAATTAAATGGAAAAGCAACGATTTATCTGGCGAGTTATTTGAATGTTCGGCCTACGTCCACCTGTCTGACAGATGGTATTCTAGTGGCTTGTAGCAGCAGCAGCAGCAGCAGCTAGGTGCCCTGCTTGCCTGCAGTAAATAGGATGTGTTCCATCCATGGAACACTGTGATAGGAATCATGCCATTCATAGAACTTGTGTCATTGGATGACATGCTTGGATGTGTTCTATTCCTGGAACAATGGGACCACGTGTCACAATGTGACCACGTGTCACAATGGGCAGCCCACAGTCTGTAGCAGCTGCGCAGTAGTAGCCAGCTTCAGTATGCTGAGGGAGCCTCAGCAGACAGGTGGGCGATGCTCGCCAGGGAGATGGAAAAAGAGCTTGCTCACTTCACTCCACGCATCATTTCAGTATCTGCAGTTCCTCTGAGAATGGTGCACTCACTCTCTTAAGCGGTTTCCAAAGACAGATTGAATTGAAATCGGGATACACAAGTAGTGTTTTCAAAGCATGATTTGAATGCTTTTTTTCAAATGTCGTTGCTCTGTAATTAGTTTTTCTTTGTCCAAGTTGTGACACGTGGTCCCATTGTTCCAGGAATAGAACACATCCAAGCATTGTGTTCTATGAATGGCATGATTCCTATCACAGAGTTGCATGGATGGAACACGTCCTATTTACTGCAGGCAAGCAGCGCACCTAGCTGCTGCTGCTTCAAGCCACTAGAATACCGTCTGTCAGACAGGTGGACGTAGGCCGAACATTCAAATGACTCGCTAGATAAATCGTTGCTTTTCCATTTAATTCATATATGAATTAATTCAAAATTGAACAGTAAATTTCAAAGTTGGAAGGCCACAAGAGGGGGACAATGTTTCAAAAATGAAACGACATATCATTGCATGAGGGATGTGGTAGGAATTGAATGCTTGAATTAAGACTGGGGAAGTACTGAGGGGAAGGGGCTACAGGCCTTGTAGCAGGTGGGTGTGCAGAAATGTAGCTATTCAAAGCCAAACACATTACTGCAGCTTGTCACACCTGTACCTACCAAGCAGCAAAGGCCAAGATAGATCGTTATCATAGAATCGTAGAGTTGGAAGGGACCTCCTGGGCCATCTGGTCCAACCCCCTGCTCAAAGCAGGATTCGCTAAATCATCCCAGTCAGATGTCTGTCCAGCCTCTGTTTGAAGACTTCCATTGAAGGAGAACTCACCACTTCTCGTGGCAGCTTGTTCCACTCATTGATCACACTGTCAAAAAGTTTTTTTCTAATATCTAATCTGTGTCTCCTCCCATTCAGTTTCATCCCATTGCTTCTAGTCTTTCCTTGTGCAAATGAGAATAAAGTTGATCCTTCTACAATGTGACAGCCCTTTAGATATTTGTAGACAGCTATTAAGTCTCCTCTCAGTCTTCTCTTTTGCAAACTAAACATTCCCAAATCCTGCAACCTTTCCTCAAAAGACAGGGTTTGCAGACCGGTCACCATTCTGGTCGCTCTTTTCTGAACTTGCTCCAGTTTGTTGATGTCTTTTTTAAAATGTGGTGCCCAAAACTGGACACAATATTCCAGATGAGGTCTGACCAAAGAGGAGTAGAGGGAAATAATGACTTCACGTGATCTAGACTGTATGCTTCTGTTAATACATCCTAGAATTGCATTTGCCTTTTTTGCTGCTGCATCACACTGTTGACTCATATTCAGTCTGTGATCTATTAGTATACCCAAGTCTTTTTCACATGTGCTGTCACTTAGCCCTATTCCTCCCATTCTATATATGCTTTTTTCATTTTTATTGCCCAGATGTAGTACTTTGCATTTCTCCCTGTTAAAAACCATTCTGTTAGTTGCTGCCCACTTCTCCAGTTTATTTAAATCTTTTTGAATCCTCTCTCTCTTCTCTAGTATTAGCTATCCCTCCTAGCTTTGTGTCATCCGCAAATTTAATCAGTTTACCCTCAATTCCTTCATCTAAATCGTTGATAAAGATGTTGAACAATACAGGGCCCAGGACAGAGCCCTGTGGTACCCCACTTGAGACATTCTTCCAACTGGATGTGCAGCCATTTACGACCACTCTTTGTGTCCGATCACTAAGCCAGTTATGAATCCACCTAACAGTTGCCTTGTCCATTCCATACTTAGTCATTTTTTCAATAAGGATTGTATGAGAGACTTTGTCAAATGCTTTGCTGAAGTCAAGATATACTATATCTACAGCATTTCCTTGATCCACCCAATCAGTGATACCATCATAGAAGGAAATTAAGTTAGTCTGACATGACTTATTAGTTACAAACCCATGCTGACTCTGTTTAATCACTTCATTCTTATCCAGGTACTGACATACATGTTGTTTAATAATTTGTTCAAAGATCTTTCCTGGTATAGAAGTCAGACTCACCGGCCTATAGTTGCCTGGGTCCACCTTCTTCCCCTTTTTGAAGATAGGAACAACATTTGCTCTTCTCCAGTCTTCTGGCACTTCTCCTGTTCTCCAAGAATTTTCAAAGATTATGGAGAGGGGTTCGAAAATTTCTTCTGCTATCTCCTTCAGTACTCTGGGGTGTAATTCATCTGGACCTGGAGACTTGAATTCATTTAGGTTAGCTAAGTGTTTCCTCACTATCTTTCTGTTTATAGATATCCTGGATTCTTCTATTCCCTTAATAGGACAGTGAATAACAGTTGATGTTACATTTCCTTTCTGAGAGAAAACAGATGCAAAATAGGAATTTAAAAGTTCAGCCTTCTCAACATCCTGTCTTACCATTTCATCATTTTCATCCTGTAAAAATCCTATAGCATCTTTGACTTTTCTTTTACTTTTGACATATCCCCAAAATCCTTTATTATTGCTTTTGACATCTCTTGCAAGCCTCAATTCATTTTCAGCTTTAGATAATCTGATTTGTGCCCTGCAGGTTCTGCAGACAGCATTATATTCTTCTTTAGATATGCCTCCCTCTTTCCATTTTATAAACTTTTTTTCTTCCTTTTTAGCATGTGCTTAAGTTCTGTGTTCATCCATTCTGGTTTCCTTAAATGCTTCCTATTCTTCCCTCTTTTCGGAATTGTTAACAACTGTGCTTTGAGAATTTCATTTTTCAAGATTTCCCATCCTTCCTGGACATTTTTGTCTTTAAGGATATCCAGCCATTGGATCCCTCCAATTCTCTTTCTGAATCCTTTAAAATCTGCCTTTCTGAAATCCAACCTTGATGTCTGAGTCTTCACAGGTCTTCCGCCTCTAGTTATCCAAAATTCTAAAATAGCATGGTCGCTACCTCCTAGGGTCCCAGCCACTTCTACCTCCTCAACCATTTCCTCCCTGTTTATAAGGATTAGATCCAAGGTAGCAGTTCCTCTTGTTTTCTCCCTTACCTTTTGGAAGATAAAGTTGTCAGCAAGAGAGGATAAGAATTTCCTTGACCTGTTAGTTTTGCCTGAGAGAGATTCCCAACAAATGTCTGGATAGTTGAAATCTCCCATGACAACTATGTCATATTTTTTGGAGAACTTGGCCATTTGATGCATAAAGAGTTCATCCATATCTTCAGCTTGCACAGGCGGCCTGTAGTAAATGCCTACAATGGTGTCCTTTCCATTGTTCTGTCCTTGTATTCTTACCCAAACAGTTTCCACAGAACTCCCAGTCTCTGAAGCTTCAATCTCTGTGCAGATATACGCGTTTCTAACATACAATGCGACACCCCCTCCTCGTTTATCAAGTCTGCTTCTTGCAAATAAGTTGTATCCTTCTAGTCTTGTATTCCAATCATGTGTATTGTCCCACCAAGTTTCAGTGATTCCAATGACATCATATTTCTTTTCCTGTGTTAGTAGTTCCAATTCTCCTTGTTTGTTGCCCATGCTTTGTGCATTAGTATAGAAACATTTTAGTTTGTGATTGGTTTCTCTTTCTCCAATGTTTTTATTAATTAGATTCTTTCGTCTTTGTTCTTCCTTTCCACTTCTAATAGCAGAGTTCTCAATAGCATTTGTCAGGTGTATGGCTTTTTCTGGTCTTTTGCTTCCCTTCCCATGTTGTTCTAGTTTAAAGCTCTCCTTACAAGTGTAGCAAGGCGACTTCCAAATATTTATCAGCCCAAGCTTCTAGTTTACATAAATCCTCCTGTAATATAAAATTGTCCTCCTCTGTATTGATTACCCTGCAGAGTTTAGTGTCATTTGCAAATATTGAAATTCTACTCTCTATGCCCCCTACAAGGTCATTAATAAATATGTTAAAAAGAAGCGGGCCCAAAACTGACCCCTGTGGTACCCCACTGCTAACCGTGACCCAGTCTGAGTGTGCTCCATTAATAACCACCCTTTGTTTCCTATCCCTGAGCCAGCTCTTAACCCACCTACACATATTTTCCCCTATCCCCATTGTTCTCATTTTATGTATCAACCTTTTGTGTGGCACTGTATCAAAAGCTTTTGAAAAGTCCATGTACACCACATCCACTGCATTCTCTTGGTCCAGTCCGGAACTTACCTCTTCATAAAAGCTTATCAGATTAGTCTGACAGGAACTGTCCCTTGTAAACCCATGTTGATATTGGGTCATGAGGTTATTCTTCTCCAGATACTCCAGTATAGTATCTTTTAGAAAACCCTCCAGGATTTTACCCACAGTTGAGGTTAAACTTACTGGCCTATAATTTCCAAGTTCAGTTTTTGTCCCCTTTTTGAATATTGGCACCACATTTGCTATACGCCAGTCCTGTGGTACAGACCCTGTTATTATGGAATCTTTAAAGATTAAAAATAATGGTCTATCTATGACTGTGCTTAATTCCTGCAGTACTCGGGGGTGTATCCCATCCGGGCCCGGGGATTTGTCAATTTTAGTGATTTTTAGACGCCACCGTACTTCCTGCTGGGTTAAGCAGGTGACATTTAACAGAGAATTTTTATCCCTGATCATGTTATCCGTCATGGGATTTTCTTGTGTAAACACTGTTGAAAAAAAGTCATTTAGCATATTGGCTTTTTCCTCATCCTCATCCACCATTTCACCCAGACTATTTTTAAGGGGGCCAACACTATCATTTTTTAGTTTCTTACTATTTATGTAGTTAAAGAATATTTTGGGATTATTTTTACTTTCTCTGGCAATGAGTCTCTCTGTCTCAATCTTTGCTGTCTTGATTTGCTTTTTACAGAATTTATTTAATCTTCTGTATTTAGTTAATGCTTCATCACTACCTATTTGCTTTAATTCGCTAAATGCTTTATTTTTGTCCCTTATTGTGCCCCTTACAGCTCTATTTAGCCATAGTGGTTTCTTTCTATTTCTCGCATGTTTATTCCCATACGGTATATATTGTGCACAGGTCCTATTCAGGATGCTAATAAACGTCTCCCATTTTCTTTGTGTATTTTTATGTCTCAGGATATCGTCCCAGTTAATTCCACCAAGATCATCTCTCATCCGTTGGAAATTTGCTTTCCTGAAGTTTAGTGACCTTGTAACCCCTCTACTACACTTCTTATTAAAGGATACATGAAAACTTATTAATTTGTGATCACTGTTACCCAAGTGACCCCCAACCCTTACATTTGATATGCGGTCTGGCCTGTTGGTTAATATTAGGTCTAGCAGTGCCCCCCCTCTTGTTGGGTCCTGAACCAGTTGTGAAAGGTAATTGTCTCTCATAGTAGTCAAAAACCTATTACCTTTGCTGGAGCTGCAGGTTTCTGTTCCCCAATGTATTTCAGGGTAGTTGAAGTCCCCCATAATAATGACTTCTCCTTGAGTCGCAGCTTCATGAGGATATTCTCTGTTGCTTCCATTATTTTTGGAGACTTATAACAAACCCCTATCAGTAATTTATTATTTTTCACCCCTCCCCTTATCTCTACCCACAGGGACTCTACATTTTCATTAGATTCATATATATTATCACGAAGGATGGGTTTTAAGGATGATTTAACATATAAACACACGCCTCCCCCTCGCTTATTTGTTCGGTCATTTCTGAACAGACTATAGCCCTGTAGCATATATGTTGTATGTATGTTGCATGCATGTAGTATATATGTATTATGTATGTAGTAAGTATGTAGCATGTATGTAGTATGCATGTTGCATGTAGTATATATGTAGTATGTATGTTACATGTAGTATATATAGTATATATGTAGTATGCGTGTTGCATGCATGTAGTATATATGTTGTATGTATGTTGCATGCATGTAGTATATATGTAGCATGTATGTAGTATGTTGCATGCATGTTGTATGTATGTTACATGTAGCATATATGTAGCATGTATGTTACAAGTAGTATATATGTAGTATGTATGTTGCATGCATGTAGTATATATGTAGTATGTATGTAGCATGTATGTAGCATGCATGTAGTATGTAGCATGTATGTAGTATGTATGTTACATGTAGTATATATGTAGTATGCATGTTGTATGTATGTAGCATGTAATTTTTTTTTTTTTTACATTCAACACATTAGCCGGATGATGGGACTACTACTGTCCCATCATTGGCTAATGTGTCAATCACTGTCATGGTAGCAGGCATCGCCCGATGGGACTTGTAGACCCATCGGACGTTGCCTGCACAGACCACCGGCAGGCCGGCACAGCCCCCCGGCAGGCCGGCACAGCCCCCCGGAGCCTGCACAAGACCCCGGCAGGCCGGCACAGACCACCGGAGCCTGCACAGACCACCGGCAGGCCGGCACAGCCCCCCGGCAGGCCGGCACAGGCCACCGGAGCCTGCATAGACCACCGGCAGGCCGGCACAGCCCCCCCGGCAGGCCGGCACAGACCACCGGAGCCTGCACAGACCACCGGCAGGCCGGCACAGACCCCCGGCAGGCCGGCACAGACCCCTGGAGCCTGCACAGACCACCGGCAGGCCGGTACAGACCCCCGGACAGTCGGCACAGGCCCCCCGAAGGCCCGAACTGACGGCGCATCATGATGCGCACAGACAGCGCAACATGATGACGTCATTTCGGCAGCCAATCAGAGCCACAAAAGTGGCTCATTGCATTTTGGACTTCCGATTCCGGTATCCGATACGAAAAAAGTATCGGTACTCGGTATCGGAATTCCGATACTTGCGGTATCGGAAAGCTCAACACTAGAAACGACATATCATTGCATGAAGGATGTGGTAGGAATTGAATGCTTGAATTAAGATTGGGGAAGTACTGAGGGGAAGGGGCTGCAGGCCTTGTAGCAGGTGGGTGTGCAGAAATGTAGCTATCCAAAGCCAAGCACATTACTGCAGCTTGTCACACCTGTACCTACCAAGCAGCAAAGGCCAAGATAGATCGTTATTTTACTGACAGATTGAATACAGCGCAATGCCTCCCATATAGAGGTGAATAAGAGTAGTAGTAGTCGTAGTAGTAGTAGTAGTAGAAGAGTTGGTCAAGTTAAATCAAGGCTAAGGAGTTGGAAATGTGCAACTTGGACCAAGAAAAACTAAATACAGAGCAACGACATTTGAAAAAAGCATTCAAATCATGCTTTGAAAACACTACTTGTGTATCCCGATTTCAATTCAATCTGTCTTTGGAAACCGCTTAAGAGAGTGAGTGCACCATTCTCAGAGGAACTGCAGATACTGAAATGATGCGTGGAGTGAAGTGAGCAAGCTATTTTTCCATCTCCCTGGCGAGCATCGCCCACCTGTCTGCTGAGGCTCCCTCAGCAGACTGAAGCTGACTACTACTGCACAGCTGCTACAGACTGTGGGCTGCCCATTGTGACACGTGGTCCCATTGTTCCAGGAATAGAACACATCCATGCATTGTGTTCTATGAATGGCATGATTCCTATCACAGTGTTCCATGGATGGAACACTTCCTATTTACTGCAGGCAAGCAGCGCACCTAGCTGCTGCTGCTACAAGCCACTAGAATACCGTCTGTCAGACAGGTGGACGTAGGCCAAACATTCAAATAACTCGCCAGATAAATCGTTGCTTTTCCATTTAATTCATATATGAATTAATTCAAAATTGAACAGTAAATTTCAAAGTTGGAAGGCCACAAGAGGGGGACAATGTTTCAAAAATGAAGCGACATATCATTGCATGAGGGATGTGGTAGGAATTGAATGCTTGAATTAAGACTGGGGAAGTACTGAGGGGAAGGGGCTGCAGGCCTTGTAGCTTGTGGGTGTGCAGAAATGTAGCTATCCAAAGCCAAACACATTACTGCAGCTTGTCACACCTGTACCTACCAAGCAGCAAAGGCCAAGATAGATCGTTATTTTACTGACAGATTGAATACAGTGCAATGCCTCCCATATAGAGGTGAATAAGAGTAGTAGTAGTAGTAGTAGTAGAAGAGTTGGTCAAGTTAAATCAAGGCTAAGGAATTGGAAATGTGCAACTTGGACCAAGAAAAACTAATTACAGAGCAACGACATTTGAAAAAAGCATTCAAATCATGCTTTGAACACACTACTTGTGTATCCCGATTTCAATTCAATCTGTCTATGGAAAAAGAGCTTGCTCACTTCACGCATCATTTCAGTATCTGCAGTTCCTCTGAGAATGGTGCACTCACTCTCTTAAGCGGTTTCCAAAGACAGATTGAATTGAAATCGGGATACACAAGTAGTGTTTTCAAAGCATGATTTGAATGCTTTTTTCAAATGTCGTTGCTCTGTAATTAGTTTTTCTTGGTCCAAGTTGCACATTTCCAATTCCTTAGCCTTGATTTAACTTGACCAACTCTTCTACTACTACTCTTATTCACCTCTATATGGGAGGCATTGCACTGTATTCAATCTGTCAGTAAAATAACGATCTATCTTGGCCTTTGCTGCTTGGTAGGTACAGGTGTGACAAGCTGCAGCAATGTGTTTGGCTTTGGATAGCTACATTTCTGCACACCCACCTGATACAAGGCCTGGAGCCCCTTCCCCTCAGTATTTCCCCAGTCTTAATTCAAGCATTCAATTCCTACCACATCCCTCATGCAACCCTCATGCCGGGGTCCTGTGCAGGCTCCGGTGGTCTGTGCCGGCCTGCCGGGGGGCTGTGCAGGCTCCGGGGGTCTGTGCAGGCATCGTCCGATGGGTCTACAAGTCCCATCGGGCGATGCCTGCTACCATGACAGTGATTGACACATTAGCCAATGATGGGACAGTAGTAGTCCCATCATCCGGCTAATGTGTCGAATGTAAAAAAAAAAAAAAAATTACATGCTACATACATACTACATGTAACATACATACTACATACATACTACATGCATGCAACATACATACTACATATATACTACTTGTAACATACATACTACATATATGCTACATGTAACATACATACAACATACATGCTACATGCTACATACATAATACATATATACTACATGCATGCAACATACATAATACATATATACTACATGCATGCAACATACATACAACATATATACTACATGCAAGCAACACGCATACTACATATATACTATATATACTACATGTAACATGCATACTACATGCTACATATATACTACATGCATGCAACATACATACAACATATATGCTACAGGGCTATAGTCTGTTCAGAAATGACCGAACAAATAAGCGAGGGGGAGGCGTGTGTTTATATGTTAAATCATCCTTAAAACCCATCCTTCGTGATAATATATATGAATCTAATGAAAATGTAGAGTCCCTGTGGGTAGAGATAAGGGGAGGGGTGAAAAATAATAAATTACTGATAGGGGTTTGTTATAAGTCTCCAAAAATAATGGAAGCAACAGAGAATATCCTCATAAAGCAAATAGATGAAGCTGCGACTCAAGGAGAAGTCATTATTATGGGGGACTTCAACTACCCTGAAATACATTGGGGAACAGAAACCTGCAGCTCCAGCAAAGGTAATAGGTTTTTGACTACTATGAGAGACAATTACCTTTCACAACTGGTTCAGGACCCAACAAGAGGGGGGGCACTGCTAGATCTAATATTAACCAACAGGCCAGACCGCATATCAAATGTAAGGGTTGGGGGTCACTTGGGTAACAGTGATCACAAATTAATGTTTTCATGTATCCTTTAATAAGAAGTGTAGTAGAGGGGTTACAAGGTCACTAAACTTCAGGAAAGCAAATTTCCAACGGATGAGAGATGATCTTGGTGGAATTAACTGGGACGATATCCTGAGACATAAAAATACACAAAGAAAATGGGAGACGTTTATTAGCATCCTGAATAGGACCTGTACACAATATATACCGTATGGGAATAAACATGCGAGAAATAGAAAGAAACCACTATGGCTAAATAGAGCTGTAAGGGGCGCAATAAGGGACAAAAATAAAGCATTTAGCGAATTAAAGCAAATAGGTAGTGATGAAGCATTAACTAAATACAGAAGATTAAATAAATTCTGTAAAAAGCAAATCAAGACAGCAAAGATTGAGACAGAGACTCATTGCCAGAGAAAGTAAAAATAATCCCAAAATATTCTTTAACTACATAAATAGTAAGAAACTAAAAAAATGATAGTGTTGGCCCCCTTAAAAATAGTCTGGGTGAAATGGTTGATGAGGAAAAAGCCAATATGCTAAATGACTTTTTTTCAACAGTGTTTACACAAGAAAATCCCATGACGGATAACATGATCAGGGATAAAAATTCTCTGTTAAATGTCACCTGCTTAACCCAGCAGGAAGTACGGTGGCGTCTAAAAATCACTAAAATTGACAAATCCCCGGGCCCGGATGGGATACACCCCCCCCGAGTACTGCAGGAATTAAGCACAGTCATAGATAGACCATTATTTTTAATCTTTAAAGATTCCATAATAACAGGGTCTGTACCACAGGACTGGCGTATAGCAAATGTGGTGCCAATATTCAAAAAGGGGACAAAAACTGAACTTGGAAATTATAGGCCAGTAAGTTTAACCTCAACTGTGGGTAAAATCCTGAAGGGTTTTCTAAAAGATACTATACTGGAGTATCTGGAGAAGAATAACCTCATGACCCAATATCAACATGGGTTTACAAGGGACAGTTCCTGTCAGACTAATCTGATAAGCTTTTATGAAGAGGTAAGTTCTGGACTGGACCAAGGGAATGCAGTGGATGTGGTGTACATGGACTTTTCAAAAGCTTTTGATACGGTGCCACACAAAAGGTTGATACATAAAATGAGAACAATGGGGATAGGGGAAAATATGTGTAGGTGGGTTAAGAGCTGGCTCAGGGATAGGAAACAAAGGGTGGTTATTAATGGAGCACACTCAGACTGGGTCACGGTTAGCAGTGGGGTACCACAGGGGTCAGTTTTGGGCCCGCTTCTTTTTAACATATTTATTAATGACCTTGTAGGGGGCATAGAGAGTAGAATTTCAATATTTGCAGATGACACTAAACTCTGCAGGGTAATCAATACAGAGGAGGACAATTTTATATTACAGGAGGATTTATGTAAACTAGAAGCTTGGGCTGATAAATGGCAAATGAGCTTTAACGGGGATAAATGTAAGGTCATGCACTTGGGTAGAACGAGCAAGATGTATAATTATGTGCTTAATTGTAAAACTCTGGGCAAAACAATCACTGAAAAAGACCTGGGTGTATGGGTGGACGACAAACTCACATTTAGCGGCCAGTGTCAGGCAGCTGCTGCAAAGGCAAATAAAATAATGGGATGCATTAAAAGAGGCATAGATGCTCATGAGGAGAACATAATTTTACCTCTATATAAGTCACTAGTGCGACCACACTTAGAATACTGTGTACAGTTCTGGTCTCCGGTATATAAGAAAGACATAGCTGAACTGGAGCGGGTGCAGAGAAGAGCGACCAAGGTTATTAGGGAACTATGGGGTCTGCAATACCAAGACAGGTTATTACATTTGGGGTTATTTAGTTTGGAGAATCGAAGGCTTAGGGGTGATCTTATTACAATGTATAAATATATGCGGGGACAATACCAAGAGCTTTCTAATGATCTTTTTACTCTTAGACCTGTGACGGGGACAAGGGGGCATCCTCTACGTCTGGAGGAAAGAAGGTTTAAGCATACTCACAGACGCGGATTCTTTACTGTAAGAGCAGTGAGACTATGGAACTCTCTGCCATATGATGTTGTAATGAGTGATTCCCTACTAAAATTTAAGAATGGACCGGATGCCTTTCTTGAAAAGTATAATATTACAGGGTATATACACTAGTTTCCTTAATATTGCGTTGATCCAGGGAGCAAGTCTGATTGCCGTATGTGGAGTCAGGAAGGAATTTTTTTCCCCAATGTGAAGCTTACTTGTTGCCACATGGGTTTTTTTTTGCCTTCCTCTGGATCAACATGTTAGGGCAAGTTAGGATAGGATATGGGTTGAACTAGATGGACTTAAAGTCTCCCTTCATCCTTAATAACTATGTTACTATGTTACATGCATACTACATATACTATATATACTACATGTAACATACATACTACATACATACATACATACAACATATATACTACATGTAACATACATACTACATACATGCAACATACATACTACATATATATACCACATGCATGCAACATGCATACTACATATACTATATATACTACATGTAACATACATACATACAACATATATACTACATGTAACATACATACTACATACATGCATGCAACATACATATACCACATGCATGCAACATGCATACTACATGCATGCAACATACATATATACTACATACAATACATACACTCACTGGCCACTTTATTAGGTACACCATGCTAGTAACGGGTTGGACCCCCTTTTGCCTTCAGAACTGCCTCAATTCTTCGTGGCAGAGATTCAACAAGGTGCTGGAAGCATTCCTCAGAGATTTTGGACCATATTGACATGATGGCATCACACAGTTGGCGCAGATTTGTCGGCTGCACATCCCTGATGCGAATCTCCCGTTCCACCACATCCCAAAGATGCTCTATTGGATTGAGATCTGGTGACTGAGGAGGCCATTTGAGTACAGTGAACTCATTGTCATGTTCAAGAAACCAATCTGAGATGATTCGAGCTTTATGACATGGCGCATTATCCTGCTGAAAGTAGCCATCAGATGTTGGGTACATTGTGGTCATAAAGGGATGGACATGGTCAGCAACAATACTCAGGTAGGCTGTGGCGTTGCAACGATGCTCAATTGGTACCAAGGGGCCCAAAGAGTGCCAAGAAAAAATTCCCCACACCATGACACCACCACCACCAGCCTGAACCGTTGATACAAGGCAGGATGGATCCATGCTTTCATGTTGTTTACGCCAAATTCTGACCCTACCATCCGAATGTCGCAGCAGAAATCGAGACTCATCAGACCAGGCAACGTTTTTCCAATCTTCTACTGTCCAATTTCGATGAGCTTGTGCAAATTGTAGCCTCAGTTTCCTGTTCTTAGCTGAGAGGAGTGGTACCCGGTGTGGTCTTCTGCTGCTGTAGCCCATCTGCCTCAAAGTTCGACGCACTGTGCGTTCAGAGATGCTCTTCTGCCTACCTTGGTTGTAACGGGTGGCAATTTGAGTCACTGTTGCCTTTCTATCAGCTCGAACCAGTCTGCCCATTCTCCTCTGACATCAACAAGGCATTTCCGGCCACAGAACTGCCGCTCACTGGATTTTTTTTCTTTTTCGGACCATTCTCTGTAAACCCTAGAGATAGTTGTGCGTGAAAATCCCAGTAGATCAGCAGTTTCTGAAATACTCAGACCAGCCCTTCTGGCACCAACAATCATGCCACGTTCAAAGGCACTCAAATCACCTTTCTTCCCCATACTGATGCTCGGTTTGAACTGCAGGAGATTGTCTTGACCATGTCTACATGCCTAAATGCACTGAGTTGCCGCCATGTGATTGGCTGATTAGAAATTAAGTCTTAACACACAGTTGGACAGGTGTACCTAATAAAGTGGCCAGTGAGTGTACATATAGACATATAGTACATATAACATAGAGTACATACTTACCGTCACTTGTCACTTTGATCCCCGAAGCCATTGTCGTCTAAGGAATAAATATCAAAATAAAAATACACCAATATACTTACCCCGATCCGCAGAAGTCCACGAGGGTCCCACGTTCCCACGTCCATCTTGCGTGGAGAACAGCAGCATCAGCTGATGCTACCATTCTCTACCAGCTCCAGGAATACAATGACGGAAGGTAGGTATCCTTCCGCACTGTATTCCTCCACCACTGTAAAAAAAAAAGTCCCTAGTCTCACTTTATGCCATTGCTGCGTGGGAATTTCCCACGCAACAATGGCATAAAGTGAGACTAGGAGACTAGGGACTTTTTTTTTTAAAGTGGTGGAGGAATACAGTGCGGAAGGATACCTACCTTCCGTCATTGTATTCCTGGAGCTGGTAGAGAACGGTAGCATCAGCTGATGCTGCTGTTCTCCATGCAAGATGGACGTGGGACCCTCGTGGACTTCTGCGGATCGGGGTAAGTATATTGGTTTTTTTTATTTTGATATTTATCCCTCAGGTGACAATGGCTTCGGGGATCAAAGTGACAAGTGACGGTGAGTATGTACTCTATGTTATATGTACTGTATGTCTATATGTATGTATTGTATGTAGTATATATGTATGTTGCATGCATGTAGTATGTATGTTACATGTAGTATATATAGTGTATATGTAGTATGCATGTAGTATATATGTTGTATGTATGTTGCATGCATGTAGTATATATGTAGCATGCATGTAGCATGCATGTAGCATGCAGTATATATGTAGTATGCATGTAGCATGTAATTTTTTTTTTTTTTTTTTTTTACATTCAACACATTAGCCGGTTGATGGGACTACTACTGTCCCATCATTGGCTAATGTGTCAATCACTGTCATTGTAGCAGGCATCGCCCGATGGGACTTGTAGTCCCATCGGACGATGCCTGCACAGACCACCGGCAGGCCGGCACAGACCCACCGGCAGGCCGGCACAGACCCACCGGCAGGCCGGCACAGACCCACCGGCAGGCCGGCACAGACCCACCGGCAGGCCGGCACAGACCCACCGGCAGGCCGGCACAGACCCCAGAGAGGCTGTACAAGGCAAAAATAGGGTTTTTCTTATTCCGATACCGGAAGTCCCATAGACTTGAATGGGACTTCCTGTATCGGAATCGGCGATACCCGATATTTTTTTTAGATCGGCCGATACCATCCGATCCGATATTTTTAAGTATCGGACGGTATCGCTCAACACTAGTCGTTTCATTTTTGAAACATTGTCCCCCTCTTGTGGCCTTCCAACTTTGAAATTTACTGTTCAATTTTGAATTAATTCATATATGAATTAAATGGAAAAGCAACGATTTATCTGGCGAGTTATTTGAATGTTCGGCCTATGTCCACCTGTCTGACAGACGGTATTCTAGTGGCTTGTAGCAGCAGCAGCAGCAGCTGCTAGGTGCGCTGATTGCCTGCAGTAAATAGGATATGTTCCATCCATTGAACCCTGTGATAGGAATCATGCCATTCATAGAACACAATGCTTGGATGTGTTCTATTCCTGGAACAATGGGACCACGTGTCACAATGGGACCACGTGTCACAATAGGCAGCCCACAGCCTGTAGCAGCTGCGCAGTAGAAGTCAGCTTCAGTCTGCTGAGGGAGCCTCAGCAGACAGGTGGGCGATGCTCGCCAGGGAGATGGAAAAATAGCTTGCTCACTTCACTCCACGCATCGTTTCAGTATCTGCAGTTCCTCTGAGAATGGTGCACTTACTCTCTTAAGCGGTTTCCAAAGACAGATTGAATTGAAATTGGGATACACAAGTAGTGTTTTCAAAGCATGATTTGAATGCTTTTTTCAAATGTCGTTGCTCTGTAATTAGTTTTTCTTTGTCCAAGTTGTGACACGTGGTCCCATTGTTCCAGGAATAGAACACATCCAAGCATTGTGTTCTATGAATGGCATGATTCCTATCACAGTGTTCCATGGATGGAACACATCCTATTTACTGCAGGCAAGCAGCGCACCTAGCTGCTGCTGCTGCTGCTACAAGCCACTAGAATACCGTCTGTCAGACAGGTGGACGTAGGCCGAACATTCAAATAACTCTCCAGATAAATCGTTGCTTTTCCATTTAATTCATATATTAATTAATTCAAAATTGAACAGTAAATTTCAAAGTTGGAAGGCCACAAGAGGGGGACAATATTTCAAAAATGAAACGACATATCATTGCATGAGGGATGTGGTAGGAATTGAATGCTTGAATTAAGACTGGGGAAGTACTGAGGGGAAGGGGCTGCAGGCCTTGTAGCAGGTGGGTGTGCAGAAATGTAGCTATCCAAAGCCAAACATTTTACTGCAGCTTGTCACACCTGTACCTACTAAGTGTCATGATCACGTGTGTCGGGACGCAGATGTTACCGCAAGGCGAACCCATAACACACGTGACCCTGGATACACCGCCTCCAGTGGGGCGCATTTAAATAAAAACGTGCAGGTGGATACGCCGCCTCCACCTGGCGAATTTAGGTATTACACGTTATACATACTGCAGGCGGTGTTTCCAGATATTGTAAGGCGCATTTAAATAATAAAGGGGGGAACCTGGGTAACTTTAACAATGGGGGGCCTTGCAATAGGGAAAAGGGAATTGGAGACCTCCTGAGCTCCCCTGAGCCAGTGTCCCTGCACTCCTAACGTTCCCTATGCCGGTTTCGCACCGGGCGCCGCACGCGTACCTCAACGCCCTAGCTCGCCCTGAACCTAAACCCTCACTAGGTAATAGGTCGGTGCGGAAACTAATCCCACCACTGCACTAATAACACACATGAGGAAAGAGACAATACAGGGGAAACACCACTTATCTTTGCTCTGTTGCGTGCGCTCCTAGCAACAGAGCCCACCACCTATGTGCATCATCTCCTCCACCCTGATCCATCACATAACTGGATCCGTCACCATCGTGCAGCCTGGGAGCAGAGTCCATCACCACTTGCAGCAGTCCAGTACACAGAGTCCCAAGATGAGTCCAGCCTCTGCCAAGAATCCAAGCATGCTCGAGTCCAGTTCTCAGCAACCAAGTCGAACATGCTGAGTGCAACTCTCTTCCTAGTCGCCACTCCTCTAAGCCATGCCCACACTTCCCGCCGACACCATAAACTGCGACTCCACCAAGCCATGCCAGTCCTTCCTGCAGACACCATTAGCTGGCACTCATCCTCTATGGCTGACTGCGCTAGACTCCTATCCCGCTCCATCCTTCCACCAGGCTCTCCAACAACTCAGAAAGAAATATCACCAGACGTGAGTGAACCCCCTAAGCACACCTTTATAGGGAGTCACACCTGATCCCTAATTAAGTGAACATTAGCCTAAACCTAAGGTGCGATACCGCTAACCACCACCGGGGACAGTCAAAACACCTTTGAACTCAACCAAAGTAAAAAAAAGTTCACTTTGTGCTTTTAATACCGCCAGATCCAACACTGGATTATGACAGTACCCCCTCCTTAATGAGGGGCCTCTGGACCCTCAAGACCACCCCTCATTAGGGAAACACCTACAGCGGGGATGCCCAGACCCTGAGTTCACCCCACCATTCCCTGACACTTCAGGTTTATGACAAACACCGCTGATATTGGCAATATATGTTCCTTTTGGAGGCACCACTCATCTCCACAGCGCAGACCTGGGGAATGAGTTAATGTATGTGTAGGTTTGCTCAGAGCTGATCAGACTCCACAACACATTTCCACAAGATGTTATTTGGTGGCACACATACACGCTCGTTCACACACAGGTCCGGACCTGAACGTTTATTACACACATACGTTTGTCAAAAAATTGGTGAACTCATTCAGGACCTGATCACAGAGGCATCCCCCTGTGTCACCACACACACCCCTGCTATTCACCAAGGGATTACCACCCTCCAACCCTCTTCACCATGAGGTCTGCGCCTCCCAGGGTTGGTTAATGGCGAGGGTAGAGATTTGTCCCTACTCCCCCGCAGCACACCTGCTGCACACACCAGGAGGAGAAGGGGGACGGGAAATGGAGGAAATATACACTCGCTGGTCGCCTCCATACGACCAGGAGGGGCGGCTTCTTCGATGGTATAGAAGATTTGGCGTAAACCCCACGGACTATCACACCAGTCAGCTCACCACAGGGGCGTACCCCTTCACCTCGGGGAATACCAGGCAGCTCCGTGGGGCACCATTCCTCCCACCTGCCTGGGTGCGCCCGCATGCATGAACCAGTCCCGCTCCCCAGCAGCGACTCTAGGGGCTTTTAGCCAGACCGCAGCCGCCATTTTTTTATTTTTTTTTTATTTTCTGGTTAGCTGAGCAGAAGCCCCAGACCCTGATAACTGCTGCTGCAGCGGCACTAACACACCTTGCCGCTCCCCACACCTCAGTGAGGCCCGGCAGCAAATACCAAGCGGTCTCCACATGGCCAAAGCTCACCAGAAAAAAAAAAAACTGTATGGCCTGTGATAATGTCATGATCACGTGTGTCGGGATGCAGATGTTACCGCAAGGCGAACCCATAACACACGTGACCCTGGATACACCGCCTCCAGTGGGGCGCATTTAAATAATAAAAACGTGCAGGTGGATACGCCGCCTCCACCTGGCGAATTTAGGTATTACACGTTATACATACAATATCTGGAAACACCGCCTCCAGTAAGGTGCATTTAAATAATAAAGGGGGGAACCTGGGTAACTTTAACAATGGGGGGCCCTGCAATAGGGAAAAGGGAATTGGAGACCTCCTGAGCTCCCCTGAGCCAGTGTCCCTGCACTCCTAACGTTCCCTATGCCGGTTTCGCACCGGGCGCCGCACGCGTACCTCAACGCCCTAGCTCGCCCTGAACCTAAACCCTCACTAGGGGATAGGTCGGTGCGGAAACTAATCCCACCACTGCACTAATAACACACATGAGGAAAGAGACAATACAGGGGAAACACCACTTATCTTTGCTCTGTTGCGTGCGCTCCTAGCAACAGAGCCCACCACCTATGTGCATCTTCTCCTCCACCCTGATCCATCACATAACTGGATCCGTCACCATCGTGCAGCCTGGGAGCAGAGTCCATCACCACTTGCAGCAGTCCAGTACAGAGTCCCAAGATGAGTCCAGCCTCTGCCAAGAATCCAAGCATGCTCGAGTCCAGTTCTCAGCAACCAAGTCGAACATGCTGAGTGCAACTCTCTTCCTAGTCGCCACTCCTCTAAGCCATGCCCACACTTTCCGCCGACACCATAAACTGCGACTCCACCAAGCCATGCCAGTCCTTCCTGCAGACACCATTAGCTGGCACTCATCCTCTATGGCTCACTGCGCAGGACTCCTATCCCGCTCCAACCTTCCACCAAGCTCTCCAACAACTCAGAAAGAAATATCACCAGACATGAGTGAACCCCCTAAGCACACCTTTATAGGGAGTCACACCTGATCCCTAATTAAGTGAACATTAACCTAAACCTAAGGTGCGATACCGCTAACCACCACCGGGGACAGTCAAAACACCTTTGAACTCAACCAAAGTAAAAAAAAGTTCACTTTGTGCTTTTAATACCGCCAGATCCAACACTGGATCATGACACTAAGCAGCAAAGGAGAAGATAGATCGTTATTTTACTGACAGATTGAATACAGTGCAATGCCTCCCATATAGAGGTGAATAAGAATAGTAGTAGTAGTAGTAGAAGTTTTGATCAAGTTAAATCAAGGCTAAGGAATTGGAAGCAACTTGGACCAAGAAAACCTAATTACAGAGCAACGACATTTGAAAAAAGCATTCAAATCATGCTTTGAAAACACTACTTGTGTATCCCGATTTTAATTCAATCTGTCTTTGGAAACCGCTTAAGAGAGTGAGTGCACCATTCTCAGAGGAACTGCAGATACTGAAATGATGCGTGGAGTGAAGAGAGCAAGCTCTTTTTCCATCTCCCTGGCGAGCATCGCCCACCTGTATGCTGAGGCTCCGTCAGCAGACTGAAGCTGACTACTACTGCGCAGCTGCAACAGACTGTGGGCTGCCCATTGTGACACGTGGTCCCATTGTTCCAGGAATAGAACACATCCAAGCATTGTGTTCTATGAAAGGCATGATTCCTATCACAGTGATCCATGGATGGAACACATCCTATTTACTGCAGGCAAGCAGCGCACCTAGCTGCTGCTACAAGCCACTAGAATACCGTCTGTCAGACAGGTGGACGTAGGCCGAACATTCAAATAACTCGCCAGATAAATCGTTGCTTTTCCATTTAATTCATATATGAATTAATTCAAAATTGAACAGTAAATTTCAAAGTTGGAAGGCCACAAGAGGGGGACAATGTTTCAAAAATGAAACGACATATTATTGCATGAGGGATGTGGTAGGAATTGAATGCTTGAATTAAGACTGGGGAAGTACTGAGGGGAAGGGGCTGCAGGCCTTGTAGCAGGTGGCTGTGCAGAAATGTAGCTATCCAAAGCAAAACACATTACTGCAGCTTGTCACACCTGTACCTACCAAGCAGCAAAGGCCAAGATAGATCGTTATTTTACTGACAGATTGAATACAGTGCAATGCCTCCCATATAGAGGTGAATAAGAGTAGTAGTAGTAGTAGTAGTAGTAGAAGAGTTGGTCAAGTTAAATCAAGGCTAAGGAATTGGAAATGTGCAACTTGGACCAAGAAAAACTAATTACAGAGCAACGACATTTGAAAAAAGCATTCAAATCATGCTTTGAAAACACTACTTGTATATCCCGATTTCAATTCAATCTGTCTTTGGAAACCGCTTAAGAGAGTGAGTGCACCATTCTCAGAGGAACTGCAGATACTGAAATGATGCGTGGAGTGAAGTGAGCAAGCTCTTTTTCCATCTCCCTGGCGAGCATCGCCCACCTGTCTGCTGAGGCTCCCTCAGCAGACTGAATCTAACTACTTCTGCGCAGCTGCTACAGACTGTGGGCTGCACATTGTGACACGTGGTCCCATTGTTCCAGGAATAGAACACATCCAAGCATTGTGTTCTATAAATGGCATGATTCCTATCACAGTGTTCCATGGATGGAACACTTCCTATTTACTGCAGGCAAGCAGCGCACCTAGCTGCTGCTGCTGCTGCTGCTGCTACAAGCCACTAGAATACCGTCTGTCAGACAGGTGGACGTAGGCCGAACATTCAAATAACTCGCCAGATAAATCGTTGCTTTTCCATTTAATTCATATATGAATTAATTCAAAATTGAACAGTAAATTTCAAAGTTGGAAGGCCACAAGAGGGGGACAATGTTTCAAAAATGAAACGACATATCATTGCATGAGGGATGTGGTAGGAAGTGAATGCTTGAATTAAGACTGGGGAAGTACTGAGGGGAAGGGGCTGCAGGCCTTGTAGCAGGTGGGTGTGCAGAAATGTAGCTATCCAAAGCCAAACACATTACTGCAGCTTGTCACACCTGTACCTACCAAGCAGCAAAGGCCAAGATAGATCGTTATTTTACTGACAGATTGAATACAGTGCAATGCCTCCCATATAGAGGTGAATGAGAGTAGTAGTAGAAGAGTTGGTCAAGTTAAATCAAGGCTAAGGAATTGGAAATGTGCAACTTGGGCCAAGAAAAACTAATTACAGAGCAACGACATTTGAAAAAAGCATTCAAATCATGCTTTGAAAACACTACTTGTGTATCCCGATTTCAATTCAATCTGTCTTTGGAAACAGCTTAAGAGAGTGAGTGCACCATTCTCAGAGGAACTGCAGATACTGAAATGATGAATGGAGTGCAGTGAGCAAGCTCTTTTTCCATCTCCCTGGCGAGCATCGCCCACCTGTCTGCTGAGGCTCCCTCAGCAGACTGAAGCTGACTACTACTGCGCAGCTGCTACAGACTGTGGGCTGCCCATTGTGACACGTGGTCCCATTGTGACACGTGGTCCCATTGTTCCAGGAATAGAACACATCCAAGCATTGTGTTCTATGAATGGCATGATTCCTATCACAGTGTTCCATAGATGGAACACATCCTATTTACTGCAGACAAGCAGCGCACCTAGCTGCTGCTTCAAGCCACTAGAATACCGTCTGTCAGACAGGTGGACGTAGGCCGAACATTCAAATAACTCGCCAGATAAATCGTTGCTTTTCCATTTAATTCATATATGAATTCAAAATTGAACAGTAAATTTCAAAGTTGGAAGGCCACAAGAGGGGGACAATGTTTCAAAAATGAATCGACATATCATTGCATGAGGGATGTGGTAGGAATTGAATGCTTGAATTAAGACTGGGGAAGTACTGAGGGGAAAGGGCTGCAGGCCTTGTAGCAGGTGGCTGTGCAGAAATGTAGCCATCCAAAGCCAAACACATTACTGCAGCTTGTCACACCTGTACCTACCAAGCAGCAAAGGCCAAGATAGATCGTTATTTTACTGACAGATTGAATACAGTGCAATGCCTCCCATATAGAGGTGAATAAGAGTAGTAGTAGTAGTAGTAGTAGTAGTAGTAGAAGAGTTGGTCAAGTTAAATCAAGGCTAAGGAATTGGAAATGTGCAACTTGGACCAAGAAAAACTAATTACAGAGCAACGACATTTGAAAAAAGCATTCAAATCATGCTTTGAAAACACTACTTGTATATCCCGATTTCAATTCAATCTGTCTTTGGAAACCGCTTAAGAGAGTGAGTGCACCATTCTCAGCGGAACTGCAGATACTGAAATGATGCGTGGAGTGAAGTGAGCAAGCTCTTTTTCCATCTCCCTGGCGAGCATCGCCCACCTGTCTGCTGAGGCGCCCTCAGCAGACTGAAGCTGACTACTACTGTGCAGCTGCTACAGACTGTGGGCTGCCCATTGTGACACGTGGTCCCATTGTGACACGTGGTCCCATTGTTCCAGGAATAGAACACATCCAAGCATTGTGTTCTATGAATGGCATTATTCCTATCACAGTGTTCCATGGATGGAACACATCCTATTTACTGCAGGCAAGCAGCGCACCTAGCTGCTGCTGCTGCTGCTGCTGCTGCTACAAGCCACTAGAAAACCATCTGTCAGACAGGTGGACGTAGGCCGAACATTCAAATAACTCGCCAGATAAATCGTTGCTTTTCCATTTAATTCATATATGAATTAATTCAAAATTGAACAGTAAATTTCAAAGTTGGAAGGCCACAAGAGGGGGACAATGTTTCAAAAATGAAACGACATATCATTGCATGAGGGATGTGGTAGGAATTGAATGCTTGAATTAAGACTGGGGAAGTACCAAGGGGAAGGGGCTGCAGGCCTTGTAGCAGGTGGGTGTGGAGAAATGTAGCTATCCAAAGCCAAACACATTACTGCAGCTTGTCACACCTGTACCTACCAAGCAGCAAAGGCCAAGATAGATCGTTATTTTACTGACAGATTGAATACAGTGCAATGCCTCCCATATAGAGGTGAATAAAAGTAGTAGTAATAGTAGTAGTAGAAGAGTTGGTCAAGTTAAATCAAGGCTAAGGAATTGGAAATGTGCAACTTGGACCAAGAAAAACTAAATACAGAGCAACGACATTTGAAAAAAGTTTTCAAATCATGCTTTGAAAACACTACTTGTGTATCCCGATTTCAATTCAATCTGTCTTTGGAAACCGCTTAAGAGAGTGAGTGCACCATTCTCAGAGGAACTGCAGATACTGAAATGATGTGTGGAGTGAAGAGAGCAAGCTCTTTTCCCATCTCCCTGGCAAGCATCGCCCATCTGTCTGCTGAGGCTCCCTCAGCAGACTGTAGCTGACTACTACTGTGCAGCTGCTACAGACTGTGGGCTGCCCATTGTGACACGTGGTCCCATTGTGACACGTGGTCCCATTGTTCCAGGAATAGAACACATCCAAGCATTGTGTTCTATGAATGGCATTATTCCTATCACAGTGTTCCATGGATGGAACACATCCTATTTACTGCAGGCAAGCAGCGCACCTAGCTGCTGCTGCTGCTGCTGCTGCTGCTACAAGCCACTAGAAAACCATCTGTCAGACAGGTGGACGTAGGCCGAACATTCAAATAACTCGCCAGATAAATCGTTGCTTTTCCATTTAATTCATATATGAATTAATTCAAAATTGAACAGTAAATTTCAAAGTTGGAAGGCCACAAGAGGGGGACAATGTTTCAAAAATGAAACGACATATCATTGCATGAGGGATGTGGTAGGAATTGAGTGCTTGAATTAAGACTGGGGAAGTACCAAGGGGAAGGGGCTGCAGGCCTTGTAGCAGGTGGGTGTGGAGAAATGTAGCTATCCAAAGCCAAACACATTACTGCAGCTTGTCACACCTGTACCTACCAAGCAGCAAAGGCCAAGATAGATCGTTATTTTACTGACAGATTGAATACAGTGCAATGCCTCCCATATAGAGGTGAATAAAAGTAGTAGTAATAGTAGTAGTAGAAGAGTTGGTCAAGTTAAATCAAGGCTAAGGAATTGGAAATGTGCAACTTGGACCAAGAAAAACGAATTACAGAGCAACGACATTTGAAAAAAGTATTCAAATCATGCTTTGAAAACACTACTTGTGTATCCCGATTTCAATTCAATCTGTCTTTGGAAACCGCTTAAGAGAGTGAGTGCACCATTCTCAGAGGAACTGCAGATACTGAAATGATGTGTGGAGTGAAGAGAGCAAGCTCTTTTCCCATCTCCCTGGCAAGCATCGCCCATCTGTCTGCTGAGGCTCCCTCAGCAGACTGTAGCTGACTACTACTGCGCAGATGCTACAGACTGTGGGCTGCCCATTGTGACACGTGGTCCCATTGTGACACGTGGTCCCATTGTTCCAGGAATAGGACACATCCAAGCATTGTGTTCTATGAATGGCATGATTCTTATCACAGTGTTCCATGGATGGAACACATCCTAGTTACTGCAGGCAAGCATCGCACCTAGCTGCTGCTGCTGCTGCTGCTACAAGCCACTAGAATACCGTCTGTCAGACAGGTGGACGTAGGCCGAACATTCAAATAACTCGCCAGATAAATCGTTGCTTTTCCATTTAATTCATATATGAGTTAATTCAAAATTGAACAGTAAATTTCAAAGTTGGAAGGCCACAAGAGGGGGACAATATTTCAAAAATGAAACGACATATCATTGCATGAGGGATGTGGTAGGAATTGAATTCTTGAATTAAGACTGGGGAAGTACCAAGGGGAAGGGGCTGCAGGCCTTGTAGAAGGTGGGTGTGGAGAATTGTAGCTATCCAAAGCTAAACACATTACTGTAGCTTGTCACACCTGTACCTACCAAGCAGCAAAGGCCAAGATAGATCGTTATTTTACTGACAGATTGAATACAGTGCAATGCCTCCCATATAGAGGTGAATAAGAGTAGTAGTAGTAGTAGTAGTAGAAGAGTTGGTCAAGTTAAATCAAGGCTAAGGAATTGGAAATGTGCAACTTGGACCAAAAAAAACTAATTACAGAGCAACGACATTTGAAAAAAGCATTCAAATCATGCTTTGAAAACACTACTTGTGTATCCCGATTTCAATTCAATCTGTCTTTGGAAACCGCTTAAGAGAGTAAGTGCACCATTCTCAGAGGAACTGCAGATACTGAAATGATGCGTGGAGTGAAGTGAGCAAGCTATTTTTCCATCTCCCTGGCAAGCATCTCCCACCTGTCTGCTGAGGCTCCCTCAGCAGACTGAAGCTGACTACTACTGCGCAGTTGCTACAGACTGTGGGCTGCCCATTGTGACACGTGGTCCCATTGTTCCAGGAATAGAACACATCCAAGCATTGTGTTCTATGAATGGCATGATTGCTATCACAGTGTTCCATGGATGGAACACATCCTATTTACTGCAGGCAAGCAGCGCACCTAGCTGCTGCTGCTGCTGCTGCTGCTGCTACAAGCCACTAGAATACCGTCTGTCAGACAGTTGGACGTAGGCCGAACATTCAAATAACTCGCCAGATAAATCGCTGCTTTTCCATTTAATTCATATATGAATTAATTCAAAATTGAACAGTAAATTTCAAAGTTGGAAGGCCACAAGAGGGGGACAATGTTTCAAAAATGAAACGACATATCATTGCATGAGGGATGTGGTAGGAATTGAATGCTTGAATTAAGACTGGGGGAAGGGGCTGCAGGCCTTGTAGCAGGTGGGTGTGCAGAAATGTAGCTATCCAAAGCCAAACACATTACTGCAGCTTGTCACACCTGTACCTACCAAGCAGCAAAGGCCAAGATAGATCTTTATTTTACTGACAGATTGAATACAGTGCAATGCCTCCCATATAGAGGTGAATAAGAGTAGTAGTAGTAGTAGTAGTAGTAGTAGTAGTAGAAGAGTTGGTCAAGTTAAATCAAGGCTAAGGAATTGGAAATGTGCAACTTGGACCAAAAAAAACTAATTACAGCGCAACGACATTTGATAAAAGCATTCAAATCATGCTTTGAAAACACTACTTGTGTATGCCGATTTCAATTCAATCTGTCTTTGGAAACCGCTTAAGAGAGTAAGTGCACCATTCTCAGAGGAACTGCAGATACTGAAATGATGCGTGGAGTGAAGTGAGCAAGCTCTTTTTCCATCTCCCTGGCGAGCATCGCCCACCTGTCTGCTGAGGCTCCCTCAGCAGACTGAAGCTGACTACTACTGCGCAGCTGCTACAGACTGTGGGCTGCCCATTGTGACACGTGGTCCCATTGTGACACGTGGTCCCATTGTTGCAGGAATAGAACACATCCAAGCATGTGTTCTATTAATGGCATTATTCCTATCACAGTGTTCCATGGATGGAACACATCTTATTTACTGCAGGCAAGCAGCGCACCTAGCTGCTGCTGCTGCTGCTACAAGCCACTAGAATACCGTCTGTCAGACAGGTGGACGTAGGCCGAACATTCAAATAACTCACCAGATAAATCGCTGCTTTTCCATTTAATTCATATATGAATTAATTCAAAATTGAACAGTAAATTTCAAAGTTGGAAGGCCACAAGAGGGGGACAATGTTTCAAAAATGAAACGACATATCATTGCATGAGGGATATGGTAGGAATTGAATGCTTGAATTAAGACTGGCGAAGTACTGAGGGGAAGGTGCTGCAGGCCTTGTAGCAGGTGGGTGTGCAGAAATGTAGCTATCCAAAGCCAAACACATTACTGCAGCTTGTCACACCTGTACCTACCAAGCAGCAAAGTCCAAGATAGATCGTTATTTTACTGACAGATTGAATACAGTGCAATGCCTCCCATATAGAGGTGAATAAGAGTAGTAGTAGTAGTAGTATTAGTAGTAGTAGTAGAAGAGTTGGTCAAGTTAAATCAAGGCTAAGGAATTGGAAATGTGCAACTTGGGCCAAAAAAAACTAATTACAGCGCAACGACATTTGATAAAAGCATTCAAATCATGCTTTGTAAACACTACTTTTGTATCCCGATTTCAATTCAATCTGTCTTTGGAAACCGCTTAAGAGAGTGAGTGCACCATTCTCAGAGGAACTGCAGATACTGAAATGATGTGTGGAGTGAAATGAGCAAGCTCTTTTCCCATCTCCCTGGCAAGCATCGCCCACCTGTCTGCTGAGGCTCCCTCAGCAGACTGTAGCTGACTACTACTGCACAGCTGCTACAGACTGTGGGCTGCCAATTGTGACACGTGGTCCCATTGTGACACGTGGTCCCATTGTTCCAGGAATAGAACACATCCAAGCATTGTGTTCTATGAATGGCATTATTCCTATCACAGTGTTCCATGGATGGAACACATCTTATTTACTGCAGGCAAGCAGCGCACCTAGCTGATGCTGCTGCTGCTGTTGCTACAAGCCACTAGAATACCGTCTGTCAGACAGGTGGACGTAGGCCGAACATTCAAATAACTCGCCAGATAAATCGTTGCTTTTCCATTTAATTCATATATGAATTAATTCAAAATTGAACAGTACATTTCAAAGTTGGAAGGCCACAAGAGGGGGACAATGTTTCAAAAATGAAACGACATATTATTGCATGAGGGATGTGGTAGGAATTGAATGCTTGAATTAAGACTGGGGAAGTACTGAGGGGAAGGGGCTGCAGGCCTTGTAGCAGGTGGCTGTGCAGAAATGTAGGTATCCAAAGCAAAACACATTACTGCAGCTTGTCACACCTGTACCTACCAAGCAGCAAAGGCCAAGATAGATCGTTATTTTACTGACAGATTGAATACAGTGCAATGCCTCCCATATAGAGGTGAATAAAAGTAGTAGTAATAGTAGTAGTAGAAGAGTTGGTCAAGTTAAATCAAGGCTAAGGAATTGGAAATGTGCAACTTGGACCAAGAAAAACTAATTACAGAGCAACGACATTTGAAAAAAGCATTCAAATCATGCTTTGAAAACACTACTTGTGTATCCCGATTTCAATTCAATCTGTCTTTGGAAACCGCTTAAGAGAGTGAGTGCACCATTCTCAGAGGAACTGCAGATACTGAAATGATGTGTGGAGTGAAGAGAGCAAGCTCTTTTCCCATCTCCCTGGTAAGCATCGCCCATCTGTCTGCTGAGGCTCCCTCAGCAGACTGTAGCTGACTACTACTGCGCAGCTGCTACAGACTGTGGGCTGCCCATTGTGACACGTGGTCCCATTGTGACACGTGGTCCCATTGTTCCAGGAATAGGACACATCCAAGCATTGTGTTCTATGAATGGCATGATTCTTATCACAGTGTTCCATGGATGGAACACATCCTAGTTACTGCAGGCAAGCAGCGCACCTAGTTGCTGCTGCTGCTACTGCTACAAGCCACTAGAATACCGTCTGTCAGACAGGTGGACGTAGGTCGAACATTCAAATAACTCGCCAGATAAATCGTTGCTTTTCCATTAAATTCACATATGAATTAATTCAAAATTGAACAGTAAATTTCAAAGTTGGAAGGCCACAAGAGGGGGACAATGTTTCAAAAATGAAACGACATATCATTCCATGAGGGATGTGGTAGGAATTGAATGCTTGAATTCAGACTGGGGAAGTACTGAGGGGAAGGGGCTGCAGGCCTTGTAGCAGGTGGGTGTGCAGAAATGTAGCTATCCAAAGCCAAACACATTACTGCAGCTTGTCACACCTGTACCTACCAAGCAGCAAAGGCCAAAATAGATCGTTATTTTACTGACAGATTGAATACTGTGCAATGCCTCCCATATAGAGGTGAATAAGAGTAGTAGTAGTAGTAGTAGTAGTAGAAGAGTTGGTCAAGTTAAATCAAGGCTAAGGAATTGGAAATGTGCAACTTGGGCCAAGAAAAACTAATTACAGAGCAACGACATTTGAAAAAAGCATTCAAATCATGCTTTGAAAACACTACTTGTGTATCCCGATTTCAATTCAATCTGTCTTTGGAAACCGCTTAAGAGAGTGAGTGCACCATTCTCAGAGGAACTGCAGATACTGAAATGATGCGTGGAGTGAAGTGAGCAAGCTCTTTTTCCATCTCCCTGGCGAGCATCGCCCACCTGTCTGCTGAGGCTCCCTCAGCAGACTGAAGCTGACTACTACTGCGCAGCTGCTACAGACAGTGGGCTGCCCATTGTGACACGTGGTCCCATTCTGACACGTGGTCCCATTGTTCCAGGAATAGAACACATCCAAGCATTGTGTTCTATGAATGGCATGATTGCTATCACAGTGTTCCATGGATGGAACACATCCTATTTACTGCAGGCAAGCAGCACACCTAGCTGCTGCTGCTGCTGCTGCTGCTACAAGCCACTAGAATACCGTCTGTCAGACAGGTGGACGTAGGCCGAACATTCAAATAACTCTCCAGATAAATCGTTGCTTTTCCATTTAATTCATATATGAATTAATTCAAAATTGAACAGTAAATTTCAAAGTTGGAAGGCCACAAGAGGGGGACAATGTTTCAAAAATGAAACGACATATCATTGCATGAGGGATGTGGTAGGAATTGAATGCTTGAATTAAGACTGGGGAAGTACTGAGGGGAAGGGGCTGCAGGCCTTGTAGCAGGTGGGTGTGCAGAAATGTAGCTATCCAAAGCCAAACACATTAATGCATCTTGTCACACCTGTACCTACCAAGCAGCAAAGGCCAAGATGAATCGTTATTTTACTGACAGATTGAATACAGTGCAATGCCTCCCATATAGAGGTGAATAAGAGTAGTAGTAGTACTAGTAGTAGTAGTAGTAGAAGTTTTGATCAAGTTAAATCAAGGCTAAGGAATTGGAAATGTGCAACTTGGACCAAGAAAAACTAATTACAGAGCAACGACATTTGAAAAAAGCATTCAAATCATGCTTTGAAAATACTACTTGTGTATCCCGATTTCAATTCAATCTGTCTTTGGAAACCGCTTAAGAGAGTGAGTGCACCATTCTCAGAGGAACTGCAGATACTGAAATGATGCGTGGAGTGAAGTGAGCAAGCTCTTTTTCCATCTCCCTGGCGAGCATCGCCCACCTGTATGCTGAGGCTCCCTCAGCAGACTGAAGCTGACTACTACTGCGCAGCTGCTACAGACTGTGGGCTGCCCATTGTGACACGTGGTCCCATTGTGACACGTGGTCCCATTGTGACACATGGTCCCATTTTTCCAGGAATAGAACACATCCAAGCATTGTGTTCTATGAAAGGCATGATTCCTATCACAGTGTTCCATGGATGGAACACATCCTATTTATTGCAGGCAAGCAGCGCACCTAGCTGCTGCTGCTGCTGCTACAAGCCACTAGAATACCGTCTGTCAGACAGGTAGACGTAGGCCGAACATTCAAATAACTCGCCAGATAAATCGTTGCTTTTCCATTTAATTCATATATTAATTAATTCAAAATTGAACAGTAAATTTCAAAGTTGGAAGGCCACAAGAGGAGGACAATGTTTCAAAAATGAAACGACATATCATTGCATGAGGGATGTGGTAGGAATTGAATGCTTGAATTAAGACTGGGGAAGTACTGAGGGGAAGGGGCTGCAGGCCTTGTAGCAGGTGGGTGTGCAGAAATGTAGCTATCCAAAGCCAAACACATTAATGCAGCTTGTCACACCTGTACCTACCAAGCAGCAAAGGCCAAGATGGATCGTTATTTTCCTGACAGATTGAATACAGTGCAATGCCTCCCATATAGAGGTGAATAAGAGTAGTAGTAGTTGTAGTAGAAGAGTTGGTCAAGTTAAATCAAGGCTAAGGAATTGGAAATGTGCAACTTGGGCCAAGAAAAACTAATTACAGAGCAAAGACATTTGAAAAAAGCATTCAAATCATGCTTTGAAAATACTACTTGTGTATCCCGATTTCAATTCAATCTGTCTTTGGAAACCGCTTAAGAGAGTGAGTGCACCATTCTCAGAGGAACTGCAGATACTGAATTGATGCGTGGAGTGAAGTGAGCAAGCTCTTTTTCCATCTCCCTGGCGAGCATCGCCCACCTGTCTGCTGAGACTCCCTCAGCAGACTGAAGCTGACTACTACTGCGCAGCTGCTACAGACAGTGGGCTGCCCATTGTGACACGTGGTCCCATTGTGACACGTGGTCCCATTGTTCCAGGAATAGAACACATCCAAGCATTGTGTTCTATGAATGGCATGATTCCTTTCACAGTGTTCCATGGATGGAACACATCCTATTTACTGCAGGCAAGCAGCACACCTAGCTGCTGCTGCTGCTGCTGCTGCTGCTGCTGCTACAATCCACTAGAATACCGTCTGTCAGACAGGTGGACGTAGGCCGAACATTCAAATAACTCGCCAGATAAATCGTTGCTTTTCCATTTAATTCATATATGAATTAATTCAAAATTGAACAGTAAATTTCAAAGTTGGAAGGCCACAAGAGGGGGACAATGTTTCAAAAATGAAGCGACATATCATTGCATGAGGGATGTGGTAGGAATTGAATGCTTGAATTAAGACTGGGGAAGTACTGAGGGGAAGGGGCTGCAGGCCTTGTAGCAGGTGGGTGTGCAGAAATGTAGCTATCCAAAGCCAAACACATTACTGCAGCTTGTCACACCTGTACCTACCAAGCAGCAAAGGCCAAGATAGATCGTTATTTTACTGACAGATTGAATACAGTGCAATGCCTCTCATATAGAGGTGAATAATAGTAGTAGTAGTAGTAGTAGTAGTTTTGATCAAGTTAAATCAAGGCTAAGGAATTGGAAATGTGCAACTTGGACCAAGAAAAACTAATTACAGAGCAACGACATTTGAAAAAAGCATTCAAATCATGCTTTGAAAACACTACTTGTGTATCCCGATTTCAATTCAATCTGTCTTTGGAAACCGCTTAAGAGAGTAAGTGCACCATTCTCAGAGGAACTGCAGATACTGAAATGATGCGTGGAGTGAAGTGAGCAATCTCTTTTTCCATCTCCCTGGCGAGCATCGCCCACATGTATGCTGAGGCTCCCTCAGCAGACTGAAGCTGACTACTACTGCGCAGCTGCTACAGACTGTGGGCTGCCCATTGTGACACATGGTCCCATTGTGACACGTGGTCCCATTGTTCCAGGAATAGAACACATCCAAGCATTGTGTTCTATGAAAGGCATGATTCCTATCACAGTGTTCCATGGATGGAACACATCCTATTTACTGCAGGCAAGCAGCGCACCTAGCTGCTGCTTCTGCTGCTGCTGCTACAAGCCACTAGAATACCGTCTGTCAGACAGGTGGACGTAGGCCGAACATTCAAATAACTCGCCAGATAAATCGTTGCTTTTCCATTTAATTCATATATGAATTAATTCAAAATTGAACAGTAAATTTCAAAGTTGGAAGGCCACAAGAGGGGTACAATGTTTCAAAAATGAAGCGACATATCATTGCATGAGGGATGTGGTAGGAATTGAATGCTTGAATTAAGACTGGGGAAGTACTGAGGGGAAGGGGCTGCAGGCCTTGTAGCAGGTGGGTGTGCAGAAATGTAGCTATCCAAAGCCAAACACATTACTGCAGCTTGTCACACCTGTACCTACCAAGCAGCAAAGGCCAAGATAGATCGTTATTTTACTGACAGATTGAATACAGTGCAATGCCTCCCATATAGAGGTGAATAAGAGTAGTAGTAGTAGTAGTAGAAGAGTTAGTCAAGTAAAATCAAGGCTAAGGAATTGGAAATGTGCAACTTGGGCCAAGAAAAACTAAATGTCAGAGACACCGCACTGCACTTGCTCATAGAGCCAGTGTGTGTGTCCTGAGTACAGAAGCAGTGCTAAAAGATACCTGTGGAGCAGGGCAGCAGAGGTGACCATGCGTGCTTCAGGCTAATAGTGTCAGGGTCCAGTCAGTGCTGGAAAGTAAAGATGCATAGGACCTGCGGACACTGAAACTGAATAGTCTGCACGGGACCTATGGTCATGTGACTGCAAGGGGGCGGGGCTTAGCGTCCTGTATTCAGATAGGACAGGACACCATACAACAACTCAGAGTCAGGCAAAACAGAGGTCACACAGTACGGGCGAACGAGGTACAGGAGGGATGAACAGACGGGTAGTCAGACAGAGCCAAAGGTCATACACAAGAGGGCGACGTGGTACCAAGGGGACGAGCAGAGAGGAGTCAGGTCACAAGCAGAGAGTCATACACGAGAGGTAGCGCAGTACAAAATGGTCAGGCAGAACTCGTAACAGGGACAGAACCAGATCACAACCGAACAAGCAAGATATCAGACACAAGGCACACGTATACAAGAGGTCACTTAACTCAGCCGAGGGCAGGAGTATAACTGACACCGGACCCACGTCCATTGACCATTAAATAGCCTCCTGCTGCCAGAGAGAGGCAGCACAATTAACCCCTAGTCTAACCAGGACGGGTCAAAGCGAAATCCCGTCCTGGATCATGACAGTACCCTCCTCTCAATGGGGGGCCACCGGACCCCCAGGTCTTTCAGGGTACTTGGCGTGAAAGGCTCGGATCAACCGATCCGCATGAACTGATCGAGCAGGAACCCACGAGCGTTCCTCAGGACCGTAGCCCTTCCAATGTATCAAATACTGAAGGACGCGACGGACCAACCTGGAGTCGACAATTCGTTCCACCTCGTACTCAGCCTGCCCATCTACCAGAACCGGTGTCGGGGAAGATGATGATCCCTCCCCACTGGACCTCACAGGTTTCAAAAGGGCCTTATGGAAAACATTTGGGATCCGCAGAGATGGCGGGAGCTGCAACCGAAAAGCCACCGGGTTAACTGCTTCGGTAATTACATAGGGACCTATAAACTTGGGTCCAAGCTTCGCAGAGGGGACCTTGAGCCTTATATTTTTGGTGGATAACCATACCTTATCCCCGACCTGAAACACTGGACCCACGGATCGTTTTTTGTCCGCAAAAAATTTAAATTTGTCCTGGGCCTTCGTAATGTTATTCTGGACCTCCCGCCATACCTCCCCCAACCGCTGGATCGACTCGTCCACCCCAGGACACCCAGAATTCAAGCGGGAAAATTCTCCAAAATGAGGATGAAACCCATAATTGCAAAAAAAAGGAGATGTACCCGTAGACTGGTTAGTGCGGTTGTTAAAAGCAAACTCAGCCAATGGTAACACAGAACACCAATCATCCTGTCGGGCTGAGGTCAAACAATGCAGAATTTGCTCCAGAGACTGATTGGTCCGCTCAGTCTGCCCATTAGTCTCTGGATGGTAGGCGGATGAAAAGGACAGACTAATACCCAACCTCCTACAAAAAGCTCTCCAAAATCTGGACACAAATTGCACTCCCCTATCAGACACCACATGCTCCACAAACAATCTGGACAATGTTTCCGCATTAGGTAGAGCTGCCAAAGGTACAAAATGTGCCTGCTTACTAAACCTGTCCACTATGACCCAGACCACGGTATTACCCTTGGAAGGGGGAAGGTTGGTGATGAAATCCATGGACAGATGAGTCCATGGTCTCTCAGGAATTGGCAGTGGTACCAATTCCCCGGCCGGCTGGTTATGGGGAGTTTTCGCACGGGCACAAACCTCACACGCAGACACATACTCCCCAACATCAGAGGCTAAAGAAGACCACCAGAACATTCTAGCAATGGCCTTCCGGGTCGCTGAGATCCCTGGATGTCCACCCAGAACTGAGTCATGGAACTCCTGGAGGACCTTGAGACGAAACTGAGCTGGCACATAAAGTTTATCCACCGGCTTAGCTGGAGGTGCAAGAGCCTGGGCTTCTCGAATCTCTCGTTCCAACACATTAGAAATCTCTGCCACCACCACCCCAGGCTGAAGAATGGAGGATGGAGGTTCCGGGGGGGACACCGGATCTAGACTGCGTGACAACGCATCCGCTCTGATATTCTTGGATCCTGGTCGGAAAGTGATCGAGAAGTTGAATCGAGAAAAAAAAAGTGACCATCTAGCCTGTCTGGGAGTTAACCTTTTAGCAGACTCGATGTAAGCTAGGTTTTTGTGGTCCGTGATTACCGTTATAGGATGGACAGCCCCCTCCAAAAAATGCCTCCATTCTGCAAAAGCCAATTTTACGGCCAGAAGTTCCCGATTCCCCACATCATAGTTTCTCTCTGCCGGAGAGAACTTCTTTGAGAAAAAGGCGCAAGGTCTTAAATTGGTCAAAGTGGCGGGTCCCTGGGACAATACCGCCACCACCCCCACCTCTGAGGCGTCTACCTCAACAATAAATGGTTCAGAGGGGTCCGGTTGGATAAGAACCGGGGCCGACATGAAACATTTTTTCAAAAACTGAAGTGCCGCTACCGCTGCGGTTGACCAATTCTTGATATCGGCCCCCTTTTGAGTCATGTCTGTGAGGGGTTTAACCACCTGTGAGAACCCCCTTATAAATTTCTGATAATAATTAGCGAACCCTAGGAAACGTTGCAGACCCTTCAAATCACACTGTTGAACCCACTCGAGAATGGCCTGCACCTTATTAGGATCCATGCGATACCCTTCAGCAGACACGATGAACCCCAGAAAGGACAGTTCCTGAACAAAAAATAAACATTTTTCAAGTTTAGCAAACAGACAGTTCTCCCTGAGCCTTTGGAGAACTGCCTGAACATGACCAATGTGAGTCTGTTTATCAGGCGAGTAGATTAAAATGTCATCCAAATACACCACCATAAAACTTCCAATCAAATCGGAGAACACATGATTTATGAAATTTTGGAAGACCGCTGGAGCGTTGGTCAGGCCGAAGGGCATGACCAAATTTTCAAACAACCCTTCAGTAGTGAGAAAGGCGGTCTTCCATTCATCTCCATCCCGGACTCGGATAAGGTTATACGCACCCCGTAGGTCTAATTTCGAAAACCACTTAGCTCCGGACAACTGATTGTATAAATCAGGAATAAGTGGAAGGGGATAAGTATTCCTCACAGTTATTTTATTTAACTCACGACAATCGAGGCATGGGCGCAAACCACCGTCTTTTTTTTTTTACAAAAAAGAACCCTGCCGCCACAGGAGAAACAGAAGGATGAATATGTCCCTTACGGAGGCTCTCAGAAATATATTCCTTCATTGCAGCCCGTTCCGGACCCGAGAGGTTATACAGGCGGGCTTTGGGCAATTTAGCACCTGGAACCAGGTCAATGGCACAATCAAATGGGCGGTGTGGTGGTAAAACCTCAGCCTCTTTTTCGGAGAAAACGTCAGTATAATCTATCAGGCACTCCGGAATGCCTTCTAGACCCACGGACGACACAGACACAGAAACAAGACATTTCTCAGAGCAATAGGGACCCCATTTAACAATATCCCGAGATTCCCAATTAATCACAGGATTATGCAGCTGTAACCAGGGGAACCCCAACACCAGTCCCGCAGGCAGGTTGTTCATTACAAAACATGAAATACGTTCCTGATGTAAGGAACTCACTTTAAGGAGAAACTCTTCAGTACAAAACACAATGTCATTCTTACCCAGTGGTGTTTTGTCAATAGCAACAAGGTGAATCGGAGTCTCCAACCTAACTGTCCCTAACTTACACCTGGCCACCAAGTCAGAGTCAATAAAGTTCAATGATGAACCGCAATCCACGAAGGCAGTTGTGGATGTGGAGACACCCCCACAACAAAGTTCCACTTGGAATGACATTTTAGAAAATGCAGAAAAGGGTACCTGAGAGCCTGGGTGACCTCCACGATAATCACCCGGGCTCAGTCGTTTGTTGGTTAGTGGCCGGGAGGGGCAATCCTTTTTCCCATGTCCAGACTCGCCACTGTGAACACAGCATTTTCTCACGTGCCGTTGCCTCCTTTCTTCCTCCTTACGGTTGATGGTTCCCATCGCCGTGATTTTCAGTGAAGAACTGGCTCCCCTTCCTTGGGAGAACAATGATGTCTCGGTTTGTATCACTCCCCTTGCCCGTAACCTGCGATCCATTCGGACGGCCTGTGTCATAGCTTCCTCCAGGGCATCAGGTGGGGGGTGGAGAGCCAAGGCGTCTTTCAGATGCTCAGACAGGCCTCTGCGGAACAACCCCCGGAGAGCGGCGTCGTTCCAGCAGACCTCAGCAGCCCAGCGTCTGAACTCTGAGCAAAACCACTCGGCTGAGTGTTTCCCCTGGCAAACATTCATCAGCCTGTCCTCAGCCATACGCACCCGATCAGGCTCATCATAAATATGCCCCAGGGCCTCAAAAAATGCATCCACAGTCATACGCTCAGGGGCCGTGGTAGGAAGGGAGAAAGCCCAAGCTTGGGGGGCTCCCCTTAACAGAGACATAATGACCCCCACTCTCTGACTTTCATCCCCAGAAGAGTGTGGTCTTAAGGAAAAAAAAGCTTACAGCCCTCCTTGAAAACTCTGAAGTCATTTTTATCTCCAGAAAAGGTATCTGGTAACTTCACTGGAGACTCAGGGGAAATTAATGTAACATCCCGAGCCCCCCATGAAAGAACCCCCTGCACAGTGTCGGCGATCAGCTGCTGAGACTGAGCCAGGACTCTTTGTTTTCCAAAGAGTTTCTGAGACATCTGCGTCAGATGCTTAACCTGCTCAGAAAGAGCGTGCACAGGATCCATCACACACACAGGTGAATGGGAGCAGAGAAAAAAAAAATGGTATGGGTCAGTTATAATGTCAGAGACACCGCACTGCACTTGCTCATAGAGCCAGTGCGTGTGTCCTGAGTACAGAAGCAGTGCTAAAAGATACCTGTGGAGCAGGGCAGCAGAGGTGACCATGCGTGCTTCAGGCTAATAGTGTCAGGGTCCAGTCAGTGCTGGAAAGTAAAGATGCATAGGACCTGCGGACACTGAAACTGAATAGTCTGCACGGGACCTATGGTCATGTGACTGCAAGGGGGCGGGGCTTAGCGTCCTGTATTCAGATAGGACAGAACACCATACAACAACTCAGAGTCAGGCAAAACAGAGGTCACACACAGTACGGGCGAACGAGGTACAGGAGGGACGAACAGACGGGTAGTCAGACAGAGCCAAAGGTCATACACAAGAGGGCGACGTGGTACCAAGGGGACGAGCAAAGAGGAGTCGGGTCACAAGCAGAGAGTCATACACGAGAGGTAGCGCAGTACAAGAGGGTCAGGCAGAACTCGTAACAGGGACAGAACCAGATCACAGCCGAACAAACAAGCAAGATATCAGGCACAAGGCACACGTATACAAGAGGTCACTTAACTCAGCCGAGGGCAGGAGTATAACTGACACCGGACCCAGGTCCAGTGAGCACTAAATAGCCTCCTGCTGCCAGAGAGAGGCAGCACAATTAACCCCTAGTCTAACCAGGACGGGTCAATGCGAAATCCCGTCCTGGATCATGACACTAATTACAGAGCAACGACATTTGAAAAAAGCATTCAAATCATGCTTTGAAAACACTACTTGTGTATCCCGATTTCAATTCAATCTGTCTTTGGAAACCGCTTAAGAGAGTGAGTGCACCATTCTCAGAGGAACTGCAGATACTGAAATGATGCGTGGAGTGAAGTGAGCAAGCTCTTTTTCCATCTCCCTGGCGAGCATCGCCCACCTGTCTGCTGAGGCTGCCTCAGCAGACTGAAGCTGACTACTACTGCGCAGATGCTACAGACTGTGGGCTGCCCATTGTGACACGTGGTCCCATTGTGACACGTGGTCCCATTGTTCCAGGAATAGAACACATCCAAGCAATGTGTTCTATGAATGGCATGATTCCTATCACAGTGTTCCATGGATGGAACACATCCTATTTACTGCAGGCAAGCAGCACACCTAGCTGCTGCTGCTGCTGCTACAAGTCACTAGAATACCGTCTGTCAGACAGGTGGACGTAGGCCGAACATTCAAATAACTCGCCAGATAAATCGTTGCTTTTCCATTTAATTCATATATGAATTAATTCAAAATTGAACAGTAAATTTCAAAGTTGGAAGGCCACAAGAGGGGGACAATGTTTCAAAAATGAAGCGACATATCATTGCATGAGGGATGTGGTAGGAATTGAATGCTTGAATTAAGACTGGGGAAGTACTGAGGGGAAGGGGCTGCAGGCCTTGTAGCAGGTGGGTGTGCAGAAATGTAGCTATCCAAAGCCAAACACATTACTGCAGCTTGTCACACCTGTACCTACCAAGCAGCAAAGGCCAAGATAGATCGTTATTTTACTGACAGATTGAATACAGTGCAATGCCTCCCATACAGAGGTGAATAAGAGTAGTAGTAGTAGTAGTAGTAGTAGAAGTTTTGATTAAGGCTAAGGAATTGGAAATGTGCAACTTGGACCAAGAAAAACTAATTACAGAGCAACGACATTTGAAAAAAGCATTCAAATCATGCTTTGAAAACACTACTTGTGTATCCTGATTTCAATTCAATCTGTCTTTGGAAACTACTTAACAGAGTGAGTGCACCATTCTCAGAGGAACTTCAGATACTGAAATGATGCGTGGAGTGAAGTGAAGAAGCTCTTTTTCCATCTCCCTGGCGAGCATCGCCCACCTGTATGCTGAGGATCCCTCAGCAGACTGAAGCTGACTACTACTGCGCAGCTGCTACAGACTGTGGGCTGCCCATTGTGACACGTGGTCCCATTGTGACACGTGGTCCCATTGTTCCAGGAATAGAACACATCCAAGCATTCTGTTCTATGAAAGGCATGATTCCTATCACAGTGTTCCATGGATGGAACACATCCTATTTACTGCAGGCAAGCAGCGCACCTAGCTGCTGCTGCTGCTGCTGCTACAAGCCACTAGAATACCGTCTGTCAGACAGGTGGACGTAGGCCGAACATTCAAATAACTCGCCAGATAAATCGTTGCTTTTCCATTTAATTCATATATGAATTATTTCATAATTGAACAGTAAATTTTAAAGTTGGAAGGCCACAAGAGGGGGACAATGTTTCAAAAATGAAACGACATATCATTGCATGAGGGATGTGGTAGGAATTAAATGCTTGAATTAAGACTGGGGAAGTACTGAGGGGAAGGGGCTGCAGGCCTTGTATCAGGTGGGTGTGCAGAAATGTAGCTATCCAAAGCCAAACACATTAATGCAGCTTGTCACACCTGTACCTACCAAGCAGCAAAGGCCAAGATGGATCGTTATTTTACTGACAGATTGAATACAGTGCAATGCCTCCTATATAGAGGTGAATAAGAGTAGTAGTAGTACTAGTAGTAGTAGTAGTAGTAGTAGAAGAGTTGGTCAAGTTAAATCAAGGCTAAGGAATTGGAAATGTGCAACTTGGACCAAGAAAAACTAATTACAGAGCAACGACATTTGAAAAAAGCATTCAAATCATGCTTTGAAAACACTACTTGTGTATCCCGATTTCAATTCAATCTGTCTTTGGAAACCGCTTAAGAGAGTGAGTGCTCCATTCTCAGAGGAACTGCAGATACTGAAATGATGCGTGGAGTGAAGTGAGCAAGCTCTTTTTCCATCTCCCTGGCGAGCATCGCCCACGTGTATGCTGAGGCTCCCTCAGCAGACTGAAGCTGACTACTACTGCGCAGCTGCTACAGACTGTGGGCTGCCCATTGTGACACGTGGTCCCATTGTGACACGTGGTCCCATTGTTCCAGGAATAGAACACATCCACGCATTGTGTTCTATGAATGGCATGATTCCTATCACAGTGTTTCATGGATGGAACACATCCTATTTACTGCAGGCAAGCAGGGCACCTAGCTGCTGCTGCTGCTGCTGCTGCTGCTGCTACAAGACACTAGAATACCGTCTGTCAGACAGGATGACGTAGGCCGAACATTCAAATAACTCGCCAGATAAATCGTTGCTTTTCCATTTAATTCATATATGAATTAATTTAAAATTGAACAGTAAATTTCAAAGTTGGAAGGCCACAAGAGGGAGACAATGTTTCAAAAATGAAACGACATATCATTGCATGAGGGATGTGGTAGGAATTGAATGCTTGAATTAAGACTGGGGAAGTACTGAGGGGAAGGGGCTGCAGGCCTTGTAGCAGGTGGGTGTGCAGAAATGTAGCTATCCAAAGTCAAACACATTACTGCAGCTTGTCACACCTGTACCTACCAAGCAGCAAAGGCCAAGATAGATCGTTATTTTACTGACAGATTGAATACAGTGCAATGCCTCCCATATAGAGGTGAATAAGAGTAGTAGTAGTAGTAGTAGTAGTAGAAGAGTTGGTCAAGTTAAATAAAGGCTAAGGAATTGGAAATGTGCAACTTGGGCCAAGAAAAACTAATTACAGAGCAACGACATTTGAAAAAAGCATTCAAATCATGCTTTGAAAACACTACTTGTGTATCCCGATTTCAATTGAATCTGTCTTTGGAAACCGCTTAAGAGAGTGAGTGCACCATTCTCAGAGGAACTGCAGATACTGAAATGATGCGTGGAGTGAAGTGAGCAAGCTCTTTTTCCATCTCCCTGGCGAGCATCGCCCACCTGTCTGCTGAGGCTCCCTCAGCAGACTGAAGCTGACTACTACTGCGCAGCTGCTACAGACTGTGGGCTGCCCATTGTGACACGTGGTCCCATTGTGACACGTGGTCCCATTGTTCCAGGAATAGAACACATCCATGCATTGTGTTCTATGAATGGCATGATTCCTATCACAGTGTTCCATGGATGGAACACATCCTATTTACTGCAGGCAAGCAGGGCACCTAGCTGCTGCTGCTGCTGCTAGAAGACACTAGAATACCGTCTGTCCGACAGGTGGACGTAGGCCGAACATTCAAATAACTCGCCAGATAAATTGTTGCTTTTCCATTTAATTCATAAATGAATTAATTCAAAATTGAACAGTAAATTTCAAAGTTGGAAGACAATGTTTCAAAAATGAAACGACATATCATTGCATGAGGGATGTGGTAGGAATTGAATGCTTGAATTAAGACTGGGGAAGTACTGAGGGGAAGGGGCTGTAGGCCTTGTAGCAGGTGGGTGTGCAGAAATGTAGCTATCCAAAGCCAAACACATTACTGCAGCTTGTCACACCTGTACCTACCAAGCAGCAAAGGCCAAGATAGATCGTTATTTTACTGACAGATTGAATACAGTGCAATGCCTCCCATATAGAGGTGAATAAGAGTAGTAGTAGCAGTAGTAGAAGAGTTGGTCAAGTTAAATCAAGGCTAAGGAATTGGAAATGTGCAACTTGGGCCAAGAAAAACTAATTACAGAGCAACGACATTTGAAAAAAGCATTCAAATCATGCTTTGAAAACACTACTTGTGTATCCCGATTTCAATTGAATCTGTCTTTGGAAACCGCTTAAGAGAGTGAGTGCACCATTCTCAGAGGAACTGCAGATACTGAAATGATGCGTGGAGTGAAGTGAGCAAGCTCTTTTTCCATCTCCCTGGCGAGCATCGCCCACCTGTCTGCTGAGGCTCCCTCAGCAGACTGAAGCTGACTACTACTGCGCAGCTGCTACAGACTGTGGGCTGCCCATTGTGACACGTGGTCCCATTGTGACACGTGGTCCCATTGTTCCAGGAATAGAACACATCCATGCATTGTGTTCTATGAATGGCATGATTCCTATCACAGTGTTCCATGGATGGAACACATCCTATTTACTGCAGGCAAGCAGGGCACCTAGCTGCTGCTGCTGCTGCTAGAAGACACTAGAATACCGTCTGTCCGACAGGTGGACGTAGGCCGAACATTCAAATAACTCGCCAGATAAATTGTTGCTTTTCCATTTAATTCATAAATGAATTAATTCAAAATTGAACAGTAAATTTCAAAGTTGGAAGACAATGTTTCAAAAATGAAACGACATATCATTGCATGAGGGATGTGGTAGGAATTGAATGCTTGAATTAAGACTGGGGAAGTACTGAGGGGAAGGGGCTGTAGGCCTTGTAGCAGGTGGGTGTGCAGAAATGTAGCTATCCAAAGCCAAACACATTACTGCAGCTTGTCACACCTGTACCTACCAAGCAGCAAAGGCCAAGATAGATCGTTATTTTACTGACAGATTGAATACAGTGCAATGCCTCCCATATAGAGGTGAATAAGAGTAGTAGTAGCAGTAGTAGAAGAGTTGGTCAAGTTAAATCAAGGCTAAGGAATTGGAAATGTGCAACTTGGGCCAAGAAAAACTAATTACAGAGCAACGACATTTGAAAAAAGCATTCAAATCATGCTTTGAAAACACTACTTGTGTATCCCGATTTCAATTCAATCTGTCTTTGGAAACCACTTAACAGAGTGAGTGCACCATTCTCAGAGGAACTGCAGATACTGAAATGATGCGTGGAGTGAAGTGAAGAAGCTCTTTTTCCATCTCCCTGGCGAGCATCGCCCACCTGTATGCTGAGGATCCCTCAGCAGACTGAAGCTGACTACTACTGCGCAGCTGCTACAGACTGTGGGCTGCCCATTGTGACACGTGGTCCCATTGTGACACGTGGTCCCATTGTTCCAGGAATAGAACACATCCAAGCATTGTGTTCTATGAAAGGCATGATTCCTATCACAGTGTTCCATGGATGGAACATATCCTATTTACTGCAGGCAAGCAGCGCACCTAGCTGCTGCTGCTGCAGCTGCTGCTGCTACAAGCCCCTAGAATACCGTCTGTCAGACAGGTGGACGTAGGCCGAACATTCAAATAACTCGCCAGATAAATCGTTGCTTTTCCATTTAATTCATATATGAATTAATTCAAAATTGAACAGTAAATTTCAAAGTTGGAAGGCCACAAGAGGGGGACAATGTTTCAAAAATGAAACGACATATCATTGCATGAGGGATGTGGTAGGAATTGAATGCTTGAATTAAGACTGGGGAAGTACTGAGGGGAAGGGGCTGCAGGCCTTGTAGCAGGTGGCTGTGCAGAAATGTAGCTATCCAAAGCCAAACACATTACTGCAGCTTGTCACACCTGTACCTACCAAGCAGCAAAGGCCAAGATAGATCGTTATTTTACTGACAGATTGAATACAGTGCAATGCCTCCCATATAGAGGTGAATAAGAGTAGTAGTAGTAGTAGTAGTAGTAGTAGTAGTAGAAGAGTTGGTCAAGTTAAATCAAGGCTAAGGAATTGGAAATGTGCATCTTGGACCAAGAAAAACTAATTACAGAGCAACGACATTTGAAAAAAGCATTCAAATCATGCTTTGAAAACACTACTTGTGTATCCCGATTTCAATTGAATCTGTCTTTGGAAACCGCTTAAGAGAGTGAGTGCACCATTCTCAGAGGAACTGCAGATACTGAAATGATGCGTGGAGTGAAGTGAGCAAGCTCTTTTTCCATCTCCCTGGCGAGCATCGCCCACCTGTCTGCTGAGGCTCCCTCAGCAGACTGAAAATGACTACTACTGTGCAGCTGTTACAGACTGTGGGCTGCCCATTGTGACACGTGGTCCCATTGTGACACGTGGTCCCATTGTTCCAGGAATAGAACATATCCATGCATTGTGTTCTATGAATGGCATGATTCCTATCACAGTGTTCCATGGGTGGAACACATCCTATTTACTGCAGGCAAGCAGGGCACCTAGCTGCTGCTGCTGCTGCTGCTGCTACAAGACACTAGAATACCGTCTGTCAGACAGGTGGACGTAGGCCGAACATTCAAATGACTCGCCAGATAAATTGTTGCTTTTCCATTTAATTCATATATGAATTAATTCAAAATTGAACAGTACATTTCAAAGTTGGAAGGCCACAAGAGGGAGACAATGTTTCAAAAATGAAACGACATATCATTGCATGAGGGATGTGGTAGGAATTGAATGCTTGAATTAAGACTGGGGAAGTACTGAGGGGAAGGGGCTGCAGGCCTTGTAGCAGGTGGCTGTGCAGAAATGTAGCTATCCAAAGCCAAACACATTACTGCAGCTTGTCACAACTGTACCTACCAAGCAGCAAAGGCCAAGATAGATCGTTATTTTACTGACAGATTGAATACAGTGCAATGCCTCCCATATAGAGGTGAATAAGAGTAGTAGTAGTAGTAGTAGTAGAAGAGTTGGTCAAGTTAAATCAAGGCTAAGGAATTGGAAATGTGCATCTTGGACCAAGAAAAACTAATTACAGAGCAACGACATTTGAAAAAAGCATTCAAATCATGCTTTGAAAACACTACTTGTTTATACCGACTTCAATTCAATCTGTCTTTGGAAACCGCTTAAGAGAGTGAGTGCACCATTCTCAGAGGAACTGCAGATACTGAAATGATGCGTGGAGTGAAGAGAGCAAGCTCTTTTTTCCATCTCCCTGGTGAGCATCGCCCACCTGTCTGCTGAGGCTCCCTCAGCAGACTGAAGCTGACTACTACTGCGCAGCTGCTACAGACTGTGGGCTGCCCATTGTGACACGTGGTCCCATTGTGACACGTGGTCCCATTGTTCCAGGAATAGAACACATCCAAGCATTGTGTTCTATGAAAGGCATGATTCCTATCACAGTGTTCCATGGATGGAATATATCCTATTTACTGCAGGCAAGCAGCGCACCTAGCTGCTGCTGCTGCTACTACAAGCCACTAGAATACCGTCTGTCAGACAGGTGGATGTAGGCCGAACATTCAAATAACTCGCCAGATAAATCGTTGCTTTTCCATTTAATTCATATATGAATTAATTCAAAATTGAACAGTAAATTTCAAAGTTGGAAGGCCACAAGAGGGGGACAATGTTTCAAAAATGAAACGACATATCATTGCATGAGGGATGTGGTAGGAATTGAATGCTTGAATTAAGACTGGGGAAGTACTGAGGGGAAGGGGCTGCAGGCCTTGTAGCAGGTGGCTGTGCAGAAATGTAGCTATCCAAAGCCAAACACATTACTGCAGCTTGTCACACCTGTACCTACCAAGCAGCAAAGGCCAAGATAGATCGTTATTTTACTGACAGATTGAATACAGTGCAATGCCTCCCATATAGAGGTGAATAAGAGTAGTAGTAGTAGTAGTAGTAGTAGTAGTAGTAGTAGAAGAGTTGGTCAAGTTAAATCAAGGTTAAGGAATTGGAAATGTGCAACTTGGACCAAGAAAAACTAATTACAGAGCAACGACATTTGAAAAAAGCATTCAAATCATTCTTTGAAAACACTACTTGTGTATCCCGAATTCAATTCAATCTGTCTTTGGAAACCGCTTAAGAGAGTGAGTGCACCATTCTCAGCGGAACTGCAGATACTGAAATGATGCGTGGAGTGAAGTTAGCAAGCTCTTTTTCCATCTCCCTGGCGAGCATCGCCCACCTGTCTGCTGAGGCTCCCTCAGCAGACTGAAGCTGACTACTACTGTGCAGCTGCTATAGACTGTGGGCTGCCCATTGTGACACGTGGTCCCATTGTGACACGTGGTCCCATTGTTCCAGGAATAGAACACATCCAAGCATTGTGTTCTATGAATGGCATGATTCCTATCACAGTGTTCCATGGATGGAACACATCCTATTTACTGCAGGCAAGCAGTGCACATAGCTGCTGCTGCTACTACTGCTGTTACAAGCCACTAGAATACCGTCTGTCAGACAGGTGGACGTAGGCCGAACATTCAAATAACTCGCCAGATAAATCGTTGCTTTTCCATTTACTTCATATATGAATTAATTCAAAATTGAACTGTAAATTTCAAAGTTGGAAGGCCACAAGAGGGGGACAATGTTTCAAAAATGAAACGACATATCATTGCATGAGGGATGTTGTAGGAATTGAATGCTTGAATTAAGACTGGGGAAGTACTGAGGGGAAGGGGCTGCTGGCCTTGTAGCAGGTGGGTGTGAAGAAATTTAGCAATCCAAAGCCAAACACATTACTGCAGCTTGTCACACCTGTACCTACCAAGCAGCAAAGGCCAAGATAAATCGTTATTTTACTGACAGATAGAATACAGTGCAATGCCTCCCATATAGAGGTGAATAAGAGTAGTAGTAGTAGTAGTAGTAGAAGAGTTGGTCAAGTTAAATCAAGGCTAAGGAATTGGAAATGTGCATCTTGGACCAAGAAAAACTAATTACAGAGCAACGACATTTGAAAAAAGCATTCAAATCATGCTTTGAAAACACTACTTGTGTATCCCGATTTCAATTCAATCTGTCTTTGGAAACCGCTTAAGAGAGTGAGTGCACCATTCTCAGAGGAACTGCAGATACTGAAATGATGCGTGGAGTGAAGTGAGCAAGCTCTTTTTCCATCTCCCTGGCGAGCATCGCCCACCTATCTGCTGAGGCTCCCTCAGCAGACTGAAGCTGACTACTACTGCGCAGCTGCTACAGACTGTGGGCTGCCCATTGTGACACGTGGTCCCATTGTGACACGTGGTCCCATTGTTCCAGGAATAGAACACATCCAAGCATTGTGTTGTATGAATGGCATGATTCCTATCACAGTGTTCCATGGATGGAACATATCCTATTTACTGCAGGCAAGCAGGGCACCTAGCTGCAGCTGCTGCTGCTGCTGCTGCTGCTACAAGACACTAGAATACCGTCTGTCAGACAGGTGGACGTAGGCCAAACATTCAAAGAACTCGCCAGATAAATCGTTGCTTTTCCATTTAATTCATATATGAATTAATTCAAAATTGAACAGTAAATTTCAAAGTTGGAAGGCCACAAGAGGGAGACAATGTTTCAAAAATGAAACGACATATCATTGCATGAGGGATGTGGTAGGAATTGAATGCTTGAATTAAGACTGGGGAAGTACTGAGGGGAAGGGGCTGCAGGCCTTGTAGCAGGTGGGTGTGCAGAAATGTATCTATCCAAAGCCAAACACATTACTGCAGATTGTCACACCTGTACCTACCAAGCAGCAAAGGCCAAGATAGATCGTTATTTTACTGACAGATTGAATACAGTGCAATGCCTCCCATATAGAGGTGAATAAGAGTAGTAGTAGTAGTAGTAGAAGAGTTGGTCAAGTTAAATCAAGGCTAAGGAATTGGAAATGTGCAACTTGGACCAAGAAAAACTAATTACAGAGCAACGACATTTGAAAAAAGCATTCAAATCATGCTTTGAAAACACTACTTGTGTATCCCGATTTCAATTCAACCTGTCTTTGGAAACCGCTTAAGAGAGTGAGTGCACCATTCTCAGAGGAACTGCAGATACTGAAATGATGCGTGGAGTGAAGTGAGCAAGCTCTTTTTCCATCTCCCTGGCGAGCATCGCCCACCTGTATGCTGAGGCTCCCTCAGCAGACTGAAGCTGATTACTACTGCGCAGCTGCTACAGACTGTGGGCTGCCCATTGTGACACGTGGTCCCATTGTGACACGTGGTCCCATTGTTCCAGGAATAGAACACATCCAAGCATTGTGTTCTATGAAAGGCATGATTCCTATCACAGTGTTCCATGGATGGAACATATCCTATTTACTGCAGGCAAGCAGCGCACCTAGCTGCTGCTGCTGCTGCTGCTGATACAAGCCACTAGAATACCGTCTGTCAGACAGGTGGACGTAGGCCGAACATTCAAATAACTCGCCAGATAAATCGTTGCTTTTCCATTTAATTCATATATGAATTAATTCAAAATTGAACAGTAAATTTCAAAGTTGGAAGGCCACAAGAGGGGGACAATGTTTCAAAAATGAGACGACATATCATTGCATGAGGGATGTGGTAGGAATTGAATGCTTGAATTAAGACTGGGGAAGTACTGAGGGGAAGGGGCTGCAGGCCTTGTAGCAGGTGGGTGTGCAGAAATGTAGCTATCCAAAGCCAAACACATTACTGCAGCTTGTCACACCTGTACCTACCAAGCAGCAAAGGCCAAGATAGATCGTTATTTTACTGACAGATTGAATACAGTGCAATGCCTCCCATATAGAGGTGAATAAGAGTAGTAGTAGTAGTAGTAGTAGTAGTAGTAGTAGTAGAAGAGTTGGTCAAGTTAAATCAAGGCTAAGGAATTGGAAATGTGCAACTTGGACCAAGAAAAACTAATTACAGAGCAACGACATTTGAAAAAAGCATTCAAATCATGCTTTGAAAACACTACTTGTGTATCCCGACTTCAATTCAATCTGTCTTTGGAAACCGCATAAGAGAGTGAGTGCACCATTCTCAGCGGAACTGCAGATACTGAAATGATGCGTGGAGTGAAGTGAGCAAGCTCTTTTTCCATCTCCCTGGCGAGCATCGCCCACCTGTCTGCTGAGGCTCCCTCAGCAGACTGAAGCTGACTACTACTGCGCAGCTGCTACAGACTGTGGGCTGCCCATTGTGACACGTGGTCCCATTGTGACACGTGGTCCCATTGTTCCAGGAATAGAACACATCCAAGCATTGTGTTCTATGAATGGCATGATTCCTATCACAGTGTTCCATGGATGGAACACATCCTATTTACTGCAGGTAAGCAGCGCACCTAGCTGCTGCTACTACTGCTGTTACAAGCCACTAGAATACCGTCTGTCAGACAGGTGGACGTAGGCCGAACATTCAAATAACTCGCCAGATAAATCGTTGCTTTTCTATTTAATTCATATATGAATTAATTCAAAATTGAACAGTAAATTTCAAAGTTGGAAGGCCACAAGAGGGAGACAATGTTTCAAAAATGAAACGACATATCATTGCATGAGGGATGTGGTAGGAATTGAATGCTTGAATTAAGACTGGGGAAGTACTGAGGGGAAGGGGCTGCAGGCCTTGTAGCAGGTGGGTGTGCAGAAATGTAGCTATCCAAAGCCAAACACATTACTGCAGCTTGTCACACCTGTACCTATCAAGCAGCAAAGGCCAAGATAGATCGTTATTTTACTGACAGATTGAATACAGTGCAATGCCTCCCATATAGAGGTGAATAAGAGTAGTAGTAGTAGTAGTAGTAGAAGAGTTAGTCAAGTTAAATCAAGGCTAAGGAATTGGAAATGTGCAACTTGGGCCAAGAAAAACTAAATGTCAGAGACACCGCACTGCACTTGCTCATAGAGCCAGTGCGTGTGTCCTGAGTACAGAAGCAGTGCTAAAAGATACCTGTGGAGCAGGGCAGCAGAGGTGACCATGCGTGCTTCAGGCTAATAGTGTCAGGGTCCAGTCAGTGCTGGAAAGTAAAGATGCATAGGACCTGCGGACACTGAAACTGAATAGTCTGCACGGGACCTATGGTCATGTGACTGCAAGGGGGCGGGGCTTAGCGTCCTGTATTCAGATAGGACAGGACACCATACAACAACTCAGAGTCAGGCAAAACAGAGGTCACACACAGTACGGGCGAACGAGGTACAGGAGGGACGAACAGACGGGTAGTCAGACAGAGCCAAAGGTCATACACAAGAGGGCGACGTGGTACCAAGGGGACGAGCAGAGAGGAGTCAGGTCACAAGCAGAGAGTCATACACGAGAGGTAGCGCAGTACAAGAGGGTCATGCAGAACTCGTAACAGGGACAGAACCAAATCACAACCGAACAAACAAGCAAGATATCAGGCACAAGGCACACGTATACAAGAGGTCACTTAACTCAGCCGAGGGCAGGAGTATAACTGACACCGGACCCAGGTCCAGTGAGCACTAAATAGCCTCCTGCTGCCAGAGAGAGGCAGCACAATTAACCCCTAGTCTAACCAGGACGGGTCAAAGCGAAATCCCGTCCTGGATCATGACAGTACCCTCCTCTCAATGGGGGGCCACCGGACCCCCAGGTCTCTCAGGGTACTTGGCGTGAAAGGCTCGGATCAACCGATCCGCATGAACTGATCGAGCAGGAACCCACGAGCGTTCCTCAGGACCGTAGCCCTTCCAATGTATCAAATACTGAAGGGCGCGACGGACCAACCTGGAGTCGACAATTCGTTCCACCTCGTACTCAGCCTGCCCATCTACCAGAACCGGTGTCGGGGAAGATGATGATCCCTCCCCACTGGACCTCACAGGTTTCAAAAGGGCCTTATGGAAAACATTTGGGATCCGCAGAGATGGCGGGAGCTGCAACCAAAAAGCCACCGGGTTAACTGCTTCGGTAATTACATAGGGACCTATAAACTTGGGTCCAAGCTTCGCAGAGGGGACCTTGAGCCTTATATTTTTGGTGGATAACCATACCTTATCCCCGACCTGAAACACTGGACCCACGGATCGTTTTTTGTCCGCAAAAAATTTAAATTTGTCCTGGGCCTTCGTAATGTTATTCTGGACCTCCCGCCATACCTCCCCCAACCGCTGGATCGACTCGTCCACCCCAGGACACCCAGAATTCAAGCGGGAAAATTCTCCAAAATGAGGATGAAACCCATAATTGCAAAAAAAAGGAGATGTACCCGTAGACTGGTTAGTGCGGTTGTTAAAAGCAAACTCAGCCAATGGTAACACAGAACACCAATCATCCTGTCGGGCTGAGGTCAAACAACGCAGAATTTGCTCCAGAGACTGATTGGTCCGCTCAGTCTGCCCATTAGTCTCTGGATGGTAGGCGGATGAAAAGGACAGACTAATACCCAACCTCCTACAAAAAGCTCTCCAAATTCTGGACACAAATTGCACTCCCCTATCAGACACCACATGCTCCACAAACAATCTGGACAATGTTTCCGCATTAGGTAGAGCTGCCAAAGGTACAAAATGTGCCTGCTTACTAAACCTGTCCACTACGACCCAGACCACGGTATTACCCTTGGAAGGGGGAAGGTTGGTGATGAAATCCATGGACAGATGAGTCCATGGTCTCTCAGGAATTGGCAGTGGTACCAATTCCCCGGCCGGCTGGTTATGGGGAGTTTTCGCACGGGCACAAACCTCACACGCAGACACATACTCCCCAACATCAGAGGCTAAAGAAGACCACCAGAACATTCTAGCAATGGCCTTCCGGGTCGCTGAGATCCCTGGATGTCCACCCAGAACTGAGTCATGGAACTCCTGGAGGACCTTGAGACGAAACTGAGCTGGCACATAAAGTTTATCCACCGGCTTAGCTGGAGGTGCAAGAGCCTGGGCTTCTCGAATCTCTCGTTCCAACACATTAGAAATCTCTGCCACCACCACCCCAGGCTGAAGAATGGAGGATGGAGGTTCCGGGGGGGACACCGGATCTAGACTGCGTGACAATGCATCCGCTCTGATATTCTTGGATCCTGGTCGGAAAGTGATCGAGAAGTTGAATCGAGAAAAAAAAAGTGACCATCTAGCCTGTCTGGGAGTCAACCTTTTAGCAGACTCGATGTAAGCTAGGTTTTTGTGGTCCGTGATTACCGTTATAGGATGGACAGCCCCCTCCAAAAAATGCCTCCATTCTGCAAAATCCAATTTTACGGCCAGAAGTTCCCGATTCCCCACATCATAGTTTCTCTCTGCCGGAGAGAACTTCTTTGACCAATTTAAGACCTTGCGCCTTTTTCTCAAAGTGGCGGGTCCCTGGGACAATACCGCCCCCACCCCCACCTCTGAGGCGTCTACCTCAACAATAAATGGTTCAGAGGGGTCCGGTTGGATAAGAACCGGGGCCGACATGAAACATTTTTTCAAAAACTGAAATGCCGCTACCGCTGCGGTTGACCAATTCTTGATATCGGCCCCCTTTTGAGTCATGTCTGTGAGGGGTTTAACCACCTGTGAGAACCCCCTTATAAATTTCCGATAATAATTAGCGAACCCTAGGAAACGTTGCAGACCCTTCAAATCACACGGTTGAACCCACTCGAGAATGGCCTGCACCTTATTAGGATCCATGCGATACCCTTCAGCAGACACGATGAACCCCAGAAAGGACAGTTCCTGAACAAAAAATAAACATTTTTCAAGTTTAGCAAACAGACAGTTCTCCCTGAGCCTTTGGAGAACTGCCCGAACATGACCAATGTGAGTCTGTTTATCAGGCGAGTAGATTAAAATGTCATCCAAATACACCACCATAAAACGTCCAATCAAATCGGAGAACACATGATTTATGAAATTTTGGAAGACCGCTGGAGCGTTGGTCAGGCCGAAGGGCATGACCAAATTTTCAAACAATCCTTCAGTAGTGAGAAAGGCGGTCTTCCATTCATCTCCATCCCGGACTCGGATAAGGTTATACGCTCCCCGTAGGTCTAATTTCGAAAACCACTTAGCTCCGGACAACTGATTGTATAAATCAGGAATAAGTGGAAGGGGATAAGTATTCCTCACAGTTATTTTATTTAACTCACGACAATCGAGGCATGGGCGCAAACCACCGTCTTTTTTTTTTTACAAAAAAGAACCCTGCCGCCACAGGAGAAACAGAAAGATGAATATGTCCCTTACGGAGGCTCTCAGAAATATATTCCTTCATCGCAGCCCGTTCCGGACCCGAGAGGTTATACAGGCGGGCTTTGGGCAATTTAGCACCTGGAACCAGGTCAATGGCACAATCAAATGGGCGGTGTGGTGGTAAAACCTCAGCCTCTTTTTCGGAGAAACCGTCAGTATAATCTATCAGGCACTCCGGAATGCCTTCTAGACCCACGGACGACACAGACACAGAAACAAGACATTTCTCAGAGCAATAGGGACCCCATTTAACAATATCCCGAGATTCCCAATTAATCACAGGATTATGCAGCTGTAACCAGGGGAACCCCAACACCAGTCCCGCAGGCAGGTTGTTCATTACAAAACATGAAATACGTTCCTGATGTAAGGAACTCACTTTAAGGAGAAACTCTTCAGTACAAAACACAATGTCATTCTTACCCAGTGGTGTTTTGTCAATAGCAACAAGGTGAATCGGAGTCTCCAACCTAACTGTCCCTAACTTACACCTGGCCACCAAGTCAGAGTCAATAAAGTTCAATGATGAACCGCAATCCACGAAGGCAGTTGTGGATGTGGAGACACCCCCACAACAAAGTTCCACTTGGAATGACATTTTAGAAAATGCAGAAAAGGGTACCTGAGAGCCTGGGCGACCTCCACGATAATCACCTGGGCTCAGTCGTTTGTTGGTTAGTGGCCGGGAGGGGCAATCCTTTTTCCCATGTCCAGACTCGCCACTGTGAACACAGCATTTTCTCACGTGCCGTTGCCTCCTTTCTTCCTCCTTACGGTTGATGGTTCCCATCGCCGTGATTTTCAGTGAAGAACTGGCTCCCCTTCCTTGGGAGAACAATGATGTCTCGGTTTGTATCACTCCCCTTGCCCGTAACCTGCGATCCATTCGGACGGCCTGTGTCATAGCTTCCTCCAGGGCATCAGGTGGGGGGTGGAGAGCCAAGGCGTCTTTCAGATGCTCAGACAGGCCTCTGCGGAACAACCCCCGGAGAGCGGCGTCGTTCCAGCAGACCTCAGCAGCCCAGCGTCTGAACTCTGAGCAAAACCACTCGGCTGAGTGTTTCCCCTGGCAAACATTCATCAGCCTGTCCTCAGCCATACGCACCCGATCAGGCTCATCATAAATATGCCCCAGGGCCTCAAAAAATGCATCCACAGTCATACGCTCAGGGGCCGTGGTAGGAAGGGAGAAAGCCCAAGCTTGGGGGGCTCCCCTTAACAGAGACATAATGACCCCCACTCTCTGACTTTCATCCCCAGAAGAGTGTGGTCTTAAGGAAAAAAAAAAGCTTACAGCCCTCCTTGAAAACTCTGAAGTCATTTTTATCTCCAGAAAAGGTATCTGGTAACTTCACTGGAGACTCAGGGGAAATTAATGTAACATCCCGAGCCCCCCATGAAAGAACCCCCTGCACAGTGTCGGCGATCAGCTGCTGAGACTGAGCCAGGACTCTTTGTTCTCCAAAGAGTTTCTGAGACATCTGCGTCAGATGCTTAACCTGCTCAGAAAGAGCGTGCACAGGATCCATCACACACACAGGTGAATGGGAGCAGAGAAAAAAAAATGGTATGGGTCAGTTATAATGTCAGAGACACCGCACTGCACTTGCTCATAGAGCCAGTGCGTGTGTCCTGAGTACAGAAGCAGTGCTAAAAGATACCTGTGGAGCAGGGCAGCAGAGGTGACCATGCGTGCTTCAGGCTAATAGTGTCAGGGTCCAGTCAGTGCTGGAAAGTAAAGATGCATAGGACCTGCGGACACTGAAACTGAATAGTCTGCACGGGACCTATGGTCATGTGACTGCAAGGGGGCGGGGCTTAGCGTCCTGTATTCAGATAGGACAGGACACCATACAACAACTCAGAGTCAGGCAAAACAGAGGTCACACACAGTACGGGCGAACGAGGTACAGGAGGGACGAACAGACGGGTAGTCAGACAGAGCCAAAGGTCATACACAAGAGGGCGACGTGGTACCAAGGGGACGAGCAGAGAGGAGTCGGGTCACAAGCAGAGAGTCATACACGAGAGGTAGCGCAGTACAAGAGGGTCAGGCAGAACTCGTAACAGGGACAGAACCAGATCACAACCGAACAAACAAGCAAGATATCAGGCACAAGGCACACGTATACAAGAGGTCACTTAACTCAGCCGAGGGCAGGAGTATAACTGACACCGGACCCAGGTCCAGTGAGCACTAAATAGCCTCCTGCTGCCAGAGAGAGGCAGCACAATTAACCCCTAGTCTAACCAGGATGGGTCAAAGCGAAATCCCGTCCTGGATCATGACACTTATTACAGAGCAACGACATTTGAAAAAAGCATTCAAATCATGCTTTGAAAACACTACTTGTGTATCCCGATTTCAATTCAATCTGTCTTTGGAAACCGCTTAAGTGAGTGAGTGCACCATTCTCAGAGGAACTGCAGATACTGAAATGATGCGTGGAGTGAAGTGAGCAAGCTCTTTTTCCATCTCCCTGGCGAGCATCGCCCACCTGTCTGCTGAGGCTCCCTCAGCAGACTGAAGCTGACTACTACTGCGCAGATGCTACAGACTGTGGGCTGCCCATTGTGACACGTGGTCCCATTGTTCCAGGAATAGAACACATCCAAGCATTGTGTTCTATGAATGGCATGATTCCTATCACAGTGTTCCATGGATGGAACACATCCTATTTACTGCAGGCAAGCAGCACACCTAGCTGCTGCTGCTGCTACAAGTCACTAGAATACCGTCTGTCAGACAGGTGGACGTAGGCCGAACATTCAAATAACTCACCAGATAAATCGTTGCTTTTCCATTTAATTCATATATGAATTAATTCAAAATTGAACAGTAAATTTCAAAGTTGGAAGGCCACAAGAGGGGGACAATGTTTCAAAAATGAAGCGACATATCATTGCATGAGGGATGTGGTAGGAATTGAATGCTTGAATTAAGACTGGGGAAGTACTGAGGGGAAGGGGCTGCAGGTCTTGTAGCAGGTGGCTGTGCAGAAATGTAGCTATCCAAAGCCAAACACATTACTGCAGCTTGTCACACCTGTACCTACCAAGCAGCAAAGGCCAAGATAGATCGTTATTTTACTGACAGATTGAATACAGTGCAATGCCTCCCATACAGAGGTGAATAAGAGTAGTAGTAGTAGTAGAAGTTTTGATTAAGGCTAAGGAATTGGAAATGTGCAACTTGGACCAAGAAAAACTAATTACAGAGCAACGACATTTGAAAAAAGCATTCAAATCATGCTTTGAAAACACTACTTGTGTATCCCGATTTCAATTCAATCTGTCTTTGGAAACCGCTTAACAGAGTGAGTGCACCATTCTCAGAGGAACTGCAGATACTGAAATGATGCGTGGAGTGAAGTGAGCAAGCTCTTTTTCCATCTCCCTGGCGAGCATCGCCCACCTGTATGCTGAGGCTCCCTCAGCAGACTGAAGCTGACTACTACTGCACAGCTGCTACAGACTGTGGGCTGCCCATTGTGACACGTGGTCCCATTGTGACACGTGGTCCCATTGTTCCAGGAATAGAACACATCCAAGCATTGTGTTCTATGAAAGGCATGATTCCTATCACAGTGTTCCATGGATGGAACACATCCTATTTACTGCAGGCAAGCAGCGCACCTAGCTGCTGCTGCTGCTACAAGCCACTAGAATACCGTCTGTCAGACAGGTGGACGTAGGCCGAACATTCAAATAACTCGCCAGATAAATCGTTGCTTTTCCATTTAATTCATATATGAATTATTTCAAAATTGAACAGTAAATTTCAAAGTTGGAAGGCCACAAGAGGGGGACAATGTTTCAAAAATGAAACGACATATCATTGCATGAGGGATGTGGTAGGAATTGAATGCTTGAATTAACCCCTTCACCCCCAAGGGTGGTTTGCACGTTCATGACCGGGCCAATTTTTACAATTCTGACCACTGTACATTTATGAGGTCATAACTCTGGAATGCTTCCATGGATCCCGGTGATTCTGACATTGTTTTCTCGTGACATATTGTACTTCATGTTAGTGGTAAAATTTCATTCAAATAACTTGCGTTTATTTGTGAGAAAAACGGAAATTTGGCGAAAATTTTGAAAATTTCGCAATTTTCCAACTTTGAATTTTTATGCCCTTAAATCACAGAGATACGGCACACAAAAAACTTGATAACTAACATTTCCCACATGTTTACTTTACATCAGCACAATTTTGGAACCAAAATTTTTTTTTGTTAGGAAGTTATAAGGGTTAAAATTTGACCAGCGATTTCTCATTTTTACAACACCATTTTATTTTTACGGACCACATCACATTTGAAGCCACTTTGAGGGGTCTATATGATAGAAAATACCCAAAAGTGACACCATTCTAAAAACTGCACCCCTTAAGGTGCTCAAAACCACATTCAAGAAGTTTATTAACCCTTTAGGTGCGTCACAGGAATTTTTTTGAATATTTAAAAAAAAATGAACATCTAACTTTTTTTCATAAAAAAAATACTTCAGGTTCAATTTTTTTTATTTTACCAAGAGTAACAGGAGAAATTGAACTGCAAAAGTTATTGTGCAATTTGTCCTGAGTACGCAGATACCTGATATGTGGGGGGGAACGACTGTTTCGGCGCATGGCAGAGCTCAGAATGGAAGGAGCGCCGTTTGACTTTTTCAATGCAAAATTGGCTGGAATTCAGATTGGACGCCATGTCACGTTTGGAGAGTCCCTGATGTACCTAAACAGTGGAAACCCCCTACAAGTGACCCCATTTTGGAAACTAGACCCCCCAAGGAACTTATCTAGATATGTGGTGAGAACTTTGAACCCACAAGGGCTTTACAGAAGTTTATAACGTACAGCGGTACAATTAAAAAATCATATTTTTTCCACAAAAATGATCTTTTCACCCCAATTTTTATTTTCCCAAGGGTAACAGGACCCTAAAAGTTATTGTGCAATTTGTCCTGAGTACGCTGATACCCCACATGTGGGGATAAACCACTATTTGGGCGCATGGCAGAGCTCGGAAGGGAAGCAGCGCCATTTGACGTTTTTGGCTGGAATTGAGATCGGACACCATATCGCGTTTGGAAAACTCCTGATGTACCAAAACAGTGGAACCCCCCCACAAATGACACCATTTTGGAAACTAGACCCCATAAGGAACTTATCTAGATGTGTGGTGAGAACTTTGAACCCCCATGGGCTTCACAGAAGTTTATAACATAAAGCCATACAATTAAAAAATCATATTTTTTCCACAAAAATGATCTTTTCACCCTCATTTCTTATTTTTCCAAGGGTAATAGGACCCTAAAAGTTATTGTGCAATTTGTCCTGAGTACGCTGATACCCCACATGTGGGGGTAAACCACTATTTGGGCGCATGGCAGAGCTCGGAAGGGAAGCAGCGCCATTTGACGTTTTTGGCTGGAATTGAGATCGGACACCATGTCGCGTTTGGAAAACTCCTGATGTACCAAAACAGTGGAACCCCCCCACAAATGACACCATTTTGGAAACTAGACCCCCTAAGGAACTTATCTAGATGTGTGGTGAGAACTTTGAACCCCCATGGGCTTCACAGAAGTTTATAACATAAAGCCATACAATTAAAAAATCATATTTTTTCCACAAAAATGATCTTTTCACCCTCAATTCTTATTTTTCCAAGGGTAACAGGACCCTAAAAGTTATTGTGCAATTTGTCCTGAGTACGCTGATACCCCACATGTGGGGGTAAACCACTATTTGGGCGCATGGCAGAGCTCGGAAGGGAAGCAGCGCCATTTGACGTTTTTGGCTGGAATTGAGATCGGACACGATGTCGCGTTTGGAAAACCCCTGATGTACCAAAACAGTGGAAACCCCCCACAAATGACACCATTTTGGAAACTAGACCCCATAAGGAACTTATCTAGATGTGTGTTGAGCACTTTGACCCCCCCAGTGCTTCACAGAAGTTTATAACACCCGGGCGTGAAAATAAAAAATTCGTATTTTTTCCACAAACATGATCTTTTAGTCACCATTTTTTTATTTTCCCAAGGGTAACAGGAGAAATTGGACCCCAAAAGTTGTTGTCCAATTTGTCCTGAGTACGCTGACACCCCATATGTGGGAGAAAACTACTGTATGGACACACGTCGGGGCTCGGAAGGGAAGCAGTGACGTTTTGGAATGCAGACTTTGATGGAATGGTCTGCGGGTGTCATGTGCGTTTGGAGAGCCCCTGATGTACCTAAACTATTGAAACTCCCCACAAGTGACCCCATTTTGGACACTAGACCCCCCACGGAACTTTAGATGTGTGGTGAGCACTTTGAACCCCCAAGTGCTTCACAGAAGTTTATAACACTCGGACGTGAAAATAAAAAAATCATTTTTTTCCACAAAAATGATATTTTTGCCCCCAATTTTTTATTTTCCTAAGGGTAACAGGAGAAATTGGACCCCAAAAATTGTTTTGCAATTTGTCCTGAGTAGGCTGATACCCTACATGTGGGGGTAAAACACTGTTTGGGCGCATAGCAGAGCTTGGAAGGGAAGGAGCACCATTTGACTTTTTCAACTCAGAATTGGCTGGAATTGAGATCAGACGCCATGTTGCATTTGGAGAGCCCCTGATGTGCCCAAACAGTGGAAACCCCCAATTCTAACTCCAACCCGAACCCCAACACGCCCCTAACCCTAGCCCTAACCCTAACCCTACCCTAACCCTACCCCAACACACCCCTAGCCCAACACACCCCTAGCCCTAACCCTACCCTAACCCTAACCCTAACCCTAGCCCTAACCCTAGCCCTAGCCCTAACCCTAATGGAAAAATGGAAATAAATACATTTTTTTTATTTTATTATTTTTCCCTAACTAAGGGGGTGATAACGGGGGGTTTGATTTACTATTTATGGCGGTTTTTATGTTTGGCGGCTGTCGCACGCTAAAAGACGCTTTTTATTGTAAAAATAGTTTTTGCATCACCACATATTGAGAGCTATAATTTTTCCGTATTTTGACCCACTGAGTCATGTGAGGTCTTATTTTTTGCGGGACGAGTTGACGTTTTTATTGGTACCATTTTCGGGCACGTGAAATTTTTTGATCGCTTTTTATTCCGATTTTTGGGACGCAGAATGAACAAGAACCAGCGTTTCATGAATTTCTTTTGGGGGGGTGCGTTTACACCGTTCCGCGTGCGGTAAAATTGATAAAGCGGTTTTATTCTTCGGGTCAGTACGGTTACAGCGATACCTCATTTAGGTCGTTTTTTATGTTTTTGTCGGTTTTATGCAATGAAAACTATTTTATATAAAAAATAATTATTTTTGCATTGCTTTATTCAGCGAGCTATAACTTTTTTATTTTTTCGTTGATGATGCTGTGTCGCGGCTCGTTTTTTGCGGGACAAGATGACGTTTTCAGCGGTACCATGGATATTTATATGCGTCTTTTTGATCACGCGTTATTACACTTTTTGTTTGGCGGTATGATAATAAATCATTATTTTTTTCTTCGTTTTTTATTTTTATTTTTTAAGGGGTTCGCTAAAGGGGTTAACTAATGGGACAGTTTTATAGGGCGGGTCGTTACGGACGCGGCGATACCTAATATGTGTACTTTTATTGTTTGTTTTTTTTATTATTTCCAAAAAATGGATTTATTGGGGGAATATTTTTTTTTTTTTTCTAATTTATTTGGCGATTTTTTTTTAATTATTTTTACACTTTTTTTTATTTTTTTTTTACTTTATTAAATAGCCCCAGGTGGGACATCACAGTCCTGTGACAGATTGCTGATCTGTCACATCACAGATCACTGTGACAGATCAGCGATCTGACACAGGCACTGCAGAAGGCTTCCTCATGCCTGCGCTTTGCAGGCACTGAGGAAGCCAGCTTCCGCAGGCCCCCGAAGGCCCCCGTCGCCATCTTGGATTCGGGGGCCTGGAAGGAGGGAGTCCCCCGCAGCAGCGCTGCACATTGCGCTGCCGTGGGGGGCTCAGGGAAGCACGGAGGGAGCCCCCTCCCTGCCGATGCTTCCCTTTAACCCCCGGTACACCGCGATCGTGTTTGATCACGGTGTGCAAGGGGTTAACGTGTCGGGGGCGGTCCGTGACCGCCCGTGACACATTGTGCCGGGTGTCAGCTATGATAATTAGCTGACACTCGGCCGCGATCAGCGGCGCTCACCACGTGGGCGCCGCTGATCGCGTCGACGTACTATCCCGTCCCCGGTCATACGGGCCCGGGTACCATGGACGGGATAGTACGTCGGATGGCAGAAAGGGGTTAAGACTGGGGAAGTACTGAGGGGAAGGGGCTGCAGGCCTTGTATCAGGTGGGTGTGCAGAAATGTAGCTATCCAAAGCCAAACACATTAATGCAGCTTGTCACACCTGTACCTACCAAGCAGCAAAGGCCAAGATGGATCGTTATTTTACTGACAGATTGAATACAGTGCAATAACTCCTATATAGAGGTGAATAAGAGTAGTAGTAGTACTAGTAGTAGTAGTAGTAGTAGTAGTAGAAGAGTTGGTCAAGTTAAAACAAGGCTAAGGAATTGGAAATGTGCAACTTGGACCAAGAAAAACTAATTACAGAGCAACGACATTTGAAAAAAGCATTCAAATCATGCTTTGAAAACACTACTTGTGTATCCCGATTTCAATTCAATCTGTCTTTGGAAACCGCTTAAGAGAGTGAGTGCTCCATTCTCAGAGGAACTGCAGATACTGAAATGATGCGTGGAGTGAAGTGAGCAAGCTCTTTTTCCATCTCCCTGGCGAGCATCGCCCACCTGTATGCTGAGGCTCCCTCAGCAGACTGAAGCTGACTACTACTGCGCAGCTGCTACAGACTGTGGGCTGCCCATTGTGACACGTGGTCCCATTGTGACACGTGATCCCATTGTTCCAGGAATAGAACACATCCACGCATTGTGTTCTATGAATGGCATGATTCCTATCACAGTGTTCCATGGATGGAACACATCCTATTTACTGCAGGCAAGCAGGGCACCTAGCTGCTGCTGCTGCTGCTGCTGCTGCTACAAGACACTAGAATACCGTCTGTCAGACAGGTTGACGTAGGCCGAACATTCAAATAACTCGCCAGATAAATCGTTGCTTTTCCATTTAATTCATATATGAATTAATTCAAAATTGAACAGTAAATTTCAAAGTTGGAAGGCCACAAGAGGGAGACAATGTTTCAAAAATGAAACGACATATCATTGCATGAGGGATGTGGTAGGAATTGAATGCTTGAATTAAGACTGGGGAAGTACTGAGGGGAAGGGGCTGCAGGCCTTGTAGCAGGTGGGTGTGCAGAAATGTAGCTATCCAAAGCCAAACACATTACTGCAGCTTGTCACACCTGTACCTACCAAGCAGCAAAGGCCAAGATAGATCGTTATTTTACTGACAGATTGAATACAGTGCAATGCCTCCCATATAGAGGTGAATAAGAGTAGTAGTAGTAGTAGTAGTAGTAGAAGAGTTGGTCAAGTTAAATCAAGGCTAAGGAATTGGAAATGTGCAACTTGGGCCAAGAAAAACTAATTACAGAGCAACGACATTTGAAAAAAGCATTCAAATAATGCTTTGAAAACACTACTTGTGTATCCCGATTTCAATTCAATCTGTCTTTGGAAACCACTTAAGAGAGTGAGTGCACCATTCTCAGAGGAACTGCAGATACTGAAATGATGCGTGGAGTGAAGTGAGCAAGCTCTTTTTCCATCTCCCTGGCGAGCATCGCCCACCTGTCTGCTGAGGCTCCCTCAGCAGACTGAAGCTGACTACTACTGCGCAGCTGCTACAGACTGTGGGCTGCCCATTGTGACACGTGGTCCCATTGTGACACGTGGTCCCATTGTTCCAGGAATAGAACACATCCATGCATTGTGTTCTATGAATGGCATGATTCCTATCACAGTGTTCCATGGATGGAACACATCCTATTTACTGTAGGCAAGCAGGGCACCTAGCTGCTGCTGCTGCTACAAGACACTAGAATACCGTCTGTCAGACAGGTGGACGTAGGCCGAACATTCAAATAACTCGCCAGATAAATTGTTGCTTTTCCATTTAATTCATATATGAATTAATGCAAAATTGAACAGTAAATTTCAAAGTTGGAAGGCCACAAGAGGAAGACAATGTTTCAAAAATGAAACGACATATCATTGCATGAGGGATGTGGTAGGAATTGAATGCTTGAATTAAGACTGGGGAAGTACTGAGGGGAAGGGGCTGCAGGCCTTGTAGCAGGTGGGTGTGCAGAAATGTAGCTATCCAAAGCCAAACACATTACTGCAGCTTGTCACACCTGTACCTACCAAGCAGCAAAGGCCAAGATAGATCGTTATTTTACTGACAGATTGAATACAGTGCAATGCCTCCCATATAGAGGTGAATAAGAGTAGTAGTAGTAGAAGAGTTGGTCAAGTTAAATCAAGGCTAAGGAATTGGAAATGTGCATCTTGGACCAAGAAAAACTAATTACAGAGCAACGACATTTGAAAAAAGCATTCAAATCATGCTTTGAAAACACTACTTGTGTATCCCGACTTCAATTCAATCTGTCTTTGGAAACCGCTTAAGAGAGTGAGTGCACCATTCTCAGCGGAACTGCAGATACTGAAATGATGCGTGGAGTGAAGTGAGCAAGCTCTTTTTCCATCTCCCTGGCGAGCATCGCCCACCTGTCTGCTGAGGCTCCCTTAGCAGACTGAAGCTGACTACTACTGTGCAGCTGCTACATACTGTGGGCTGCCCATTGTGACACGTGGTCCCATTGTGACACGTGGTCCCATTGTTCCAGGAATAGAACACATCCAAGCATTGTGTTCTATGAATGGCATGATTCCTATCACAGTGTTCCATGGATGGAACACATCCTATTTACTGCAGGCAAGCAGCGCACCTAGCTGCTGCTGCTACAAGACACTAGAATACCGTCTGTCAGACAGGTGGACGTAGGCCGAACATTCAAATAACTCGCCAGATAAATTGTTGCTTTTCCATTTAATTCATATATGAATTAATTCAAAATTGAACAGTAAATTTCAAAGTTGGAAGGCCACAAGAGGGAGACAATGTTTCAAAAATGAAACGACATATCATTGCATGAGGGATGTGGTAGGAATTGAATGCTTGAATTAAGACTGGGGAAGTACTGAGGGGAAGGAGCTGCAGGCCTTGTAGCAGGTGGGTGTGAAGAAATGTAGCTATCCAAAGCCAAACACTTTACTGCAGCTTGTCACACCTGTACCTACCAAGCAGCAAAGGCCAAGATAGATCGTTATTTTACTGACAGATTGAATACAGTGCAATGCCTCCCATATAGAGGTGAATAAGAGTAGTAGTGGTAGTAGTAGAAGAGTTGGTCAAGTTAAATCAAGGCTAAGGAATTGGAAATGTGCAACTTGGGCCAAGAAAAACTAATTACAGAGCAACGACATTTGAAAAAAGCATTCAAATCATGCTTTGAAAACACTACTTGTGTATCCCGATTTCAATTCAATCTGTCTTTGGAAACCGCTTAAGAGAGTGAGTGCACCATTCTCAGAGGAACTGCAGATACTGAAATGATGCGTGGAGTGAAGTGAGCAAGCTCTTTTTCCATCTCCCTGGCGAGCATCGCCCACCTGTATGCTGAGGCTCCCTCAGCAGACTGAAGCTGACTACTACTGCGCAGCTGCTATAGACTGTGGGCTGCCCATTGTGACACGTGGTCCCATTGTGACACGTGGTCCCATTGTTCCAGGAATAGAACACATCCAAGCATTGTGTTCTATGAAAGGCATGATTCCTATCACAGTGTTCCATGGATGGAACATATCCTATTTACTGCAGGCAAGCAGCGCACCTAGCTGCTGTTGCTGCTGCTACAAGCCACTAGAATACCGTCTATCAGACAGGTGGACGTAGGCCGAACATTCAAATAACTCGCCAGATAAATCGTTGCTTTTCCATTTAATTCATATATGAATTAATTCAAAATTGAACAGTAAATTTCAAAGTTGGAAGGCCACAAGAGGGGGACAATGTTTCAAAAATTAAACTACATATCATTGCATGAGGGATGTGGTAGGAATTTAATGCTTGAATTAAGACTGGGGAAGTACTGAGGGGAAGGAGCTGCAGGCCTTGTAGCAGGTGGCTGTGCAGAAATGTAGCTATCCAAAGCCAAACACATTACTGCAGCTTGTCACACCTGTACCTACCAAGCAGCAAAGGCCAAGATAGATCGTTATTTTACTGACAGATTGAATACAGTGCAATGCCTCCCATATAGAGGTGAATAAGAGTAGTAGTAGTAGTAGTAGTAGAAGAGTTGGTCAAGTTAAATCAAGGCTAAGGAATTGGAAATGTGCATCTTGGACCAAGAAAAACCAATTACAGAGCAACGACATTTGAAAAAAGCATTCAAATCATGCTTTGAAAACACTACTTGTTTATCCCGACTTCAATTCAATCTGTCTTTGGAAACCGCTTAAGAGAGTGAGTGCACCATTCTCAGAGGAACTGCAGATACTGAAATGATGCGTGGAGTGAAGAGAGCAAGCTCTTTTTCCATCTCCCTGGTGAGCATCGCCCACCTGTCAGCTGAGGCTCCCTTAGCAGACTGAAGCTGACTACTACTGCGCAGCTGCTACAGACTGTGGGCTGCCCATTGTGACACGTGGTCCCATTGTGACACGTGATCCCATTGTTCCAGGAATAGAACACATCCACGCATTGTGTTCTATGAATGGCATGATTCCTATCACAGTGTTCCATGGATGGAACACATCCAATTTACTGCAGGCAAGTAGGGCACCTAGCTGCTGCTGCTGCTGCTGCTGCTGCTACAAGACACTAGAATACCGTCTGTCAGACAGGTTGACGTAGGCCGAACATTCAAATAACTCGCCAGATAAATCGTTGCTTTTCCATTTAATTCATATATGAATTAATTCAAAATTGAACAGTAAATTTCAAAGTTGGAAGGCCACAAGAGGGAGACAATGTTTCAAAAATGAAACGACATATCATTGCATGAGTGATGTGGTAGGAATTGAATGCTTGAATTAAGACTGGGGAAGTACTGAGGGGAAGGGGCTGCAGGCCTTGTAGCAGGTGGGTGTGCAGAATTGTAGCTATCCAAAGCCAAACACATTACTGCAGCTTGTCACACCTGTACCTACCAAGCAGCAAAGGCCAAGATAGATCGTTATTTTACTGACAGATTGAATACAGTGCAATGCCTCCCATATAGAGGTGAATAAGAGTAGTAGTAGTAGTAGAAGAGATGGTCAAGTTAAATCAAGGCTAAGGAATTGGAAATGTGCAACTTGGGCCAAGAAAAACTAATTACAGAGCAACAACATTTGAAAAAAGCATTCAAATAATGCTTTGAAAACACTACTTGTTGTGTATCCCGATTTCAATTCAATCTGTCTTTGGAAACCGCTTAAGAGAGTGAGTGCACCATTCTCAGAGGAACTGCAGATACTGAAATGATGCGTGGAGTGAAGTGAGCAAGCTCTTTTTCCATCTCCCTGGCGAGCATCGCCCACCTGTCTGCTGAGGCTCCCTCAGCAGACTGAAGCTGACTACTACTGCGCAGCTGCTACAGACTGTGGGCTGCCCATTGTGACACGTGGTCCCATTGTGACACGTGGTCCCATTGTTCCAGGAATAGAACACATCCATGCATTGTGTTCTATGAATGGCATGATTCCTATCACAGTGTTCCATGGATGGAACATATCCTATTTACTGCAGGCAAGCAGCGCACCTAGCTGCTGCTGCTGCTGCTGCTACAAGCCACTAGAATACCGTCTGTCAGACAGGTGGATGTAGACCGAACATTCAAATAACTCGCCAGATAAATCGTTGCTTTTCCATTTAATTCATATATGAATTAATTCAAAATTGAACAGTAAATTTCAAAGTTGGAAGGCCACAAGAGGGGGACAATGTTTCAAAAATGAAACGACATATCATTGCATGAGGGATGTGGTAGGAATTGAATGCTTGAATTAAGACTGGGGAAGTACTGAGGGGAAGGGGCTGCAGGCCTTGTAGCAGTTGGCTGTGCAGAAATGTAGCTATCCAAAGCCAAACACATTACTGCAGCTTGTCACACCTGTACCTACCAAGCAGCAAAGGCCAAGATAGATCGTTATTTTACTGACAGATTGAATACAGTGCAATGCCTCCCATATAGAGGTGAATAAGAGTAGTAGTAGTAGTAGATGAGTTGGTCAAGTTAAATCAAGGCTAAGGAATTGGAAATGTGCAACTTGGGCCAAGAAAAACTAATTACAGAGCAACGACATTTGAAAAAAGCATTCAAATCATGCTTTGAAAACACTACTTGTGTATCCCGATTTCAATTCAATCTGTCTTTGGAAACCGCTTAAGAGAGTGAGTGCACCATTCTCAGAGGAACTGCAGATACTGAAATGATGCGTGGAGTGAAGTGAGCAAGCTCTTTTTCCATCTCCCTGGCGAGCATCGCCCACCTGTATGCTGAGGCTCCCTTAGCAGACTGAAGCTGACTTCTACTGCGCAGCTGCTACAGACTGTGGGCTGCCCATTGTGACACGTGGTCCCATTGTGACACATGGTCCCATTGTTCCAGGAATAGAACACATCCAAGCATTGTGTTCTATGAAAGGCATGATTCCTATCACAGTGTTCCATGGATTTAACATATCCTATTTACTGCAGGCAAGCAGCGCACCTAGCTGCTGCTGCTGCTACAAGCCACTAGAATACCGTCTGTCAGACAGGTGGATGTAGGCCGAACATTCAAATAACTCGCCAGATAAATCGTTGCTTTTCCATTTAATTCATATATGAATTAATTCAAAATTGAACAGTAAATTTCAAAGTTGGAAGGCCACAAGAGGGGGACAATGTTTCAAAAATGAAACGACATATCATTGCATGAGGGATGTGGTAGGAATTGAATGCTTGAATTAAGACTGGGGAAGTACTGAGGGGAAGGGGCTGCAGGCCTTGTAGCAGTTGGCTGTGCAGAAATGTAGCTATCCAAAGCCAAACACATTACTGCAGCTTGTCACACCTGTACCTACCAAGCAGCAAAGGCCAAGATAGATCGTTATTTTACTGACAGATTGAATACAGTGCAATGCCTCCCATATAGAGGTGAATAAGAGTAGTAGTAGTAGTAGTAGTAGTAGAAGAGTTGGTCAAGTTAAATCAAGGTTAAGGAATTGGAAATGTGCAACTTGGACCAAGAAAAACTAATTACAGAGTAACGACATTTGAAAAAAGCATTCAAATCATGCTTTGAAAACACTACTTGTGTATCCCGACTTCAATTCAATCTGTCTTTGGAAACCGCTTAAGAGAGTGAGTGCACCATTCTCAGCGGAACTGCAGATACTGAAATGATGCGTGGAGTGAAGTGAGCAAGCTCTTTTTCCATCTCCCTGGCGAGCATCGCCCACCTCTCTGCTGAGGCTCCCTCAGCAGACTGAAGCTGACTACTACTGTGCAGCTGCTACAGACTGTGGGCTGCCCATTGTGACACGTGGTCCCATTGTGACACGTGGTCCCATTGTTCCAGGAATAGAACACATCCAAGCATTGTGTTCTATGAATGGCATGATTCCTATCACAGTGTTCCATGGATGGAACACATCCTATTTACTGCAGGCAAGCAGCGCACCTAGCTGCTGCTGCTACTACTGCTGTTACAAGCCACTAGAATACCGTCTGTCAGACAGGTGGACGTAGGCCGAACATTCAAATAACTCGCCAGATAAATCGTTGCTTTTCCATTTAATTCATATATGAATTAATTCAAAATTGAACTGTAAATTTCAAAGTTGGAAGGCCACAAGAGGGGGACAATGTTTCAAAAATGAAACGACATATCATTGCATGAGGGATGTTGTAGGAATTGAATGCTTGAATTAAGACTGGGGAAGTACTGAGGGGAAGGGGCTGCAGGCCTTGTAGCAGGTGGGTGTGAAGAAATGTAGCTATCCAAAGCCAAACACATTACTGCAACTTGTCACACCTGTACCTACCAAGCAGCAAAGGCCAAGATAAATCGTTATTTTACTGACAGATTGAATACAGTGCAATGCCTCCCATATAGAGGTGAATAAGAGTAGTAGTAGTAGTAGTAGTAGTAGAAGAGTTGGTCAAGTTAAATCAAGGCTAAGGAATTGAAAATGTGCAACTTGGGCCAAGAAAAACTAATTATAGAGCAACGACATTTGAAAAAAGCATTCAAATAATGCTTTGAAAACACTACTTGTGTATCCCGATTTCAATTCAATCTGTCTTTGGAAACCGCTTAAGAGAGTGAGTGCACTATTCTCAGAGGAACTGCAGATACTGAAATGATGCGTGGAGTGAAGTGAGCAAGCTCTTTTTCCATCTCCCTGGCGAGCATCGCCCACCTGTCTGCTGAGGCTCCCTCAGCAGACTGAAGCTGACTACTACTGCGCAGCTGCTACAGACTGTGGGCTGCCCATTGTGACACGCGGTCCCATTGTGACACGTGGTCCCATTGTTCCAGGAATAGAACACATCCAAGCATTGTGTTCTATGAATGGCATGATTCCTATCACAGTGTTCCATGGATGGAACACATCCTATTTACTGCAGGCAAGCAGCGCACCTAGCTGCTGCTGCTGCTGCTTCAAGCCACTAGAATACCGTCTGTCAGACAGGTGGACGTAGGCCGAACATTCAAATAACTCGCCAGATAAATCGTTGCTTTTCCATTTAATTCATATATTAATTAATTCAAAATTGAACAGTAAATTTCAAAGTTTGAAGGCCACAAGAGGGGGACAATATTTCAAAAATGAAACGACATATCATTGCATGAGGGATGTTGTAGGAATTGAATGCTTGAATTAAGACTGGGGAAGTACTGAGGGGAAGGGGCTGCAGGCCTTGTAGCAGGTGGGTGTGAAGAAATGTAGCTATCCAAAGCCAAACACATTACTGCAGCTTGTCACACCTGTACCTACCAAGCAGCAAAGGCCAAGATAAATCGTTATTTTACTGACAGATTGAATACAGTGCAATGCCTCCCATATAGAGGTGAATAAGAGTAGTAGTAGTAGTAGTAGTAGAAGAGTTGGTCAAGTTAAATCAAGGCTAAGGAATTGGAAATGTGCAACTTGGGCCAAGAAAAACTAATTATAGAGCAACGACATTTGAAAAAAGCATTCAAATAATGCTTTGAAAACACTACTTGTGTATCCCGATTTCAATTCAATCTGTCTTTGGAAACCGCTTAAGAGAGTGAGTGCACTATTCTCAGAGGAACTACAGATACTGAAATGATGCGTGGAGTGAAGTGAGCAAGCTCTTTTTCCATCTCCCTGGCGAGCATCGCCCACCTGTCTGCTGAGGCTCCCTCAGCAGACTGAAGCTGACTACTACTGCGCAGCTGCTACAGACTGTGGGCTGCCCATTGTGACACGTGGTCCCATTGTGACACGTGGTCCCATTGTTCCAGGAATAGAACACATCCAAGCATTGTGTTCTATGAATGGCATGATTCCTATCACAGTGTTCCATGGATGGAACACATCCTATTTACTGCAGGCAAGCAGCGCACCTAGCTGCTGCTGCTTCAAGCCACTAGAATACCGTCTGTCAGACAGGTGGACGTAGGCCGAACCTTCAAATAACTCGCCAGATAAATCGTTGCTTTTCCATTTAATTCATATATTAATTAATTCAAAATTGAACAGTAAATTTCAAAGTTTGAAGGCCACAAGAGGGGGACAATGTTTCAAAAATGAAACGACATATCATTGCATGAGGGATGTGGTAGGAATTGAATGCTTGAATTAAGACTGGGGAAGTACTGAGGGGAAGGGGCTGCAGGCCTTGTAGCAGTTGGCTGTGCAGAAATGTAGCTATCCAAAGCCAAACACATTACTGCAGCTTGTCACACCTGTACCTACCAAGCAGCAAAGGCCAAGATAGATCGTTATTTTACTGACAGATTGAATACAGTGCAATGCCTCCCATATAGAGGTGAATAAGAGTAGTAGTAGTAGTAGATGAGTTGGTCAAGTTAAATCAAGGCTAAGGAATTGGAAATGTGCAACTTGGGCCAAGAAAAACTAATTACAGAGCAACGACATTTGAAAAAAGCATTCAAATCATGCTTTGAAAACACTACTTGTGTATCCCGATTTCAATTCAATCTGTCTTTGGAAACCGCTTAAGAGAGTGAGTGCACCATTCTCAGAGGAACTGCAGATACTGAAATGATGCGTGGAGTGAAGTGAGCAAGCTCTTTTTCCATCTCCCTGGCGAGCATCGCCCACCTGTATGCTGAGGCTCCCTTAGCAGACTGAAGCTGACTTCTACTGCGCAGCTGCTACAGACTGTGGGCTGCCCATTGTGACACGTGGTCCCATTGTGACACATGGTCCCATTGTTCCAGGAATAGAACACATCCAAGCATTGTGTTCTATGAAAGGCATGATTCCTATCACAGTGTTCCATGGATTTAACATATCCTATTTACTGCAGGCAAGCAGCGCACCTAGCTGCTGCTGCTGCTACAAGCCACTAGAATACCGTCTGTCAGACAGGTGGATGTAGGCCGAACATTCAAATAACTCGCCAGATAAATCGTTGCTTTTCCATTTAATTCATATATGAATTAATTCAAAATTGAACAGTAAATTTCAAAGTTGGAAGGCCACAAGAGGGGGACAATGTTTCAAAAATGAAACGACATATCATTGCATGAGGGATGTGGTAGGAATTGAATGCTTGAATTAAGACTGGGGAAGTACTGAGGGGAAGGGGCTGCAGGCCTTGTAGCAGTTGGCTGTGCAGAAATGTAGCTATCCAAAGCCAAACACATTACTGCAGCTTGTCACACCTGTACCTACCAAGCAGCAAAGGCCAAGATAGATCGTTATTTTACTGACAGATTGAATACAGTGCAATGCCTCCCATATAGAGGTGAATAAGAGTAGTAGTAGTAGTAGTAGTAGTAGAAGAGTTGGTCAAGTTAAATCAAGGTTAAGGAATTGGAAATGTGCAACTTGGACCAAGAAAAACTAATTACAGAGTAACGACATTTGAAAAAAGCATTCAAATCATGCTTTGAAAACACTACTTGTGTATCCCGACTTCAATTCAATCTGTCTTTGGAAACCGCTTAAGAGAGTGAGTGCACCATTCTCAGCGGAACTGCAGATACTGAAATGATGCGTGGAGTGAAGTGAGCAAGCTCTTTTTCCATCTCCCTGGCGAGCATCGCCCACCTCTCTGCTGAGGCTCCCTCAGCAGACTGAAGCTGACTACTACTGTGCAGCTGCTACAGACTGTGGGCTGCCCATTGTGACACGTGGTCCCATTGTGACACGTGGTCCCATTGTTCCAGGAATAGAACACATCCAAGCATTGTGTTCTATGAATGGCATGATTCCTATCACAGTGTTCCATGGATGGAACACATCCTATTTACTGCAGGCAAGCAGCGCACCTAGCTGCTGCTGCTACTACTGCTGTTACAAGCCACTAGAATACCGTCTGTCAGACAGGTGGACGTAGGCCGAACATTCAAATAACTCGCCAGATAAATCGTTGCTTTTCCATTTAATTCATATATGAATTAATTCAAAATTGAACTGTAAATTTCAAAGTTGGAAGGCCACAAGAGGGGGACAATGTTTCAAAAATGAAACGACATATCATTGCATGAGGGATGTTGTAGGAATTGAATGCTTGAATTAAGACTGGGGAAGTACTGAGGGGAAGGGGCTGCAGGCCTTGTAGCAGGTGGGTGTGAAGAAATGTAGCTATCCAAAGCCAAACACATTACTGCAACTTGTCACACCTGTACCTACCAAGCAGCAAAGGCCAAGATAAATCGTTATTTTACTGACAGATTGAATACAGTGCAATGCCTCCCATATAGAGGTGAATAAGAGTAGTAGTAGTAGTAGTAGTAGTAGAAGAGTTGGTCAAGTTAAATCAAGGCTAAGGAATTGAAAATGTGCAACTTGGGCCAAGAAAAACTAATTATAGAGCAACGACATTTGAAAAAAGCATTCAAATAATGCTTTGAAAACACTACTTGTGTATCCCGATTTCAATTCAATCTGTCTTTGGAAACCGCTTAAGAGAGTGAGTGCACTATTCTCAGAGGAACTGCAGATACTGAAATGATGCGTGGAGTGAAGTGAGCAAGCTCTTTTTCCATCTCCCTGGCGAGCATCGCCCACCTGTCTGCTGAGGCTCCCTCAGCAGACTGAAGCTGACTACTACTGCGCAGCTGCTACAGACTGTGGGCTGCCCATTGTGACACGCGGTCCCATTGTGACACGTGGTCCCATTGTTCCAGGAATAGAACACATCCAAGCATTGTGTTCTATGAATGGCATGATTCCTATCACAGTGTTCCATGGATGGAACACATCCTATTTACTGCAGGCAAGCAGCGCACCTAGCTGCTGCTGCTGCTGCTTCAAGCCACTAGAATACCGTCTGTCAGACAGGTGGACGTAGGCCGAACATTCAAATAACTCGCCAGATAAATCGTTGCTTTTCCATTTAATTCATATATTAATTAATTCAAAATTGAACAGTAAATTTCAAAGTTTGAAGGCCACAAGAGGGGGACAATATTTCAAAAATGAAACGACATATCATTGCATGAGGGATGTTGTAGGAATTGAATGCTTGAATTAAGACTGGGGAAGTACTGAGGGGAAGGGGCTGCAGGCCTTGTAGCAGGTGGGTGTGAAGAAATGTAGCTATCCAAAGCCAAACACATTACTGCAGCTTGTCACACCTGTACCTACCAAGCAGCAAAGGCCAAGATAAATCGTTATTTTACTGACAGATTGAATACAGTGCAATGCCTCCCATATAGAGGTGAATAAGAGTAGTAGTAGTAGTAGTAGTAGAAGAGTTGGTCAAGTTAAATCAAGGCTAAGGAATTGGAAATGTGCAACTTGGGCCAAGAAAAACTAATTATAGAGCAACGACATTTGAAAAAAGCATTCAAATAATGCTTTGAAAACACTACTTGTGTATCCCGATTTCAATTCAATCTGTCTTTGGAAACCGCTTAAGAGAGTGAGTGCACTATTCTCAGAGGAACTACAGATACTGAAATGATGCGTGGAGTGAAGTGAGCAAGCTCTTTTTCCATCTCCCTGGCGAGCATCGCCCACCTGTCTGCTGAGGCTCCCTCAGCAGACTGAAGCTGACTACTACTGCGCAGCTGCTACAGACTGTGGGCTGCCCATTGTGACACGTGGTCCCATTGTGACACGTGGTCCCATTGTTCCAGGAATAGAACACATCCAAGCATTGTGTTCTATGAATGGCATGATTCCTATCACAGTGTTCCATGGATGGAACACATCCTATTTACTGCAGGCAAGCAGCGCACCTAGCTGCTGCTGCTTCAAGCCACTAGAATACCGTCTGTCAGACAGGTGGACGTAGGCCGAACCTTCAAATAACTCGCCAGATAAATCGTTGCTTTTCCATTTAATTCATATATTAATTAATTCAAAATTGAACAGTAAATTTCAAAGTTTGAAGGCCACAAGAGGGGGACAATATTTCAAAAATGAAACGACATATCATTGCATGAGGGATGTGGTAGGAATTGAATGCATGAATTAAGACTGGGGAAGTACTGAGGGGAGGGGGCTGCAGGCCTTGTAGCAGGTGTGTGTGCAGAAATGTAGCTATCCAAAGCCAAACATATTACTGCAGCTTGTCACACCTGTACCTACCAAGCAGCAAAGGAGAAGATAATAATAATAATAATAATAATAATAATAATAATAATAATAATCTTTCTTTATATAGCGCCAACATATTCCGCAGCTCTTTACAGTTGAACAGTTTCAAACACAACAGTCATAAGTAACAACGTTAACAATACAATAATTAAAGCGAAATAAGACGACCCTGCTTGTGGAGCTTACAATCTACAATGAGGTGGGGGAGATACAAAGCATAGGTTTGTATTTACAATGATGTATTTACAATGACGGTCCAGCCATCTTCAGGGGGTGGGGGTTAGATGGAGATAGTGAATGGGCTACACACACACAAACATAACATGACTTTGATTACTGAATGTGATAGGCCGCTCTGAACAAATGCGTTTTGAGCGAGCGCCTAAAACTATGCAAATTGTGGATGATCCTAATATCTTGGGGTAGAGCATTCCAGAGGATTGGCGCAGCACGGGAGAAGTCTTGGAGTCGGGAGTGGGAGGTACGGATTAGGGCAGAGGTTAGTCGAAAGTCATTTGCAGAGCGCAGCGGTCGGTTAGGCCGATAGACAGAAATGAGGGAGGAGATGTAAGGGGGTGCCGCACTGTGGAGAGCTTTGTGGGTGAGAACAAGTACTTTGAATTGTACCCTGTAATGAATTGGCAGTCAGTGTAACGACTGGCGAAGAGCGGACGCGTCTGAGTAACGATTAGCCAGATGGACAACCCTGGCTGCTGCATTAAGGATAGACTGGAGAGGGGAGAGTCGAGTGAGAGGGAGGCCAATTAATAGAGCATTACAGTAGTCCAGGCGGGAGTGGATCAGGGCGACAGTGAGAGTTTTTGTTGTTTCCATGGTGAGAAAAGGGCGGATTCTAGAGATGTTCTTTAGGTGTAAGCGGCATGAGCGGGCTAGATAGTTATTTTACTGACAGATTGAATACAGTGCAATGCCTCCCATATAGAGGTGAATAAGAGTAGTAGTAGTAGTAGTAGAAGATTTGATCAAGTTAAATCAAGGCTAAGGAATTGGAAATGTGCAACTTGGACCAAGAAAAACTAATTACAGAGCAACGACATTTGAAAAAAGCATTCAAATCATGCTTTGAAAACACTACTTGTGTATCCCGATTTCAATTCAATCTGTCTTTGGAAACCGCTTAAGAGAGTGAGTGCACCATTCTCAGAGGAACTGCAGATACTGAAATGATGCGTGGAGTGAAGTGAGCAAGCTCTTTTTCCATCTCCCTGGCGAGCATCACCCACCTGTCTGCTGAGGCTCCCTCAGCAGACTGAAGCGGACTACTACTGTGCAGCTGCTACAGACTGTGGGCTGCCCATTGTGACACGTGGTCCCATTGTGACACGTGGTCCCATTGTTCCAGGAATTGAACACATCCAAGCATTGTGTTCTATGAATGGCATGATTCCTATCACAGTGTTCCATGGATGGAACACATCCTATTTACTGCAGGCAAGCAGCGCACCTAGCTGCTGCTGCTGCTGCTGCTGCTGCTACAAGCCACTAGAATACCGTCTGTCAGACAGGTGGACGTAGGCCGAACATTCAAATAACTCGCCAGATAAATCGTTGCTTTTCCATTTAATTCATATATGAATTAATTCAAAATTGAACAGTAAATTTCAAAGTTGGAAGGCCACAAGAGGGGGACAATGTTTCAAAAATGAAACGACATATCATTACATGAGGGATGTGGTAGGAATTGAATGCTTGAATTAAGACTGGGGAAGTACTGAGGGGAAGGGGCTGCAGGCCTTGTAGCAGGTGGGTGTGCAGAAATGTAGCTATCCAAAGCCAAACACATTACTGCAGCTTGTCACACCTGTACCTACCAAGCAGCAAAGGCCAAGATAGATCGTTATTTTACTGACAGATTGAATACAGTGCAATGCCTCCCATATAGAGGTGAATAAGAGTAGTAGTAGCAGTAGAAGAGTTGGTCAAGTTAAATCAAGGCTAAGGAATTGGAAATGTGCATCTTGGACCAAGAAAAACTAATTACAGAGCAACGACATTTGAAAAAAGCATTCAAATCATGCTTTGAAAACACTACTTGTGTATCCCGATTTCAATTCAATCTGTCTTTGGAAACCGCTTAAGAGAGTGAGTGCACCATTCTCAGAGGAACTGCAGATACTGAAATGATGCGTGGAGTGAAGTGAGCAAGCTATTTTTCCATCTCCCTGGCGAGCATCGCCCACCTGTCTGCTGAGGCTCCCTCAGCAGACTGAAGCTGACTACTACTGCGCAGCTGCTACAGACTGTGGGCTGCCCATTGTGACACGTGGTCCCATTGTGACACGTGGTCCCATTGTTCCAGGAATAGAACACATCCAAGCATTGTGTTCTATGAATGGCATGATTCCTATCACAGTGTTCCATGGATGGAACACATCCTATTTACTGCAGGCAAGCAGCACACCTAGCTGCTGCTGCTGCTGCTGCTGCTACAAGCCACTAGAATACCGTCTGTCAGAGAGGTGGACGTAGGCCGAACATTCAAATAACTCGCCAGATAAATCGTTGCTTTTCCATTTAATTCATATATGAATTAATTCAAAATTGAACAGTAAATTTCAAAGTTGGAAGGCCACAAGAGGGGGACAATGTTTCAAAAATGAAACGACATATCATTGCATGAGGGATGTGTTAGGAATTGAATGCTTGAATTAAGACTGGGGAAGTACTGAGGGGAAGGGGCTGCAGGCCTTGTAGCAGGTGGGTGTGCAGAAATGTAGCTATCCAAAGCCAAACATTTTACTGCAGCTTGTCACACCTGTACCTACCAAGCAGCAAAGGCCAAGATAGATCGTTATTTTACTGACAGATTGAACACAGTGCAATGCCTCCCATATAGAGGTGATTAAGAGTAGTAGTAGTAGTAGTAGTAGTAGAAGAGTTGGTTAAGTTAAATCAAGGCTAAGAGAGACGAGCCTAAGCTGGGGAGTATTTCTGCTCTTTCAGATGAAGAAGAATTTTATGAAGCTTCTCCCCTACAAAGCCCAGATAAATGTAGGCCTAGATTAGACTCTGGCTCTGTCAGTAAGGACTCAAGTACTCTTACAGGCCTTGATGATATTCAGGCCTCGGAGAAGGGGGCTTCTGAACAATATATCAAAGATATAATGCAAGCCTTTAATAGATCTATAAAATCAACCCTGGATGAAAATACTAACCGCTTACAAATTAAAATTGATACAATCAATACTAGGATTGATAAAAATGTCACCAAAATAGAGGTTCTGGAGAAAAAATCAGAGACCCTTCAAAAACAACAATATGATACTCAAAAAGAGATTACCTTCCTACGTAACAAATTAGCTGACCTCGAGGACCGTAATAGAAGAAATAACTTAAAATTGAGAGGTATTTCAGAAAAGATAAATCAAAACAGCTTACAGAATTATGTTAAAGAAATATTAATTAAAATCCTGCCATCTATTCCAGAACCAGAACTTATGATTGATAGAATACATAGACTACCTCGCCCTGGATCCTTACCATCCGATGTCCCTAGAGACACTATACTTAGATTCCATTTCTTCTCCACGAAAGAAAAATTCTTAAATTACCTTAGAACTAACAAACATCTACCCCACCCTTATGATCATATCAAATCGTTTGCGGACCTCTCTAAAGATACTATTCAGTCAAGGAAAAATTTTAATGAGGTAACTACTTTATTAAGGAAGAAAGGTGTGATGTACAGGTGGGGGTTCCCTACTAAACTCCTCATTAGCCAGGGTGGTAGGGTGATTTCGATTTTGTCTCCACAGGAGGGTATGAAGTTTCTAGACTCCATCGATAAAAGAGGAGAGACTCCGGGCTGAAGAAAAATTTATATATATATCAGTTTCTTCTTTCTTGTGGGAGGCTTCCTACAGAGTTACACGAACTTTCCCCATTTTGGGAGTTTATCTGCGAGTTGCAGTTGCTTCCTCTATTGGTGTTGCGGTTTATTTGTTCATTGTTCTTTAGTTTATGGTTAAGATTTTATCTTTCAATGTTAGGGGTTTAAATAGTCCCGTTAAGAGGTACTGGACATGGAGAGAGATCAAAAGAAGCAAAGCAGATATAATCTGTCTCCAGGAAGTGAAATTAGCTAAATCAGGGCATCCTGGAATAGAAAACAAGAATTTCCCACATTTATTTAAATCTTTAAATGAGTCTAAAAAGGCCGGAGTGATTACTTTGATTAAAAATTCAGTTTCTTTTGAAATAATTGAACAGATTTCCGACTTAGAGGGAAGATACCTAATTCTAATATGTCTGATAGAAAACCAATTAACCACCCTAGTTAATGTTTATGCGCCTAATGATGGCCAGATGCGCTACTTTAATAATCTGGAAAAGAAAATACAGGAGGTTAAAAAAGGTACATTGATTGTGGCTGGGGACTTTAATATTGTCCCTAATGGCGTTTATGATTCCACTTCTCCCACCAGATCAGCTTTTCCAGAGTTAGGTAATTGGCTTATTAATCATGAATATTTAGACATTTTCAGGTGTCTTAATACTTCTTCCCTGGAATTTACCCACTATTCATCGGTCCACAAAACCTTTTCTAGAATAGACCTTTTTATTACAGATTCCCTTTCCATTTCCAAATTCAAAAAAATCGAGATCCTTCCCAGAACCTTTTCAGATCACGCGCCTGTTTTATGTGAAGTTCTACTAGGTAGAGCAACAAATCATCACCCATTATGGAGATGTAATTCTTCACTATTACACAAACCTGATTCAAAAAAAGAAATCGAATCGTCTATTACAAATTTTTTTTTAGAAAATGACACAGATGGCATGAGCCCTTTTACAATTTGGAATGCCCACAAGGCAGTTGTTAGGGGTACAATGATACATATTTCCTATAAAAATAAAAAACTGAATCAAGCAGAGATAAATAAAATACAATTAGAATTAAAACACAAAGAGGACACTCAGAAAAACTTAACTCATCCCTCTACAAATCTTCATCTGGAAATTATCAAACTTAGAACTAAATTAAGAGCGATCCTTTTTAATGAATATGAAAAATTTGCTAAAAGCATGAAATCGAATTATTACTCTTCTTTTAACAAGCCGACTAAGATTATGGCCCAAAAATTCAAAATGAATAGAATCAAGAACAGGATCAATAAAATTAAACATAACGGTGAGCACCTAGTCAACCCGGCAGATATAGTCAACAAATTTGCTGACTATTATACTTCATTATATAATCTTAAAGATGACCAAAGTATTTCACAACCAAATAAACAAAAAATTAATGAGTTTCTTACACATCTTACTTTACCCAAATTCTCTAATCAACAACTATCATCTCTTGAGGTTCCCTTTTCAGATCTTGAGGTACTAGAGGCCATTAAATCACTCAAAACTAAGAAATCACCGGGTCCTGATGGTTTCTCAAATGACTATTACTTGACCTTTGCCTCTTTATTGACTCCGTATTTAACTAGGGTTTTTAATAGAGCTTCTGAAACTGGGAAATTTCCTCAAGAGATGCTGCAGGCCATTATATCCTTAATTCCTAAACCGAAAGGAGATCTAGATTCCGTCAAAAACTATAGGCCTATTTCACTAATTAATACCGATGTTAAAATTTATTCTAAAATTATCGCTACAAGAATGAAAAAAATACTACCAAACATAGTTCATAGAGATCAATTGGGCTTTATAGCTGGTCGACAAACTAGCGATGGAACTAGGAGAATATTTAATTTAATAAACCATATCAAAACCAAAAAGATTCCATCATTACTCCTTGCTCTGGACGCTGAAAAAGCCTTTGACAGAGTCAATTGGCAATTTTTAACCGCCACCCTAAACAAATTTGGTTTCGGTTCTAAATTAATAAATACAATAATGGCACTTTATTCATCCCCTTCTGCTAATATATACGCTAATAACCATCTATCTAAGCAAATTTTGATTACAAATGGCACTAGACAAGGATGTCCCCTTTCGCCTTTACTTTTTGCGTTAATAATGGAACCTCTAGCAGAAACTATTAGATCCAACCAATTTGTCAAGGGCATCCAAATAGGTGAGACACAATATAAGATAGGATTATTTGCTGACGATATTATATTAAGTCTCTCAAACCCACTGGATTCAATTAAAGGTGTTCTTCCTATTATTGAAAAATTCTCTAGGGTCTCCTTTTATAGAATAAATGACACGAAATCGAAAATTCTAGATTTTTTCCTTAGCAATGAAACCATCACTAGTATTAAAAACATTACCAAATTTGAATGGGAAAAAGATGCAATTTTGTATTTAGGCATCTCCATAACTAGGAATTTTGCCAAAACTATTGAAGTGAATATGCAGAATCTCATTAAAAGTACTCAAATCGAATTTAATACTCACTCTAAGCATGAAATTTCGTGGGTAGGGAGGATAGTTCTCTTTAAACTTCTCACTCTCCCTAAGATACTTTACATTTTCAGGTGTTTGCCTCTTTCCATTCCCCTTAAATATATCAGACAATTGCAATCCTTAGTAAACAAATTTGTTTCTAACAAAAAAAGCCAGAGTAGCATTCCTTTCACTCACTAGAGGGAAAATTGAGGGAGGTTTAGCCCTTCCTAACTTAGTTAATTATTACTACTCAAATCTCATAATGCAATCCCTACCATGGTTTAATCAGGATAATTGCCCAATATGGGTAGATATAGAGAGATGCTGGAACAAAAATACTCCGCTATCAAGACTGATTTTGGATGGGTTGACAAAAACCAGGGGAAGTGTCTTGAGGAGATCATTTGCATATTCCCAGTGCCTTCTGGGATAAGTGAAGAGTCTCCGCGAGCTCAACGATCACTGGGTTTTGGCCGTTGCAGCTGAAAAGAGGAAATCGGAAAACCAGGGGAAGAGTCTTGAGGAGATCATTTGCATATTCCCAGTGCCTTCTGGGATAAGTGAAGAGTCTCCGCGAGCTCAACGATCACTGGGTTTTGGCCGTTGCAGCTGAAAAGAGGAAATCGGAAAACCAGGGGAAGAGTCTTGAGGAGATCATTTGCATATTCCCAGTGCCTTCTGGGATAAGTGAAGAGTCTCCGCGAGCTCAACGATCACTGGGTTTTGGCCGTTGCAGCTGAAAAGAGGAAATCGGAAAACCAGGGGAAGAGTCTTGAGGAGATCATTTGCATATTCCCAGTGCCTTCTGGGATAAGTGAAGAGTCTCCGCGAGCTCAACGATCACTGGGTTTTGGCCGTTGCAGCTGAAAAGAGGAAATCGGAAAACCAGGGGAAGAGTCTTGAATTTGGACTCATCTTTCATTGTTTTTAAGAAATCTCAAGATGGAAGAGGCCAGGAGCCATTTGGTGAGCTGCATTTCTTGCTACATGTTCACAGACTTACCAGTGGAAAAGCCAAACTTCACATGCCACAAATGCAAGCTTGTGTCCCTGTTGGAGGAAAAGTTGCAAAATCTCGAAGAGAGGTTAGCTACGTTGAAGATCATTAAGGAAGGTGAAGAGTTCTTGGACAGAGCAGAATTATCTCTTCATGTTACAGAAAGAGAAGAAATTCGAAGTGCACCTGAAGAAACAGAGGAATGGAGACATGTGACCCAGAGAAGCAGGAGGATCAGGAGGCAGTCAGCACCCATACTGCTCAGAAACCAGTACCAGGCTCTCACGCAGGAAAACAATGAAGAAATACATCAGGATAAGACTTTGCCAACAAGCAGCAACCTTGTACGCCTTCAGAGTCCTCCTGGATGGAGAAAGAAAAATGTTGTGAAGAAGAAACGGAGAGTGGTGGTCATGGGGGATTCCCTGTTGAGAGGAACAGAGGCCGCTATCTGCATACCGGATATAACTTCAAGAGAAATGTGTTGTCTTCCAGGTGCAAAAATTAAAGATGTGTCTGACAGGATATCAGGACTCTTCAGACCTACAGATGACTACCCATTCCTGCTTCTACATGTGGGGACAAATGACACTGCAAGAAACGACCTGGAAACCATCTGCAGAGACTTTGAAGACTTAGGCAAGAAAGTGAAAGAACTGGGAGCGCAGGTGGTCTTCTCTTCCATCCTCCCAGTGGATGGCCATGGAACAAGGAGGTGGAATAAGATTCTGCAGGTGAACAACTGGCTACGTCGATGGTGCCGTCAGCAACGATTTGGATTTCTGGATCACGGAGTGAACTACTTATACGATGGACTACATGCTAGAGATGGGGTGCACCTTACGAAGACTGGAAAGCATGTATTTGGAAGTCGCCTTGCTACACTTGTAAGGAGAGCTTTAAACTAGAACAACATGGGAAGGGAAGCAAAAGACCAGAAAAAGCCATACACCTGACAAATGCTATTGAGAACTCTGCTATTAGAAGTGGAAAGGAAGAACAAAGACGAAAGAATCTAATTAATAAAAATATTGGAGAACGAGAAACCAATCACAAACTAAAATGTTTCTATACTAATGCACAAAGCATGGGCAACAAACAAGGAGAATTGGAACTACTAACACAGGAAAAGAAATATGATGTCATTGGAATCACTGAAACTTGGTGGGACAATACACATGATTGGAATACAAGACTAGAAGGATACAACTTATTTGCAAGAAACAGACTTGATAAACGAGGAGGGGGTGTCGCATTGTATGTTAGAAACGTGTATATCTGCACAGAGATTGAAGCTTCAGAGACTGGGAGTTCTGTGGAAACTGTTTGGGTAAGAATACAAGGACAGAACAATGGAAAGGACACCATTGTAGGCATTTACTACAGGCCGCCTGTGCAAGCTGAAGCTATGGATGAACTCTTTATGCATCAAATGGCCAAGTTCTCCAAAAAATATGACATAGTTGTCATGGGAGATTTCAACTATCCAGACATTTGTTGGGAATCTCTCTCAGGCAAAACTAACAGGTCAAGGAAATTCTTATCCTCTCTTGCTGACAACTTTATCTTCCAAAAGGTAAGGGAGAAAACAAGGGGAACTGCTACCTTGGATCTAATCCTTATAAACAGGGAGGAAATGGTTGAGGAGGTAAAAGTGGCCGGGACCCTAGGAGGTAGCGACCATGCTATTTTAGAATTTTGGATAACTAGAGGCGGAAGACCTGTGAAGACTCAGACGTCAAGGTTAGATTTCAGAAAGGCAGATTTTAAGGGATTCAGAAAGAGAATTGGAGGGATCCAATGGCTGGATATCCTTAAAGACAAAAATGTCCAGGAAGGATGGGAAATCTTGAAAAATGAAATTCTCAAAGCACAGTTGTTAACAATTCCGAAAAGAGGGAAGAATAGGAAGCAGTTAAGGAAACCAGGATGAATGAACACAGAACTTAAGCACATGCTAAAAAGGAAGAAAAAAATGTTTATAAAATGGAAAGAGGGAGGCATATCTAAAGAAGAATATAATGCTGTCTGCAGAACCTGCAGGGCACAAATCAGATTATCTAAAGCTGAAAATGAATTGAGGCTTGCAAGAGATGTCAAAAGCAATAATAAAGGATTTTGGGGATATGTCAAAAGTAAAAGAAAAGTCAAAGATGCTATAGGATTTTTACAGGATGAAAATGATGAAATGGTAAGACAGGATGTTGAGAAGGCTGAACTTTTAAATTCCTATTTTGCATCTGTTTTCTCTCAGAAAGGAAATGTAACATCAACTGTTATTCACTGTCCTATTAAGGGAATAGAAGAATCCAGGATATCTATAAACAGAAAGATAGTGAGGAAACACTTAGCTAGCCTAAATGAATTCAAGTCTCCAGGTCCAGATGAATTACACCCCAGAGTACTGAAGGAGATAGCAGAAGAAATTTTTGAACCCCTCTCTATAATCTTTGAAAATTCTTGGAGAACAGGAGAAGTGCCAGAAGACTGGAGAAGAGCAAATGTTGTTCCTATCTTCAAAAAGGGGAAGAAGGTGGACCCAGGTAACTATAGGCCGGTGAGTCTGACTTCTATACCAGGAAAGATCTTTGAACAAATTATTAAACAACATATATGTCAATACCTGGATAAGAATGAAGTGATTAAACAGAGTCAGCATGGGTTTGTAACTAATAAGTCATGTCAGACTAACTTAATTTCCTTCTATGACGGTATCACTGATTGGGTGGATCAAGGAAATGCTGTAGATATAGTATATCTTGACTTCAGCAAAGCATTTGACAAAGTCTCTCATACAATCCTTATTGAAAAAATGATTAAGTATGGAATGGACAAGGCAACTGTTAGGTGGATTCATAACTGGCTTAGTGATTGGACCCAAAGAGTGGTCGTAAATGGCTGCACATCCAGTTGGAAGAATGTCTCAAGTGGGGTACCACAGGGCTCTGTCCTGGGCCCTGTATTGTTCAACATCTTTATCAACGATTTAGATGAAGGAATTGAGGGTAAACTGATTAAATTTGCTGATGACACAAAGCTAGGAGGGATAGCTAATACTAGAGAAGAGAGAGAGAGGATTCAAAAAGATTTAAATAAACTGGAGAAGTGGGCAGCAACTAACAGAATGGTTTTTAACAGGGAGAAATGCAAAGTACTACATCTGGGCAATAAAAATGGAAAAAGCATATATAGAATGGGAGGAATAGGGCTAAGTGACAGCACATGTGAAAAAGACTTGGGTATACTAATAGATCACAGACTGAATATGAGTCAACAGTGTGATGCAGCAGCAAAAAAGGCAAATGCAATTCTAGGATGTATTAACAGAAGCATACAGTCTAGATCACGTGAAGTCATTATTTCCCTCTACTCCTCTTTGGTCAGACCTCATCTGGAATATTGTGTCCAGTTTTGGGCACCACATTTTAAAAAAGACATCAACAAACTGGAGCAAGTTCAGAAAAGAGCGACCAGAATGGTGACCGGTCTGCAAACCCTGTCTTATGAGGAAAGGTTGCAGGATTTGGGAATGTTTGGTTTGCAAAAGAGAAGACTGAGAGGAGACTTAATAGCTGTCTACAAATATCTAAAGGGCTGTCACATTGTAGAAGGATCAACTTTATTCTCATTTGCACAAGGAAAGACTAGAAGCAATGGGATGAAACTGAATGGGAGGAGACACAGATTAGATATTAGAAAAAACTTTTTGACAGTTAGAGTGATCAATGAGTGGAACAGGCTGCCACGAGAAGTGGTGAGTTCTCCTTCAATGGAAGTCTTCAAACAGAGGCTGGACAGACATCTGACTGGGATGATTTAGCGAATCCTGCTTTGAGCAGGGGGTTGGACCAGATGGCCCAGGAGGTCCCTTCCAACTCTACGATTCTATGATTCTATGATTTAATTGCTTATCACATCTTCCTCCAACAACTTCAGCCACACTACAAGCTTGGAAAAACTTAGCCAAACCTCAAATACACACCAAAAAAGGCTCCAAATATCAACAAATTAAAAATATCTCTCTTAAAACCTTTGGCTTAATATTGGAAAAGGAAATTCCTTCAAATTGGGAAAAGGTTGGTATTAAAAAACTAGCGGACTTGCATAATGGTAAACAATTTTTCTGCAACAATTTACTCCGAATTAAATTTAATCTTACTACTGACGACTTTCAATTTCTATCTAACTTAAAGAAACTTATTAAGAAGCTTTTGAGAAAAAGAACTTTTCTAACAGACTCCACAAGCTTATTGATATGTAATCCCGGTAATAAATACTATTGGAAGTCGAGAAATATTTACGATTTTCTTAATTCTAGTGATGCACCAGAAAAAAACACTTTTATGCTCAACTGGGAAAAGGACCTCAACATTTCGAGAACTCAACAACAATGGTCTAAAGCACTAAAATCAACATACTCGTCTAATATATGTGCTAATCTTCACGAATCATTCTTTAAAATCCTGTCTAGATGGTACTTTACCCCCTTTAAACTAGCAAAAATCTTTCCTGGTAGATCCCCTGATTGCTGGAGGAATTGTGGTGAAGTTGGTAGTTTACTCCACATGTTTTGGGATTGTTCAAGAATCAGACCTTTATGGTCCGAAATCTCTGACTTAATTAACAAGATTACTAAAACTAAAATCATTTTAACTCCACATAAGGCCTTGTTATCCCTGGATCTTGAAGATATTCATCCCCATCACCGATCCGTCGTTATCCATCTATTCTTAATAACCAAAAATGCGATAGCTACCTTTTGGAAAGAAGACTCAATTCCCAGACTTAGTGACATCATTGATAAAATGAATCTTCATGATTCATACGAAAAAAGCCATGCTATCGCTAATAACTACTATATGACTTATTGTAAGAGGTGGAAATGTTGGTCAGATTTTAGCACTTCCTAGCTTAGCTTTGATCTCTCTCATTCACTCCTAGTCCAATTTGATTTTATTAGGGTTATTGTTTATTATATACAACTCCCTAACCGCATTATTGCTTTATTAAACAACGGCTAATTTGTATTTGAATTTACTTCTATTGTACCTGCAATTTGGTAAATGTACTGTTATTGTTAGTTGTTTATCTCAACTGATCTCATAATTGTAAAATTACTGTTATATTTCCCCTCCCCCCCCCTTTTTTATCCTTCCTTCCTTTTACCCTTTGGTTTGACCTTTGTGTGTCTCAATAAAACAACTAAAAATCACTCCAAACTTCTTTCCCTTCCCATTCCATACCCTACCATACCTTCCCCCCCCTCCCCTCCCCTCTTTCTTATTTATTACATATGTGATATCTACATTGGAATCCCACTGGAAAACATTACTGTTATTATATTTTAAAATTTAATAAAGTTCATTGAAAATGGAGAAAATTCAAAACATTCATTATTCAATAGAGCCCAATAGCAAAAACCAGCGTTTTGAATGAAGAATCACATTTCTTGGTAGAATCATGCAGGATTGAAATTTTTGATGGTTTTTTACTCCTCTCAACAGCCCAAACAAGTTTCTAAAAGGATGAGTTTGCAACTACTTTACTTTTGGAGAAAATTCAAAACATTCATTATTCAATAGGGCCCAAATTATCAAAAACCAGCGATTTGAATGAACACACATTTCTTGGTAGAATCATGCAGGACTGAAATTTTTGATGTTTTTCTACTCCTCTCATGAGCCCAAACAAGTCTCTAAAAGCATGAGTTTGCAACTACTTCACTTTTGGAGAAAATTCAAAACATTCATTATTCAATAGAGCCCAATAGCAAAAATCAGGTTTTGAATGAAGAATCACATTTCTTGGTAGAATCATGCAGGATTGAAATTTTTGATGGTTTTTTACTCGTCTCAACAGCCCAAACAAGTTTCTAAAAGGATGAGTTTGCAACTACTTTACTTTTGGAGAAAATTCAAAACATTCATTATTCAATAGGGCCCAAACTATCAAAAACCAGCGGTTTGAATGAACACACATTTCTTGGTAGAATCATGCAGGACTGAAATTTTTGATGTTTTTCTACTCCTCTCATGAGCCCAAACAAGTCTCTAAAAGCATGAGTTTGCAACTACTTTACTTTTGGAGAAAATTCAAAACATTCACTATTCAATAGAGCCCAATAGCAAAAATCAGGTTTTGAATGAAGAATCACATTTCTTGGTAAAATCATGCAGGATTGAAATTTTTGATGGTTTTTTACTCCTCTCAACAGCCCAAACAAGTTTCTAAAAGGATGAGTTTGCAACTACTTTACTTTTGGAGAAAATTCAAAACATTCATTATTCAATAGGGCCCAAACTATCAAAAACCAGCGGTTTCAATGAACACACATTTCTTGGTAGAATCATGCAGTACTGAAATTTTTGATGTTTTTCTACTCCTCTCATGAACCCAAACAAGTCTCTAAAAGCATGAGTTTGCAACTACTTTACTTTTGGAGAAAATTCAAAACATTCATTATTCAATAGAGCCCAATAGCAAAAACCAGCGTTTTGAATGAAGAATCACATTTCTTGGTAGAATCATGCAGGATTGAAATTTTTGATGGTTTTTTACTCCTCTCAACAGCCCAAACAAGTTTCTAAAAGGATGAGTTTGCAACTACTTTACTTTTGGAGAAAATTCAAAACATTCAATATTCAATAGGGCCCAAACTATCAAAAACCAGCGGTTTCAATGAACACACATTTCTTGGTAGAATCATGCAGGACTGAAATTTTTGATATTTTTCTACTCCTCTCATGAGCCCAAACAAGTCTCTAAAAGCATGAGTTTGCAACTACTTTACTTTTGGAGAAAATTCAAAACATTCACTATTCAATAGAGCCCAATAGCAAAAATCAGGTTTTGAATGAAGAATCACATTTCTTGGTAAAATCATGCAGGATTGAAATTTTTGATGGTTTTTTACTCCTCTCAACAGCCCAAACAAGTTTCTAAAAGGATGAGTTTGCAACTACTTTACTTTTGGAGAAAATTCAAAACATTCCTTATTCAATAGGGCCCAAACTATCAAAAACCAGCGGTTTCAATGAACACACATTTCTTGGTAGAATCATGCAGGACTGAAATTTTTGATGTTTTTCTACTCCTCTCATGAGCCCAAACAAGTCTCTAAAAGCATGAGTTTGCAACTACTTTACTTTTGGAGAAAATTCAAAACATTCATTATTCAATAGAGCCCAATAGCAAAAACCAGCGTTTTGAATGAAGAATCACATTTCTTGGTAGAATCATGCAGGATTGAAATTTTTGATGGTTTTTTACTCCTCTCAACAGCCCAAACAAGTTTCTAAAAGGATGAGTTTGCAACTACTTTACTTTTGGAGAAAATTCAAAACATTCATTATTCAATAGGGCCCAAAATATCAAAAACCAGCGGTTTGAATGAACACACATTTCTTGGTAGAATCGTGCAGGACTGAAATTTTTGATGTTTTTCTACTTCTCTCATGAGCCCAAACAAGTCTCTAAAAGGATGAGTTTGCAACTACTTTACTTTTGGAGAAAATTCAAAACATTCATTATTCAATAGAGCCCAATAGCAAAAATCAGGTTTTGAATGAAGAATCACATTTCTTGGTAGAATCATGCAGGATTGAAATTTTTGATGGTTTTTTACTCCTCTCAACAGCCCAAACAAGTTTCTAAAAGGATGAGTTTGCAACTACTTTACTTTTGGAGAAAATTCAAAACATTCATTATTCAATAGGGCCCAAACTATCAAAAACCAGCGGTTTGAATGAACACACATTTCTTGGTAGAATCATGCAGGACTGAAATTTTTGATGTTTTTCTACTCCTCTCATGAGCCCAAACAAGTCTCTAAAAGCATGAGTTTGCAACTACTTTACTTTTTGGAGAAAATTCAAAACATTCATTATTCAATAGGGCCCAAACTATCAAAAACCAGCGGTTTGAATGAACACACATTTCTTGGTAGAATCATGCAGGACTGAAATTTTTGATGTTTTTCTACTCCTCTCATGAGCCCAAACAAGTCTCTAAAAGCATGAGTTTGCAACTACTTTACTTTTGGAGAAAATTCAAAACATTCACTATTCAATAGAGCCCAATAGCAAAAATCAGGTTTTGAATGAAGAATCACATTTCTTGGTAGAATCATGCAGGATTGAAATTTTTGATGGTTTTTTACTCCTCTCAACAGCCCAAACAAGTTTCTAAAAGGATGAGTTTGCAACTACTTTACTTTTGGAGAAAATTCAAAACATTCATTATTCAATAGGGCCCAAACTATCAAAAACCAGCCGTTTCAATGAACACACATGTCTTGGTAGAATCATGCAGGACTGAAATTTTTGATGTTTTTCTACTCCTCTCATGAGCCCAAACAAGTCTCTAAAAGCATGAGTTTGCAACTACTTTACTTTTGGAGAAAATTCAAAACATTCATTATTCAATAGAGCCCAATAGCAAAAACCAGCGTTTTGAATGAAGAATCACATTTCTTGGTAGAATCATGCAGGATTGAAATTTTTGATGGTTTTTTACTCCTCTCAACAGCCCAAACAAGTTTCTAAAAGGATGAGTTTGCAACTACTTTACTTTTGAAGAAAATTCAAAACATTAATTATTCAATAGGGCCCAAACTATCAAAAACCAGCGGTTTCAATGAACACACATTTCTTGGTAGAATCATGCAGGACTGAAATTTTTGATATTTTTCTACTCCTCTCATGAGCCCAAACAAGTCTCTAAAAGCATGAGTTTGCAACTACTTTACTTTTGGAGAAAATTCAAAACATTCACTATTCAATAGAGCCCAATAGCAAAAATCAGGTTTTGAATGAAGAATCACATTTCTTGGTAAAATCATGCAGGATTGAAATTTTTGATGGTTTTTTACTCCTCTCAACAGCCCAAACAAGTTTCTAAAAGGATGAGTTTGCAACTACTTTACTTTTGGAGAAAATTCAAAACATTCCTTATTCAATAGGGCCCAAACTATCAAAAACCAGCGGTTTCAATGAACACACATTTCTTGGTAGAATCATGCAGGACTGAAATTTTTGATGTTTTTCTACTCCTCTCATGAGCCCAAACAAGTCTCTAAAAGCATGAGTTTGCAACTACTTTACTTTTGGAGAAAATTCAAAACATTCATTATTCAATAGAGCCCAATAGCAAAAACCAGCGTTTTGAATGAAGAATCACATTTCTTGGTAGAATCATGCAGGATTGAAATTTTTGATGGTTTTTTACTCCTCTCAACAGCCCAAACAAGTTTCTAAAAGGATGAGTTTGCAACTACTTTACTTTTGGAGAAAATTCAAAACATTCATTATTCAATAGGGCCCAAAATATCAAAAACCAGCGGTTTGAATGAACACACATTTCTTGGTAGAATCGTGCAGGACTGAAATTTTTGATGTTTTTCTACTTCTCTCATGAGCCCAAACAAGTCTCTAAAAGGATGAGTTTGCAACTACTTTACTTTTGGAGAAAATTCAAAACATTCATTATTCAATAGAGCCCAATAGCAAAAATCAGGTTTTGAATGAAGAATCACATTTCTTGGTAGAATCATGCAGGATTGAAATTTTTGATGGTTTTTTACTCCTCTCAACAGCCCAAACAAGTTTCTAAAAGGATGAGTTTGCAACTACTTTACTTTTGGAGAAAATTCAAAACATTCATTATTCAATAGGGCCCAAACTATCAAAAACCAGCGGTTTGAATGAACACACATTTCTTGGTAGAATCATGCAGGACTGAAATTTTTGATGTTTTTCTACTCCTCTCATGAGCCCAAACAAGTCTCTAAAAGCATGAGTTTGCAACTACTTTACTTTTGGAGAAAATTCAAAACATTCATTATTCAATAGGGCCCAAACTATCAAAAACCAGCGGTTTGAATGAACACACATTTCTTGGTAGAATCATGCAGGACTGAAATTTTTGATGTTTTTCTACTCCTCTCATGAGCCCAAACAAGTCTCTAAAAGCATGAGTTTGCAACTACTTTACTTTTGGAGAAAATTCAAAACATTCACTATTCAATAGAGCCCAATAGCAAAAATCAGGTTTTGAATGAAGAATCACATTTCTTGGTAGAATCATGCAGGATTGAAATTTTTGATGGTTTTTTACTCCTCTCAACAGCCCAAACAAGTTTCTAAAAGGATGAGTTTGCAACTACTTTACTTTTGGAGAAAATTCAAAACATTCATTATTCAATAGGGCCCAAACTATCAAAAACCAGCCGTGTCAATGAACACACATGTCTTGGTAGAATCATGCAGGACTGAAATTTTTGATGTTTTTCTACTCATCTCATGAGCCCAAACAAGTCTCTAAAAGCATGAGTTTGCAACTACTTTACTTTTGGAGAAAATTCAAAACATTCACTATTCAATAGAGCCCAATAGCAAAAATCAGGTTTTGAATGAAGAATCACATTTCTTGGTAGAATCATGCAGGATTGAAATTTTTGATGGTTTTTTACTCCTCTCAACAGCCCAAACAAGTTTCTAAAAGGATGAGTTTGCAACTACTTTACTTTTGGAGAAAATTCAAAACATTCATTATTCAATAGGGCCCAAACTCTCAAAAACCAGCGGTTTCAATGAACACACATTTCTTGGTAGAATCATGCAGGACTGAAATTTTTGATGTTTTTCTACTCCTCTCATGAGCCCAAACAAGTCTCTAAAAGCATGAGTTTGCAACTACTTTACTTTTGGAGAAAATTCAAAACATTCATTATTCAATAGAGCCCAATAGCAAAAACCAGCGTTTTGAATGAAGAATCACATTTCTTGGTAGAATCATGCAGGATTGAAATTTTTGATGGTTTTTTACTCCTCTCAACAGCCCAAACAAGTTTCTAAAAGGATGAGTTTGCAACTACTTTACTTTTGAAGAAAATTCAAAACATTCATTATTCAATAGGGCCCAAACTATCAAAAACCAGCGGTTTCAATGAACACACATTTCTTGGTAGAATCATGCAGGACTGAAATTTTTGATGTTTTTCTACTCCTCTCATGAGCCCAAACAAGTCTCTAAAAGCATGAGTTTGCAACTACTTTACTTTTGGAGAAAATTCAAAACATTCATTATTCAATAGGGCCCAAACTATCAAAAACCAGCGGTTTGAATGAACACACATTTCTTGGTAGAATCATGCAGGACTGAAATTTTTGATGTTTTTCTACTCCTCTCATGAGCCCAAACAAGTCTCTAAAAGCATGAGTTTGCAACTACTTTACTTTTGGAGAAAATTCAAAACATTCATTATTCAATAGAGCCCAATAGCAAAAACCAGCGTTTTGAATGAAGAATCACATTTCTTGGTAGAATCATGCAGGATTGAAATTTTTGATGGTTTTTTACTCCTCTCAACAGCCCAAACAAGTTTCTGAAAGGATGAGTTTGCAACTACTTTACTTTTGGAGAAAATTCAAAACATTCATTATTCAATAGGGCCCAAACTATCAAAAACCAGCCGTTTCAATGAACACACATGTTTTGGTAGAATCATGCAGGACTGAAATTTTTGATGTTTTTCTACTCATCTCATGAGCCCAAACAAGTCTCTAAAAGCATGAGTTTGCAACTACTTTACTTTTGGAGAAAATTCAAAACATTCACTATTCAATAGAGCCCAATAGCAAAAATCAGGTTTTGAATGAAGAATCACATTTCTTGGTAAAATCATGCAGGATTGAAATTTTTGATGGTTTTTTACTCCTCTCAACAGCCCAAACAAGTTTCTAAAAGGATGAGTTTGCAACTACTTTACTTATGGAGAAAATTCAAAACATTCATTATTCAATAGGGCCCAAACTATCAAAAACCAGCGGTTTCAATGAACACACATTTCTTGGTAGAATCATGCAGGACTGAAATTTTTGATGTTTTTCTACTCCTCTCATGAGCCCAAACAAGTCTCTAAAAGCATGAGTTTGCAACTACTTTACTTTTGGAGAAAATTCAAAACATTCATTATTCAATAGAGCCCAATAGCAAAAACCAGCGTTTTGAATGAAGAATCACATTTCTTGGTAGAATCATGCAGGATTGAAATTTTTGATGGTTTTTTACTCCTCTCAACAGCCCAAACAAGTTTCTAAAAGGATGAGTTTGCAACTACTTTACTTTTGGAGAAAATTCAAAACATTCATTATTCAATAGGGCCCAAACTATCAAAAACCAGCGGTTTGAATGAACACACATTTCTTGGTAGAATCATGCAGGACTGAAATTTTTGATGTTTTTCTACTCCTCTCATGAGCCCAAACAAGTCTCTAAAAGCATGAGTTTGCAACTACTTTACTTTTGGAGAAAATTCAAAACATTCATTATTCAATAGAGCCCAATAGCAAAAACCAGCGTTTTGAATGAAGAATCACATTTCTTGGTAGAATCATGCAGGATTGAAATTTTTGATGTTTTTTTACTCCTCTCAAAAGCCCAAACAAGTTTCTAAAAGGATGAGTTTGCAACTACTTTACTTTTGGAGAAAATTCAAAACATTCATTATTCAATAGGGCCCAAACTATCAAAAACCAGCGGTTTCAATGAACACACATTTCTTGGTAGAATCATGCAGGACTGAAATTTTTGATGTTTTTCTACTCCTCTCATGAGCCCAAACAAGTCTCTAAAAGCATGAGTTTGCAACTACTTTACTTTTGGAGAAAATTCAAAACATTCATTATTCAATAGGGCCCAAACTATCAAAAACCAGCGGTTTGAATGAACACACATTTCTTGGTAGAATCATGCAGGACTGAAATTTTTGATGTTTTTCTACTCCTCTCATGAGCCCAAACAAGTCTCTAAAAGCATGAGTTTGCAACTACTTTACTTTTGGAGAAAATTCAAAACATTCATTATTCAATAGAGCCCAATAGCAAAAACCAGCGTTTTGAATGAAGAATCACATTTCTTGGTAGAATCATGCAGGATTGAAATTTTTGATGGTTTTTTACTCCTCTCAACAGCCCAAACAAGTTTCTAAAAGGATGAGTTTGCAACTACTTTACTTTTGGAGAAAATTCAAAACATTCATTATTCAATAGGGCCCAAACTATCAAAAACCAGCCGTTTCAATGAACACACATGTTTTGGTAGAATCATGCAGGACTGAAATTTTTGATGTTTTTCTACTCATCTCATGAGCCCAAACAAGTCTCTAAAAGCATGAGTTTGCAACTACTTTACTTTTGGAGAAAATTCAAAACATTCACTATTCAATAGAGCCCAATAGCAAAAATCAGGTTTTGAATGAAGAATCACATTTCTTGGTAAAATCATGCAGGATTGAAATTTTTGATGGTTTTTTACTCCTCTCAACAGCCCAAACAAGTTTCTAAAAGGATGAGTTTGCAACTACTTTACTTTTGGAGAAAATTCAAAACATTCATTATTCAATAGGGCCCAAACTATCAAAAACCAGCGGTTTCAATGAACACACATTTCTTGGTAGAATCATGCAGGACTGAAATTTTTGATGTTTTTCTACTCCTCTCATGAGCCCAAACAAGTCTCTAAAAGCATGAGTTTGCAACTACTTTACTTTTGGAGAAAATTCAAAACATTCATTATTCAATAGAGCCCAATAGCAAAAACCAGCGTTTTGAATGAAGAATCACATTTCTTGGTAGAATCATGCAGGATTGAAATTTTTGATGGTTTTTTACTCCTCTCAACAGCCCAAACAAGTTTCTAAAAGGATGAGTTTGCAACTACTTTACTTTTGGAGAAAATTCAAAACATTCATTATTCAATAGGGCCCAAACTATCAAAAACCAGCGGTTTGAATGAACACACATTTCTTGGTAGAATCATGCAGGACTGAAATTTTTGATGTTTTTCTACTCCTCTCATGAGCCCAAACAAGTCTCTAAAAGCATGAGTTTGCAACTACTTTACTTTTGGAGAAAATTCAAAACATTCATTATTCAATAGAGCCCAATAGCAAAAACCAGCGTTTTGAATGAAGAATCACATTTCTTGGTAGAATCATGCAGGATTGAAATTTTTGATGGTTTTTTACTCCTCTCAAAAGCCCAAACAAGTTTCTAAAAGGATGAGTTTGCAACTACTTTACTTTTGGAGAAAATTCAAAACATTCATTATTCAATAGGGCCCAAACTATCAAAAACCAGCGGTTTCAATGAACACACATTTCTTGGTAGAATCATGCAGGACTGAAATTTTTGATGTTTTTCTACTCCGCTCATGAGCCCAAACAAGTCTCTAAAAGCATGAGTTTGCAACTACTTTACTTTTGGAGAAAATTCAAAACATTCATTATTCAATAGAGCCCAATAGCAAAACCCAGCGTTTTGAATGAAGAATCACATTTCTTGGTAGAATCATGCAGGATTGAAATTTTTGATGGTTTTTTACTCCTCTCAACAGCCCAAACAAGTTTCTAAAAGGATGAGTTTGCAACTACTTTACTTTTGGAGAAAATTCAAAACATTCATTATTCAATAGGGCCCAAACTATCAAAAACCAGCGGCTTAAATGAACACACATTTCTTGGTAGAATCATGCAGGACTGAAATTTTTGATGTTTTTCTACTCCTCTCATGAGCCCAAACAAGTCTCTAAAAGCATGAGTTTGCAACTACTTTACTTTTGGAGAAAATTCAAAACATTCATTATTCAATAGGGCCCAAACTATCAAAAACCAGCGGCTTAAATGAACACACATTTCTTGGTAGAATCATGCAGGACTGAAATTTTTGATGTTTTTCTACTCCTCTCATGAGCCCAAACAAGTCTCTAAAAGCATGAGTTTGCAACTACTTTACTTTTGGAGAAAATTCAAAACATTCATTATTCAATAGAGCCCAATAGCAAAAACCAGCGTTTTGAATGAAGAATCACATTTCTTGGTAGAATCATGCAGGATTGAAATTTTTGATGGTTTTTTACTCCTCTCAACAGCCCAAACAAGTTTCTAAAAGGATGAGTTTGCAACTACTTTACTTTTGGAGAAAATTCAAAACATTCATTATTCAATAGGGCCCAAACTATCAAAAACCAGCCGTTTCAATAAACACACATGTTTTGGTAGAATCATGCAGGACTGAAATTTTTGATGTTTTTCTACTCATCTCATGAGCCCAAACAAGTCTCTAAAAGCATGAGTTTGCAACTACTTTACTTTTGGAGAAAATTCAAAACATTCACTATTCAATAGAGCCCAATAGCAAAAATCAGGGTTTGAATGAAGAATCACATTTCTTGGTAAAATCATGCAGGATTGAAATTTTTGATGGTTTTTTGCTCCTCTCAACAGCCCAAACAAGTTTCTAAAAGGATGAGTTTGCAACTACTTTACTTTTGGAGAAAATTCAAAACATTCATTATTCAATAGGGCCCAAACTATCAAAAACCAGCGGTTTCAATGAACACACATTTCTTGGTAGAATCATGCAGGACTGAAATTTTTGATGTTTTTCTACTCCTCTCATGAGCCCAAACTAGTCTCTAAAAGCATGAGTTTGCAACTACTTTACTTTTGGAGAAAATTCAAAACATTCACTATTCAATAGAGCCCAATAGCAAAAATCAGGTTTTGAATGAAGAATCACATTTCTTGGTAAAATCATGCAGGATTGAAATTTTTGATGGTTTTTTACTCCTCTCAACAGCCCAAACAAGTTTCTAAAAGGATGAGTTTGCAACTACTTTACTTTTGGAGAAAATTCAAAACATTCATTATTCAATAGGGCCCAAACTATCAAAAACCAGCGGTTTCAATGAACACACATTTCTTGGTAGAATCATGCAGGACTGAAATTTTTGATGTTTTTCTACTCCTCTCATGAGCCCAAACAAGTCTCTAAAAGCATGAGTTTGCAACTACTTTACTTTTGGAGAAAATTCAAAACATTCATTATTCAATAGAGCCCAATAGCAAAAACCAGCGTTTTGAATGAAGAATCACATTTCTTGGTAGAATCATGCAGGATTGAAATTTTTGATGGTTTTTTACTCCTCTCAACAGCCCAAACAAGTTTCTAAAAGGATGAGTTTGCAACTACTTTACTTTTGGAGAAAATTCAAAACATTCATTATTCAATAGGGCCCAAACTATCAAAAACCAGCGGTTTCAATGAACACACATTTCTTGGTAGAATCATGCAGGACTGAAATTTTTGATGTTTTTCTACTCCACTCATGAGCCCAAACAAGTCTCTAAAAGCATGAGTTTGCAACTACTTTACTTTTGGAGAAAATTCAAAACATTCATTATTCAATAGAGCCCAATAGCAAAAACCAGCGTTTTGAATGAAGAATCACATTTCTTGGTAGAATCATGCAGGATTGAAATTTTTGATGGTTTTTTACTCCTCTCAACAGCCCAAACAAGTTTCTAAAAGGATGAGTTTGCAACTACTTTACTTTTGGAGAAAATTCAAAACATTCATTATTCAATAGGGCCCAAACTATCAAAAACCAGCGGTTTCAATGAACACACATTTCTTGGTAGAATCATGCAGGACTGAAATTTTTGATGTTTTTCTACTCCTCTCATGAGCCCAAACAAGTCTCTAAAAGCATGAGTTTGCAACTACTTTACTTTTGGAGAAAATTCAAAACATTCATTATTCAATAGAGCCCAATAGCAAAAACCAGCGTTTTGAATGAAGAATCACATTTCTTGGTAGAATCATGCAGGATTAAAATTTTTGATGGTTTTTTACTCCTCTCAACAGCCCAAACAAGTTTCTAAAAGGATGAGTTTGCAACTACTTTACTTTTGGAGAAAATTCAAAACATTCATTATTCAATAGGGCCCAAACTATCAAAAACCAGCGGTTTCAATGAACACACATTTCTTGGTAGAATCATGCAGGACTGAAATTTTTGATGTTTTTCTACTCCTCTCATGAGCCCAAACAAGTCTCTAAAAGCATGAGTTTGCAACTACTTTACTTTTGGAGAAAATTCAAAACATTCATTATTCAATAGAGCCCAATAGCAAAAACCAGCGTTTTGAATGAAGAATCACATTTCTTGGTAGAATCATGCAGGATTGAAATTTTTGATGGTTTTTTACTCCTCTCAACAGCCCAAACAAGTTTCTAAAAGGATGAGTTTGCAACTACTTTACTTTTGGAGAAAATTCAAAACATTCATTATTCAATAGGGCCCAAACTATCAAAAACCAGCGGTTTCAATGAACACACATTTCTTGGTAGAATCATGCAGGACTGAAATTTTTGATGTTTTTCTACTCCTCTCATGAGCCCAAACAAGTCTCTAAAAGCATGAGTTTGCAACTACTTTACTTTTGGAGAAAATTCAAAACATTCATTATTCAATAGGGCCCAAACTATCAAAAACCAGCGGTTTGAATGAACACACATTTCTTGGTAGAATCATGCAGGACTGAAATTTTTGATGTTTTTCTACTCCTCTCATGAGCCCAAACAAGTCTCTAAAAGCATGAGTTTGCAACTACTTTACTTTTGGAGAAAATTCAAAACATTCACTATTCAATAGAGCCCAATAGCAAAAATCAGGTTTTGAATGAAGAATCACATTTCTTGGTAAAATCATGCAGGATTGAAATTTTTGATGGTTTTTTACTCCTCTCAACAGCCCAAACAAGTTTCTAAAAGGATGAGTTTGCAACTACTTTACTTTTGGAGAAAATTCAAAACATTCATTATTCAATAGGGCCCAAACTATCAAAAACCAGCGGTTTCAATGAACACACATTTCTTGGTAGAATCATGCAGGACTGAAATTTTTTATGTTTTTCTACTCCTCTCATGAGCCCAAACAAGTCTCTAAAAGCATGAGTTTGCAACTACTTTACTTTTGGAGAAAATTCAAAACATTCATTATTCAATAGAGCCCAATAGCAAAAACCAGCGTTTTGAATGAAGAATCACATTTCTTGGTAGAATCATGCAGGATTGAAATTTTTGATGGTTTTTTACTCCTCTCAACAGCCCAAACAAGTTTCTAAAAGGATGAGTTTGCAACTACTTTACTTTTGGAGAAAATTCAAAACATTCATTATTCAATAGGGCCCAAACTATCAAAAACCAGCCGTTTCAATGAACACACATGTTTTGGTAGAATCATGCAGGACTGAAATTTTTGATGTTTTTCTACTCATCTCATGAGCCCAAACAAGTCTCTAAAAGCATGAGTTTGCAACTACTTTACTTTTGGAGAAAATTCAAAACATTCACTATTCAATAGAGCCCAATAGCAAAAATCAGGTTTTGAATGAAGAATCACATTTCTTGGTAAAATCATGCAGGATTGAAATTTTTGATGGTTTTTTACTCCTCTCAACAGCCCAAACAAGTTTCTAAAAGGATGAGTTTGCAACTACTTTACTTTTGGAGAAAATTCAAAACATTCATTATTCAATAGGGCCCAAACTATCAAAAACCAGCGGTTTCAATGAACACACATTTCTTGGTAGAATCATGCAGGACTGAAATTTTTGATGTTTTTCTACTCCTCTCATGAGCCCAAACAAGTCTCTAAAAGCATGAGTTTGCAACTACTTTACTTTTGGAGAAAATTCAAAACATTCATTATTCAATAGAGCCCAATAGCAAAAACCAGCGTTTTGAATGAAGAATCACATTTCTTGGTAGAATCATGCAGGATTGAAATTTTTGATGGTTTTTTACTCCTCTCAACAGCCCAAACAAGTTTCTAAAAGGATGAGTTTGCAACTACTTTACTTTTGGAGAAAATTCAAAACATTCATTATTCAATAGGGCCCAAACTATCAAAAACCAGCGGTTTGAATGAACACACATTTCTTGGTAGAATCATGCAGGACTGAAATTTTTGATGTTTTTCTACTCCTCTCATGAGCCCAAACAAGTCTCTAAAAGCATGAGTTTGCAACTACTTTACTTTTGGAGAAAATTCAAAACATTCATTATTCAATAGAGCCCAATAGCAAAAACCAGCGTTTTGAATGAAGAATCACATTTCTTGGTAGAATCATGCAGGATTGAAATTTTTGATGGTTTTTTACTCCTCTCAAAAGCCCAAACAAGTTTCTAAAAGGATGAGTTTGCAACTACTTTACTTTTGGAGAAAATTCAAAACATTCATTATTCAATAGGGCCCAAACTATCAAAAACCAGCGGTTTCAATGAACACACATTTCTTGGTAGAATCATGCAGGACTGAAATTTTTGATGTTTTTCTACTCCTCTCATGAGCCCAAACAAGTCTCTAAAAGCATGAGTTTGCAACTACTTTACTTTTGGAGAAAATTCAAAACATTCATTATTCAATAGAGCCCAATAGCAAAAACCAGCGTTTTGAATGAAGAATCACATTTCTTGGTAGAATCATGCAGGATTGAAATTTTTGATGGTTTTTTACTCCTCTCAACAGCCCAAACAAGTTTCTAAAAGGATGAGTTTGCAACTACTTTACTTTTGGAGAAAATTCAAAACATTCATTATTCAATAGGGCCCAAACTATCAAAAACCAGCGGCTTAAATGAACACACAATTCTTGGTAGAATCATGCAGGACTGAAATTTTTGATGTTTTTCTACTCCTCTCATGAGCCCAAACAAGTCTCTAAAAGCATGAGTTTGCAACTACTTTACTTTTGGAGAAAATTCAAAACATTCATTATTCAATAGGGCCCAAACTATCAAAAACCAGCGGCTTAAATGAACACACATTTCTTGGTAGAATCATGCAGGACTGAAATTTTTGATGTTTTTCTACTCCTCTCATGAGCCCAAACAAGTCTCTAAAAGCATGAGTTTGCAACTACTTTACTTTTGGAGAAAATTCAAAACATTCATTATTCAATAGAGCCCAATAGCAAAAACCAGCGTTTTGAATGAAGAATCACATTTCTTGGTAGAATCATGCAGGATTGAAATTTTTGATGGTTTTTTACTCCTCTCAACAGCCCAAACAAGTTTCTAAAAGGATGAGTTTGCAACTACTTTACTTTTGGAGAAAATTCAAAACATTCATTATTCAATAGGGCCCAAACTATCAAAAACCAGCCGTTTCAATAAACACACATGTTTTGGTAGAATCATGCAGGACTGAAATTTTTGATGTTTTTCTACTCATCTCATGAGCCCAAACAAGTCTCTAAAAGCATGAGTTTGCAACTACTTTACTTTTGGAGAAAATTCAAAACATTCACTATTCAATAGAGCCCAATAGCAAAAATCAGGTTTTGAATGAAGAATCACATTTCTTGGTAAAATCATGCAGGATTGAAATTTTTGATGGTTTTTTGCTCCTCTCAACAGCCCAAACAAGTTTCTAAAAGGATGAGTTTGCAACTACTTTACTTTTGGAGAAAATTCAAAACATTCATTATTCAATAGGGCCCAAACTATCAAAAACCAGCGGTTTCAATGAACACACATTTCTTGGTAGAATCATGCAGGACTGAAATTTTTGATGTTTTTCTACTCCTCTCATGAGCCCAAACTAGTCTCTAAAAGCATGAGTTTGCAACTACTTTACTTTTGGAGAAAATTCAAAACATTCACTATTCAATAGAGCCCAATAGCAAAAATCAGGTTTTGAATGAAGAATCACATTTCTTGGTAAAATCATGCAGGATTGAAATTTTTGATGGTTTTTTACTCCTCTCAACAGCCCAAACAAGTTTCTAAAAGGATGAGTTTGCAACTACTTTACTTTTGGAGAAAATTCAAAACATTCATTATTCAATAGGGCCCAAACTATCAAAAACCAGCGGTTTCAATGAACACACATTTCTTGGTAGAATCATGCAGGACTGAAATTTTTGATGTTTTTCTACTCCTCTCATGAGCCCAAACAAGTCTCTAAAAGCATGAGTTTGCAACTACTTTACTTTTGGAGAAAATTCAAAACATTCATTATTCAATAGAGCCCAATAGCAAAAACCAGCGTTTTGAATGAAGAATCACATTTCTTGGTAGAATCATGCAGGATTGAAATTTTTGATGGTTTTTTACTCCTCTCAACAGCCCAAACAAGTTTCTAAAAGGATGAGTTTGCAACTACTTTACTTTTGGAGAAAATTCAAAACATTCATTATTCAATAGGGCCCAAACTATCAAAAACCAGCGGTTTCAATGAACACACATTTCTTGGTAGAATCATGCAGGACTGAAATTTTTGATGTTTTTCTACTCCACTCATGAGCCCAAACAAGTCTCTAAAAGCATGAGTTTGCAACTACTTTACTTTTGGAGAAAATTCAAAACATTCATTATTCAATAGAGCCCAATAGCAAAAACCAGCGTTTTGAATGAAGAATCACATTTCTTGGTAGAATCATGCAGGATTGAAATTTTTGATGGTTTTTTACTCCTCTCAACAGCCCAAACAAGTTTCTAAAAGGATGAGTTTGCAACTACTTTACTTTTGGAGAAAATTCAAAACATTCATTATTCAATAGGGCCCAAACTATCAAAAACCAGCGGTTTCAATGAACACACATTTCTTGGTAGAATCATGCAGGACTGAAATTTTTGATGTTTTTCTACTCCTCTCATGAGCCCAAACAAGTCTCTAAAAGCATGAGTTTGCAACTACTTTACTTTTGGAGAAAATTCAAAACATTCATTATTCAATAGAGCCCAATAGCAAAAACCAGCGTTTTGAATGAAGAATCACATTTCTTGGTAGAATCATGCAGGATTAAAATTTTTGATGGTTTTTTACTCCTCTCAACAGCCCAAACAAGTTTCTAAAAGGATGAGTTTGCAACTACTTTACTTTTGGAGAAAATTCAAAACATTCATTATTCAATAGGGCCCAAACTATCAAAAACCAGCGGTTTCAATGAACACACATTTCTTGGTAGAATCATGCAGGACTGAAATTTTTGATGTTTTTCTACTCCTCTCATGAGCCCAAACAAGTCTCTAAAAGCATGAGTTTGCAACTACTTTACTTTTGGAGAAAATTCAAAACATTCATTATTCAATAGAGCCCAATAGCAAAAACCAGCGTTTTGAATGAAGAATCACATTTCTTGGTAGAATCATGCAGGATTGAAATTTTTGATGGTTTTTTACTCCTCTCAACAGCCCAAACAAGTTTCTAAAAGGATGAGTTTGCAACTACTTTACTTTTGGAGAAAATTCAAAACATTCATTATTCAATAGGGCCCAAACTATCAAAAACCAGCGGTTTCAATGAACACACATTTCTTGGTAGAATCATGCAGGACTGAAATTTTTGATGTTTTTCTACTCCTCTCATGAGCCCAAACAAGTCTTTAAAAGCATGAGTTTGCAACTACTTTACTTTTGGAGAAAATTCAAAACATTCATTATTCAATAGGGCCCAAACTATCAAAAACCAGCGGTTTGAATGAACACACATTTCTTGGTAGAATCATGCAGGACTGAAATTTTTGATGTTTTTCTACTCCTCTCATGAGCCCAAACAAGTCTCTAAAAGCATGAGTTTGCAACTACTTTACTTTTGGAGAAAATTCAAAACATTCACTATTCAATAGAGCCCAATAGCAAAAATCAGGTTTTGAATGAAGAATCACATTTCTTGGTAAAATCATGCAGGATTGAAATTTTTGATGGTTTTTTACTCCTCTCAACAGCCCAAACAAGTTTCTAAAAGGATGAGTTTGCAACTACTTTACTTTTGGAGAAAATTCAAAACATTCATTATTCAATAGGGCCCAAACTATCAAAAACCAGCGGTTTCAATGAACACACATTTCTTGGTAGAATCATGCAGGACTGAAATTTTTTATGTTTTTCTACTCATCTCATGAGCCCAAACAAGTCTCTAAAAGCATGAGTTTGCAAATACTTTACTTTTGGAGAAAATTCAAAACATTCACTATTCAATAGAGCCCAATAGCAAAAATCAGGTTTTGAATGAAGAATCACATTTCTTGGTAAAATCATGCAGGATTGAAATTTTTGATGGTTTTTTGCTCCTCTCAACAGCCCAAACAAGTTTCTAAAAGGATGAGTTTGCAACTACTTTACTTTTGGAGAAAATTCAAAACATTCATTATTCAATAGGGCCCAAACTATCAAAAACCAGCGGTTTCAATGAACACACATTTCTTGGTAGAATCATGCAGGACTGAAATTTTTGATGTTTTTCTACTCCTCTCATGAGCCCAAACTAGTCTCTAAAAGCATGAGTTTGCAACTACTTTACTTTTGGAGAAAATTCAAAACATTCACTATTCAATAGAGCCCAATAGCAAAAATCAGGTTTTGAATGAAGAATCACATTTCTTGGTAAAATCATGCAGGATTGAAATTTTTGATGGTTTTTTACTCCTCTCAACAGCCCAAACAAGTTTCTAAAAGGATGAGTTTGCAACTACTTTACTTTTGGAGAAAATTCAAAACATTCATTATTCAATAGGGCCCAAACTATCAAAAACCAGCGGTTTCAATGAACACACATTTCTTGGTAGAATCATGCAGGACTGAAATTTTTGATGTTTTTCTACTCCTCTCATGAGCCCAAACAAGTCTCTAAAAGCATGAGTTTGCAACTACTTTACTTTTGGAGAAAATTCAAAACATTCATTATTCAATAGAGCCCAATAGCAAAAACCAGCGTTTTGAATGAAGAATCTCATTTCTTGGTAGAATCATGCAGGATTGAAATTTTTGATGGTTTTTTACTCCTCTCAACAGCCCAAACAAGTTTCTAAAAGGATGAGTTTGCAACTACTTTACTTTTGGAGAAAATTCAAAACATTCATTATTCAATAGGGCCCAAACTATCAAAAACCAGCGGTTTCAATGAACACACATTTCTTGGTAGAATCATGCAGGACTGAAATTTTTGATGTTTTTCTACTCCTCTCATGAGCCCAAACAAGTCTCTAAAAGCATGAGTTTGCAACTACTTTACTTTTGGAGAAAATTCAAAACATTCATTATTCAATAGAGATCAATAGCAAAAACCAGCGTTTTGAATGAAGAATCACATTTCTTGGTAGAATCATGCAGGATTAAAATTTTTGATGGTTTTTTACTCCTCTCAACAGCCCAAACAAGTTTCTAAAAGGATGAGTTTGCAACTACTTTACTTTTGGAGAAAATTCAAAACATTCATTATTCAATAGGGCCCAAACTATCAAAAACCAGCGGTTTCAATGAACACACATTTCTTGGCAGAATCATGCAGGACTGAAATTTTTGATGTTTTTCTACTCCTCTCATGAGCCCAAACAAGTCTCTAAAAGCATGAGTTTGCAACTACTTTACTTTTGGAGAAAATTCAAAACATTCATTATTCAATAGAGCCCAATAGCAAAAACCAGCGTTTTGAATGAAGAATCACATTTCTTGGTAGAATCATGCAGGATTGAAATTTTTGATGGTTTTTTACTCCTCTCAACAGCCCAAACAAGTTTCTAAAAGGATGAGTTTGCAACTACTTTACTTTTGGAGAAAATTCAAAACATTCATTATTCAATAGGGCCCAAACTATCAAAAACCAGCGGTTTCAATGAACACACATTTCTTGGTAGAATCATGCAGGACTGAAATTTTTGATGTTTTTCTACTCCTCTCATGAGCCCAAACAAGTCTCTAAAAGCATGAGTTTGCAACTACTTTACTTTTGGAGAAAATTCAAAACATTCATTATTCAATAGGGCCCAAACTATCAAAAACCAGCGGTTTGAATGAACACACATTTCTTGGTAGAATCATGCAGGACTGAAATTTTTGATGTTTTTCTACTCCTCTCATGAGCCCAAACAAGTCTCTAAAAGCATGAGTTTGCAACTACTTTACTTTTGGAGAAAATTCAAAACATTCACTATTCAATAGAGCCCAATAGCAAAAATCAGGTTTTGAATGAAGAATCACATTTCTTGGTAAAATCATGCAGGATTGAAATTTTTGATGGTTTTTTACTCCTCTCAACAGCCCAAACAAGTTTCTAAAAGGATGAGTTTGCAACTACTTTACTTTTGGAGAAAATTCAAAACATTCATTATTCAATAGGGCCCAAACTATCAAAAACCAGCGGTTTCAATGAACACACATTTCTTGGTAGAATCATGCAGGACTGAAATTTTTGATGTTTTTCTACTCCTCTCATGAGCCCAAACAAGTCTCTAAAAGCATGAGTTTGCAACTACTTTACTTTTGGAGAAAATTCAAAACATTCATTATTCAATAGAGCCCAATAGCAAAAACCAGCGTTTTGAATGAAGAATCACATTTCTTGGTAGAATCATGCAGGATTGAAATTTTTGATGGTTTTTTACTCCTCTCAAAAGCCCAAACAAGTTTCTAAAAGGATGAGTTTGCAACTACTTTACTTTTGGAGAAAATTCAAAACATTCATTATTCAATAGGGCCCAAACTATCAAAAACCAGCGGTTTCAATGAACACACATTTCTTGGTAGAATCATGCAGGACTGAAATTTTTGATGTTTTTCTACTCCTCTCATGAGCCCAAACAAGTCTCTAAAAGCATGAGTTTGCAACTACTTTACTTTTGGAGAAAATTCAAAACATTCATTATTCAATAGAGCCCAATAGCAAAAACCAGCGTTTTGAATGAAGAATCACATTTCTTGGTAGAATCATGCAGGATTGAAATTTTTGATGGTTTTTTACTCCTCTCAACAGCCCAAACAAGTTTCTAAAAGGATGAGTTTGCAACTACTTTACTTTTGGAGAAAATTCAAAACATTCATTATTCAATAGGGCCCAAACTATCAAAAACCAGCGGTTTCAATGAACACACATTTCTTGGTAGAATCATGCAGGACTGAAATTTTTGATGTTTTTCTACTCCTCTCATGAGCCCAAACAAGTCTCTAAAAGCATGAGTTTGCAACTACTTTACTTTTGGAGAAAATTCAAAACATTCATTATTCAATAGGGCCCAAACTATCAAAAACCAGCGGTTTAAATGAACACACATTTCTTGGTAGAATCATGCAGGACTGAAATTTTTGATGTTTTTCTACTCCTCTCATGAGCCCAAACAAGTCTCTAAAGGCATGAGTTTGCAACTACTTTACTTTTGGAGAAAATTCAAAACATTCATTATTCAATAGAGCCCAATAGCAAAAACCAGCGTTTTGAATGAAGAATCACATTTCTTGGTAGAATCATGCAGGATTGAAATTTTTGATGGTTTTTTACTCCTCTCAACAGCCCAAACAAGTTTCTAAAAGGATGAGTTTGCAACTACTTTACTTTTGGAGAAAATTCAAAACATTCATTATTCAATAGGGCCCAAACTATCAAAAACCAGCCGTTTCAATGAACACACATGTTTTGGTAGAATCATGCAGGACTGAAATTTTTGATGTTTTTCTACTCATCTCATGAGCCCAAACAAGTCTCTAAAAGCATGAGTTTGCAACTACTTTACTTTTGGAGAAAATTCAAAACATTCACTATTCAATAGAGCCCAATAGCAAAAATCAGGTTTTGAATGAAGAATCACATTTCTTGGTAAAATCATGCAGGATTGAAATTTTTGATGGTTTTTTGCTCCTCTCAACAGCCCAAACAAGTTTCTAAAAGGATGAGTTTGCAACTACTTTACTTTTGGAGAAAATTCAAAACATTCATTATTCAATAGGGCCCAAACTATCAAAAACCAGCGGTTTCAATGAACACACATTTCTTGGTAGAATCATGCAGGACTGAAATTTTTGATGTTTTTCTACTCCTCTCATGAGCCCAAACTAGTCTCTAAAAGCATGAGTTTGCAACTACTTTACTTTTGGAGAAAATTCAAAACATTCACTATTCAATAGAGCCCAATAGCAAAAATCAGGTTTTGAATGAAGAATCACATTTCTTGGTAAAATCATGCAGGATTGAAATTTTTGATGGTTTTTTACTCCTCTCAACAGCCCAAACAAGTTTCTAAAAGGATGAGTTTGCAACTACTTTACTTTTGGAGAAAATTCAAAACATTCATTATTCAATAGGGCCCAAACTATCAAAAACCAGCGGTTTCAATGAACACACATTTCTTGGTAGAATCATGCAGGACTGAAATTTTTGATGTTTTTCTACTCCTCTCATGAGCCCAAACAAGTCTCTAAAAGCATGAGTTTGCAACTACTTTACTTTTGGAGAAAATTCAAAACATTCATTATTCAATAGAGCCCAATAGCAAAAACCAGCGTTTTGAATGAAGAATCACATTTCTTGGTAGAATCATGCAGGATTGAAATTTTTGATGGTTTTTTACTCCTCTCAACAGCCCAAACAAGTTTCTAAAAGGATGAGTTTGCAACTACTTTACTTTTGGAGAAAATTCAAAACATTCATTATTCAATAGGGCCCAAACTATCAAAAACCAGCGGTTTCAATGAACACACATTTCTTGGTAGAATCATGCAGGACTGAAATTTTTGATGTTTTTCTACTCCTCTCATGAGCCCAAACAAGTCTCTAAAAGCATGAGTTTGCAACTACTTTACTTTTGGAGAAAATTCAAAACATTCATTATTCAATAGAGCCCAATAGCAAAAACCAGCGTTTTGAATGAAGAATCACATTTCTTGGTAGAATCATGCAGGATTGAAATTTTTGATGGTTTTTTACTCCTCTCAACAGCCCAAACAAGTTTCTAAAAGGATGAGTTTGCAACTACTTTACTTTTGGAGAAAATTCAAAACATTCATTATTCAATAGGGCCCAAACTATCAAAAACCAGCGGTTTGAATGAACACACATTTCTTGGTAGAATCATGTAGGACTGAAATTTTTGATGTTTTTCTACTCCTCTCATGAGCCCAAACAAGTCTCTAAAAGCATGAGTTTGCAACTACTTTACTTTTGGAGAAAATTCAAAACATTCATTATTCAATAGAGCCCAATAGCAAAAACCAGCGTTTTGAATGAAGAATCACATTTCTTGGTAGAATCATGCAGGATTGAAATTTTTGATGGTTTTTTACTCCTCTCAACAGCCCAAACAAGTTTCTAAAAGGATGAGTTTGCAACTACTTTACTTTTGGAGAAAATTCAAAACATTCATTATTCAATAGGGCCCAAACTATCAAAAACCAGCGGTTTCAATGAACACACATTTCTTGGTAGAATCATGCAGGACTGAAATTTTTGATGTTTTTCTACTCCTCTCATGAGCCCAAACAAGTCTCTAAAAGCATGAGTTTGCAACTACTTTACTTTTGGAGAAAATTCAAAACATTCATTATTCAATAGAGCCCAATAGCAAAAACCAGCGTATTGAATGAAGAATCACATTTCTTGGTAGAATCATGCAGGATTGAAATTTTTGATGGTTTTTTACTCCTCTCAGCAGCCCAAACAAGTTTCTAAAAGGATGAGTTTGCAACTACTTTACTTTTGGAGAAAATTCAAAACATTCATTATTCAATAGGGCCCAAACTATCAAAAACCAGCGGTTTCAATGAACACACATTTCTTGGTAGAATCATGCAGGACTGAAATTTTTGATGTTTTTCTACTCCTCTCATGAGCCCAAACAAGTCTCTAAAAGCATGAGTTTGCAACTACTTTACTTTTGGAGAAAATTCAAAACATTCATTATTCAATAGAGCCCAATAGCAAAAACCAGTGTTTTGAATGAAGAATCACATTTCTTGGTAGAATCATGCAGGATTGAAATTTTTGATGGTTTTTTACTCCTCTCAACAGCCCAAACAAGTTTCTAAAAGGATGAGTTTGCAACTACTTTACTTTTGGAGAAAATTCAAAACATTCATTATTCAATAGGGCCCAAACTATCAAAAACCAGCGGTTTCAATGAACACACATTTCTTGGTAGAATCATGCAGGACTGAAATTTTTGATGTTTTTCTACTCCTCTCATGAGCCCAAACAAGTCTCTAAAAGCATGAGTTTGCAACTACTTTACTTTTGGAGAAAATTCAAAACATTCATTATTCAATAGGGCCCAAACTATCAAAAACCAGCGGTTTGAATGAACACACATTTCTTGGTAGAATCATGCAGGACTGAAATTTTTGATGTTTTTCTACTCCTCTCATGAGCCCAAACAAGTCTCTAAAAGCATGAGTTTGCAACTACTTTACTTTTGGAGAAAATTCAAAACATTCATTATTCAATAGAGCCCAATAGCAAAAACCAGCGTTTTGAATGAAGAATCACATTTCTTGGTAGAATCATGCAGGATTGAAATTTTTGATGGTTTTTTACTCCTCTCAACAGCCCAAACAAGTTTCTAAAAGGATGAGTTTGCAACTACTTTACTTTTGGAGAAAATTCAAAACATTCATTATTCAATAGGGCCCAAACTATCAAAAACCAGCGGTTTCAATGAACACACATTTCTTGGTAGAATCATGCAGGACTGAAATTTTTGATGTTTTTCTACTCCTCTCATGAGCCCAAACAAGTCTCTAAAAGCATGAGTTTGCAACTACTTTACTTTTGGAGAAAATTCAAAACATTCATTATTCAATAGAGCCCAATAGCAAAAACCAGTGTTTTGAATGAAGAATCACATTTCTTGGTAGAATCATGCAGGATTGAAATTTTTGATGGTTTTTTACTCCTCTCAACAGCCCAAACAAGTTTCTAAAAGGATGAGTTTGCAACTACTTTACTTTTGGAGAAAATTCAAAACATTCATTATTCAATAGGGCCCAAACTATCAAAAACCAGCGGTTTCAATGAACACACATTTCTTGGTAGAATCATGCAGGACTGAAATTTTTGATGTTTTTCTACTCCTCTCATGAGCCCAAACAAGTCTCTAAAAGCATGAGTTTGCAACTACTTTACTTTTGGAGAAAATTCAAAACATTCATTATTCAATAGGGCCCAAACTATCAAAAACCAGCGGTTTCAATGAACACACATTTCTTGGTAGAATCATGCAGGACTGAAATTTTTGATGTTTTTCTACTCCTCTCATGAGCCCAAACAAGTCTCTAAAAGCATGAGTTTGCAACTACTTTACTTTTGGAGAAAATTCAAAACATTCATTATTCAATAGAGCCCAATAGCAAAAACCAGCGTTTTGAATGAAGAATCACATTTCTTGGTAGAATCATGCAGGATTGAAATTTTTGATGGTTTTTTACTCCTCTCAACAGCCCAAACAAGTTTCTAAAAGGATGAGTTTGCAACTACTTTACTTTTGGAGAAAATTCAAAACATTCATTATTCAATAGGGCCCAAACTATCAAAAACCAGCCGTTTCAATGAACACACATTTCTTGGTAGAATCATGCAGGACTGAAATTTTTGATGTTTTTCTACTCATATCATGAGCCCAAACAAGTCTCTAAAAGCATGAGTTTGCAACTACTTTACTTTTGGAGAAAATTCAAAACATTCATTATTCAATAGAGCCCAATAGCAAAAACCAGCGTTTTGAATGAAGAATCACATTTCTTGGTAGAATCATGCAGGATTGAAATTTTTGATGGTTTTTTACTCCTCTCAACAGCCCAAACAAGTTTCTAAAAGGATGAGTTTGCAACTACTTTACTTTTGGAGAAAATTCAAAACATTCATTATTCAATAGGGCCCAAACTATCAAAAACCAGCGGTTTCAATGAACACACATTTCTTGGTAGAATCATGCAGGACTGAAATTTTTGATGTTTTTCTACTCCTCTCATGAGCCCAAACAAGTCTCTAAAAGCATGAGTTTGCAACTACTTTACTTTTGGAGAAAATTCAAAACATTCACTATTCAATAGAGCCCAATAGCAAAAATCAGGTTTTGAATGAAGAATCACATTTCTTGGTAAAATCATGCAGGATTGAAATTTTTGATGGTTTTTTACTCCTCTCAACAGCCCAAACAAGTTTCTAAAAGGATGAGTTTGCAACTACTTTACTTTTGGAGAAAATTCAAAACATTCATTATTCAATAGGGCCCAAACTATCAAAAACCAGCGGTTTCAATGAACACACATTTCTTGGTAGAATCATGCAGGACTGAAATTTTTGATGTTTTTCTACTCCTATCATGAGCCCAAACAAGTCTCTAAAAGCATGAGTTTGCAACTACTTTACTTTTGGAGAAAATTCAAAACATTCACTATTCAATAGAGCCCAATAGCAAAAATCAGGTTTTGAATGAAGAATCACATTTCTTGGTAAAATCATGCAGGATTGAAATTTTTGATGGTTTTTTACTCCTCTCAACAGCCCAAACAAGTTTCTAAAAGGATGAGTTTGCAACTACTTTACTTTTGGAGAAAATTCAAAACATTCATTATTCAATAGGGCCCAAACTATCAAAAACCAGCGGTTTCAATGAACACACATTTCTTGGTAGAATCATGCAGGACTGAAATTTTTGATGTTTTTCTACTCCTCTCATGAGCCCAAACAAGTCTCTAAAAGCATGAGTTTGCAACTACTTTACTTTTGGAGAAAATTCAAAACATTCATTATTCAATAGAGCCCAATAGCAAAAACCAGCGTTTTGAATGAAGAATCACATTTCTTGGTAGAATCATGCAGGATTGAAATTTTTGATGGTTTTTTACTCCTCTCAACAGCCCAAACAAGTTTCTAAAAGGATGAGTTTGCAACTACTTTACTTTTGGAGAAAATTCAAAACATTCATTATTCAATAGGGCCCAAACTATCAAAAACCAGCCGTTTCAATGAACACACATGTCTTGGTAGAATCATGCAGGACTGAAATTTTTGATGTTTTTCTACTCATATCATGAGCCCAAACAAGTCTCTAAAAGCATGAGTTTGCAACTACTTTACTTTTGGAGAAAATTCAAAACATTCATTATTCAATAGAGCCCAATAGCAAAAACCAGCGTTTTGAATGAAGAATCACATTTCTTGGTAGAATCATGCAGGATTGAAATTTTTGATGGTTTTTTACTCCTCTCAACAGCCCAAACAAGTTTCTAAAAGGATGAGTTTGCAACTACTTTACTTTTGGAGAAAATTCAAAACATTCATTATTCAATAGGGCCCAAACTATCAAAAACCAGCGGTTTCAATGAACACACATTTCTTGGTAGAATCATGCAGGACTGAAATTTTTGATGTTTTTCTACTCCTCTCATGAGCCCAAACAAGTCTCTAAAAGCATGAGTTTGCAACTACTTTACTTTTGGAGAAAATTCAAAACATTCATTATTCAATAGGGCCCAAACTATCAAAAACCAGCGGTTTGAATGAACACACATTTCTTGGTAGAATCATGCAGGACTGAAATTTTTGATGTTTTTCTACTCCTCTCATGAGCCCAAACAAGTCTCTAAAAGCATGAGTTTGCAACTACTTTACTTTTGGAGAAAATTCAAAACATTCACTATTCAATAGAGCCCAATAGCAAAAATCAGGTTTTGAATGAAGAATCACATTTCTTGGTAAAATCATGCAGGATTGAAATTTTTGATGGTTTTTTACTCCTCTCAACAGCCCAAACAAGTTTCTAAAAGGATGAGTTTGCAACTACTTTACTTTTGGAGAAAATTCAAAACATTCATTATTCAATAGGGCCCAAACTATCAAAAACCAGCGGTTTCAATGAACACACATTTCTTGGTAGAATCATGCAGGACTGAAATTTTTGATGTTTTTCTACTCCTCTCATGAGCCCAAACAAGTCTCTAAAAGCATGAGTTTGCAACTACTTTACTTTTGGAGAAAATTCAAAACATTCATTATTCAATAGAGCCCAATAGCAAAAACCAGCGTTTTGAATGAAGAATCACATTTCTTGGTAGAATCATGCAGGATTGAAATTTTTGATGGTTTTTTACTCCTCTCAAAAGCCCAAACAAGTTTCTAAAAGGATGAGTTTGCAACTACTTTACTTTTGGAGAAAATTCAAAACATTCATTATTCAATAGGGCCCAAACTATCAAAAACCAGCGGTTTCAATGAACACACATTTCTTGGTAGAATCATGCAGGACTGAAATTTTTGATGTTTTTCTACTCCTCTCATGAGCCCAAACAAGTCTCTAAAAGCATGAGTTTGCAACTACTTTACTTTTGGAGAAAATTCAAAACATTCATTATTCAATAGAGCCCAATAGCAAAAACCAGCGTTTTGAATGAAGAATCACATTTCTTGGTAGAATCATGCAGGATTGAAATTTTTGATGGTTTTTTACTCCTCTCAACAGCCCAAACAAGTTTCTAAAAGGATGAGTTTGCAACTACTTTACTTTTGGAGAAAATTCAAAACATTCATTATTCAATAGGGCCCAAACTATCAAAAACCAGCGGTTTCAATGAACACACATTTCTTGGTAGAATCATGCAGGACTGAAATTTTTGATGTTTTTCTACTCCTCTCATGAGCCCAAACAAGTCTCTAAAAGCATGAGTTTGCAACTACTTTACTTTTGGAGAAAATTCAAAACATTCATTATTCAATAGGGCCCAAACTATCAAAAACCAGCGGTTTAAATGAACACACATTTCTTGGTAGAATCATGCAGGACTGAAATTTTTGATGTTTTTCTACTCCTCTCATGAGCCCAAACAAGTCTCTAAAGGCATGAGTTTGCAACTACTTTACTTTTGGAGAAAATTCAAAACATTCATTATTCAATAGAGCCCAATAGCAAAAACCAGCGTTTTGAATGAAGAATCACATTTCTTGGTAGAATCATGCAGGATTGAAATTTTTGATGGTTTTTTACTCCTCTCAACAGCCCAAACAAGTTTCTAAAAGGATGAGTTTGCAACTACTTTACTTTTGGAGAAAATTCAAAACATTCATTATTCAATAGGGCCCAAACTATCAAAAACCAGCCGTTTCAATGAACACACATGTTTTGGTAGAATCATGCAGGACTGAAATTTTTGATGTTTTTCTACTCATCTCATGAGCCCAAACAAGTCTCTAAAAGCATGAGTTTGCAACTACTTTACTTTTGGAGAAAATTCAAAACATTCACTATTCAATAGAGCCCAATAGCAAAAATCAGGTTTTGAATGAAGAATCACATTTCTTGGTAAAATCATGCAGGATTGAAATTTTTGATGGTTTTTTGCTCCTCTCAACAGCCCAAACAAGTTTCTAAAAGGATGAGTTTGCAACTACTTTACTTTTGGAGAAAATTCAAAACATTCATTATTCAATAGGGCCCAAACTATCAAAAACCAGCGGTTTCAATGAACACACATTTCTTGGTAGAATCATGCAGGACTGAAATTTTTGATGTTTTTCTACTCCTCTCATGAGCCCAAACTAGTCTCTAAAAGCATGAGTTTGCAACTACTTTACTTTTGGAGAAAATTCAAAACATTCACTATTCAATAGAGCCCAATAGCAAAAATCAGGTTTTGAATGAAGAATCACATTTCTTGGTAAAATCATGCAGGATTGAAATTTTTGATGGTTTTTTACTCCTCTCAACAGCCCAAACAAGTTTCTAAAAGGATGAGTTTGCAACTACTTTACTTTTGGAGAAAATTCAAAACATTCATTATTCAATAGGGCCCAAACTATCAAAAACCAGCGGTTTCAATGAACACACATTTCTTGGTAGAATCATGCAGGACTGAAATTTTTGATGTTTTTCTACTCCTCTCATGAGCCCAAACAAGTCTCTAAAAGCATGAGTTTGCAACTACTTTACTTTTGGAGAAAATTCAAAACATTCATTATTCAATAGAGCCCAATAGCAAAAACCAGCGTTTTGAATGAAGAATCACATTTCTTGGTAGAATCATGCAGGATTGAAATTTTTGATGGTTTTTTACTCCTCTCAACAGCCCAAACAAGTTTCTAAAAGGATGAGTTTGCAACTACTTTACTTTTGGAGAAAATTCAAAACATTCATTATTCAATAGGGCCCAAACTATCAAAAACCAGCGGTTTCAATGAACACACATTTCTTGGTAGAATCATGCAGGACTGAAATTTTTGATGTTTTTCTACTCCTCTCATGAGCCCAAACAAGTCTCTAAAAGCATGAGTTTGCAACTACTTTACTTTTGGAGAAAATTCAAAACATTCATTATTCAATAGAGCCCAATAGCAAAAACCAGCGTTTTGAATGAAGAATCACATTTCTTGGTAGAATCATGCAGGATTGAAATTTTTGATGGTTTTTTACTCCTCTCAACAGCCCAAACAAGTTTCTAAAAGGATGAGTTTGCAACTACTTTACTTTTGGAGAAAATTCAAAACATTCATTATTCAATAGGGCCCAAACTATCAAAAACCAGCGGTTTGAATGAACACACATTTCTTGGTAGAATCATGTAGGACTGAAATTTTTGATGTTTTTCTACTCCTCTCATGAGCCCAAACAAGTCTCTAAAAGCATGAGTTTGCAACTACTTTACTTTTGGAGAAAATTCAAAACATTCATTATTCAATAGAGCCCAATAGCAAAAACCAGCGTTTTGAATGAAGAATCACATTTCTTGGTAGAATCATGCAGGATTGAAATTTTTGATGGTTTTTTACTCCTCTCAACAGCCCAAACAAGTTTCTAAAAGGATGAGTTTGCAACTACTTTACTTTTGGAGAAAATTCAAAACATTCATTATTCAATAGGGCCCAAACTATCAAAAACCAGCGGTTTCAATGAACACACATTTCTTGGTAGAATCATGCAGGACTGAAATTTTTGATGTTTTTCTACTCCTCTCATGAGCCCAAACAAGTCTCTAAAAGCATGAGTTTGCAACTACTTTACTTTTGGAGAAAATTCAAAACATTCATTATTCAATAGAGCCCAATAGCAAAAACCAGCGTATTGAATGAAGAATCACATTTCTTGGTAGAATCATGCAGGATTGAAATTTTTGATGGTTTTTTACTCCTCTCAGCAGCCCAAACAAGTTTCTAAAAGGATGAGTTTGCAACTACTTTACTTTTGGAGAAAATTCAAAACATTCATTATTCAATAGGGCCCAAACTATCAAAAACCAGCGGTTTCAATGAACACACATTTCTTGGTAGAATCATGCAGGACTGAAATTTTTGATGTTTTTCTACTCCTCTCATGAGCCCAAACAAGTCTCTAAAAGCATGAGTTTGCAACTACTTTACTTTTGGAGAAAATTCAAAACATTCATTATTCAATAGAGCCCAATAGCAAAAACCAGTGTTTTGAATGAAGAATCACATTTCTTGGTAGAATCATGCAGGATTGAAATTTTTGATGGTTTTTTACTCCTCTCAACAGCCCAAACAAGTTTCTAAAAGGATGAGTTTGCAACTACTTTACTTTTGGAGAAAATTCAAAACATTCATTATTCAATAGGGCCCAAACTATCAAAAACCAGCGGTTTCAATGAACACACATTTCTTGGTAGAATCATGCAGGACTGAAATTTTTGATGTTTTTCTACTCCTCTCATGAGCCCAAACAAGTCTCTAAAAGCATGAGTTTGCAACTACTTTACTTTTGGAGAAAATTCAAAACATTCATTATTCAATAGGGCCCAAACTATCAAAAACCAGCGGTTTGAATGAACACACATTTCTTGGTAGAATCATGCAGGACTGAAATTTTTGATGTTTTTCTACTCCTCTCATGAGCCCAAACAAGTCTCTAAAAGCATGAGTTTGCAACTACTTTACTTTTGGAGAAAATTCAAAACATTCATTATTCAATAGAGCCCAATAGCAAAAACCAGCGTTTTGAATGAAGAATCACATTTCTTGGTAGAATCATGCAGGATTGAAATTTTTGATGGTTTTTTACTCCTCTCAACAGCCCAAACAAGTTTCTAAAAGGATGAGTTTGCAACTACTTTACTTTTGGAGAAAATTCAAAACATTCATTATTCAATAGGGCCCAAACTATCAAAAACCAGCGGTTTCAATGAACACACATTTCTTGGTAGAATCATGCAGGACTGAAATTTTTGATGTTTTTCTACTCCTCTCATGAGCCCAAACAAGTCTCTAAAAGCATGAGTTTGCAACTACTTTACTTTTGGAGAAAATTCAAAACATTCATTATTCAATAGAGCCCAATAGCAAAAACCAGTGTTTTGAATGAAGAATCACATTTCTTGGTAGAATCATGCAGGATTGAAATTTTTGATGGTTTTTTACTCCTCTCAACAGCCCAAACAAGTTTCTAAAAGGATGAGTTTGCAACTACTTTACTTTTGGAGAAAATTCAAAACATTCATTATTCAATAGGGCCCAAACTATCAAAAACCAGCGGTTTCAATGAACACACATTTCTTGGTAGAATCATGCAGGACTGAAATTTTTGATGTTTTTCTACTCCTCTCATGAGCCCAAACAAGTCTCTAAAAGCATGAGTTTGCAACTACTTTACTTTTGGAGAAAATTCAAAACATTCATTATTCAATAGGGCCCAAACTATCAAAAACCAGCGGTTTCAATGAACACACATTTCTTGGTAGAATCATGCAGGACTGAAATTTTTGATGTTTTTCTACTCCTCTCATGAGCCCAAACAAGTCTCTAAAAGCATGAGTTTGCAACTACTTTACTTTTGGAGAAAATTCAAAACATTCATTATTCAATAGAGCCCAATAGCAAAAACCAGCGTTTTGAATGAAGAATCACATTTCTTGGTAGAATCATGCAGGATTGAAATTTTTGATGGTTTTTTACTCCTCTCAACAGCCCAAACAAGTTTCTAAAAGGATGAGTTTGCAACTACTTTACTTTTGGAGAAAATTCAAAACATTCATTATTCAATAGGGCCCAAACTATCAAAAACCAGCCGTTTCAATGAACACACATTTCTTGGTAGAATCATGCAGGACTGAAATTTTTGATGTTTTTCTACTCATATCATGAGCCCAAACAAGTCTCTAAAAGCATGAGTTTGCAACTACTTTACTTTTGGAGAAAATTCAAAACATTCATTATTCAATAGAGCCCAATAGCAAAAACCAGCGTTTTGAATGAAGAATCACATTTCTTGGTAGAATCATGCAGGATTGAAATTTTTGATGGTTTTTTACTCCTCTCAACAGCCCAAACAAGTTTCTAAAAGGATGAGTTTGCAACTACTTTACTTTTGGAGAAAATTCAAAACATTCATTATTCAATAGGGCCCAAACTATCAAAAACCAGCGGTTTCAATGAACACACATTTCTTGGTAGAATCATGCAGGACTGAAATTTTTGATGTTTTTCTACTCCTCTCATGAGCCCAAACAAGTCTCTAAAAGCATGAGTTTGCAACTACTTTACTTTTGGAGAAAATTCAAAACATTCACTATTCAATAGAGCCCAATAGCAAAAATCAGGTTTTGAATGAAGAATCACATTTCTTGGTAAAATCATGCAGGATTGAAATTTTTGATGGTTTTTTACTCCTCTCAACAGCCCAAACAAGTTTCTAAAAGGATGAGTTTGCAACTACTTTACTTTTGGAGAAAATTCAAAACATTCATTATTCAATAGGGCCCAAACTATCAAAAACCAGCGGTTTCAATGAACACACATTTCTTGGTAGAATCATGCAGGACTGAAATTTTTGATGTTTTTCTACTCCTATCATGAGCCCAAACAAGTCTCTAAAAGCATGAGTTTGCAACTACTTTACTTTTGGAGAAAATTCAAAACATTCACTATTCAATAGAGCCCAATAGCAAAAATCAGGTTTTGAATGAAGAATCACATTTCTTGGTAAAATCATGCAGGATTGAAATTTTTGATGGTTTTTTACTCCTCTCAACAGCCCAAACAAGTTTCTAAAAGGATGAGTTTGCAACTACTTTACTTTTGGAGAAAATTCAAAACATTCATTATTCAATAGGGCCCAAACTATCAAAAACCAGCGGTTTCAATGAACACACATTTCTTGGTAGAATCATGCAGGACTGAAATTTTTGATGTTTTTCTACTCCTCTCATGAGCCCAAACAAGTCTCTAAAAGCATGAGTTTGCAACTACTTTACTTTTGGAGAAAATTCAAAACATTCATTATTCAATAGAGCCCAATAGCAAAAACCAGCGTTTTGAATGAAGAATCACATTTCTTGGTAGAATCATGCAGGATTGAAATTTTTGATGGTTTTTTACTCCTCTCAACAGCCCAAACAAGTTTCTAAAAGGATGAGTTTGCAACTACTTTACTTTTGGAGAAAATTCAAAACATTCATTATTCAATAGGGCCCAAACTATCAAAAACCAGCCGTTTCAATGAACACACATGTCTTGGTAGAATCATGCAGGACTGAAATTTTTGATGTTTTTCTACTCATATCATGAGCCCAAACAAGTCTCTAAAAGCATGAGTTTGCAACTACTTTACTTTTGGAGAAAATTCAAAACATTCATTATTCAATAGAGCCCAATAGCAAAAACCAGCGTTTTGAATGAAGAATCACATTTCTTGGTAGAATCATGCAGGATTGAAATTTTTGATGGTTTTTTACTCCTCTCAACAGCCCAAACAAGTTTCTAAAAGGATGAGTTTGCAACTACTTTACTTTTGGAGAAAATTCAAAACATTCATTATTCAATAGGGCCCAAACTATCAAAAACCAGCGGTTTCAATGAACACACATTTCTTGGTAGAATCATGCAGGACTGAAATTTTTGATGTTTTTCTACTCCTCTCATGAGCCCAAACAAGTCTCTAAAAGCATGAGTTTGCAACTACTTTACTTTTGGAGAAAATTCAAAACATTCATTATTCAATAGAGCCCAATAGCAAAAACCAGCGTTTTGAATGAAGAATCACATTTCTTGGTAGAATCATGCAGGATTGAAATTTTTGATGGTTTTTTACTCCTCTCAACAGCCCAAACAAGTTTCTAAAAGGATGAGTTTGCAACTACTTTACTTTTGGAGAAAATTCAAAACATTCATTATTCAATAGGGCCCAAACTATCAAAAACCAGCGGTTTCAATGAACACACATTTCTTGGTAGAATCATGCAGGACTGAAATTTTTGATGTTTTTCTACTCCTCTCATGAGCCCAAACAAGTCTCTAAAAGCATGAGTTTGCAACTACTTTACTTTTGGAGAAAATTCAAAACATTCATTATTCAATAGAGCCCAATAGCAAAAACCAGTGTTTTGAATGAAGAATCACATTTCTTGGTAGAATCATGCAGGATTGAAATTTTTGATGGTTTTTTACTCCTCTCAACAGCCCAAACAAGTTTCTAAAAGGATGAGTTTGCAACTACTTTACTTTTGGAGAAAATTCAAAACATTCATTATTCAATAGGGCCCAAACTATCAAAAACCAGCGGTTTCAATGAACACACATTTCTTGGTAGAATCATGCAGGACTGAAATTTTTTATGTTTTTCTACTCCTCTCATGAGCCCAAACAAGTCTCTAAAAGCATGAGTTTGCAACTACTTTACTTTTGGAGAAAATTCAAAACATTCATTATTCAATAGGGCCCAAACTATCAAAAACCAGCGGTTTGAATGAACACACATTTCTTGGTAGAATCATGCAGGACTGAAATTTTTGATGTTTTTCTACTCCTCTCATGAGCCCAAACAAGTCTCTAAAAGCATGAGTTTGCAACTACTTTACTTTTGGAGAAAATTCAAAACATTCATTATTCAATAGAGCCCAATAGCAAAAACCAGCGTTTTGAATGAAGAATCACATTTCTTGGTAGAATCATGCAGGATTGAAATTTTTGATGGTTTTTTACTCCTCTCAACAGCCCAAACAAGTTTCTAAAAGGATGAGTTTGCAACTACTTTACTTTTGGAGAAAATTCAAAACATTCATTATTCAATAGGGCCCAAACTATCAAAAACCAGCCGTTTCAATGAACACACATGTCTTGGTAGAATCATGCAGGACTGAAATTTTTGATGTTTTTCTACTCATATCATGAGCCCAAACAAGTCTCTAAAAGCATGAGTTTGCAACTACTTTACTTTTGGAGAAAATTCAAAACATTCATTATTCAATAGAGCCCAATAGCAAAAACCAGCGTTTTGAATGAAGAATCACATTTCTTGGTAGAATCATGCAGGATTGAAATTTTTGATGGTTTTTTACTCCTCTCAACAGCCCAAACAAGTTTCTAAAAGGATGAGTTTGCAACTACTTTACTTTTGGAGAAAATTCAAAACATTCATTATTCAATAGGGCCCAAACTATCAAAAACCAGCGGTTTCAATGAACACACATTTCTTGGTAGAATCATGCAGGACTGAAATTTTTGATGTTTTTCTACTCCTCTCATGAGCCCAAACAAGTCTCTAAAAGCATGAGTTTGCAACTACTTTACTTTTGGAGAAAATTCAAAACATTCACTATTCAATAGAGCCCAATAGCAAAAATCAGGTTTTGAATGAAGAATCACATTTCTTGGTAAAATCATGCAGGATTGAAATTTTTGATGGTTTTTTACTCCTCTCAACAGCCCAAACAAGTTTCTAAAAGGATGAGTTTGCAACTACTTTACTTTTGGAGAAAATTCAAAACATTCATTATTCAATAGGGCCCAAACTATCAAAAACCAGCGGTTTCAATGAACACACATTTCTTGGTAGAATCATGCAGGACTGAAATTTTTGATGTTTTTCTACTCCTATCATGAGCCCAAACAAGTCTCTAAAAGCATGAGTTTGCAACTACTTTACTTTTGGAGAAAATTCAAAACATTCACTATTCAATAGAGCCCAATAGCAAAAATCAGGTTTTGAATGAAGAATCACATTTCTTGGTAAAATCATGCAGGATTGACATTTTTGATGGTTTTTTACTCCTCTCAACAGCCCAAACAAGTTTCTAAAAGGATGAGTTTGCAACTACTTTACTTTTGGAGAAAATTGAAAACATTCATTATTCAATAGGGCCCAAACTATCAAAAACCAGCGGTTTCAATGAACACACATTTCTTGGTAGAATCATGCAGGACTGAAATTTTTGATGTTTTTCTACTCCTCTCATGAGCCCAAACAAGTCTCTAAAAGCATGAGTTTGCAACTACTTTACTTTTGGAGAAAATTCAAAACATTCATTATTCAATAGAGCCCAATAGCAAAAACCAGCGTTTTGAATGAAGAATCACATTTCTTGGTAGAATCATGCAGGATTGAAATTTTTGATTGTTTTTTACTCCTCTCAACAGCCCAAACAAGTTTCTAAAAGGATGAGTTTGCAACTACTTTACTTTTGGAGAAAATTCAAAACATTCATTATTCAATAGGGCCCAAACTATCAAAAACCAGCCGTTTCAATGAACACACATGTCTTGGTAGAATCATGCAGGACTGAAATTTTTGATGTTTTTCTACTCATATCATGAGCCCAAACAAGTCTCTAAAAGCATGAGTTTGCAACTACTTTACTTTTGGAGAAAATTCAAAACATTCATTATTCAATAGAGCCCAATAGCAAAAACCAGCGTTTTGAATGAAGAATCACATTTCTTGGTAGAATCATGCAGGATTGAAATTTTTGATGGTTTTTTACTCCTCTCAACAGCCCAAACAAGTTTCTAAAAGGATGAGTTTGCAACTACTTTACTTTTGGAGAAAATTCAAAACATTCATTATTCAATAGGGCCCAAACTATCAAAAACCAGCGGTTTCAATGAACACACATTTCTTGGTAGAATCATGCAGGACTGAAATTTTTGATGTTTTTCTACTCCTCTCATGAGCCCAAACAAGTCTCTAAAAGCATGAGTTTGCAACTACTTTACTTTTGGAGAAAATTCAAAACATTCATTATTCAATAGAGCCCAATAGCAAAAACCAGCGTTTTGAATGAAGAATCACATTTCTTGGTAGAATCATGCAGGATTGAAATTTTTGATGGTTTTTTACTCCTCTCAACAGCCCAAACAAGTTTCTAAAAGGATGAGTTTGCAACTACTTTACTTTTGGAGAAAATTCAAAACATTCATTATTCAATAGGGCCCAAACTATCAAAAACCAGCGGTTTCAATGAACACACATTTCTTGGTAGAATCATGCAGGACTGAAATTTTTGATGTTTTTCTACTCCTCTCATGAGCCCAAACAAGTCTCTAAAAGCATGAGTTTGCAACTACTTTACTTTTGGAGAAAATTCAAAACATTCATTATTCAATAGAGCCCAATAGCAAAAACCAGTGTTTTGAATGAAGAATCACATTTCTTGGTAGAATCATGCAGGATTGAAATTTTTGATGGTTTTTTACTCCTCTCAACAGCCCAAACAAGTTTCTAAAAGGATGAGTTTGCAACTACTTTACTTTTGGAGAAAATTCAAAACATTCATTATTCAATAGGGCCCAAACTATCAAAAACCAGCGGTTTCAATGAACACACATTTCTTGGTAGAATCATGCAGGACTGAAATTTTTGATGTTTTTCTACTCCTCTCATGAGCCCAAACAAGTCTCTAAAAGCATGAGTTTGCAACTACTTTACTTTTGGAGAAAATTCAAAACATTCATTATTCAATAGAGCCCAATAGCAAAAACCAGCGTTTTGAATGAAGAATCACATTTCTTGGTAGAATCATGCAGGATTGAAATTTTTGATGGTTTTTTACTCCTCTCAACAGCCCAAACAAGTTTCTAAAAGGATGAGTTTGCAACTACTTTACTTTTGGAGAAAATTCAAAACATTCATTATTCAATAGGGCCCAAACTATCAAAAACCAGCCGTTTCAATGAACACACATGTCTTGGTAGAATCATGCAGGACTGAAATTTTTGATGTTTTTCTACTCATATCATGAGCCCAAACAAGTCTCTAAAAGCATGAGTTTGCAACTACTTTACTTTTGGAGAAAATTCAAAACATTCATTATTCAATAGAGCCCAATAGCAAAAACCAGCGTTTTGAATGAAGAATCACATTTCTTGGTAGAATCATGCAGGATTGAAATTTTTGATGGTTTTTTACTCCTCTCAACAGCCCAAACAAGTTTCTAAAAGGATGAGTTTGCAACTACTTTACTTTTGGAGAAAATTCAAAACATTCATTATTCAATAGGGCCCAAACTATCAAAAACCAGCGGTTTCAATGAACACACATTTCTTGGTAGAATCATGCAGGACTGAAATTTTTGATGTTTTTCTACTCCTCTCATGAGCCCAAACAAGTCTCTAAAAGCATGAGTTTGCAACTACTTTACTTTTGGAGAAAATTCAAAACATTCACTATTCAATAGAGCCCAATAGCAAAAATCAGGTTTTGAATGAAGAATCACATTTCTTGGTAAAATCATGCAGGATTGAAATTTTTGATGGTTTTTTACTCCTCTCAACAGCCCAAACAAGTTTCTAAAAGGATGAGTTTGCAACTACTTTACTTTTGGAGAAAATTCAAAAACATTCATTATTCAATAGGGCCCAAACTATCAAAAACCAGCGGTTTCAATGAACACACATTTCTTGGTAGAATAATGCAGGACTGAAATTTTTGATGTTTTTCTACTCCTATCATGAGCCCAAACAAGTCTCTAAAAGCATGAGTTTGCAACTACTTTACTTTTGGAGAAAATTCAAAACATTCACTATTCAATAGAGCCCAATAGCAAAAATCAGGTTTTGAATGAAGAATCACATTTCTTGGTAAAATCATGCAGGATTGAAATTTTTGATGGTTTTTTACTCCTCTCAACAGCCCAAACAAGTTTCTAAAAGGATGAGTTTGCAACTACTTTACTTTTGGAGAAAATTCAAAACATTCATTATTCAATAGGGCCCAAACTATCAAAAACCAGCGGTTTCAATGAACACACATTTCTTGGTAGAATCATGCAGGACTGAAATTTTTGATGTTTTTCTACTCCTCTCATGAGCCCAAACAAGTCTCTAAAAGCATGAGTTTGCAACTACTTTACTTTTGGAGAAAATTCAAAACATTCATTATTCAATAGAGCCCAATAGCAAAAACCAGCGTTTTGAATGAAGAATCACATTTCTTGGTAGAATCATGCAGGATTGAAATTTTTGATTGTTTTTTACTCCTCTCAACAGCCCAAACAAGTTTCTAAAAGGATGAGTTTGCAACTACTTTACTTTTGGAGAAAATTCAAAACATTCATTATTCAATAGGGCCCAAACTATCAAAAACCAGCCGTTTCAATGAACACACATGTCTTGGTAGAATCATGCAGGACTGAAATTTTTGATGTTTTTCTACTCATATCATGAGCCCAAACAAGTCTCTAAAAGCATGAGTTTGCAACTACTTTACTTTTGGAGAAAATTCAAAACATTCATTATTCAATAGAGCCCAATAGCAAAAACCAGCGTTTTGAATGAAGAATCACATTTCTTGGTAGAATCATGCAGGATTGAAATTTTTGATGGTTTTTTACTCCTCTCAACAGCCCAAACAAGTTTCTAAAAGGATGAGTTTGCAACTACTTTACTTTTGGAGAAAATTCAAAACATTCATTATTCAATAGGGCCCAAACTATCAAAAACCAGCGGTTTCAATGAACACACATTTCTTGGTAGAATCATGCAGGACTGAAATTTTTGATGTTTTTCTACTCCTCTCATGAGCCCAAACAAGTCTCTAAAAGCATGAGTTTGCAACTACTTTACTTTTGGAGAAAATTCAAAACATTCATTATTCAATAGAGCCCAATAGCAAAAACCAGCGTTTTGAATGAAGAATCACATTTCTTGGTAGAATCATGCAGGATTGAAATTTTTGATGGTTTTTTACTCCTCTCAACAGCCCAAACAAGTTTCTAAAAGGATGAGTTTGCAACTACTTTACTTTTGGAGAAAATTCAAAACATTCATTATTCAATAGGGCCCAAACTATCAAAAACCAGCGGTTTCAATGAACACACATTTCTTGGTAGAATCATGCAGGACTGAAATTTTTGATGTTTTTCTACTCCTCTCATGAGCCCAAACAAGTCTCTAAAAGCATGAGTTTGCAACTACTTTACTTTTGGAGAAAATTCAAAACATTCATTATTCAATAGAGCCCAATAGCAAAAACCAGTGTTTTGAATGAAGAATCACATTTCTTGGTAGAATCATGCAGGATTGAAATTTTTGATGGTTTTTTACTCCTCTCAACAGCCCAAACAAGTTTCTAAAAGGATGAGTTTGCAACTACTTTACTTTTGGAGAAAATTCAAAACATTCATTATTCAATAGGGCCCAAACTATCAAAAACCAGCGGTTTCAATGAACACACATTTCTTGGTAGAATCATGCAGGACTGAAATTTTTGATGTTTTTCTACTCCTCTCATGAGCCCAAACAAGTCTCTAAAAGCATGAGTTTGCAACTACTTTACTTTTGGAGAAAATTCAAAACATTCATTATTCAATAGAGCCCAATAGCAAAAACCAGCGTTTTGAATGAAGAATCACATTTCTTGGTAGAATCATGCAGGATTGAAATTTTTGATGGTTTTTTACTCCTCTCAACAGCCCAAACAAGTTTCTAAAAGGATGAGTTTGCAACTACTTTACTTTTGGAGAAAATTCAAAACATTCATTATTCAATAGGGCCCAAACTATCAAAAACCAGCCGTTTCAATGAACACACATGTCTTGGTAGAATCATGCAGGACTGAAATTTTTGATGTTTTTCTACTCATATCATGAGCCCAAACAAGTCTCTAAAAGCATGAGTTTGCAACTACTTTACTTTTGGAGAAAATTCAAAACATTCATTATTCAATAGAGCCCAATAGCAAAAACCAGCGTTTTGAATGAAGAATCACATTTCTTGGTAGAATCATGCAGGATTGAAATTTTTGATGGTTTTTTACTCCTCTCAACAGCCCAAACAAGTTTCTAAAAGGATGAGTTTGCAACTACTTTACTTTTGGAGAAAATTCAAAACATTCATTATTCAATAGGGCCCAAACTATCAAAAACCAGCGGTTTCAATGAACACACATTTCTTGGTAGAATCATGCAGGACTGAAATTTTTGATGTTTTTCTACTCCTCTCATGAGCCCAAACAAGTCTCTAAAAGCATGAGTTTGCAACTACTTTACTTTTGGAGAAAATTCAAAACATTCACTATTCAATAGAGCCCAATAGCAAAAATCAGGTTTTGAATGAAGAATCACATTTCTTGGTAAAATCATGCAGGATTGAAATTTTTGATGGTTTTTTACTCCTCTCAACAGCCCAAACAAGTTTCTAAAAGGATGAGTTTGCAACTACTTTACTTTTGGAGAAAATTCAAAACATTCATTATTCAATAGGGCCCAAACTATCAAAAACCAGCGGTTTCAATGAACACACATTTCTTGGTAGAATAATGCAGGACTGAAATTTTTGATGTTTTTCTACTCCTATCATGAGCCCAAACAAGTCTCTAAAAGCATGAGTTTGCAACTACTTTACTTTTGGAGAAAATTCAAAACATTCACTATTCAATAGAGCCCAATAGCAAAAATCAGGTTTTGAATGAAGAATCACATTTCTTGGTAAAATCATGCAGGATTGAAATTTTTGATGGTTTTTTACTCCTCTCAACAGCCCAAACAAGTTTCTAAAAGGATGAGTTTGCAACTACTTTACTTTTGGAGAAAATTCAAAACATTCATTATTCAATAGGGCCCAAACTATCAAAAACCAGCGGTTTCAATGAACACACATTTCTTGGTAGAATCATGCAGGACTGAAATTTTTGATGTTTTTCTACTCCTCTCATGAGCCCAAACAAGTCTCTAAAAGCATGAGTTTGCAACTACTTTACTTTTGGAGAAAATTCAAAACATTCATTATTCAATAGAGCCCAATAGCAAAAACCAGCGTTTTGAATGAAGAATCACATTTCTTGGTAGAATCATGCAGGATTGAAATTTTTGATTGTTTTTTACTCCTCTCAACAGCCCAAACAAGTTTCTAAAAGGATGAGTTTGCAACTACTTTACTTTTGGAGAAAATTCAAAACATTCATTATTCAATAGGGCCCAAACTATCAAAAACCAGCCGTTTCAATGAACACACATGTCTTGGTAGAATCATGCAGGACTGAAATTTTTGATGTTTTTCTACTCATATCATGAGCCCAAACAAGTCTCTAAAAGCATGAGTTTGCAACTACTTTACTTTTGGAGAAAATTCAAAACATTCATTATTCAATAGAGCCCAATAGCAAAAACCAGCGTTTTGAATGAAGAATCACATTTCTTGGTAGAATCATGCAGGATTGAAATTTTTGATGGTTTTTTACTCCTCTCAACAGCCCAAACAAGTTTCTAAAAGGATGAGTTTGCAACTACTTTACTTTTGGAGAAAATTCAAAACATTCATTATTCAATAGGGCCCAAACTATCAAAAACCAGCGGTTTCAATGAACACACATTTCTTGGTAGAATCATGCAGGACTGAAATTTTTGATGTTTTTCTACTCCTCTCATGAGCCCAAACAAGTCTCTAAAAGCATGAGTTTGCAACTACTTTACTTTTGGAGAAAATTCAAAACATTCATTATTCAATAGAGCCCAATAGCAAAAACCAGCGTTTTGAATGAAGAATCACATTTCTTGGTAGAATCATGCAGGATTGAAATTTTTGATGGTTTTTTACTCCTCTCAACAGCCCAAACAAGTTTCTAAAAGGATGAGTTTGCAACTACTTTACTTTTGGAGAAAATTCAAAACATTCATTATTCAATAGGGCCCAAACTATCAAAAACCAGCGGTTTCAATGAACACACATTTCTTGGTAGAATCATGCAGGACTGAAATTTTTGATGTTTTTCTACTCCTCTCATGAGCCCAAACAAGTCTCTAAAAGCATGAGTTTGCAACTACTTTACTTTTGGAGAAAATTCAAAACATTCATTATTCAATAGAGCCCAATAGCAAAAACCAGTGTTTTGAATGAAGAATCACATTTCTTGGTAGAATCATGCAGGATTGAAATTTTTGATGGTTTTTTACTCCTCTCAACAGCCCAAACAAGTTTCTAAAAGGATGAGTTTGCAACTACTTTAATTTTGGAGAAAATTCAAAACATTCATTATTCAATAGGGCCCAAACTATCAAAAACCAGCGGTTTCAATGAACACACATTTCTTGGTAGAATCATGCAGGACTGAAATTTTTTATGTTTTTCTACTCCTCTCATGAGCCCAAACAAGTCTCTAAAAGCATGAGTTTGCAACTACTTTACTTTTGGAGAAAATTCAAAACATTCATTATTCAATAGGGCCCAAACTATCAAAAACCAGCGGTTTGAATGAACACACATTTCTTGGTAGAATCATGCAGGACTGAAATTTTTGATGTTTTTCTACTCCTCTCATGAGCCCAAACAAGTCTCTAAAAGCATGAGTTTGCAACTACTTTACTTTTGGAGAAAATTCAAAACATTCATTATTCAATAGAGCCCAATAGCAAAAACCAGCGTTTTGAATGAAGAATCACATTTCTTGGTAGAATCATGCAGGATTGAAATTTTTGATGGTTTTTTACTCCTCTCAACAGCCCAAACAAGTTTCTAAAAGGATGAGTTTGCAACTACTTTACTTTTGGAGAAAATTCAAAACATTCATTATTCAATAGGGCCCAAACTATCAAAAACCAGCCGTTTCAATGAACACACATGTCTTGGTAGAATCATGCAGGACTGAAATTTTTGATGTTTTTCTACTCATATCATGAGCCCAAACAAGTCTCTAAAAGCATGAGTTTGCAACTACTTTACTTTTGGAGAAAATTCAAAACATTCATTATTCAATAGAGCCCAATAGCAAAAACCAGCGTTTTGAATGAAGAATCACATTTCTTGGTAGAATCATGCAGGATTGAAATTTTTGATGGTTTTTTACTCCTCTCAACAGCCCAAACAAGTTTCTAAAAGGATGAGTTTGCAACTACTTTACTTTTGGAGAAAATTCAAAACATTCATTATTCAATAGGGCCCAAACTATCAAAAACCAGCGGTTTCAATGAACACACATTTCTTGGTAGAATCATGCAGGACTGAAATTTTTGATGTTTTTCTACTCCTCTCATGAGCCCAAACAAGTCTCTAAAAGCATGAGTTTGCAACTACTTTACTTTTGGAGAAAATTCAAAACATTCACTATTCAATAGAGCCCAATAGCAAAAATCAGGTTTTGAATGAAGAATCACATTTCTTGGTAAAATCATGCAGGATTGAAATTTTTGATGGTTTTTTACTCCTCTCAACAGCCCAAACAAGTTTCTAAAAGGATGAGTTTGCAACTACTTTACTTTTGGAGAAAATTCAAAACATTCATTATTCAATAGGGCCCAAACTATCAAAAACCAGCGGTTTCAATGAACACACATTTCTTGGTAGAATCATGCAGGACTGAAATTTTTGATGTTTTTCTACTCCTATCATGAGCCCAAACAAGTCTCTAAAAGCATGAGTTTGCAACTACTTTACTTTTGGAGAAAATTCAAAACATTCACTATTCAATAGAGCCCAATAGCAAAAATCAGGTTTTGAATGAAGAATCACATTTCTTGGTAAAATCATGCAGGATTGAAATTTTTGATGGTTTTTTACTCCTCTCAACAGCCCAAACAAGTTTCTAAAAGGATGAGTTTGCAACTACTTTACTTTTGGAGAAAATTGAAAACATTCATTATTCAATAGGGCCCAAACTATCAAAAACCAGCGGTTTCAATGAACACACATTTCTTGGTAGAATCATGCAGGACTGAAATTTTTGATGTTTTTCTACTCCTCTCATGAGCCCAAACAAGTCTCTAAAAGCATGAGTTTGCAACTACTTTACTTTTGGAGAAAATTCAAAACATTCATTATTCAATAGAGCCCAATAGCAAAAACCAGCGTTTTGAATGAAGAATCACATTTCTTGGTAGAATCATGCAGGATTGAAATTTTTGATTGTTTTTTACTCCTCTCAACAGCCCAAACAAGTTTCTAAAAGGATGAGTTTGCAACTACTTTACTTTTGGAGAAAATTCAAAACATTCATTATTCAATAGGGCCCAAACTATCAAAAACCAGCCGTTTCAATGAACACACATGTCTTGGTAGAATCATGCAGGACTGAAATTTTTGATGTTTTTCTACTCATATCATGAGCCCAAACAAGTCTCTAAAAGCATGAGTTTGCAACTACTTTACTTTTGGAGAAAATTCAAAACATTCATTATTCAATAGAGCCCAATAGCAAAAACCAGCGTTTTGAATGAAGAATCACATTTCTTGGTAGAATCATGCAGGATTGAAATTTTTGATGGTTTTTTACTCCTCTCAACAGCCCAAACAAGTTTCTAAAAGGATGAGTTTGCAACTACTTTACTTTTGGAGAAAATTCAAAACATTCATTATTCAATAGGGCCCAAACTATCAAAAACCAGCGGTTTCAATGAACACACATTTCTTGGTAGAATCATGCAGGACTGAAATTTTTGATGTTTTTCTACTCCTCTCATGAGCCCAAACAAGTCTCTAAAAGCATGAGTTTGCAACTACTTTACTTTTGGAGAAAATTCAAAACATTCATTATTCAATAGAGCCCAATAGCAAAAACCAGCGTTTTGAATGAAGAATCACATTTCTTGGTAGAATCATGCAGGATTGAAATTTTTGATGGTTTTTTACTCCTCTCAACAGCCCAAACAAGTTTCTAAAAGGATGAGTTTGCAACTACTTTACTTTTGGAGAAAATTCAAAACATTCATTATTCAATAGGGCCCAAACTATCAAAAACCAGCGGTTTCAATGAACACACATTTCTTGGTAGAATCATGCAGGACTGAAATTTTTGATGTTTTTCTACTCCTCTCATGAGCCCAAACAAGTCTCTAAAAGCATGAGTTTGCAACTACTTTACTTTTGGAGAAAATTCAAAACATTCATTATTCAATAGAGCCCAATAGCAAAAACCAGTGTTTTGAATGAAGAATCACATTTCTTGGTAGAATCATGCAGGATTGAAATTTTTGATGGTTTTTTACTCCTCTCAACAGCCCAAACAAGTTTCTAAAAGGATGAGTTTGCAACTACTTTACTTTTGGAGAAAATTCAAAACATTCATTATTCAATAGGGCCCAAACTATCAAAAACCAGCGGTTTCAATGAACACACATTTCTTGGTAGAATCATGCAGGACTGAAATTTTTGATGTTTTTCTACTCCTCTCATGAGCCCAAACAAGTCTCTAAAAGCATGAGTTTGCAACTACTTTACTTTTGGAGAAAATTCAAAACATTCATTATTCAATAGAGCCCAATAGCAAAAACCAGCGTTTTGAATGAAGAATCACATTTCTTGGTAGAATCATGCAGGATTGAAATTTTTGATGGTTTTTTACTCCTCTCAACAGCCCAAACAAGTTTCTAAAAGGATGAGTTTGCAACTACTTTACTTTTGGAGAAAATTCAAAACATTCATTATTCAATAGGGCCCAAACTATCAAAAACCAGCCGTTTCAATGAACACACATGTCTTGGTAGAATCATGCAGGACTGAAATTTTTGATGTTTTTCTACTCATATCATGAGCCCAAACAAGTCTCTAAAAGCATGAGTTTGCAACTACTTTACTTTTGGAGAAAATTCAAAACATTCATTATTCAATAGAGCCCAATAGCAAAAACCAGCGTTTTGAATGAAGAATCACATTTCTTGGTAGAATCATGCAGGATTGAAATTTTTGATGGTTTTTTACTCCTCTCAACAGCCCAAACAAGTTTCTAAAAGGATGAGTTTGCAACTACTTTACTTTTGGAGAAAATTCAAAACATTCATTATTCAATAGGGCCCAAACTATCAAAAACCAGCGGTTTCAATGAACACACATTTCTTGGTAGAATCATGCAGGACTGAAATTTTTGATGTTTTTCTACTCCTCTCATGAGCCCAAACAAGTCTCTAAAAGCATGAGTTTGGGGGCGTGGCCTGAGCTATGAGGGTGTGAGGACGTGTTTGCTCAGGGCTCCTGCTCATATACCTTTATGAAGCTACTTTGAAGCGACAGAAATTCTTCAATCAAGAATCTATGCCCATAATAAGAATCTACAAGCCATCTGGAAGATTTTAATACCAAGATTGTTAATATTCGACTAAAAATAACAGAGATTTAGCTGGTGAGAGGGAGCAGTGCTGTTTTTCCCGCGCTGAGCAGAGGAGAGAGGCTTGCAGCTGTCTCCCGCAGTAGAAGAGCAGCGGAGGAGGAATTTTCCTTATCCAGTGAAGTTATCTTGGATTGCTGGCTACCAGGATCTGTGGAGGAGATCTGGATGCTATTTGCAGAGGCTGGAGGACCGGTGCTGGACAGTTGTTCCTGTTGGGATTTTCGTTGCATGCTATAAGCTGCTCCTTGCATGTAAGAGATGAAGAAGAGCTTCAGGAAAAGAAGCATACAGCTAATCAGGTGAATACCATTGGTACTTGGCTTTGCTTTCATATTCTGCGGTGCAGAGTGAAAACCGGGAAAGGAGAAGTGCAGAATTCAGAGTGTGTCTGCAGCGCCTGTGGTAATACTGGACTTGCCGAGCTTTTCAGGGTACTGCGCCCCACTTGTGGTTCTGATCCCAGGGGAGCCTGTTTGGTAAGATCCGGGGGCTCGTCCTGAGAAGATCAATACCTGGCACGTGAAGATCGGTGGAATATTGGAGGAGATATCACTTAAAATCCTTGGCGGGGGCTGAAGAAGCAGGAGAGGCTGGGTGAGTGACAGCTGCGGCCGGCTCCCAGACTCACCGTGGTTTTTGGGGCACTGCGACCTGCTTGTGGTTCTGATCCCGGGGGAGCCTGTTTGGTAAGATCTGGGGGCTCGTCCTGAGAAGATCAAGACCTGGCACGTGAAGATCGGTGGAATATTGGAGGAGATATTACTTAAAATCCTTGGCGGGGGCTGAAGAAGCAGGAGAGGCTGGGTGAGTGACAGCCGCGGCTGGCTCACAGACTCACTGCGGTTTTTGGACTGTTACATATTTCTGCTGATCTGGTTCTTCAGGACTATTCTTGTATGGATCTGTGGGGAGAAGATTAGGATATAGGGCAGGACTTGTGTAATTCTTGTATTTACCACGATTTTGCGGTGCTGTGCTTCTACTGCGGTGCTGAGACCACTTGTGGATCCGATTTGTAGGAGCTTATCTGACAAGATTTGGAGCACTTTCTAAGTGGTTTTGGTGAGGAATCCGGCTGGGACTATCGGCGATACTGGAAGCAGCGGGGCTGCCAGATTTGGATATATATACAACATAATTTCACATAACAAGTGGCTGGATGTGTGGGGATTTCGGAGGCTGAAGATTAAAGGTGCAGGAGAGTGATTGACAGCGGCTGCTGGCTTTTCATCCGCCCGGTTTTTCTTAATTACCAAGCGCCTTTACATAGCCGGATCTGAAGCTGGTTAGCTCCCTGGGATCAGGAAGATTCTTCAGAACAGTTGGTGACCGGATTCATCGGGATTCGATAAGGAAGAATATTCTATTGGATAAGAAGCGGGACTTCACCTGACGTAAATATTGTGTGCAGGGGAGCGGGAATTTGATTAAAAGTTGATATAGGGAACATAGATACACTGTAGCTTTTAAGTAATCGTGACATATATCACGATTTGTGGGAATCTTGATTTTGATATATTTTGATAATAAGGAGGAAGCTTGGGGGATAGTAAACTTTCATATATTATCTGAAGGGGTGGGTATGTATACTTGAATCTGACTTGTATTTATCCTGAACTGCTTCCTCACAGGAAGATTATTAGGTGTATATTGCTCATACTTTTACAACGATAATTTTTTATCATACGGAGTAAGCGATTGTTGAGGCGTGACTGGGACAACTTTTCATCTATTATAGGTGGTATAATTTATATTTTGAGTTGATTTAACTGACAAGATGGAGGGAGGAGGAACTAAATCCAGGCCAGCTTTTAAGACCAATGAACCCTCCTCAAATAAAAATTTAAAGGGAAACTATCTTCCACATAAGCAATATATTAAGCCCTCTGAGGACTCCCCTAACTTGATAAGCCCAATTAAATCAAGGTCTCCACTAAAAAGAGATACACAAATAGGTCAACGGCCTGTGATGTCTTCACTTAAACCTTCTCAAAAAGGAATAGAGGGTAAAGATTCAGCTACTGTTCCCAGTAATCCCCTTACACAGAATCCCATAGTAACAGAGACTAATCCTAATGCAATGGACACCTCTAAGTCCGCAAAAAGGAAGGGCCCGAATTCGAGGGATGATGAAAAAAGATCAATTACTGCGGATTCTGAAGATTTATCGGACTATTCTTCACCTGATAGTAGTCCTAATAGACAGCGACCAAAAAAAGAGAGATCTGTGTCCCCACGGATTTCCAGTCAAGGATTTGCCCCTATTGACCCAGATGAGCTCCTGTCCTCTGAGAAAGGGGTAACAGAGGGCTTCATGGCCAGATTCTGTAAAATGTTTAATGAATCTATTGCATTAGGGTTTGAGAAGCAAAATAAGACATTGAATGATATAACTAAAAATTTTAATCAGAGAATAGAAAAAAGTGAGAATAGAATCCTGGTTGTAGAAAATAAGACAGATACTTTACTTAAACAGAACTCAGAACTAAAAACAGAGGTGCAATCACTTAAAATTAAACTGATGGATCTAGAGGATAGGAGCAGGAGGTGTAATCTCAAAATAAGAGGTATCCCAGAAAATATTGTTCAAGATGAACTCTCAAACTATACAAAAGGTATATTTAAAAAAGCGTTACCAGATCTCCAAAATTCTGAATTTAGAATTGATAGAATACACCGCATCCCTCGTCCAAGGGGCCTGTCGGACGACAAGCCACGAGACACTATCCTCCGCATGCATTTTTATGAAACAAAAGAAAAAATACTATTTTATATTAGAGATAGGGGTTCCTTCCCAGACCCCTATGCTAATATAAAGGTCTTTGGAGACTTTTCCAAAGCAACAATGGAATTCAGGAAGACCTTTAGGGAAGTCAACGCAAAATTCAAAGATCTTGGAATCTCATACAGATGGGGCTTTCCTGCTAAGCTTCTGGTCTGGTATAGGGGAAGGACCATTCCTTTCTTTACGCCAGAGGAAGCTATGCTCTTTGTCCAATCGTTTCAAGATGGTATCGGTTGAATTTATTTATAAACAGTATTGTTTGTATTTTGAATTTTAATAAAGAAGGATTAGTAAATATGGGGTTATGGTAGGAGTTTAACCACTTTTTTTTAATCCCCAAATTAGGTGAGAATCCTTCTAGATTGGATTCCTCCAAGGAAACTCACTTGAGTTTAATTTTGCTTTTTTACTTGAATTTTATTTTTATTTTTTTTTGGTGTTCCTATACGTTTAGTAGTTACACTTCTATATTTGTTACTTGTTGTACTTTGTTGAGGGTCTCACTTGGATTCGGTTTACCTTCTCTTTTGTATTAAAATAGGAGCAACATGAAGCTTAAAATCTTGTCCTTCAATGTTAGGGGTTTAAATATCCCTTATAAGAGACATGCATTATGGAAGGAAATTGAATATAACAAAGCAGACATTGTATGTCTACAGGAAGTTAAGTTTGCTAGGGGAAATCGACCATATTTCCAAGACAAGAAATTCCCATACATGTTCCAATCTCTTAAAGGGAAAAAGAAAGCGGGGGTTATTACGCTAATAAAAAACAATATCCCGTTTGAGTTAATAGAAGAAACTATAGATCCACAAGGGAGGTACCATATTCTTGTCTGCCATTTAAACCACACTCTATGCACAATAGTCAATATATACGCCCCAAATAAAAAAACTATATCATATCTGAACAGGTTAATGGGTAAGATTGAAAAAGTCAGGAAAGGGATGATTATATTTGCGGGAGATTTTAATATAGTCCCAGATAGCAAAATGGATTCCTCTTCTCTGGTCCGATATAAAGCACCTTCCCTTAACAATTGGTTAATCTCACATGAGTTTTTTGACATATTTCGCTGCTTGAATACCTCCTCACGCGAATATACCCACTACTCAGATACGCACAATACATCGTCTAGAATAGATCTAATACTAACAGACGTCTTTGCCATTTCCAATTTTAAAACTATCAATATTTTGGGGAAATCTATATCGGATCATGTCCCCATCATAGCGGAATTTGAAATAGGAGCATACTCAAAGAATACATTCCTCTGGAAGGCCAATTCCTCCTTGTTTAAAAACCCGGAGCATAGAATAATTATCTCAGAGACAATCTCCAATTTTTTTAAAGAAAATGATATTGATGATGTAAACCCGTTTATTCTCTGGAATACACATAAGGCAGTGTTGAGGGGTCAACTAATCCAACTTTCATCCAAATTAAAGAAAATTAGGAGACAGAAAATTACTAACCTCCAATCTCAAATAAAATCAAAAGAGGATTCCCAAAATAATTTATTGGTTCCATCTTCGGAGGTCCATTTAGAAATCTTGAAATTAAGACAAGAATTGAAAATTTTAATTATGACTGAATATGACGCGGTTATTAGAAACTCGAAATTCAAACTTTATTCATCTATTAACAAACCAACTGCCTACATGATGAGAAGACTTAAACAAGATAGGATTAGTAAGAGAATAATTAGAATTAAATCCAAGAATGGGGATATTAAAACCCATCCTTCAGACATAGCGAACGCTTTCGCAGAGTTTTTCCAGGGTTTGTACAATTTATCTTTAGACTCTGATACACCGCAACCTGATATTTCATCAATAGGTACATTTTTAGATAACTTAAATCTCCCCCAGATTGATTCTTTGGAACTGGATCATATAAATAGGCCTATCTCAATAAACGAAATTTCTGATGCAATCAATAAACTTAAGGCTCAGAAGTCACCAGGGCCAGATGGATTCATTAATGAGTACTATAAGACCTTTCAACAACTTTTGACTCCCCATTTGGTAAATATATTTAATTTGGCTTCCTCTCAGGGTTCCTTCCCAAAGGAAATGTTGGAAGCGACTATAGTTATGATACCTAAGGAAGGGGGGGATCCTGAGAGGGTTCAGAGTTACAGGCCAATCTCACTTATCAATGGAGATGTCAAGTTATACTCAAAAATATGGGCCGAGAGACTAAAGAAGATTCTTCCCTCTTTGGTAAAAGATGACCAGATTGGATTTGTGGAGGGTCGTCAGGCGTCTGATGGGACCAGAAGGATTCTGAATATATTGAATAATACAAAATTTTCTACTGCTCCTTCAGTTCTGGTCACGTTAGATGCCGAGAAAGCTTTTGATAGACTGAATTGGACTTATCTTAGAGGGGTACTTTTGAAGTTTGGATTTAATGATGTATTTATATCCTCAATTATGGCCTTATACGCAGAACCATGTGCAAAAGTCTACACTAATAACCATCTATCAAAGCTATTCTCTATTTCAAATGGAACTAGACAGGGATGCCCCCTTTCCCCACTTTTATTTGTTTTAGCAATAGAACCCTTAGCAGAAAAAATTAGATTTAACTCTAATATTCATGGCCTAGAAACTCTACAACGTTCTTTTAAAATTGGTTTGTTCGCAGATGATATAGTATTGACTCTTCTAAATCCAGAAATTTCTATTGCGGCACTGATGATGGATTTAAAGGCATTCTCAAATATATCATACTTTAAAATCAATCATTTAAAGTCAAAGATCCTATCTTTTAATTTAAATTATCAGGAAAAGGAGCGGTTGGAAAGTCTCTCAAATTTTTCAGGAAAAGAGGAAGAAGTAAGATACTTAGGGACAATACTGACAAATAAATTTCAGTTAATTATCCCAATTAATATTAACAGTTTAATCAAAACTATAACTACAGATCTTACAAATTTTAAGCGCATCACCCTATCCTTATTTGGAAGGATTCTGGCCGTAAAGTCTTTCATTCTACCTAAGATATTATATTTATTCAGAACCCTTCCTATCAATATTCCATCAGTCTATCTGTCTAAAATCCAGGCTTTGATCAACTCTTTTATTTGGGATGATAAAAAACCCAGAATTGCCTCAAACATTCTCTATAAAAACAAAGAAAATGGAGGCCTGGGATTACCGAATATTACGGCATACTACCAAGCCTTGTTGATTAAGGCCAGCCTTCTTTGGTTTAAACAAACCAAGCCTCCGGCATGGGTGGTTTTGGAAGAGAGTCAGAGTAGCAATAATTTACTTAATAATACTTTTTATAACAATATCCTTGATTCTAGACAAAAGCTACCTTCACACCCTATATTTCAAGCTATACTTTTGGCCTGGAAAGGTTTTATTCGGCCAGGAAGGAATTGGAATAAAACAAGACAACTAAATAATGTACCATTATCATTGTTATCAGTTATTTATAGGCTTTCAATTCCAGATATTTGGTCTACATGCAACATAAAAAAAATAGGAGATTTGTATAATGGGTCTTTCTTCTCCTTCAGCGAAATTAAATTAAACTTTAATCTCCCCTCTTCAGAATTCCTTTTCTTCACAGTTCTTAAAGATCATATAAAAAAATTTATTAACCTCAAACCTCTAAATTTGGACATATTGGCCTTATTCATGGGAAACTTAGAAAAGAGAAGCGTCTGGAACTTAAAAAATATATACAAAATTTTTAATAGAGATACAGTTATATTAAAAACGGCATATATGAAACGTTGGGAGACTGATTTAAATATATCTCCCTCACTAGAACAATGGCAAGATGCCCTCAAACTTTCTTTTACCTCAACAATCTCGATGTCGTTACGCGAATCCTACTATAAATTAGTTGCAAGATGGTATTATACTCCATCGAGGTTGTTTTTTATAAATCATGGCACCTCCAATTTATGCTGGAGGGAGTGTGGATCAGTAGGGAATTTATTCCACATATTTTGGGGATGCCCAAAAGTTAGGAGCTTATGGAGAGAGGTTTCGGTTCATATAGATACATTCTTAGGTAGGAGGTTAGTTATCTCTCCTAGTATGGCTCTCTTGCTCCTGGACCTGGAACATTTAGACTTTTCATCAATCCTTATGATAGCACATATTTTACTGGTAGTGAAAAACTCCATAGCAGCTCATTGGAAGAAAATTGATTCTCCAAGGTTTGATGATATATTTCATAACCTTGTGATTCATAGTGCATTGGAAAGGCGCTTTGCTTTCCAAAACAATTACTTGGACAAATATAATAAGAAATGGGATGCCTGGAACAAGCTTTTTATTACTTAACGGTACTTCTAGAAAATTATGCTACGGTTTGACGAATCCAGGTGAGACTATATTTCATATTCTATATTTTAAGTCTGACGTTCAGTTCTTAGATATAGCTTTAAATCAGAAATTAGCTTAAGTCTTGATAATGATCATACAGTTTGTGTCATTGTCTAATGTATTGATATTTCTTATGTTTTTGCATAAACAAGGTACTCTCATTGAGTTTCTATTGTATTTCCTTTCCCTTCCTTTCCTTTGTTCCCCCTACCTATTTTCCTCCCCTTTTTATGTTTGTTTAAATCTTGGAAAATTCTAATAAAAATTATTGGAAAATAAAAGCATGAGTTTGCAACTACTTTACTTTTGGAGAAAATTCAAAACATTCACTATTCAATAGAGCCCAATAGCAAAAATCAGGTTTTGAATGAAGAATCACATTTCTTGGTAAAATCATGCAGGATTGAAATTTTTGATGGTTTTTTACTCCTCTCAACAGCCCAAACAAGTTTCTAAAAGGATGAGTTTGCAACTACTTTACTTTTGGAGAAAATTCAAAACATTCATTATTCAATAGGGCCCAAACTATCAAAAACCAGCGGTTTCAATGAACACACATTTCTTGGTAGAATAATGCAGGACTGAAATTTTTGATGTTTTTCTACTCCTATCATGAGCCCAAACAAGTCTCTAAAAGCATGAGTTTGCAACTACTTTACTTTTGGAGAAAATTCAAAACATTCACTATTCAATAGAGCCCAATAGCAAAAATCAGGTTTTGAATGAAGAATCACATTTCTTGGTAAAATCATGCAGGATTGAAATTTTTGATGGTTTTTTACTCCTCTCAACAGCCCAAACAAGTTTCTAAAAGGATGAGTTTGCAACTACTTTACTTTTGGAGAAAATTCAAAACATTCATTATTCAATAGGGCCCAAACTATCAAAAACCAGCGGTTTCAATGAACACACATTTCTTGGTAGAATCATGCAGGACTGAAATTTTTGATGTTTTTCTACTCCTCTCATGAGCCCAAACAAGTCTCTAAAAGCATGAGTTTGCAACTACTTTACTTTTGGAGAAAATTCAAAACATTCATTATTCAATAGAGCCCAATAGCAAAAACCAGCGTTTTGAATGAAGAATCACATTTCTTGGTAGAATCATGCAGGATTGAAATTTTTGATTGTTTTTTACTCCTCTCAACAGCCCAAACAAGTTTCTAAAAGGATGAGTTTGCAACTACTTTACTTTTGGAGAAAATTCAAAACATTCATTATTCAATAGGGCCCAAACTATCAAAAACCAGCCGTTTCAATGAACACACATGTCTTGGTAGAATCATGCAGGACTGAAATTTTTGATGTTTTTCTACTCATATCATGAGCCCAAACAAGTCTCTAAAAGCATGAGTTTGCAACTACTTTACTTTTGGAGAAAATTCAAAACATTCATTATTCAATAGAGCCCAATAGCAAAAACCAGCGTTTTGAATGAAGAATCACATTTCTTGGTAGAATCATGCAGGATTGAAATTTTTGATGGTTTTTTACTCCTCTCAACAGCCCAAACAAGTTTCTAAAAGGATGAGTTTGCAACTACTTTACTTTTGGAGAAAATTCAAAACATTCATTATTCAATAGGGCCCAAACTATCAAAAACCAGCGGTTTCAATGAACACACATTTCTTGGTAGAATCATGCAGGACTGAAATTTTTGATGTTTTTCTACTCCTCTCATGAGCCCAAACAAGTCTCTAAAAGCATGAGTTTGCAACTACTTTACTTTTGGAGAAAATTCAAAACATTCACTATTCAATAGAGCCCAATAGCAAAAATCAGGTTTTGAATGAAGAATCACATTTCTTGGTAAAATCATGCAGGATTGAAATTTTTGATGGTTTTTTACTCCTCTCAACAGCCCAAACAAGTTTCTAAAAGGATGAGTTTGCAACTACTTTACTTTTGGAGAAAATTCAAAACATTCATTATTCAATAGGGCCCAAACTATCAAAAACCAGCGGTTTCAATGAACACACATTTCTTGGTAGAATCATGCAGGACTGAAATTTTTGATGTTTTTCTACTCCTCTCATGAGCCCAAACAAGTCTCTAAAAGCATGAGTTTGCAACTACTTTACTTTTGGAGAAAATTCAAAACATTCACTATTCAATAGAGCCCAATAGCAAAAATCAGGTTTTGAATGAAGAATCACATTTCTTGGTAAAATCATGCAGGATTGAAATTTTTGATGGTTTTTTACTCCTCTCAACAGCCCAAACAAGTTTCTAAAAGGATGAGTTTGCAACTACTTTACTTTTGGAGAAAATTCAAAACATTCATTATTCAATAGGGCCCAAACTATCAAAAACCAGCGGTTTCAATGAACACACATTTCTTGGTAGAATCATGCAGGACTGAAATTTTTGATGTTTTTCTACTCCTCTCATGAGCCCAAACAAGTCTCTAAAAGCATGAGTTTGCAACTACTTTACTTTTGGAGAAAATTCAAAACATTCATTATTCAATAGAGCCCAATAGCAAAAACCAGCGTTTTGAATGAAGAATCACATTTCTTGGTAGAATCATGCAGGATTGAAATTTTTGATGGTTTTTTACTCCTCTCAACAGCCCAAACAAGTTTCTAAAAGGATGAGTTTGCAACTACTTTACTTTTGGAGAAAATTCAAAACATTCATTATTCAATAGGGCCCAAACTATCAAAAACCAGCCGTTTCAATGAACACACATGTCTTGGTAGAATCATGCAGGACTGAAATTTTTGATGTTTTTCTACTCATATCATGAGCCCAAACAAGTCTCTAAAAGCATGAGTTTGCAACTACTTTACTTTTGGAGAAAATTCAAAACATTCATTATTCAATAGAGCCCAATAGCAAAAACCAGCGTTTTGAATGAAGAATCACATTTCTTGGTAGAATCATGCAGGATTGAAATTTTTGATGGTTTTTTACTCCTCTCAACAGCCCAAACAAGTTTCTAAAAGGATGAGTTTGCAACTACTTTACTTTTGGAGAAAATTCAAAACATTCATTATTCAATAGGGCCCAAACTATCAAAAACCAGCGGTTTCAATGAACACACATTTCTTGGTAGAATCATGCAGGACTGAAATTTTTGATGTTTTTCTACTCCTCTCATGAGCCCAAACAAGTCTCTAAAAGCATGAGTTTGCAACTACTTTACTTTTGGAGAAAATTCAAAACATTCATTATTCAATAGAGCCCAATAGCAAAAACCAGCGTTTTGAATGAAGAATCACATTTCTTGGTAGAATCATGCAGGATTGAAATTTTTGATGGTTTTTTACTCCTCTCAACAGCCCAAACAAGTTTCTAAAAGGATGAGTTTGCAACTACTTTACTTTTGGAGAAAATTCAAAACATTCATTATTCAATAGGGCCCAAACTATCAAAAACCAGCGGTTTCAATGAACACACATTTCTTGGTAGAATCATGCAGGACTGAAATTTTTGATGTTTTTCTACTCCTCTCATGAGCCCAAACAAGTCTCTAAAAGCATGAGTTTGCAACTACTTTACTTTTGGAGAAAATTCAAAACATTCATTATTCAATAGAGCCCAATAGCAAAAACCAGCGTTTTGAATGAAGAATCACATTTCTTGGTAGAATCATGCAGGATTGAAATTTTTGCTGGTTTTTTACTCCTCTCAACAGCCCAAACAAGTTTCTAAAAGGATGAGTTTGCAACTACTTTACTTTTGGTGAAAATTCAAAACATTCATTATTCAATAGGGCCCAAACTATCAAAAACCAGCGGTTTCAATGAACACACATTTCTTGGTAGAATCATGCAGGACTGAAATTTTTGATGTTTTTCTACTCCTCTCATGAGCCCAAACAAGTCTCTAAAAGCATGAGTTTGCAACTACTTTACTTTTGGAGAAAATTCAAAACATTCATTATTCAATAGGGCCCAAACTATCAAAAACCAGCGGTTTCAATGAACACACATTTCTTGGTAGAATCATGCAGGACTGAAATTTTTGATGTTTTTCTACTCCTCTCATGAGCCCAAACAAGTCTCTAAAAGCATGAGTTTGCAACTACTTTACTTTTGGAGAAAATTCAAAACATTCACTATTCAATAGAGCCCAATAGCAAAAATCAGGTTTTGAATGAAGAATCACATTTCTTGGTAAAATCATGCAGGATTGAAATTTTTGATGGTTTTTTACTCCTCTCAACAGCCCAAACAAGTTTCTAAAAGGATGAGTTTGCAACTACTTTACTTTTGGAGAAAATTCAAAACATTCATTATTCAATAGGGCCCAAACTATCAAAAACCAGCGGTTTCAATGAACACACATTTCTTGGTAGAATCATGCAGGACTGAAATTTTTGATGTTTTTCTACTCCTCTCATGAGCCCAAACAAGTCTCTAAAAGCATGAGTTTGCAACTACTTTACTTTTGGAGAAAATTCAAAACATTCACTATTCAATAGAGCCCAATAGCAAAAATCAGGTTTTGAATGAAGAATCACATTTCTTGGTAAAATCATGCAGGATTGAAATTTTTGATGGTTTTTTACTCCTCTCAACAGCCCAAACAAGTTTCTAAAAGGATGAGTTTGCAACTACTTTACTTTTGGAGAAAATTCAAAACATTCATTATTCAATAGGGCCCAAACTATCAAAAACCAGCGGTTTCAATGAACACACATTTCTTGGTAGAATCATGCAGGACTGAAATTTTTGATGTTTTTCTACTCCTATCATGAGCCCAAACAAGTCTCTAAAAGCATGAGTTTGCAACTACTTTACTTTTGGAGAAAATTCAAAACATTCACTATTCAATAGAGCCCAATAGCAAAAATCAGGTTTTGAATGAAGAATCACATTTCTTGGTAAAATCATGCAGGATTGAAATTTTTGATGGTTTTTTACTCCTCTCAACAGCCCAAACAAGTTTCTAAAAGGATGAGTTTGCAACTACTTTACTTTTGGAGAAAATTCAAAACATTCATTATTCAATAGGGCCCAAACTATCAAAAACCAGCGGTTTCAATGAACACACATTTCTTGGTAGAATCATGCAGGACTGAAATTTTTGATGTTTTTCTACTCCTCTCATGAGCCCAAACAAGTCTCTAAAAGCATGAGTTTGCAACTACTTTACTTTTGGAGAAAATTCAAAACATTCATTATTCAATAGAGCCCAATAGCAAAAACCAGCGTTTTGAATGAAGAATCACATTTCTTGGTAGAATCATGCAGGATTGAAATTTTTGATGGTTTTTTACTCCTCTCAACAGCCCAAACAAGTTTCTAAAAGGATGAGTTTGCAACTACTTTACTTTTGGAGAAAATTCAAAACATTCATTATTCAATAGGGCCCAAACTATCAAAAACCAGCCGTTTCAATGAACACACATGTCTTGGTAGAATCATGCAGGACTGAAATTTTTGATGTTTTTCTACTCATATCATGAGCCCAAACAAGTCTCTAAAAGCATGAGTTTGCAACTACTTTACTTTTGGAGAAAATTCAAAACATTCATTATTCAATAGAGCCCAATAGCAAAAACCAGCGTTTTGAATGAAGAATCACATTTCTTGGTAGAATCATGCAGGATTGACATTTTTGATGGTTTTTTACTCCTCTCAACAGCCCAAACAAGTTTCTAAAAGGATGAGTTTGCAACTACTTTACTTTTGGAGAAAATTCAAAACATTCATTATTCAATAGGGCCCAAACTATCAAAAACCAGCGGTTTCAATGAACACACATTTCTTGGTAGAATCATGCAGGACTGAAATTTTTGATGTTTTTCTACTCCTCTCATGAGCCCAAACAAGTCTCTAAAAGCATGAGTTTGCAACTACTTTACTTTTGGAGAAAATTCAAAACATTCACTATTCAATAGAGCCCAATAGCAAAAATCAGGTTTTGAATGAAGAATCACATTTCTTGGTAAAATCATGCAGGATTGAAATTTTTGATGGTTTTTTACTCCTCTCAACAGCCCAAACAAGTTTCTAAAAGGATGAGTTTGCAACTACTTTACTTTTGGAGAAAATTCAAAACATTCATTATTCAATAGGGCCCAAACTATCAAAAACCAGCGGTTTCAATGAACACACATTTCTTGGTAGAATCATGCAGGACTGAAATTTTTGATGTTTTTCTACTCCTCTCATGAGCCCAAACAAGTCTCTAAAAGCATGAGTTTGCAACTACTTTACTTTTGGAGAAAATTCTAAACATTCACTATTCAATAGAGCCCAATAGCAAAAATCAGGTTTTGAATGAAGAATCACATTTCTTGGTAAAATCATGCAGGATTGAAATTTTTGATGGTTTTTTACTCCTCTCAACAGCCCAAACAAGTTTCTAAAAGGATGAGTTTGCAACTACTTTACTTTTGGAGAAAATTCAAAACATTCATTATTCAATAGGGCCCAAACTATCAAAAACCAGCGGTTTCAATGAACACACATTTCTTGGTAGAATCATGCAGGACTGAAATTTTTGATGTTTTTCTACTCCTCTCATGAGCCTAAACAAGTCTCTAAAAGCATGAGTTTGCAACTACTTTACTTTTGGAGAAAATTCAAAACATTCATTATTCAATAGAGCCCAATAGCAAAAACCAGCGTTTTGAATGAAGAATCACATTTCTTGGTAGAATCATGCAGGATTGAAATTTTTGATGGTTTTTTACTCCTCTCAACAGCCCAAACAAGTTTCTAAAAGGATGAGTTTGCAACTACTTTACTTTTGGAGAAAATTCAAAACATTCATTATTCAATAGGGCCCAAACTATCAAAAACCAGCGGTTTGAATGAACACACATTTCTTGGTAGAATCATGCAGGACTGAAATTTTTGATGTTTTTCTACTCCTCTCATGAGCCCAAACAAGTCTCTAAAAGCATGAGTTTGCAACTACTTTACTTTTGGAGAAAATTCAAAACATTCACTATTCAATAGAGCCCAATAGCAAAAATCAGGTTTTGAATGAAGAATCACATTTCTTGGTAAAATCATGCAGGATTGAAATTTTTGATGGTTTTTTACTCCTCTCAACAGCCCAAACAAGTTTCTAAAAGGATGAGTTTGCAACTACTTTACTTTTGGAGAAAATTCAAAACATTCATTATTCAATAGGGCCCAAACTATCAAAAACCAGCGGTTTCAATGAACACACATTTCTTGGTAGAATCATGCAGGACTGAAATTTTTGATGTTTTTCTACTCCTCTCATGAGCCCAAACAAGTCTCTAAAAGCATGAGTTTGCAACTACTTTACTTTTGGAGAAAATTCAAAACATTCATTATTCAATAGAGCCCAATAGCAAAAACCAGCGTTTTGAATGAAGAATCACATTTCTTGGTAGAATCATGCAGGATTGAAATTTTTGATGGTTTTTTACTCCTCTCAACAGCCCAAACAAGTTTCTAAAAGGATGAGTTTGCAACTACTTTACTTTTGGAGAAAATTCAAAACATTCATTATTCAATAGGGCCCAAACTATCAAAAACCAGCCGTTTCAATGAACACACATGTCTTGGTAGAATCATGCAGGACTGAAATTTTTGATGTTTTTCTACTCATATCATGAGCCCAAACAAGTCTCTAAAAGCATGAGTTTGCAACTACTTTACTTTTGGAGAAAATTCAAAACATTCATTATTCAATAGAGCCCAATAGCAAAAACCAGCGTTTTGAATGAAGAATCACATTTCTTGGTAGAATCATGCAGGATTGAAATTTTTGATGGTTTTTTACTCCTCTCAACAGCCCAAACAAGTTTCTAAAAGGATGAGTTTGCAACTACTTTACTTTTGGAGAAAATTCAAAACATTCATTATTCAATAGGGCCCAAACTATCAAAAACCAGCGGTTTCAATGAACACACATTTCTTGGTAGAATCATGCAGGACTGAAATTTTTGATGTTTTTCTACTCCTCTCATGAGCCCAAACAAGTCTCTAAAAGCATGAGTTTGCAACTACTTTACTTTTGGAGAAAATTCAAAACATTCATTATTCAATAGAGCCCAATAGCAAAAACCAGCGTTTTGAATGAAGAATCACATTTCTTGGTAGAATCATGCAGGATTGAAATTTTTGATGGTTTTTTACTCCTCTCAACAGCCCAAACAAGTTTCTAAAAGGATGAGTTTGCAACTACTTTACTTTTGGAGAAAATTCAAAACATTCATTATTCAATAGGGCCCAAACTATCAAAAACCAGCCGTTTCAATGAACACACATGTCTTGGTAGAATCATGCAGGACTGAAATTTTTGATGTTTTTCTACTCATATCATGAGCCCAAACAAGTCTCTAAAAGCATGAGTTTGCAACTACTTTACTTTTGGAGAAAATTCAAAACATTCATTATTCAATAGAGCCCAATAGCAAAAACCAGCGTTTTGAATGAAGAATCACATTTCTTGGTAGAATCATGCAGGATTGAAATTTTTGATGGTTTTTTACTCCTCTCAACAGCCCAAACAAGTTTCTAAAAGGATGAGTTTGCAACTACTTTACTTTTGGAGAAAATTCAAAACATTCATTATTCAATAGGGCCCAAACTATCAAAAACCAGCGGTTTCAATGAACACACATTTCTTGGTAGAATCATGCAGGACTGAAATTTTTGATGTTTTTCTACTCCTCTCATGAGCCCAAACAAGTCTCTAAAAGCATGAGTTTGCAACTACTTTACTTTTGGAGAAAATTCAAAACATTCACTATTCAATAGAGCCCAATAGCAAAAATCAGGTTTTGAATGAAGAATCACATTTCTTGGTAAAATCATGCAGGATTGAAATTTTTGATGGTTTTTTACTCCTCTCAACAGCCCAAACAAGTTTCTAAAAGGATGAGTTTGCAACTACTTTACTTTTGGAGAAAATTCAAAACATTCATTATTCAATAGGGCCCAAACTATCAAAAACCAGCGGTTTCAATGAACACACATTTCTTGGTAGAATCATGCAGGACTGAAATTTTTGATGTTTTTCTACTCCTCTCATGAGCCCAAACAAGTCTCTAAAAGCATGAGTTTGCAACTACTTTACTTTTGGAGAAAATTCAAAACATTCACTATTCAATAGAGCCCAATAGCAAAAATCAGGTTTTGAATGAAGAATCACATTTCTTGGTAAAATCATGCAGGATTGAAATTTTTGATGGTTTTTTACTCCTCTCAACAGCCCAAACAAGTTTCTAAAAGGATGAGTTTGCAACTACTTTACTTTTGGAGAAAATTCAAAACATTCATTATTCAATAGGGCCCAAACTATCAAAAACCAGCGGTTTCAATGAACACACATTTCTTGGTAGAATCATGCAGGACTGAAATTTTTGATGTTTTTCTACTCCTCTCATGAGCCCAAACAAGTCTCTAAAAGCATGAGTTTGCAACTACTTTACTTTTGGAGAAAATTCAAAACATTCACTATTCAATAGAGCCCAATAGCAAAAATCAGGTTTTGAATGAAGAATCACATTTCTTGGTAAAATCATGCAGGATTGAAATTTTTGATGGTTTTTTACTCCTCTCAACAGCCCAAACAAGTTTCTAAAAGGATGAGTTTGCAACTACTTTACTTTTGGAGAAAATTCAAAACATTCATTATTCAATAGGGCCCAAACTATCAAAAACCAGCGGTTTCAATGAACACACATTTCTTGGTAGAATCATGCAGGACTGAAATTTTTGATGTTTTTCTACTCCTCTCATGAGCCCAAACAAGTCTCTAAAAGCATGAGTTTGCAACTACTTTACTTTTGGAGAAAATTCAAAACATTCATTATTCAATAGAGCCCAATAGCAAAAACCAGCGTTTTGAATGAAGAATCACATTTCTTGGTAGAATCATGCAGGATTGAAATTTTTGATGGTTTTTTACTCCTCTCAACAGCCCAAACAAGTTTCTAAAAGGATGAGTTTGCAACTACTTTACTTTTGGAGAAAATTCAAAACATTCATTATTCAATAGGGCCCAAACTATCAAAAACCAGCGGTTTCAATGAACACACATTTCTTGGTAGAATCATGCAGGACTGAAATTTTTGATGTTTTTCTACTCCTCTCATGAGCCCAAACAAGTCTCTAAAAGCATGAGTTTGCAACTACTTTACTTTTGGAGAAAATTCAAAACATTCATTATTCAATAGAGCCCAATAGCAAAAACCAGCGTTTTGAATGAAGAATCACATTTCTTGGTAGAATCATGCAGGATTGAAATTTTTGCTGGTTTTTTACTCCTCTCAACAGCCCAAACAAGTTTCTAAAAGGATGAGTTTGCAACTACTTTACTTTTGGTGAAAATTCAAAACATTCATTATTCAATAGGGCCCAAACTATCAAAAACCAGCGGTTTCAATGAACACACATTTCTTGGTAGAATCATGCAGGACTGAAATTTTTGATGTTTTTCTACTCCTCTCATGAGCCCAAACAAGTCTCTAAAAGCATGAGTTTGCAACTACTTTACTTTTGGAGAAAATTCAAAACATTCATTATTCAATAGAGCCCAATAGCAAAAACCAGCGTTTTGAATGAAGAATCACATTTCTTGGTAGAATCATGCAGGATTGAAATTTTTGATGGTTTTTTACTCCTCTCAACAGCCCAAACAAGTTTCTAAAAGGATGAGTTTGCAACTACTTTACTTTTGGAGAAAATTCAAAACATTCATTATTCAATAGGGCCCAAACTATCAAAAACCAGCCGTTTCAATGAACACACATGTCTTGGTAGAATCATGCAGGACTGAAATTTTTGATGTTTTTCTACTCATATCATGAGCCCAAACAAGTCTCTAAAAGCATGAGTTTGCAACTACTTTACTTTTGGAGAAAATTCAAAACATTCATTATTCAATAGAGCCCAATAGCAAAAACCAGCGTTTTGAATGAAGAATCACATTTCTTGGTAGAATCATGCAGGATTGAAATTTTTGATGGTTTTTTACTCCTCTCAACAGCCCAAACAAGTTTCTAAAAGGATGAGTTTGCAACTACTTTACTTTTGGAGAAAATTCAAAACATTCATTATTCAATAGGGCCCAAACTATCAAAAACCAGCGGTTTCAATGAACACACATTTCTTGGTAGAATCATGCAGGACTGAAATTTTTGATGTTTTTCTACTCCTCTCATGAGCCCAAACAAGTCTCTAAAAGCATGAGTTTGCAACTACTTTACTTTTGGAGAAAATTCAAAACATTCATTATTCAATAGGGCCCAAACTATCAAAAACCAGCGGTTTCAATGAACACACATTTCTTGGTAGAATCATGCAGGAATGAAATTTTTGATGTTTTTCTACTCCTCTCATGAGCCCAAACAAGTCTCTAAAAGCATGAGTTTGCAACTACTTTACTTTTGGAGAAAATTCAAAACATTCACTATTCAATAGAGCCCAATAGCAAAAATCAGGTTTTGAATGAAGAATCACATTTCTTGGTAAAATCATGCAGGATTGAAATTTTTGATGGTTTTTTACTCCTCTCAACAGCCCAAACAAGTTTCTAAAAGGATGAGTTTGCAACTACTTTACTTTTGGAGAAAATTCAAAACATTCATTATTCAATAGGGCCCAAACTATCAAAAACCAGCGGTTTCAATGAACACACATTTCTTGGTAGAATCATGCAGGACTGAAATTTTTGATGTTTTTCTACTCCTCTCATGAGCCCAAACAAGTCTCTAAAAGCATGAGTTTGCAACTACTTTACTTTTGGAGAAAATTCAAAACATTCACTATTCAATAGAGCCCAATAGCAAAAATCAGGTTTTGAATGAAGAATCACATTTCTTGGTAAAATCATGCAGGATTGAAATTTTTGATGGTTTTTTACTCCTCTCAACAGCCCAAACAAGTTTCTAAAAGGATGAGTTTGCAACTACTTTACTTTTGGAGAAAAATCAAAACATTCATTATTCAATAGGGCCCAAACTATCAAAAACCAGCGGTTTCAATGAACACACATTTCTTGGTAGAATCATGCAGGACTGAAATTTTTGATGTTTTTCTACTCCTATCATGAGCCCAAACAAGTCTCTAAAAGCATGAGTTTGCAACTACTTTACTTTTGGAGAAAATTCAAAACATTCACTATTCAATAGAGCCCAATAGCAAAAATCAGGTTTTGAATGAAGAATCACATTTCTTGGTAAAATCATGCAGGATTGAAATTTTTGATGGTTTTTTACTCCTCTCAACAGCCCAAACAAGTTTCTAAAAGGATGAGTTTGCAACTACTTTACTTTTGGAGAAAATTCAAAACATTCATTATTCAATAGGGCCCAAACTATCAAAAACCAGCGGTTTCAATGAACACACATTTCTTGGTAGAATCATGCAGGACTGAAATTTTTGATGTTTTTCTACTCCTCTCATGAGCCCAAACAAGTCTCTAAAAGCATGAGTTTGCAACTACTTTACTTTTGGAGAAAATTCAAAACATTCATTATTCAATAGAGCCCAATAGCAAAAACCAGCGTTTTGAATGAAGAATCACATTTCTTGGTAGAATCATGCAGGATTGAAATTTTTGATGGTTTTTTACTCCTCTCAACAGCCCAAACAAGTTTCTAAAAGGATGAGTTTGCAACTACTTTACTTTTGGAGAAAATTCAAAACATTCATTATTCAATAGGGCCCAAACTATCAAAAACCAGCCGTTTCAATGAACACACATGTCTTGGTAGAATCATGCAGGACTGAAATTTTTGATGTTTTTCTACTCATATCATGAGCCCAAACAAGTCTCTAAAAGCATGAGTTTGCAACTACTTTACTTTTGGAGAAAATTCAAAACATTCATTATTCAATAGAGCCCAATAGCAAAAACCAGCGTTTTGAATGAAGAATCACATTTCTTGGTAGAATCATGCAGGATTGAAATTTTTGATGGTTTTTTACTCCTCTCAACAGCCCAAACAAGTTTCTAAAAGGATGAGTTTGCAACTACTTTACTTTTGGAGAAAATTCAAAACATTCATTATTCAATAGGGCCCAAACTATCAAAAACCAGCGGTTTCAATGAACACACATTTCTTGGTAGAATCATGCAGGACTGAAATTTTTGATGTTTTTCTACTCCTCTCATGAGCCCAAACAAGTCTCTAAAAGCATGAGTTTGCAACTACTTTACTTTTGGAGAAAATTCAAAACATTCACTATTCAATAGAGCCCAATAGCAAAAATCAGGTTTTGAATGAAGAATCACATTTCTTGGTAAAATCATGCAGGATTGAAATTTTTGATGGTTTTTTACTCCTCTCAACAGCCCAAACAAGTTTCTAAAAGGATGAGTTTGCAACTACTTTACTTTTGGAGAAAATTCAAAACATTCATTATTCAATAGGGCCCAAACTATCAAAAACCAGCGGTTTCAATGAACACACATTTCTTGGTAGAATCATGCAGGACTGAAATTTTTGATGTTTTTCTACTCCTCTCATGAGCCCAAACAAGTCTCTAAAAGCATGAGTTTGCAACTACTTTACTTTTGGAGAAAATTCAAAACATTCACTATTCAATAGAGCCCAATAGCAAAAATCAGGTTTTGAATGAAGAATCACATTTCTTGGTAAAATCATGCAGGATTGAAATTTTTGATGGTTTTTTACTCCTCTCAACAGCCCAAACAAGTTTCTAAAAGGATGAGTTTGCAACTACTTTACTTTTGGAGAAAATTCAAAACATTCATTATTCAATAGGGCCCAAACTATCAAAAACCAGCGGTTTCAATGAACACACATTTCTTTGTAGAATCATGCAGGACTGAAATTTTTGATGTTTTTCTACTCCTCTCATGAGCCTAAACAAGTCTCTAAAAGCATGAGTTTGCAACTACTTTACTTTTGGAGAAAATTCAAAACATTCATTATTCAATAGAGCCCAATAGCAAAAACCAGCGTTTTGAATGAAGAATCACATTTCTTGGTAGAATCATGCAGGATTGAAATTTTTGATGGTTTTTTACTCCTCTCAACAGCCCAAACAAGTTTCTAAAAGGATGAGTTTGCAACTACTTTACTTTTGGAGAAAATTCAAAACATTCATTATTCAATAGGGCCCAAACTATCAAAAACCAGCGGTTTGAATGAACACACATTTCTTGGTAGAATCATGCAGGACTGAAATTTTTGATGTTTTTCTACTCCTCTCATGAGCCCAAACAAGTCTCTAAAAGCATGAGTTTGCAACTACTTTACTTTTGGAGAAAATTCAAAACATTCACTATTCAATAGAGCCCAATAGCAAAAATCAGGTTTTGAATGAAGAATCACATTTCTTGGTAAAATCATGCAGGATTGAAATTTTTGATGGTTTTTTACTCCTCTCAACAGCCCAAACAAGTTTCTAAAAGGATGAGTTTGCAACTACTTTACTTTTGGAGAAAATTCAAAACATTCATTATTCAATAGGGCCCAAACTATCAAAAACCAGCGGTTTCAATGAACACACATTTCTTGGTAGAATCATGCAGGACTGAAATTTTTGATGTTTTTCTACTCCTCTCATGAGCCCAAACAAGTCTCTAAAAGCATGAGTTTGCAACTACTTTACTTTTGGAGAAAATTCAAAACATTCATTATTCAATAGAGCCCAATAGCAAAAACCAGCGTTTTGAATGAAGAATCACATTTCTTGGTAGAATCATGCAGGATTGAAATTTTTGATGGTTTTTTACTCCTCTCAACAGCCCAAACAAGTTTCTAAAAGGATGAGTTTGCAACTACTTTACTTTTGGAGAAAATTCAAAACATTCATTATTCAATAGGGCCCAAACTATCAAAAACCAGCCGTTTCAATGAACACACATGTCTTGGTAGAATCATGCAGGACTGAAATTTTTGATGTTTTTCTACTCATATCATGAGCCCAAACAAGTCTCTAAAAGCATGAGTTTGCAACTACTTTACTTTTGGAGAAAATTCAAAACATTCATTATTCAATAGAGCCCAATAGCAAAAACCAGCGTTTTGAATGAAGAATCACATTTCTTGGTAGAATCATGCAGGATTGAAATTTTTGATGGTTTTTTACTCCTCTCAACAGCCCAAACAAGTTTCTAAAAGGATGAGTTTGCAACTACTTTACTTTTGGAGAAAATTCAAAACATTCATTATTCAATAGGGCCCAAACTATCAAAAACCAGCGGTTTCAATGAACACACATTTCTTGGTAGAATCATGCAGGACTGAAATTTTTGATGTTTTTCTACTCCTCTCATGAGCCCAAACAAGTCTCTAAAAGCATGAGTTTGCAACTACTTTACTTTTGGAGAAAATTCAAAACATTCATTATTCAATAGAGCCCAATAGCAAAAACCAGCGTTTTGAATGAAGAATCACATTTCTTGGTAGAATCATGCAGGATTGAAATTTTTGATGGTTTTTTACTCCTCTCAACAGCCCAAACAAGTTTCTAAAAGGATGAGTTTGCAACTACTTTACTTTTGGAGAAAATTCAAAACATTCATTATTCAATAGGGCCCAAACTATCAAAAACCAGCCGTTTCAATGAACACACATGTCTTGGTAGAATCATGCAGGACTGAAATTTTTGATGTTTTTCTACTCATATCATGAGCCCAAACAAGTCTCTAAAAGCATGAGTTTGCAACTACTTTACTTTTGGAGAAAATTCAAAACATTCATTATTCAATAGAGCCCAATAGCAAAAACCAGCGTTTTGAATGAAGAATCACATTTCTTGGTAGAATCATGCAGGATTGAAATTTTTGATGGTTTTTTACTCCTCTCAACAGCCCAAACAAGTTTCTAAAAGGATGAGTTTGCAACTACTTTACTTTTGGAGAAAATTCAAAACATTCATTATTCAATAGGGCCCAAACTATCAAAAACCAGCGGTTTCAATGAACACACATTTCTTGGTAGAATCATGCAGGACTGAAATTTTTGATGTTTTTCTACTCCTCTCATGAGCCCAAACAAGTCTCTAAAAGCATGAGTTTGCAACTACTTTACTTTTGGAGAAAATTCAAAACATTCACTATTCAATAGAGCCCAATAGCAAAAATCAGGTTTTGAATGAAGAATCACATTTCTTGGTAAAATCATGCAGGATTGAAATTTTTGATGGTTTTTTACTCCTCTCAACAGCCCAAACAAGTTTCTAAAAGGATGAGTTTGCAACTACTTTACGAGAAAATTCAAAACATTCATTATTCAATAGGGCCCAAACTATCAAAAACCAGCGGTTTCAATGAACACACATTTCTTGGTAGAATCATGCAGGACTGAAATTTTTGATGTTTTTCTACTCCTCTCATGAGCCCAAACAAGTCTCTAAAAGCATGAGTTTGCAACTACTTTACTTTTGGAGAAAATTCAAAACATTCACTATTCAATAGAGCCCAATAGCAAAAATCAGGTTTTGAATGAAGAATCACATTTCTTGGTAAAATCATGCAGGATTGAAATTTTTGATGGTTTTTTACTCCTCTCAACAGCCCAAACAAGTTTCTAAAAGGATGAGTTTGCAACTACTTTACTTTTGGAGAAAATTCAAAACATTCATTATTCAATAGGGCCCAAACTATCAAAAACCAGCGGTTTCAATGAACACACATTTCTTGGTAGAATCATGCAGGACTGAAATTTTTGATGTTTTTCTACTCCTCTCATGAGCCCAAACAAGTCTCTAAAAGCATGAGTTTGCAACTACTTTACTTTTGGAGAAAATTCAAAACATTCATTATTCAATAGAGCCCAATAGCAAAAACCAGCGTTTTGAATGAAGAATCACATTTCTTGGTAGAATCATGCAGGATTGAAATTTTTGATGGTTTTTTACTCCTCTCAACAGCCCAAACAAGTTTCTAAAAGGATGAGTTTGCAACTACTTTACTTTTGGAGAAAATTCAAAACATTCATTATTCAATAGGGCCCAAACTATCAAAAACCAGCGGTTTCAATGAACACACATTTCTTGGTAGAATCATGCAGGACTGAAATTTTTGATGTTTTTCTACTCCTCTCATGAGCCCAAACAAGTCTCTAAAAGCATGAGTTTGCAACTACTTTACTTTTGGAGAAAATTCAAAACATTCATTATTCAATAGAGCCCAATAGCAAAAACCAGCGTTTTGAATGAAGAATCACATTTCTTGGTAGAATCATGCAGGATTGAAATTTTTGCTGGTTTTTTACTCCTCTCAACAGCCCAAACAAGTTTCTAAAAGGATGAGTTTGCAACTACTTTACTTTTGGTGAAAATTCAAAACATTCATTATTCAATAGGGCCCAAACTATCAAAAACCAGCGGTTTCAATGAACACACATTTCTTGGTAGAATCATGCAGGACTGAAATTTTTGATGTTTTTCTACTCCTCTCATGAGCCCAAACAAGTCTCTAAAAGCATGAGTTTGCAACTACTTTACTTTTGGAGAAAATTCAAAACATTCATTATTCAATAGAGCCCAATAGCAAAAACCAACGTTTTGAATGAAGAATCACATTTCTTGGTAGAATCATGCAGGATTGAAATTTTTGATGGTTTTTTACTCCTCTCAACAGCCCAAACAAGTTTCTAAAAGGATGAGTTTGCAACTACTTTACTTTTGGAGAAAATTCAAAACATTCATTATTCAATAGGGCCCAAACTATCAAAAACCAGCCGTTTCAATGAACACACATGTCTTGGTAGAATCATGCAGGACTGAAATTTTTGATGTTTTTCTACTCATATCATGAGCCCAAACAAGTCTCTAAAAGCATGAGTTTGCAACTACTTTACTTTTGGAGAAAATTCAAAACATTCATTATTCAATAGAGCCCAATAGCAAAAACCAGCGTTTTGAATGAAGAATCACATTTCTTGGTAGAATCATGCAGGATTGAAATTTTTGATGGTTTTTTACTCCTCTCAACAGCCCAAACAAGTTTCTAAAAGGATGAGTTTGCAACTACTTTACTTTTGGAGAAAATTCAAAACATTCATTATTCAATAGGGCCCAAACTATCAAAAACCAGCGGTTTCAATGAACACACATTTCTTGGTAGAATCATGCAGGACTGAAATTTTTGATGTTTTTCTACTCCTCTCATGAGCCCAAACAAGTCTCTAAAAGCATGAGTTTGCAACTACTTTACTTTTGGAGAAAATTCAAAACATTCACTATTCAATAGAGCCCAATAGCAAAAATCAGGTTTTGAATGAAGAATCACATTTCTTGGTAAAATCATGCAGGATTGAAATTTTTGATGGTTTTTTACTCCTCTCAACAGCCCAAACAAGTTTCTAAAAGGATGAGTTTGCAACTACTTTACTTTTGGAGAAAATTCAAAACATTCATTATTCAATAGGGCCCAAACTATCAAAAACCAGCGGTTTCAATGAACACACATTTCTTGGTAGAATCATGCAGGACTGAAATTTTTGATGTTTTTCTACTCCTCTCATGAGCCCAAACAAGTCTCTAAAAGCATGAGTTTGCAACTACTTTACTTTTGGAGAAAATTCAAAACATTCACTATTCAATAGAGCCCAATAGCAAAAATCAGGTTTTGAATGAAGAATCACATTTCTTGGTAAAATCATGCAGGATTGAAATTTTTGATGGTTTTTTACTCCTCTCAACAGCCCAAACAAGTTTCTAAAAGGATGAGTTTGCAACTACTTTACTTTTGGAGAAAATTCAAAACATTCATTATTCAATAGGGCCCAAACTATCAAAAACCAGCGGTTTCAATGAACACACATTTCTTGGTAGAATCATGCAGGACTGAAATTTTTGATGTTTTTCTACTCCTCTCATGAGCCCAAACAAGTCTCTAAAAGCATGAGTTTGCAACTACTTTACTTTTGGAGAAAATTCAAAACATTCATTATTCAATAGAGCCCAATAGCAAAAACCAGCGTTTTGAATGAAGAATCACATTTCTTGGTAGAATCATGCAGGATTGAAATTTTTGCTGGTTTTTTACTCCTCTCAACAGCCCAAACAAGTTTCTAAAAGGATGAGTTTGCAACTACTTTACTTTTGGTGAAAATTCAAAACATTCATTATTCAATAGGGCCCAAACTATCAAAAACCAGCGGTTTCAATGAACACACATTTCTTGGTAGAATCATGCAGGACTGAAATTTTTGATGTTTTTCTACTCCTCTCATGAGCCCAAACAAGTCTCTAAAAGCATGAGTTTGCAAGTACTTTACTTTTGGAGAAAATTCAAAACATTCATTATTCAATAGGGCCCAAACTATCAAAAACCAGCGGTTTGAATGAACACACATTTCTTGGTAGAATCATGCAGGACTGAAATTTTTGATGTTTTTCTACTCCTCTCATGAGCCCAAACAAAGTCTCTAAAAGCATGAGTTTGCAACTACTTTACTTTTGGAGAAAATTCAAAACATTCACTATTCAATAGAGCCCAATAGCAAAAATCAGGTTTTGAATGAAGAATCACATTTCTTGGTAAAATCATGCAGGATTGAAATTTTTGATGGTTTTTTACTCCTCTCAACAGCCCAAACAAGTTTCTAAAAGGATGAGTTTGCAACTACTTTATTTTTGTAGAAAATTCAAAACATTCATTATTCAATAGGGCCCAAACTATCAAAAACCAGCCGTTTCAATGAACACACATGTCTTGGTAGAATCATGCAGGACTGAAATTTTTGATGTTTTTCTACTCATATCATGAGCCCAAACAAGTCTCTAAAAGCATGAGTTTGCAACTACTTTACTTTTGGAGAAAATTCAAAACATTCATTATTCAATAGAGCCCAATAGCAAAAACCAGCGTTTTGAATGAAGAATCACATTTCTTGGTAGAATCATGCAGGATTGAAATTTTTGATGGTTTTTTACTCCTCTCAACAGCCCAAACAAGTTTCTAAAAGGATGAGTTTGCAACTACTTTACTTTTGGAGAAAATTCAAAACATTCATTATTCAATAGGGCCCAAACTATCAAAAACCAGCGGTTTCAATGAACACACATTTCTTGGTAGAATCATGCAGGACTGAAATTTTTGATGTTTTTCTACTCCTCTCATGAGCCCAAACAAGTCTCTAAAAGCATGAGTTTGCAACTACTTTACTTTTGGAGAAAATTCAAAACATTCACTATTCAATAGAGCCCAATAGGAAAAATCAGGTTTTGAATGAAGAATCACATTTCTTGGTAAAATCATGCAGGATTGAAATTTTTGATGGTTTTTTACTCCTCTCAACAGCCCAAACAAGTTTCTAAAAGGATGAGTTTGCAACTACTTTACTTTTGGAGAAAATTCAAAACATTCATTATTCAATAGGGCCCAAACTATCAAAAACCAGCGGTTTCAATGAACACACATTTCTTGGTAGAATCATGCAGGACTGAAATTTTTGATGTTTTTCTACTCCTCTCATGAGCCCAAACAAGTCTCTAAAAGCATGAGTTTGCAACTACTTTACTTTTGGAGAAAATTCAAAACATTCACTATTCAATAGAGCCCAATAGCAAAAATCAGGTTTTGAATGAAGAATCACATTTCTTGGTAAAATCATGCAGGATTGAAATTTTTGATGGTTTTTTACTCCTCTCAACAGCCCAAACAAGTTTCTAAAAGGATGAGTTTGCAACTACTTTACTTTTGGAGAAAATTCAAAACATTCATTATTCAATAGGGCCCAAACTATCAAAAACCAGCGGTTTCAATGAACACACATTTCTTGGTAGAATCATGCAGGACTGAAATTTTTGATGTTTTTCTACTCCTCTCATGAGCCCAAACAAGTCTCTAAAAGCATGAGTTTGCAACTACTTTACTTTTGGAGAAAATTCAAAACATTCATTATTCAATAGAGCCCAATAGCAAAAACCAGCGTTTTGAATGAAGAATCACATTTCTTGGTAGAATCATGCAGGATTGAAATTTTTGATGGTTTTTTACTCCTCTCAACAGCCCAAACAAGTTTCTAAAAGGATGAGTTTGCAACTACTTTACTTTTGGAGAAAATTCAAAACATTCATTATTCAATAGGGCCCAAACTATCAAAAACCAGCGGTTTCAATGAACACACATTTCTTGGTAGAATCATGCAGGACTGAAATTTTTGATGTTTTTCTACTCCTCTCATGAGCCCAAACAAGTCTCTAAAAGCATGAGTTTGCAACTACTTTACTTTTGGAGAAAATTCAAAACATTCATTATTCAATAGAGCCCAATAGCAAAAACCAGCGTTTTGAATGAAGAATCACATTTCTTGGTAGAATCATGCAGGATTGAAATTTTTGCTGGTTTTTTACTCCTCTCAACAGCCCAAACAAGTTTCTAAAAGGATGAGTTTGCAACTACTTTACTTTTGGTGAAAATTCAAAACATTCATTATTCAATAGGGCCCAAACTATCAAAAACCAGCGGTTTCAATGAACACACATTTCTTGGTAGAATCATGCAGGACTGAAATTTTTGATGTTTTTCTACTCCTCTCATGAGCCCAAACAAGTCTCTAAAAGCATGAGTTTGCAACTACTTTACTTTTGGAGAAAATTCAAAACATTCATTATTCAATAGGGCCCAAACTATCAAAAACCAGCGGTTTGAATGAACACACATTTCTTGGTAGAATCATGCAGGACTGAAATTTTTGATGTTTTTCTACTCCTCTCATGAGCCCAAACAAGTCTCTAAAAGCATGAGTTTGCAACTACTTTACTTTTGGAGAAAATTCAAAACATTCACTATTCAATAGAGCCCAATAGCAAAAATCAGGTTTTGAATGAAGAATCACATTTCTTGGTAAAATCATGCAGGATTGAAATTTTTGATGGTTTTTTACTCCTCTCAACAGCCCAAACAAGTTTCTAAAAGGATGAGTTTGCAACTACTTTACTTTTGGAGAAAATTCAAAACATTCATTATTCAATAGGGCCCAAACTATCAAAAACCAGCGGTTTCAATGAACACACATTTCTTGGTAGAATCATGCAGGACTGAAATTTTTGATATTTTTCTACTCCTCTCATGAGCCCAAACAAGTCTCTAAAAGCATGAGTTTGCAACTACTTTACTTTTGGAGAAAATTCAAAACATTCATTATTCAATAGAGCCCAATAGCAAAAACCAGCGTTTTGAATGAAGAATCACATTTCTTGGTAGAATCATGCAGGATTGAAATTTTTGATGGTTTTTTACTCCTCTCAACAGCCCAAACAAGTTTCTAAAAGGATGAGTTTGCAACTACTTTACTTTTGGAGAAAATTCAAGGGGCGTGGTCTGGAGCTCAATGCAGCAGGCTGTGTGAGCTCTGAGCTCTGAGGAAGCCTTCCTTGTCAAGCGACTTACAAAGCGAACAAGAAGAATTTGGACAAAAAGTTTTATTGGATTTAACAGCCTTATTCTCCAGGATCATTTTGAGACCCTTCTGGAGTTTTTATGATGAATATTCCCCGAGATATGACCTTCTAAAGCCTGAGGAGCGGTGAACCAGCAAGTTTTCCCGCGCCTGCTTCTCTCTGCAGCGGCGCGCCCAGGCTGAGGTGATTAGAGACGCTGGGAAAAAAGGCGCGAATATCGGCAAGAAGAGAGCCAGTGATCTATGTGAGAAACGGACACTGCCGCGACACAGAGGACACCAGCGGCAGTGGAGCGGGGTGACAACGCGGACACACAAAGGAAAAGAAGAGGCCGGGAGATCGGGTGGAAGCAGTGGAGGAGCCCGCAGGAGCCGACGCTGGATTTCGCGGGAACGGACTTGATTTTACCGCGAAGTTTACCAGCTGCAGAGCCGCACCGGGATTAAAATAATAGAGACACTGCTAAGGCGGGAAAAGCTGACAGGAGAGGTGACGGCACTCAGCGCGAGCGAGCTGAGGAGAAGAAGATAGTCTCAGGCGAGAATATATTTTCAACAGCAGCGGCGGTGACTGGTGTGAAGAAGGGGATCTGTTGCAGAGGCTGGTGAGTCAGCAGAAGTTGGCGCTATATAAAATCCGGCAGCGGTGACAGAGTGCAGCGGCTTAAGAAGGGAGGAGAAGCCGGGTGATTCAACACACGCGGGTGGACCGGCTGCTGCAGCAGATTCCAGGGATTTGTGGAGGTGACACTGACGGGGGACAGGAGTCTCAGGAACGGAGCCGGTAAGAGCAGCTGAGTGAAGGAGCCGACAGCTGAAGGAGCGACGTCTTTTACCCGGCACAGCAGGGGGATTGGAGACAGTACATGTGGGGCTGCAGAGGAAAACGGAGCCCGGTGGGAGCTTAAGGAGGCATCAGAGGAGGTTATTCAACGGGCAGTGAAAACCCATTCAGGAACTTCGGGAGCGATCTTGTTTAACGGTGAAAATCCTGTGGCAGCGTCTATCAGACTTTCTCCGCAATCTGTGTGGTGAATATACTTATCTGGCAGCGGTATAGTTTATTAGAGCTGTTGTTTTATATATTATTGTTTAGTGTGGTGCTGAATAGGAGGATACCTCATAGAAAATAAGCGGCATAGCGGTTGGGGGCAGGGGGTGACTGTTATTGGTACTGTTGTTGCTAGATGCCCATTGTAGCTAACTGTGCTGGTTAAGCTGCCATCCCATTGTATTCAGGCAGCACAGTGCAATATAGTAACCATTAACCGCTGGCTTAAACTTTCTATTTTACCTCCCATCACTACTCTTTTTGAGTGATAAATACCAAAATGAGTCAGAAAAATAACAAAGCTAAACAACAAAGAGACAATTCTACGCGTAAACAAGACAGGACAGATTTAGATGAAGCCATATGTATTAGCCCTCCTTCCTCCCCTAAAAAAACTAATAAATTTTCAATTGGACAAAAAGGTGATACCCACACTTTAATGAAACAAGAGTTGGATAATATTCAATCAGACATGGACACTTCCGTTAACAGAAAATCTAAAAGGGATGAGTCTAAAGGGGAGGGTAGATCTGTGCTGTCAGACGAGGAAGAATACTACGAGGCTTCTCCATCTCAGAGCCCAAATAAAAGTAGGCCTAGAATAGAATTTGGCTCTGAGTCCGATATCAGTGGTCATGGGGGTCTGGAGGATATTCAAGCATCTGAGAAGGGGGCCTCTGAAAAATATATCAGAGATTTAATTCTAGCATTAAATAAAAGCGTTGAATCCTCAATAGAAAAGCATGTCAGCCGTTTACAATCCAACCTTGACACAATTTCCACTAGGGTGGATAAAAATGAAAAAAAAATAGAAGTCATTGGGAAAACCTCTGATTCCCTCCAAAAACAACAAACTAATGCCCAAAAAGAAATCCTCTTTTTACGAAATAAATTAGCCGACCTGGAAGACCGTAGTAGGAGGAACAACATTAAATTGAGAGGAATCTCTGAAAAAATTAACCAACACAGTTTACAAAAATACGTCACAGAGATTCTGATTAAAGTATTGCCTTCTGTTCCTGAGGTAGAACTGATGATAGATAGAATCCACAGACTCCCGCGTCCTACGTCCATTTCAGCCGAGCTCCCCAGGGACACTATTTTGAGATTCCACTTCTATTCCACCAAAGAAAAATTCTTAAATTACTTCAGAACCAATAAACATCTTCCCCATCCTTATGATCACATCAAATCATATGCAGACCTTTCAAAAGACACTATCCAAACGAGGAAAGGATTCAATGAAGTTACAACAATGCTGAGGAAGAGAGATGTGATATATAGGTGGGGGTTCCCTACTAAGCTATTGATAAATCATGGTGGTAGGGTCATAGTTATCTTATCTCCACAAGAAGGGAAAAATTTTATTGAAACACTAGATAAGAAAAATGAGGCTCCAGGGTGAGAAAAATGTAAATTTGATATGTTTTAACACTTGCATTTTGTGAACTGCAAAGGCTTCCTACGGAGTTTACGAACTTTTCCCCATTTTAGGAAGCTTACCCAGGTGTTTGGTATTTTCTTCCTGTTTATGTTCTTATTTGTATTTTCTGTATTGTTTTAGAGTTAAGTATATGGTAAAGATACTGTCATTCAATGTGAGGGGACTGAATAGTCCGGTTAAGAGATATCTCACGTGGAGAGAGATTAGGGGCAGCAAAGCAGACATCATCTGTCTTCAAGAGGTGAAGCTAGCCAGGGAAGGACACCCTAAATTCGAAAACAAAAATTTTCCACACATATTCAAATCTTTAAACGAGAAAAAAAGAGCAGGTGTTGTAATATTAATCAAAAACACAATCTCATTTGAAATTATCAGTGAATACTCTGATAGCGCAGGCAGATTCTTGATACTTGTCTGCTTGATTGACAGTCAATTAACAACACTTGTGAATATTTATGCTCCTTGTAATGGACAAATGCGTTTCTTTAATGGCCTAGACAAAAAAATTCAAGAAGTTAAAAGAGGTACCACTATTCTAGTAGGTGATTTCAACATTGTTCCAGATGGCACATTAGACTCTACTTCTCCCACTAGATCCTCGTTTCCTGAACTCAAACGTTGGCTTTGCAATCACGAATACTTAGATGCTTTTAGGTGTCTCAACACATCTTCTTTGGAATATACTCACTTCTCAGAGGCACACAAGTCTTTTTCTAGAATCGATTTATTTTTAACAGATACATTCTCAATCTCAAAATTTAAAAAAATAGAAATTCTACCCAAAACATTTTCAGATCACTCTCCAATGGTTGCTGAAGTTTCTCTCGGTAGGTCGGCCAAATTTAAATCCCAATGGAGATGTGATTCATCACTCCTATTCAACCCAATCCAAAGAAAGGAAATAGAATTGGCTTTGAACAACTATTTTACTGAGAACGACATTAACAATATATGCCCATTTACTTTATGGAATGCTCACAAAGCAGTCATCAGAGGTGTAATGACCCATCTAGCCTTCACCAAAAAAAAAATAAGTAAAGAAAAAATACATAAATTACAATCAGACCTAAAAAACTTAGAGGAAATCTCACAAAAGTCATCCCAAGTACCACCCAATATTCATTCAGAAATCCTAAAATTAAGAATAGACCTAAGATCGGAGCTATTCAATGAATACGATAAATATGCTAAATCCATGAGGTCCAATTTTTATTCATCATATAACAAACCAACTAAACTAATGGCACAAAAATTCAGAACAATTAGAATCAAAAGCAGAATTAATAGAATTAAACATGATGGATCTATACTAGAGCACCCCAAGAAAATCGTAGATGCCTTTGCAGAATATTATTCTTCTATTTATAATCTAAAATCAGATCAGGAAACATATCAACCGGATAGCCAAAGTATTGATGATTTCCTTACATCTTTAAATTTGCCTAAGGTTACTACCCAACAGCTATCAAATCTAGAGGTTCCCTTTTCCGCGTTAGAAATTTCAGAAGCCATCAAATCACTCAAAAAGAAAAAAGCTCCGGGACCCGATGGATACTCAAATGAATATTACCAAACCTTCGAATCTATTTTGACTCCTTATTTAGTCCAAGTTTTTGATAAGGCTTCTTGGTCCGGCGCATTTCCTTCTGAAATGTTACGTGCCAACATAATACTAATACCCAAGCCTAAAGGAGACCTGGAATCAGTTAAAAATTACAGACCCATTTCATTAATAAACACAGATGTCAAATTATTCTCAAAAATCATAGCAAATAGACTAAAAAACATCCTTCCAAGTATTATCCATAAAGATCAGCTTGGATTCATTGAAGGACGCCAAACAATTGACGGTACTAGGAGAACATTAAATCTGATTAATTTCATCAAGAAGAAAAAAATCCCTTCACTCCTTTTGGCTTTAGACGCAGAGAAAGCTTTCGATAGGGTTAATTGGGAGTTCCTGAAAGCAACCTTAGATAGATTTGGCTTTAGTAACAAAATAATAAAAACAATAATGGCATTGTATTCGAATCCTTCTGCAAATGTTTACGCAAATAGTCATCTTTCTAATCAAATCAAGATAACTAATGGAACCAGACAGGGATGCCCACTTTCCCCCCTTTTGTTTGCGTTGATAATGGAGCCACTGGCGGAAGCAATAAGATCTAATGATAGAATCCGTGGCATACAGATGGGAGACAATCATTCTAAAATAGGCCTCTTCGCGGATGACATTATATTAAGTTTGTCGGATCCTTTAAACTCAGTCAAAGAGGTTTTATCAACTATCGAGGGTTTCTCTAGGATCTCATTCTACAAAATAAACGAAACTAAATCAAAACTGCTAGATTTTTTTCTCAACGATCTTACTATCACAAACATTAAAAAGATCTCCAGGTTTGATTGGGAAAAGGAAGATATTACTTATTTAGGTATCTGTATTACCAGAAACTTTAGGAAAACGGTAGAGATAAACATGCAAAATACTATTAAAAAAACACAGATTGAATTGAATAGTCTCTCAAGCCAAGACATATCATGGGTAGGTAGAATAATTCTATTTAAACTCTTTACCCTCCCAAAAATCCTTTATTCTTTCAGAGCAATTCCACTAGTTATCCCACTAAAATATCTCAGAAAGCTCCAATCTATTATAAATAAATTCACATGTAATAAGAAAAGAGCAAGGGTGGCATCACACATTTTAACTAGAAGTAAATTAAATGGTGGCCTAGCTCTTCCAAATATAATTAATTATTACTATGCCAACCTAATCAAACAATCTTTTTATTGGGTTAACACAAGCAACGCTCCAGCATGGGTAGAAATGGAGAGGTATTCCAATAAAAATAAAACTCTTTTAAAGACAATCCTAGAATGTCTTACATCATCCTCCCCTTTACATTTTGATTCCCCAACAATTTCTGCAACTCTCTCAGCATGGAAACATTTAGCTAAACCCCAAATTAAAAAAACTCAAAGCCAAAGGTTTGTTCAGTTGAAGAATGTTCCTATAAAATTTCTTGGTCTACTGGTGGAGAAGGAAATCCCGAAAGTTTGGAATAAAATGGGTATTAAGGTGATAGGAGACTTGTATGATGGGAAGAAATTTTTAAGCAACGATACTTTAAAGACTCAAAAGAATTTTTCTTCCCAGGATGTCACTCTCCTCTCTCTACTAAAAAAGCACATCTTAAAATTTATGAGGAAAAAATCATATATAACGGACTCCACTACTCTTTTACTCTGTAACCGCAATGTTAAACTCCATTGGAGATCGAGAACTATCTATGATTTTTTAAACGGTTCTGAGGATTTAGAAAAAACTCCATACATGTTGAATTGGGAGAATGATATTAACATTTCCGTTTCTATGGAACAGTGGAAACAGGCTTTCAAAAGGACTTATTCATCCAATATTTGCGCCTCTCTACATGAGTCCTTCTATAAAATGATATCTAGGTGGTACTTCACGCCATTAAAGTTAGCTAGAATATTTCCTGGCAGATCTCCAGATTGCTGGAGAGATTGCGGATTCATAGGTTCAATTTTACATATTTTCTGGGAATGTCCTAATATTAAACCTTTATGGTTGGAAATTTCTAGGTTAATTAATGAGGTGACAAAACAAAAAATAACCCTGACACCACAAATGGCATTGTTGTCTTTAAATCTAGATGAGATCCATCCTTCCCATATCCTAACAGTCATCCATTTGTTTCTTATAACAAAGAATGCCATAGCATCACTATGGAATGAAAATGCTACTCCCAAACTCAGTGATATTACTGATAAAATGTCATTACACTGTTCATACGAAAGAAGCCATGCTTTGGCTAACAACTATTTTTCAACATTTAATAAAAGATGGAATTCCTGGATCCGCTTCGCCTCAGAGCAAAATTTACCTGAAATCGCTTGCTCCTGATGTCTCCTATTTTGTGACTTAGATAATAGGTTATATTAATTTTATAAAAGTAAACATTTCCCTCTCTATACAGAAATAAAGTTGTATAATCTCTACCTTAGTTTATCGTAGGTTTTTTTTTTTTTTTTTTTTTTTTTTTGGTAATACCGCTAATATATAACTACTGCTAAGGTATAGGTTCATGTATTGTATTTTATGTAGGTCTATCTTGTTGTACTTCAAGTATATTACTACTGTTAAGATATATGTTATTTATTTATTAGATACTCCTACTAAATATACTCAAGGCATTAAAATACTGTTATATGTGTATACCCTACGGCTGTAGGCATGATGCTAAAATACAACTGTTAATTTTTATGTAAAAATTTAATAAAGTTGTTTGAAAATGGAGAAAATTCAAAACATTCATTATTCAATAGGGCCCAAACTATCAAAAACCAGCGGTTTCAATGAACACACATTTCTTGGTAGAATCATGCAGGACTGAAATTTTTGATGTTTTTCTACTCCTCTCATGAGCCCAAACAAGTCTCTAAAAGCATGAGTTTGCAACTACTTTACTTTTGGAGAAAATTCAAAACATTCATTATTCAATAGAGCCCAATAGCAAAAACCAGCGTTTTGAATGAAGAATCACATTTCTTGGTAGAATCATGCAGGATTGAAATTTTTGATGGTTTTTTACTCCTCTCAACAGCCCAAACAAGTTTCTAAAAGGATGAGTTTGCAACTACTTTACTTTTGGAGAAAATTCAAAACATTCATTATTCAATAGGGCCCAAACTATCAAAAACCAGCGGTTTCAATGAACACACATTTCTTGGTAGAATCATGCAGGACTGAAATTTTTGATGTTTTTCTACTCCTCTCATGAGCACAAACAAGTCTCTAAAAGCATGAGTTTGCAACTACTTTACTTTTGGAGAAAATTCAAAACATTAATTATTCAATAGGGCCCAAACTATCAAAAACCAGCGGTTTGAATGAACACACATTTCTTGGTAGAATCATGCAGGACTGAAATTTTTGATGTTTTTCTACTCCTCTCATGAGCCCAAACAAGTCTCTAAAAGCATGAGTTTGCAACTACTTTACTTTTGGAGAAAATTCAAAACATTCATTATTCAATAGAGCCCAATAGCAAAAACCAGCGTTTTGAATGAAGAATCACATTTCTTGGTAGAATCATGCAGGATTGAAATTTTTGATGGTTTTTTACTCCTCTCAACAGCCCAAACAAGTTTCTAAAAGGATGAGTTTGCAACTACTTTACTTTTGGAGAAAATTCAAAACATTCATTATTCAATAGGGCCCAAACTATCAAAAACCAGCCGTTTCAATGAACACACATGTTTTGGTAGAATCCTGCAGGACTGAAATTTTTGATGTTTTTCTACTCATCTCATGAGCCCAAACAAGTCTCTAAAAGCATGAGTTTGCAACTACTTTACTTTTGGAGAAAATTCAAAACATTCACTATTCAATAGAGCCCAATAGCAAAAATCAGGTTTTGAATGAAGAATCACATTTCTTGGTAAAATCATGCAGGATTGAAATTTTTGATGGTTTTTTACTCCTCTCAACAGCCCAAACAAGTTTCTAAAAGGATGAGTTTGCAACTACTTTACTTTTGGAGAAAATTCAAAACATTCATTATTCAATAGGGCCCAAACTATCAAAAACCAGCGGTTTCAATGAACACACATTTCTTGGTAGAATCATGCAGGACTGAAATTTTTGATGTTTTTCTACTCCTCTCATGAGCCCAAACTAGTCTCTAAAAGCATGAGTTTGCAACTACTTTTACTTTTGGAGAAAATTCAAAACATTCACTATTCAATAGAGCCCAATAGCAAAAATCAGGTTTTGAATGAAGAATCACATTTCTTGGTAAAATCATGCAGGATTGAAATTTTTGATGGTTTTTTACTCCTCTCAACAGCCCAAACAAGTTTCTAAAAGGATGAGTTTGCAACTACTTTACTTTTGGAGAAAATTCAAATCATTCATTATTCAATAGGGCCCAAACTATCAAAAACCAGCGGTTTCAATGAACACACATTTCTTTGTAGAATCTTGCAGGACTGAAATTTTTGATGTTTTTCTACTCCTCTCATGAGCCCAAACAAGTCTCTAAAAGCATGAGTTTGCAACTACTTTACTTTTGGAGAAAATTCAAAACATTCATTATTCAATAGAGCCCAATAGCAAAAACCAGCGTTTTGAATGAAGAATCACATTTCTTGGTAGAATCATGCAGGATTGAAATTTTTGATGGTTTTTACTCCTCTCAACAGCCCAAACAAGTTTCTAAAAGGATGAGTTTGCAACTACTTTACTTTTGGAGAAAATTCAAAACATTCATTATTCAATAGGGCCCAAACTATCAAAAACCAGCGGTTTCAATGAACACACATTTCTTGGTAGAATCATGCAGGACTGAAATTTTTGATGTTTTTCTACTCCTCTCATGAGCCCAAACAAGTCTCTAAAAGCATGAGTTTGCAACTACTTTACTTTTGGAGAAAATTCAAAACATTCATTATTCAATAGAGCCCAATAGCAAAAACCAGCGTTTTGAATGAAGAATCACATTTCTTGGTAGAATCATGCAGGATTGAAATTTTTGATGGTTTTTTACTCCTCTCAACAGCCCAAACAAGTTTCTAAAAGGATGAGTTTGCAACTACTTTACTTTTGGAGAAAATTCAAAACATTCATTATTCAATAGGGCCCAAACTATCAAAAACCAGCGGTTTCAATGAACACACATTTCTTGGTAGAATCATGCAGGACTGAAATTTTTGATGTTTTTCTACTCCTCTCATGAGCCCAAACAAGTCTCTAAAAGCATGAGTTTGCAACTACTTTACTTTTGGAGAAAATTCAAAACATTCATTATTCAATAGAGCCCAATAGCAAAAACCAGTGTTTTGAATGAAGAATCACATTTCTTGGTAGAATCATGCAGGATTGAAATTTTTGATGGTTTTTTACTCCTCTCAACAGCCCAAACAAGTTTCTAAAAGGATGAGTTTGCAACTACTTTACTTTTGGAGAAAATTCAAAACATTCATTATTCAATAGGGCCCAAACTATCAAAAACCAGCGGTTTCAATGAACACACATTTCTTGGTAGAATCATGCAGGACTGAAATTTTTGATGTTTTTCTACTCCTCTCATGAGCCCAAACAAGTCTCTAAAAGCATGAGTTTGCAACTACTTTACTTTTGGAGAAAATTCAAAACATTCATTATTCAATAGAGCCCAATAGCAAAAACCAGCGTTTTGAATGAAGAATCACATTTCTTGGTAGAATCATGCAGGATTGAAATTTTTGATGGTTTTTTACTCCTCTCAACAGCCCAAACAAGTTTCTAAAAGGATGAGTTTGCAACTACTTTACTTTTGGAGAAAATTCAAAACATTCATTATTCAATAGGGCCCAAACTATCAAAAACCAGCGGTTTCAATGAACACACATTTCTTGGTAGAATCATGCAGGACTGAAATTTTTGATGTTTTTCTACTCCTCTCATGAGCCCAAACAAGTCTCTAAAAGCATGAGTTTGCAACTACTTTACTTTTGGAGAAAATTCAAAACATTCATTATTCAATAGGGCCCAAACTATCAAAAACCAGCGGTTTGAATGAACACACATTTCTTGGTAGAATCATGCAGGACTGAAATTTTTGATGTTTTTCTACTCCTCTCATGAGCCCAAACAAGTCTCTAAAAGCATGAGTTTGCAACTACTTTACTTTTGGAGAAAATTCAAAACATTCATTATTCAATAGGGCCCAAACTATCAAAAACCAGCGGTTTGAATGAACACACATTTCTTGGTAGAATCATGCAGGACTGAAATTTTTGATGTTTTTCTACTCATATCATGAGCCCAAACAAGTCTCTAAAAGCATGAGTTTGCAACTACTTTACTTTTGGAGAAAATTCAAAACATTCATTATTCAATAGAGCCCAATAGAGGTTTTTGCCCAATAGCAAAAACCAGCGTTTTGAATGAAGAATCACATTTCTTGGTAGAATCATGCAGGATTGAAATTTTTGATGGTTTTTTACTCCTCTCAACAGCCCAAACAAGTTTCTAAAAGGATGAGTTTGCAACTACTTTACTTTTGGAGAAAATTCAAAACATTCATTATTCAATAGGGCCCAAACTATCAAAAACCAGCCGTTTCAATGAACACACATGTCTTGGTAGAATCATGCAGGACTGAAATTTTTGATGTTTTTCTACTCATATCATGAGCCCAAACAAGTCTCTAAAAGCATGAGTTTGCAACTACTTTACTTTTGGAGAAAATTCAAAACATTCATTATTCAATAGAGCCCAATAGCAAAAACCAGCGTTTTGAATGAAGAATCACATTTCTTGGTAGAATCATGCAGGATTGAAATTTTTGATGGTTTTTTACTCCTCTCAACAGCCCAAACAAGTTTCTAAAAGGATGAGTTTGCAACTACTTTACTTTTGGAGAAAATTCAAAACATTCATTATTCAATAGGGCCCAAACTATCAAAAACCAGCGGTTTCAATGAACACACATTTCTTGGTAGAATCATGCAGGACTGAAATTTTTGATGTTTTTCTACTCCTCTCATGAGCCCAAACAAGTCTCTAAAAGCATGAGTTTGCAACTACTTTACTTTTGGAGAAAATTCAAAACAGTCATTATTCAATAGAGCCCAATAGCAAAAACCAGCGTTTTGAATGAAGAATCACATTTCTTGGTAGAATCATGCAGGATTGAAATTTTTGATGGTTTTTTACTCCTCTCAACAGCCCAAACAAGTTTCTAAAAGGATGAGTTTGCAACTACTTTACTTTTGGAGAAAATTCAAAACATTCATTATTCAATAGGGCCCAAACTATCAAAAACCAGCGGTTTGAATGAACACACATTTCTTGGTAGAATCATGCAGGACTGAAATTTTTGATGTTTTTCTACTCCTCTCATGAGCCCAAACAAGTCTCTAAAAGCATGAGTTTGCAACTACTTTACTTTTGGAGAAAATTCAAAACATTCATTATTCAATAGAGCCCAATAGCAAAAACCAGCGTTTTGAATGAAGAATCACAATTCTTGGTAGAATCATGCAGGATTGAAATTTTTGATGGTTTTTTACTCCTCTCAACAGCCCAAACAAGTTTCTAAAAGGATGAGTTTGCAACTACTTTACTTTTGGAGAAAATTCAAAACATTCATTATTCAATAGGGCCCAAACTATCAAAAAACAGCCGTTTCAATGAACACACATGTTTTGGTAGAATCATGCAGGACTGAAATTTTTGATGTTTTTCTACTCATCTCATGAGCCCAAACAAGTCTCTAAAAGCATGAGTTTGCAACTACTTTACTTTTGGAGAAAATTCAAAACATTCACTATTCAATAGAGCCCAATAGCAAAAATCAGGTTTTGAATGAAGAATCACATTTCTTGGTAAAATCATGCAGGATTGAAATTTTTGATGGTTTTTTACTCCTCTCAACAGCCCAAACAAGTTTCTAAAAGGATGAGTTTGCAACTACTTTACTTTTGGAGAAAATTCAAAACATTCATTATTCAATAGGGCCCAAACTATCAAAAACCAGCGGTTTCAATGAACACACATTTCTTGGTAGAATCATGCAGGACTGAAATTTTTGATGTTTTTCTACTCCTCTCATGAGCCCAAACAAGTCTCTAAAAGCATGAGTTTGCAACTACTTTACTTTTGGAGAAAATTCAAAACATTCATTATTCAATAGAGCCCAATAGCAAAAACCAGCGTTTTGAATGAAGAATCACATTTCTTGGTAGAATCATGCAGGATTGAAATTTTTGATGGTTTTTTACTCCTCTCAACAGCCCAAACAAGTTTCTAAAAGGATGAGTTTGCAACTACTTTACTTTTGGAGAAAATTCAAAACATTCATTATTCAATAGGGCCCAAACTATCAAAAACCAGCGGTTTCAATGAACACACATTTCTTGGTAGAATCATGCAGGACTGAAATTTTTGATGTTTTTCTACTCCTCTCATGAGCCCAAACAAGTCTCTAAAAGCATGAGTTTGCAACTACTTTACTTTTGGAGAAAATTCAAAACATTCATTATTCAATAGAGCCCAATAGCAAAAACCAGTGTTTTGAATGAAGAATCACATTTCTTGGTAGAATCATGCAGGATTGAAATTTTTGATGGTTTTTTACTCCTCTCAACAGCCCAAACAAGTTTCTAAAAGGATGAGTTTGCAACTACTTTACTTTTGGAGAAAATTCAAAACATTCATTATTCAATAGGGCCCAAACTATCAAAAACCAGCTGTTTCAATGAACACACATTTCTTGGTAGAATCATGCAGGACTGAAATTTTTGATGTTTTTCTACTCCTCTCATGAGCCCAAACAAGTCTCTAAAAGCATGAGTTTGCAACTACTTTACTTTTGGAGAAAATTCAAAACATTCATTATTCAATAGAGCCCAATAGCAAAAACCAGCGTTTTGAATGAAGAATCACATTTCTTGGTAGAATCATGCAGGATTGAAATTTTTGATGGTTTTTTACTCCTCTCAACAGCCCAAACAAGTTTCTAAAAGGATGAGTTTGCAACTACTTTACTTTTGGAGAAAATTCAAAACATTCATTATTCAATAGGGCCCAAACTATCAAAAACCAGCGGTTTCAATGAACACACATTTCTTGGTAGAATCATGCAGGACTGAAATTTTTGATGTTTTTCTACTCCTCTCATGAGCCCAAACAAGTCTCTAAAAGCATGAGTTTGCAACTACTTTACTTTTGGAGAAAATTCAAAACATTCATTATTCAATAGGGCCCAAACTATCAAAAACCAGCGGTTTGAATGAACACACATTTCTTGGTAGAATCATGCAGGACTGAAATTTTTGATGTTTTTCTACTCCTCTCATGAGCCCAAACAAGTCTCTAAAAGCATGAGTTTGCAACTACTTTACTTTTGGAGAAAATTCAAAACATTCATTATTCAATAGGGCCCAAACTATCAAAAACCAGCGGTTTGAATGAACACACATTTCTTGGTAGAATCATGCAGGACTGAAATTTTTGATGTTTTTCTACTCCTCTCATGAGCCCAAACAAGTCTCTAAAAGCATGAGTTTGCAACTACTTTACTTTTGGAGAAAATTCAAAACATTCATTATTCAATAGAGCCCAATAGCAAAAACCAGCGTTTTGAATGAAGAATCACATTTCTTGGTAGAATCATGCAGGATTGAAATTTTTGATGGTTTTTTACTCCTCTCAACAGCCCAAACAAGTTTCTAAAAGGATGAGTTTGCAACTACTTTACTTTTGGAGAAAATTCAAAACATTCATTATTCAATAGGGCCCAAACTATCAAAAACCAGCGGTTTCAATGAACACACATTTCTTGGTAGAATCATGCAGGACTGAAATTTTTGATGTTTTTCTACTCCTCTCATGAGCCCAAACAAGTCTCTAAAAGCATGAGTTTGCAACTACTTTACTTTTGGAGAAAATTCAAAACATTCATTATTCAATAGGGCCCAAACTATCAAAAACCAGCGGTTTGAATGAACACACATTTCTTGGTAGAATCATGCAGGACTGAAATTTTTGATGTTTTTCTACTCCTCTCATGAGCCCAAACAAGTCTCTAAAAGCATGAGTTTGCAACTACTTTACTTTTGGAGAAAATTCAAAACATTCATTATTCAATAGGGCCCAAACTATCAAAAACCAGCGGTTTGAATGAACACACATTTCTTGGTAGAATCATGCAGGACTGAAATTTTTGATGTTTTTCTACTCATATCATGAGCCCAAACAAGTCTCTAAAAGCATGAGTTTGCAACTACTTTACTTTTGGAGAAAATTCAAAACATTCATTATTCAATAGAGCCCAATAGAGGTTTTTGCCCAATAGCAAAAACCAGCGTTTTGAATGAAGAATCACATTTCTTGGTAGAATCATGCAGGATTGAAATTTTTGATGGTTTTTTACTCCTCTCAACAGCCCAAACAAGTTTCTAAAAGGATGAGTTTGCAACTACTTTACTTTTGGAGAAAATTCAAAACATTCATTATTCAATAGGGCCCAAACTATCAAAAACCAGCCGTTTCAATGAACACACATGTCTTGGTAGAATCATGCAGGACTGAAATTTTTGATGTTTTTCTACTCATATCATGAGCCCAAACAAGTCTCTAAAAGCATGAGTTTGCAACTACTTTACTTTTGGAGAAAATTCAAAACATTCATTATTCAATAGAGCCCAATAGCAAAAACCAGCGTTTTGAATGAAGAATCACATTTCTTGGTAGAATCATGCAGGATTGAAATTTTTGATGGTTTTTTACTCCTCTCAACAGCCCAAACAAGTTTCTAAAAGGATGAGTTTGCAACTACTTTACTTTTGGAGAAAATTCAAAACATTCATTATTCAATAGGGCCCAAACTATCAAAAACCAGCGGTTTCAATGAACACACATTTCTTGGTAGAATCATGCAGGACTGAAATTTTTGATGTTTTTCTACTCCTCTCATGAGCCCAAACAAGTCTCTAAAAGCATGAGTTTGCAACTACTTTACTTTTGGAGAAAATTCAAAACAGTCATTATTCAATAGAGCCCAATAGCAAAAACCAGCGTTTTGAATGAAGAATCACATTTCTTGGTAGAATCATGCAGGATTGAAATTTTTGATGGTTTTTTACTCCTCTCAACAGCCCAAACAAGTTTCTAAAAGGATGAGTTTGCAACTACTTTACTTTTGGAGAAAATTCAAAACATTCATTATTCAATAGGGCCCAAACTATCAAAAACCAGCGGTTTGAATGAACACACATTTCTTGGTAGAATCATGCAGGACTGAAATTTTTGATGTTTTTCTACTCCTCTCATGAGCCCAAACAAGTCTCTAAAAGCATGAGTTTGCAACTACTTTACTTTTGGAGAAAATTCAAAACATTCATTATTCAATAGAGCCCAATAGCAAAAACCAGCGTTTTGAATGAAGAATCACAATTCTTGGTAGAATCATGCAGGATTGAAATTTTTGATGGTTTTTTACTCCTCTCAACAGCCCAAACAAGTTTCTAAAAGGATGAGTTTGCAACTACTTTACTTTTGGAGAAAATTCAAAACATTCATTATTCAATAGGGCCCAAACTATCAAAAAACAGCCGTTTCAATGAACACACATGTTTTGGTAGAATCATGCAGGACTGAAATTTTTGATGTTTTTCTACTCATCTCATGAGCCCAAACAAGTCTCTAAAAGCATGAGTTTGCAACTACTTTACTTTTGGAGAAAATTCAAAACATTCACTATTCAATAGAGCCCAATAGCAAAAATCAGGTTTTGAATGAAGAATCACATTTCTTGGTAAAATCATGCAGGATTGAAATTTTTGATGGTTTTTTACTCCTCTCAACAGCCCAAACAAGTTTCTAAAAGGATGAGTTTGCAACTACTTTACTTTTGGAGAAAATTCAAAACATTCATTATTCAATAGGGCCCAAACTATCAAAAACCAGCGGTTTCAATGAACACACATTTCTTGGTAGAATCATGCAGGACTGAAATTTTTGATGTTTTTCTACTCCTCTCATGAGCCCAAACAAGTCTCTAAAAGCATGAGTTTGCAACTACTTTACTTTTGGAGAAAATTCAAAACATTCATTATTCAATAGAGCCCAATAGCAAAAACCAGCGTTTTGAATGAAGAATCACATTTCTTGGTAGAATCATGCAGGATTGAAATTTTTGATGGTTTTTTACTCCTCTCAACAGCCCAAACAAGTTTCTAAAAGGATGAGTTTGCAACTACTTTACTTTTGGAGAAAATTCAAAACATTCATTATTCAATAGGGCCCAAACTATCAAAAACCAGCGGTTTCAATGAACACACATTTCTTGGTAGAATCATGCAGGACTGAAATTTTTGATGTTTTTCTACTCCTCTCATGAGCCCAAACAAGTCTCTAAAAGCATGAGTTTGCAACTACTTTACTTTTGGAGAAAATTCAAAACATTCATTATTCAATAGAGCCCAATAGCAAAAACCAGTGTTTTGAATGAAGAATCACATTTCTTGGTAGAATCATGCAGGATTGAAATTTTTGATGGTTTTTTACTCCTCTCAACAGCCCAAACAAGTTTCTAAAAGGATGAGTTTGCAACTACTTTACTTTTGGAGAAAATTCAAAACATTCATTATTCAATAGGGCCCAAACTATCAAAAACCAGCTGTTTCAATGAACACACATTTCTTGGTAGAATCATGCAGGACTGAAATTTTTGATGTTTTTCTACTCCTCTCATGAGCCCAAACAAGTCTCTAAAAGCATGAGTTTGCAACTACTTTACTTTTGGAGAAAATTCAAAACATTCATTATTCAATAGAGCCCAATAGCAAAAACCAGCGTTTTGAATGAAGAATCACATTTCTTGGTAGAATCATGCAGGATTGAAATTTTTGATGGTTTTTTACTCCTCTCAACAGCCCAAACAAGTTTCTAAAAGGATGAGTTTGCAACTACTTTACTTTTGGAGAAAATTCAAAACATTCATTATTCAATAGGGCCCAAACTATCAAAAACCAGCGGTTTCAATGAACACACATTTCTTGGTAGAATCATGCAGGACTGAAATTTTTGATGTTTTTCTACTCCTCTCATGAGCCCAAACAAGTCTCTAAAAGCATGAGTTTGCAACTACTTTACTTTTGGAGAAAATTCAAAACATTCATTATTCAATAGGGCCCAAACTATCAAAAACCAGCGGTTTGAATGAACACACATTTCTTGGTAGAATCATGCAGGACTGAAATTTTTGATGTTTTTCTACTCCTCTCATGAGCCCAAACAAGTCTCTAAAAGCATGAGTTTGCAACTACTTTACTTTTGGAGAAAATTCAAAACATTCATTATTCAATAGGGCCCAAACTATCAAAAACCAGCGGTTTGAATGAACACACATTTCTTGGTAGAATCATGCAGGACTGAAATTTTTGATGTTTTTCTACTCCTCTCATGAGCCCAAACAAGTCTCTAAAAGCATGAGTTTGCAACTACTTTACTTTTGGAGAAAATTCAAAACATTCATTATTCAATAGAGCCCAATAGAGGTTTTTGCCCAATAGCAAAAACCAGCGTTTTGAATGAAGAATCACATTTCTTGGTAGAATCATGCAGGATTGAAATTTTTGATGGTTTTTTACTCCTCTCAACAGCCCAAACAAGTTTCTAAAAGGATGAGTTTGCAACTACTTTACTTTTGGAGAAAATTCAAAACATTCATTATTCAATAGTGCCCAAACTATCAAAAACCAGCCGTTTCAATGAACACACATGTCTTGGTAGAATCATGCAGGACTGAAATTTTTGATGTTTTTCTACTCATATCATGAGCCCAAACAAGTCTCTAAAAGCATGAGTTTGCAACTACTTTACTTTTGGAGAAAATTCAAAACATTCATTATTCAATAGAGCCCAATAGCAAAAACCAGCGTTTTGAATGAAGAATCACATTTCTTGGTAGAATCATGCAGGATTGAAATTTTTGATGGTTTTTTACTCCTCTCAACAGCCCAAACAAGTTTCTAAAAGGATGAGTTTGCAACTACTTTACTTTTGGAGAAAATTCAAAACATTCATTATTCAATAGGGCCCAAACTATCAAAAACCAGCGGTTTCAATGAACACACATTTCTTGGTAGAATCATGCAGGACTGAAATTTTTGATGTTTTTCTACTCCTCTCATGAGCCCAAACAAGTCTCTAAAAGCATGAGTTTGCAACTACTTTACTTTTGGAGAAAATTCAAAACAGTCATTATTCAATAGAGCCCAATAGCAAAAACCAGCGTTTTGAATGAAGAATCACATTTCTTGGTAGAATCATGCAGGATTGAAATTTTTGATGGTTTTTTACTCCTCTCAACAGCCCAAACAAGTTTCTAAAAGGATGAGTTTGCAACTACTTTACTTTTGGAGAAAATTCAAAACATTCATTATTCAATAGAGCCCAAACTATCAAAAACCAGCGGTTTCAATGAACACACATTTCTTGGTAGAATCATGCAGGACTGAAATTTTTGATGTTTTTCTACTCCTCTCATGAGCCCAAACAAGTCTCTAAAAGCATGAGTTTGCAACTACTTTACTTCTGGAGAAAATTCAAAACATTCATTATTCAATAGAGCCCAATAGCAAAAACCAGCGTTTTGAATGAAGAATCACATTTCTTGGTAGAATCATGCAGGATTGAAATTTTTGATGGTTTTTTACTCCTCTCAACAGCCCAAACAAGTTTCTAAAAGGATGAGTTTGCAACTACTTTACTTTTGGAGAAAATTCAAAACATTCATTATTCAATAGGGCCCAAACTATCAAAAACCAGCGGTTTCAAAGAACACACATTTCTTGGTAGAATCATGCAGGACTGAAATTTTTGATGTTTTTCTACTCCTCTCATGAGCCCAAACAAGTCTCTAAAAGCATGAGTTTGCAACTACTTTACTTTTGGAGAAAATTCAAAACATTCATTATTCAATAGAGCCCAATAGCAAAAACCAGCGTTTTGAATGAAGAATCACATTTCTTGGTAGAATCATGCAGGATTGAAATTTTTGATGGTTTTTTACTCCTCTCAACAGCCCAAACAAGTTTCTAAAAGGATGAGTTTGCAACTACTTTACTTTTGGAGAAAATTCAAAACATTCATTATTCAATAGGGCCCAAACTATCAAAAACCAGCGGTTTCAATGAACACACATTTCTTGGTAGAATCATGCAGGACTGAAATTTTTGATGTTTTTCTACTCCTCTCATGAGCCCAAACAAGTCTCTAAAAGCATGAGTTTGCAACTACTTTACTTTTGGAGAAAATTCAAAACATTCATTATTCAATAGAGCCCAATAGCAAAAACCAGCGTTTTGAATGAAGAATCACATTTCTTGGTAGAATCATGCAGGATTGAAATTTTTGATGGTTTTTTACTCCTCTCAACAGCCCAAACAAGTTTCTAAAAGGATGAGTTTGCAACTACTTTACTTTTGGAGAAAATTCAAAACATTCATTATTCAATAGGGCCCAAACTATCAAAAACCAGCGGTTTCAATGAACACACATTTCTTGGTAGAATCATGCAGGACTGAAATTTTTGATGTTTTTCTACTCCTCTCATGAGCCTAAACAAGTCTCTAAAAGCATGAGTTTGCAACTACTTTACTTTTGGAGAAAATTCAAAACATTCATTATTCAATAGAGCCCAATAGCAAAAACCAGCGTTTTGAATGAAGAATCACATTTCTTGGTAGAATCATGCAGGATTGAAATTTTTGATGGTTTTTTACTCCTCTCAACAGCCCAAACAAGTTTCTAAAAGGATGAGTTTGCAACTACTTTACTTTTGGAGAAAATTCAAAACATTCATTATTCAATAGGGCCCAAACTATCAAAAACCAGCGGTTTCAATGAACACACATTTCTTGGTAGAATCATGCAGGACTGAAATTTTTGATGTTTTTCTACTCCTCTCATGAGCCCAAACAAGTCTCTAAAAGCATGAGTTTGCAACTACTTTACTTTTGGAGAAAATTCAAAACATTCATTATTCAATAGGGCCCAAACTATCAAAAACCAGCGGTTTGAATGAACACACATTTCTTGGTAGAATCATGCAGGACTGAAATTTTTGATGTTTTTCTACTCCTCTCATGAGCCCAAACAAGTATCTAAAAGCATGAGTTTGCAACTACTTTACTTTTGGAGAAAATTCAAAACATTCATTATTCAATAGAGCCCAATAGCAAAAACCAGCGTTTTGAATGAGGAATCACATTTCTTGGTAGAATCATGCAGGATTGAAATTTTTGATGGTTTTTTACTCCTCTCAACAGCCCAAACAAGTTTCTAAAAGGATGAGTTTGCAACTACTTTACTTTTGGAGAAAATTCAAAACATTCATTATTCAATAGGGCCCAAACTATCAAAAACCAGCCGTTTCAATGAACACACATGTCTTGGTAGAATCATGCAGGACTGAAATTTTTGATGTTTTTCTACTCCTCTCATGAGCCCAAACAAGTCTCTAAAAGCATGAGTTTGCAACTACTTTACTTTTGGAGAAAATTCAAAACATTCATTATTCAATAGAGCCCAATAGCAAAAACCAGCGTTTTGAATGAAGAATCACATTTCTTGGTAGAATCATGCAGGATTGAAATTTTTGATGGTTTTTTACTCCTCTCAACAGCCCAAACAAGTTTCTAAAAGGATGAGTTTGCAACTACTTTACTTTTGGAGAAAATTCAAAACATTCATTATTCAATAGGGCCCAAACTATCAAAAACCAGCGGTTTGAATGAACACACATTTCTTGGTAGAATCATGCAGGACTGAAATTTTTGATGTTTTTCTACTCCTCTCATGAGCCCAAACAAGTCTCTAAAAGCATGAGTTTGCAACTACTTTACTTTTGGAGAAAATTCAAAACATTCACTATTCAATAGAGCCCAATAGCAAAAATCAGGTTTTGAATGAAGAATCACATTTCTTGGTAAAATCATGCAGGATTGAAATTTTTGATGGTTTTTTACTCCTCTCAACAGCCCAAACAAGTTTCTAAAAGGATGAGTTTGCAACTACTTTACTTTTGGAGAAAATTCAAAACATTCATTATTCAATAGAGCCCAATAGCAAAAACCAGCGTTTTGAATGAAGAATCACATTTCTTGGTAGAATCATGCAGGATTGAAATTTTTGATGGTTTTTTACTCCTCTCAACAGCCCAAACAAGTTTCTAAAAGGATGAGTTTGCAACTACTTTACTTTTGGAGAAAATTCAAAACATTCATTATTCAATAGGGCCCAAACTATCAAAAACCAGCCGTTTCAATGAACACACATGTCTTGGTAGAATCATGCAGGACTGAAATTTTTGATGTTTTTCTACTCATATCATGAGCCCAAACAAGTCTCTAAAAGCATGAGTTTGCAACTACTTTACTTTTGGAGAAAATTCAAAACATTCATTATTCAATAGAGCCCAATAGCAAAAACCAGCGTTTTGAATGAAGAATCACATTTCTTGGTAGAATCATGCAGGATTGAAATTTTTGATGGTTTTTTACTCCTCTCAACAGCCCAAACAAGTTTCTAAAAGGATGAGTTTGCAACTACTTTACTTTTGGAGAAAATTCAAAACATTCATTATTCAATAGGGCCCAAACTATCAAAAACCAGCGGTTTCAATGAACACACATTTCTTGGTAGAATCATGCAGGACTGAAATTTTTGATGTTTTTCTACTCCTCTCATGAGCCCAAACAAGTCTCTAAAAGCATGAGTTTGCAACTACTTTACTTCTGGAGAAAATTCAAAACATTCATTATTCAATAGAGCCCAATAGCAAAAACCAGCGTTTTGAATGAAGAATCACATTTCTTGGTAGAATCATGCAGGATTGAAATTTTTGATGGTTTTTTACTCCTCTCAACAGCCCAAACAAGTTTCTAAAAGGATGAGTTTGCAACTACTTTACTTTTGGAGAAAATTCAAAACATTCATTATTCAATAGGGCCCAAACTATCAAAAACCAGCGGTTTCAAAGAACACACATTTCTTGGTAGAATCATGCAGGACTGAAATTTTTGATGTTTTTCTACTCCTCTCATGAGCCCAAACAAGTCTCTAAAAGCATGAGTTTGCAACTACTTTACTTTTGGAGAAAATTCAAAACATTCATTATTCAATAGAGCCCAATAGCAAAAACCAGCGTTTTGAATGAAGAATCACATTTCTTGGTAGAATCATGCAGGATTGAAATTTTTGATGGTTTTTTACTCCTCTCAACAGCCCAAACAAGTTTCTAAAAGGATGAGTTTGCAACTACTTTACTTTTGGAGAAAATTCAAAACATTCATTATTCAATAGGGCCCAAACTATCAAAAACCAGCGGTTTCAATGAACACACATTTCTTGGTAGAATCATGCAGGACTGAAATTTTTGATGTTTTTCTACTCCTCTCATGAGCCCAAACAAGTCTCTAAAAGCATGAGTTTGCAACTACTTTACTTTTGGAGAAAATTCAAAACATTCATTATTCAATAGAGCCCAATAGCAAAAACCAGCGTTTTGAATGAAGAATCACATTTCTTGGTAGAATCATGCAGGATTGAAATTTTTGATGGTTTTTTACTCCTCTCAACAGCCCAAACAAGTTTCTAAAAGGATGAGTTTGCAACTACTTTACTTTTGGAGAAAATTCAAAACATTCATTATTCAATAGGGCCCAAACTATCAAAAACCAGCGGTTTCAATGAACACACATTTCTTGGTAGAATCATGCAGGACTGAAATTTTTGATGTTTTTCTACTCCTCTCATGAGCCTAAACAAGTCTCTAAAAGCATGAGTTTGCAACTACTTTACTTTTGGAGAAAATTCAAAACATTCATTATTCAATAGAGCCCAATAGCAAAAACCAGCGTTTTGAATGAAGAATCACATTTCTTGGTAGAATCATGCAGGATTGAAATTTTTGATGGTTTTTTACTCCTCTCAACAGCCCAAACAAGTTTCTAAAAGGATGAGTTTGCAACTACTTTACTTTTGGAGAAAATTCAAAACATTCATTATTCAATAGGGCCCAAACTATCAAAAACCAGCGGTTTCAATGAACACACATTTCTTGGTAGAATCATGCAGGACTGAAATTTTTGATGTTTTTCTACTCCTCTCATGAGCCCAAACAAGTCTCTAAAAGCATGAGTTTGCAACTACTTTACTTTTGGAGAAAATTCAAAACATTCATTATTCAATAGGGCCCAAACTATCAAAAACCAGCGGTTTGAATGAACACACATTTCTTGGTAGAATCATGCAGGACTGAAATTTTTGATGTTTTTCTACTCCTCTCATGAGCCCAAACAAGTATCTAAAAGCATGAGTTTGCAACTACTTTACTTTTGGAGAAAATTCAAAACATTCATTATTCAATAGAGCCCAATAGCAAAAACCAGCGTTTTGAATGAGGAATCACATTTCTTGGTAGAATCATGCAGGATTGAAATTTTTGATGGTTTTTTACTCCTCTCAACAGCCCAAACAAGTTTCTAAAAGGATGAGTTTGCAACTACTTTACTTTTGGAGAAAATTCAAAACATTCATTATTCAATAGGGCCCAAACTATCAAAAACCAGCCGTTTCAATGAACACACATGTCTTGGTAGAATCATGCAGGACTGAAATTTTTGATGTTTTTCTACTCCTCTCATGAGCCCAAACAAGTCTCTAAAAGCATGAGTTTGCAACTACTTTACTTTTGGAGAAAATTCAAAACATTCATTATTCAATAGAGCCCAATAGCAAAAACCAGCGTTTTGAATGAAGAATCACATTTCTTGGTAGAATCATGCAGGATTGAAATTTTTGATGGTTTTTTACTCCTCTCAACAGCCCAAACAAGTTTCTAAAAGGATGAGTTTGCAACTACTTTACTTTTGGAGAAAATTCAAAACATTCATTATTCAATAGGGCCCAAACTATCAAAAACCAGCGGTTTGAATGAACACACATTTCTTGGTAGAATCATGCAGGACTGAAATTTTTGATGTTTTTCTACTCCTCTCATGAGCCCAAACAAGTCTCTAAAAGCATGAGTTTGCAACTACTTTACTTTTGGAGAAAATTCAAAACATTCACTATTCAATAGAGCCCAATAGCAAAAATCAGGTTTTGAATGAAGAATCACATTTCTTGGTAAAATCATGCAGGATTGAAATTTTTGATGGTTTTTTACTCCTCTCAACAGCCCAAACAAGTTTCTAAAAGGATGAGTTTGCAACTACTTTACTTTTGGAGAAAATTCAAAACATTCATTATTCAATAGAGCCCAATAGCAAAAACCAGCGTTTTGAATGAAGAATCACATTTCTTGGTAGAATCATGCAGGATTGAAATTTTTGATGGTTTTTTACTCCTCTCAACAGCCCAAACAAGTTTCTAAAAGGATGAGTTTGCAACTACTTTACTTTTGGAGAAAATTCAAAACATTCATTATTCAATAGGGCCCAAACTATCAAAAACCAGCCGTTTCAATGAACACACATGTCTTGGTAGAATCATGCAGGACTGAAATTTTTGATGTTTTTCTACTCATATCATGAGCCCAAACAAGTCTCTAAAAGCATGAGTTTGCAACTACTTTACTTTTGGAGAAAATTCAAAACATTCATTATTCAATAGAGCCCAATAGCAAAAACCAGCGTTTTGAATGAAGAATCACATTTCTTGGTAGAATCATGCAGGATTGAAATTTTTGATGGTTTTTTACTCCTCTCAACAGCCCAAACAAGTTTCTAAAAGGATGAGTTTGCAACTACTTTACTTTTGGAGAAAATTCAAAACATTCATTATTCAATAGGGCCCAAACTATCAAAAACCAGCGGTTTCAATGAACACACATTTCTTGGTAGAATCATGCAGGACTGAAATTTTTGATGTTTTTCTACTCCTCTCATGAGCCCAAACAAGTCTCTAAAAGCATGAGTTTGCAACTACTTTACTTTTGGAGAAAATTCAAAACATTCACTATTCAATAGAGCCCAATAGCAAAAATCAGGTTTTGAATGAAGAATCACATTTCTTGGTAAAATCATGCAGGATTGAAATTTTTGATGGTTTTTTACTCCTCTCAACAGCCCAAACAAGTTTCTAAAAGGATGAGTTTGCAACTACTTTACTTTTGGAGAAAATTCAAAACATTCATTATTCAATAGGGCCCAAACTATCAAAAACCAGCGGTTTCAATGAACACACATTTCTTGGTAGAATCATGCAGGACTGAAATTTTTGATGTTTTTCTACTCCTCTCATGAGCCCAAACAAGTCTCTAAAAGCATGAGTTTGCAACTACTTTACTTTTGGAGAAAATTCAAAACATTCACTATTCAATAGAGCCCAATAGCAAAAATCAGGTTTTGAATGAAGAATCACATTTCTTGGTAAAATCATGCAGGATTGAAATTTTTGATGGTTTTTTACTCCTCTCAACAGCCCAAACAAGTTTCTAAAAGGATGAGTTTGCAACTACTTTACTTTTGGAGAAAATTCAAAACATTCATTATTCAATAGGGCCCAAACTATCAAAAACCAGCGGTTTCAATGAACACACATTTCTTGGTAGAATCATGCAGGACTGAAATTTTTGATGTTTTTCTACTCCTCTCATGAGCCCAAACAAGTCTCTAAAAGCATGAGTTTGCAACTACTTTACTTTTGGAGAAAATTCAAAACATTCGGGGGGCGTGGCCAGCGTCTGAGCTGAATGGAAGCCTGAGCTCTGAGCTCCTCCACAGGGCAGCCTGCCAAGCACTACTAACAAGCAAATTATAAGCCAGGACTGGCTGAAAACTTGTGGGAACCTCCATAGACACCAGCGGTGCCCCCACATAATGGATCCGCTTAATAGAAAAGCAGGAAAATCCAAAAATCTGGAGCGCTCTCCCCTCATGCTGAGGAGCCAAGATGGCGCCCGCCACACAGCAGCCACAGCCTGCAGCCCCAGCCTGAGCGGCGCACAGCGGGAGAGAACGCCACAGAGACTGAAACATGCAGTATTCAAGTCAGGGGGTAAGTCTGCCCCCATCCCTGCAAAAACCGCCGCTCCATATATTAAAGAAAGCGCTAAATCCAATGTTAAAAGTAGCGCTGGGAAGAAGGAGGCAAAATATCGCGAGATTAACCGGGAAACAGACGGGATTGCGCAGCAAGTACGCAAATTGCGTACCTTAAGCAAAAATCTTGCGCAGCCTGTGAAATCTTGCACAGCAGCAACGCTCACAGCTGCTATGGAGGCCACAAATACAATAAGGGCCTCCTCATCTTGTCCAGATATCTCCACCATTTCAGACACCCCTCTAACGCCACCACAGAGGGAACTGTCCCCTGCCTCACAAAATAGCTGCAGATTAAGCAGTAGCTCGGCTGAGCTGCAAAGTGAGACGCAGATGGAGGACTTCTGCACTCCAGATAACCCCATGCCTGAAAACATTTTACATGTTTTGACTGAGGTAGAGGCTACCAACAAAGCAGCTTCAGAATTGTTCATAAAAAATATGGTATGCCTTCTTGCAAAGACATTCCAAAAACAACTAGAGGGATATAATACAAACCTCCAAAACAATATAGACAGTCTGGGCCAGAGGGTGGATCACTTGGAGTCGAAAATGGAGGAGATAGTCCAGTCTCACAACAATTTGATAGACGAACACTATGCCTTAGAGAAAGAAGTTACCTTCCTAAAGTCAAGACTGATAGAACAAGAGGACAGGAGTAGGAGAAACAACCTTAAATTCAGAGGAATACCTGAGAATGTCAAAGACAGAGATCTTGATTCATATGTGCAAAAAATGCTCCATACTATGCTCCCAGGTGCTTCCAAAGGAGACCTCTTAATAGAACGCATACACAGACTACCTAAGTCCAAATATGCCCCTGAAAGAGCTCCACGGGATGTTATTGCATTTTTTCACTATTTTCTGACAAAGGAGGACATTCTGAGGAAAAGCAAGCAGTCACCCATCTTACCAAGACCATATGAGGGTATTAAGATCTTTGCAGACTTTTCAAAAGCCACGTTGCAAAAAAGGAGAGACTTTTTCCCTATCACTGCACACCTAAGGGAGCACAGGGTGCTATACAGATGGGGCTTTCCTACAAAAATATTGGTCATGAAGGAAAACACTACTTTTGCCTTGTCTAACATTGATAACTGTGATAGATTCTTTCAGGACCTTGGTATTCCTCCAATGAAGAACTCATCTTTATCCTACAATCAAGAGAGGAGCAACTCTTCACAACAGCCAAGACGTTTGTCACAGTCCTGGACCACACAAAAGAAAAGATAATGGACTTGGTAGGTGTTGACCCTGGCTCTTGGCCTGAACTTTTATCCCCAAACACTAACCAAGAGATTTCTCTTGGTATCATTTCTTTTGAGAAATTCAACTTCCTTGTTAACAAGTTTGTTTTGTTTTAGGTTATTCCAGGTTATAACATGTTTCTATTCACAGGCACACCAGGCACTGACAACAAATTTCTAGAGAAGTACCACTCTTTTTGGATATATGTCCAGATGGACTATTCTATCTTATTGAGTTATTTAACACATTTCTTTCTTTTTGATATATTATGGAGTTGAAAATCCTATCATTTAATGTAAATGGGCTTAATAGTCCCTTTAAAAGGTATGCTTTGTGGAAGGAGATCAAAAGATTGAAAGCAAATGTTGCTATGATACAGGAAACCCACCTCCTGGAAACTGATAATAACAGATTTAAAAACAAAGATTATCCTCAGATTTTCTTCTCCAATAACGAGGGAGGGAAAAAAGCTGGGGTGGCCATTGCCTTCCACAAAGACCTACCAGTGGTTATTTCAGATGTTTATAAAGACAATAAAGGCAGATATTTAATCATCAATTTTACCTTGGAGGGAATGGAATACACTGTGGTTAATGTATACGCCCCTAATGTGAGACAAATTAGCTTTCTCAATAAAGTCAAAAGAAAATTATCTAAATTTAGCAAGGGACAAATCATATGGGGGGGAGACTTTAATTGTATTGTTGACCCAAGCACTGATTGCTCATCCTCTGCTCCATACTACAGAAGTGTGAATTTGGGGAAGTGGCTGAGCAATGCTAACCTACACGACAGTTGTAAAATATTGAACCCTAATTCTAGAGAATACACCAGATTCTGCCCACACAACAGATCTTATACCAAAATAGATCATATATTTACCAGTTTTTCCTTACTAGATTCGTATATAGATTTCCAAACTGGCCCCATCACATGGTCGGACCATGCTCCAATTCTATTAACATTACAGGTTTCCTCTTCGACTCAAAGACACTACAATTGGAGATATAGCAAATTTGTAGTAGACTCCCCAGATAATATAGCAACAATAAAAAACACTATAATGAATTATTTTAAAGAAAATGACTCCCAGGAAATCTCCCCTGAAACCTTATGGTTAGCACATAAATGTGTCATTAGAGGCCACTTAATTCAGATGGCCTCAAGACAAAAGAGGGAAAGAGAGAGCAAACAGAGGCTGTTACTAGAACAAATCAAAAAACTAGAAGACCAGGCCAAAGTGGAAAAATTTTTTACTAAATACAAGGAGTTATACTCCCTTAGATTGGAATTTAGAAATCTTCTCATAAACATTTACGAAAAAAAGACTCTGTTTAACAGGGCAGGGTTTTACATAAATAACAACAAAAACTCAAAAACTATGGCAAATAGATTCAAACCCATAAATAAAAAGCATTTAATTAAAAAACTTTCCCAGAACTTAGTGAATATAGAAAAGCCAAGGGACATAGCTTTGGCTTTTGAAAAATACTACTCAAACCTTTACAATATAGGAAAAAATGGGACTTATCCCCCTCCTACAGAGGAGATGATAGATAATTTCTTGGGAGGAGTAGAGTTGAGATCTCTGTCTTCTGAGCAAAGGGAAATGCTTGATGCACCCTTCTCTGAGGGAGAGGTGTCTCTGGCAATAAAAAATCTCAAATGTAATAAGGCTCCTGGTCCAGACGGATTCCCTGTGGAATATTATAAAACATTTCAGGAAAATCTGATCCCCCACTTAACAAACACCCTAAATTTTATAAAATCAAAAGGAACATGTAGTGCAGATATGCTGAGAGCCACCATAGTGGTAATCCCCAAACCGGACAAAGATCCCACAAAGATAGAAAACTATAGACCCATATCCCTCCTGAATGCAGACATCAAGGTCTATGCAAAAATACTGGCAGAAAGGGTGCAAGATGTTATCCAATATCTCATACATCCCGATCAAGTGGGTTTTGTAAAATTTAGACAGACTTCTGACAGTTCAAGAAGTGTCTTGCACCATATACACTTTTGTAACAAGAAAAAAATTCCCAGTCTGTTTGTGGCCCTTGATGCAGAGAAAGCTTTTGACCGCATCAATTGGACATATGCATTCGCAGTATTAAAGAGGATGGGTTTTGGTGAGGAGATGTTGAAAAGTGTTCAGGCTCTGTACTCCCAACCGTCTGCCTCTGTGCTGGTCAATAGCATGATGTCAGGGAAATTTGACATAACAAACGGAACAAGACAGGGATGCCCTCTGTCCCCAATTATTTTTATCCTGAGTCTGGAACCACTGGCTCAAAGGATAAGGGACTCGAGTGAGGTGAGGGGAGTACGGTTGGGAGATGTAGAGCACAAAATAAATTTATATGCAGACGATATCATACTCACACTGACAGATCCTGTTGAGTCATTGAAGGCGACTTGGGACATCATAGAGTTGTTTGGTTCAATATCATATTATAAACTCAATGTAAAAAAGACTAATGTTTTGTCACTATTTGTTTCAGCCCCTATAAAACAGCAACTACAAGATAAGTACCCTTTTACTTGGGACTGCACTAAAATCCCGTATCTAGGAATTTGGCTCACAAGCGACCTCACACACACGAGTGAGGTAAACATGGATTGCCTTTTGAAATCTCTTGACACTAAGTTGGGAGAATTGTCAAAAACCCCAGCCACTTGGTTGGGAAGAATAGTACTATATAAAATGTTCTGCCTCCCAAAGGTGTTGTTTTTGTATAGGAATGTTCCTCTGCCTTTATCAATGCAACACATACAAAAATTAACTCATCAAATGAACAGATTTATTTGGAATAATAAAAAGCCTAGAGTAAAGAAACACACACTACTCAAATCTAGAGAAAATGGGGGGATAGCCCTTCCAGACTTAGAGGCATATTACTTTGCCACCACAACTGAATTGACAAAAATGTGGCTCACAGAACAGACAGAATTGGGATGGCCAAAAATTGAAAGAGATTTAATGCCTAATAAAGAACCGACACTTTATGTTTCCTATTTTCTTCTGCACAGAGGAGAGATTGGAGACATAGAAAACCCAATACTCAGAGCCTCTGTGCAGAGTTGGTCACATATGTGCAGGAGAAGGTTTAATGTCTCCCCTGTTTCAACCAAAAGACTGAGACTTCACTTTTTGGCACCTGTCAAGGTTTCTCTGAGACCCATGTTTGATAATTGGAAAACATTCCCCATTGCTTATGTGGATGATTTACTGGACAATAATAACGTCATGCCTTTTGAGTTGGTCAAGGCTAAATTTAAAATCCCTAATACGGAATATATGAAATACCTCATACTCAAAGAGGAATATAATAAATTTAAGAGATACTTCTGCAAGATAGTTTTGGTCAACCATACCATTTATAATTTCCTAACCAGCACAACCCCCAGGCACAAGAGCTCTCTTAAACCCCTGTATAACTTCCTGACCGGCAAATACACCTTCTCTAAGGGTGGATGCTTTGAAAAATGGGAGACTACTCTGCAGAAGCAGATTTATGCCCCACAGTGGACATTATCTTCTAAAACTGCAGTGAGGTCTACAAATTGCATGAACATTCTGGAAACACATTACAAACTAGTCCACAGATATTACTTGACTCCAAACAGGATCAAACATTTTGGGGAAGGGGGATCTGATCTGTGTTGGCGGGAATGCGGATCTCAGGCTGACTTACTCCATATTTTCTGGGGATGCCCGGTACTGAAACCATACTGGCTTAAGGTCTCCAATTTGATTTCGATCATATGCAACTGGCGTGTTCAGTTGCACCCTGCCTTGGCCTTACTACTTATAGATATTTGCAGATTCAAAACAACAAAGTATTTGGTTGCCCACATTCTCATGTCTGCAATATACCTTATAGCGAAAGGTTGGAACAATAAGCAACCTCCGAACATTGCCACATTGATCATGTTGGTGGACAAACATTGTGTTTATGAAAAAATTCATTACATCAACAATATGTCAATAAAGTTATTTGACGACAGATGGCATAGATGGTTGAAACTCAAATCTAAGATAGAAGAAGAATTTATATCTTGATATCTTGATTTTTGCTCTTTTTGTGTGCCAAAATTTCACATATATTTGGTGTTTGCCTGTGCTGTTGCAACTGTTTTTCAAATCTATTTCAATTAATGTTAATTGTACATACTTTAAATGATGATATGATGTTCAGATACCATATGATGATGTCCTGATGTACATTATCTTGACTCTATTCGAACATGATATATATGAGGTATGTTTATACATTTCTATTATTTTGAAAACTCAATAAAAATATTGTTTAAGAAAATTCAAAACATTCATTATTCAATAGAGCCCAATAGCAAAAACCAGCGTTTTGAATGAAGAATCACATTTCTTGGTAGAATCATGCAGGATTGAAATTTTTGATGGTTTTTTACTCCTCTCAACAGCCCAAACAAGTTTCTAAAAGGATGAGTTTGCAACTACTTTACTTTTGGAGAAAATTCAAAACATTCATTATTCAATAGGGCCCAAACTATCAAAAACCAGCCGTTTCAATGAACACACATGTCTTGGTAGAATCATGCAGGACTGAAATTTTTGATGTTTTTCTACTCCTCTCATGAGCCCAAACAAGTCTCTAAAAGCATGAGTTTGCAACTACTTTACTTTTGGAGAAAATTCAAAACATTCATTATTCAATAGAGCCCAATAGCAAAAACCAGCGTTTTGAATGAAGAATCACATTTCTTGGTAAAATCATGCAGGATTGAAATTTTTGATGGTTTTTTACTCCTCTCAACAGCCCAAACAAGTTTCTAAAAGGATGAGTTTGCAACTACTTTACTTTTGGAGAAAATTCAAAACATTCATTATTCAATAGGGCCCAAACTATCAAAAACCAGCGGTTTCAATGAACACACATTTCTTGGTAGAATCATGCAGGACTGAAATTTTTGATGTTTTTCTACTCCTCTCATGAGCCCAAACAAGTCTCTAAAAGCATGAGTTTGCAACTACTTTACTTTTGGAGAAAATTCAAAACATTCATTATTCAATAGAGCCCAATAGCAAAAACCAGCGTTTTGAATGAAGAATCACATTTCTTGGTAGAATCATGCAGGATTGAAATTTTTGATGGTTTTTTACTCCTCTCAACAGCCCAAACAAGTTTCTAAAAGGATGAGTTTGCAACTACTTTACTTTTGGAGAAAATTCAAAACATTCATTATTCAATAGGGCCCAAACTATCAAAAACCAGCGGTTTCAATGAACACACATTTCTTGGTAGAATCATGCAGGACTGAAATTTTTGATGTTTTTCTACTCCTCTCATGAGCCCAAACAAGTCTCTAAAAGCATGAGTTTGCAACTACTTTACTTTTGGAGAAAATTCAAAACATTCATTATTCAATAGAGCCCAATAGCAAAAACCAGCGTTTTGAATGAAGAATCACATTTCTTGGTAGAATCATGCAGGATTGAAATTTTTGATGGTTTTTTACTCCTCTCAACAGCCCAAACAAGTTTCTAAAAGGATGAGTTTGCAACTACTTTACTTTTGGAGAAAATTCAAAACATTCATTATTCAATAGGGCCCAAACTATCAAAAACCAGCCGTTTCAATGAACACACATGTCTTGGTAGAATCATGCAGGACTGAAATTTTTGATGTTTTTCTACTCATATCATGAGCCCAAACAAGTCTCTAAAAGCATGAGTTTGCAACTACTTTACTTTTGGAGAAAATTCAAAACATTCATTATTCAATAGAGCCCAATAGCAAAAACCAGCGTTTTGAATGAAGAATCACATTTCTTGGTAGAATCATGCAGGATTGAAATTTTTGATGGTTTTTTACTCCTCTCAACAGCCCAAAGAAGTTTCTAAAAGGATGAGTTTGCAACTACTTTACTTTTGGAGAAAATTCAAAACATTCATTATTCAATAGGGCCCAAACTATCAAAAACCAGCGGTTTCAATGAACACACATTTCTTGGTAGAATCATGCAGGACTGAAATTTTTGATGTTTTTCTACTCCTCTCATGAGCCCAAACAAGTCTCTAAAAGCATGAGTTTGCAACTACTTTACTTTTGGAGAAAATTCAAAACATTCATTATTCAATAGAGCCCAATAGCAAAAACCAGCGTTTTGAATGAAGAATCACATTTCTTGGTAGAATCATGCAGGATTGAAATTTTTGATGGTATTTTACTCCTCTCAACAGCCCAAACAAGTTTCTAAAAGGATGAGTTTGCAACTACTTTACTTTTGGAGAAAATTCAAAACATTCATTATTCAATAGGGCCCAAACTATCAAAAACCAGCGGTTTGAATGAACACACATTTCTTGGTAGAATCATGCAGGACTGAAATTTTTGATGTTTTTCTACTCCTCTCATGAGCCCAAACAAGTCTCTAAAAGCATGAGTTTGCAACTACTTTACTTTTGGAGAAAATTCAAAACATTCATTATTCAATAGAGCCCAATAGCAAAAACCAGCGTTTTGAATGAAGAATCACATTTCTTGGTAGAATCATGCAGGATTGACATTTTTGATGGTTTTTTACTCCTCTCAACAGCCCAAACAAGTTTCTAAAAGGATGAGTTTGCAACTACTTTACTTTTGGAGAAAATTCAAAACATTCATTATTCAATAGGGCCCAAACTATCAAAAACCAGCCGTTTCAATGAACACACATGTTTTGGTAGAATCATGCAGGACTGAAATTTTTGATGTTTTTCTACTCATCTCATGAGCCCAAACAAGTCTCTAAAAGCATGAGTTTGCAACTACTTTACTTTTGGAGAAAATTCAAAACATTCACTATTCAATAGAGCCCAATAGCAAAAATCAGGTTTTGAATGAAGAATCACATTTCTTGGTAAAATCATGCAGGATTGAAATTTTTGATGGTTTTTTACTCCTCTCAACAGCCCAAACAAGTTTCTAAAAGGATGAGTTTGCAACTACTTTACTTTTGGAGAAAATTCAAAACATTCATTATTCAATAGGGCCCAAACTATCAAAAACCAGCGGTTTCAATGAACACACATTTCTTGGTAGAATCATGCAGGACTGAAATTTTTGATGTTTTTCTACTCCTCTCATGAGCCCAAACAAGTCTCTAAAAGCATGAGTTTGCAACTACTTTACTTTTGGAGAAAATTCAAAACATTCACTATTCAATAGAGCCCAATAGCAAAAATCAGGTTTTGAATGAAGAATCACATTTCTTGGTAAAATCATGCAGGATTGAAATTTTTGATGGTTTTTTACTCCTCTCAACAGCCCAAACAAGTTTCTAAAAGGATGAGTTTGCAACTACTTTACTTTTGGAGAAAATTCAAAACATTCATTATTCAATAGGGCCCAAACTATCAAAAACCAGCGGTTTCAATGAACACACATTTCTTGGTAGAATCTTGCAGGACTGAAATTTTTGATGTTTTTCTACTCCTCTCATGAGCCCAAACAAGTCTCTAAAAGCATGAGTTTGCAACTACTTTACTTTTGGAGAAAATTCAAAACATTCATTATTCAATAGAGCCCAATAGCAAAAACCAGCGTTTTGAATGAAAAATCACATTTCTTGGTAGAATCATGCAGGATTGAAATTTTTGATGGTTTTTTACTCCTCTCAACAGCCCAAACAAGTTTCTAAAAGGATGAGTTTGCAACTACTTTACTTTTGGAGAAAATTCAAAACATTCATTATTCAATAGGGCCCAAACTATCAAAAACCAGCGGTTTCAATGAACACACATTTCTTGGTAGAATCATGCAGGACTGAAATTTTTGATGTTTTTCTACTCCTCTCATGAGCCCAAACAAGTCTCTAAAAGCATGAGTTTGCAACTACTTTACTTTTGGAGAAAATTCAAAACATTCATTATTCAATAGAGCCCAATAGCAAAAACCAGCGTTTTGAATGAAGAATCACATTTCTTGGTAGAATCATGCAGGATTGAAATTTTTGATGGTTTTCTACTCCTCTCATGAGCCCAAACAAGTCTCTAAAAGCATGAGTTTGCAACTACTTTACTTTTGGAGAAAATTCAAAACATTCATTATTCAATAGAGCCCAATAGCAAAAACCAGCGTTTTGAATGAAGAATCACATTTCTTGGTAGAATCATGCAGGATTGAAATTTTTGATGGTTTTTTACTCCTCTCAACAGCCCAAACAAGTTTCTAAAAGGATGAGTTTGCAACTACTTTACTTTTGGAGAAAATTCAAAACATTCATTATTCAATAGGGCCCAAACTATCAAAAACCAGCGGTTTGAATGAACACACATTTCTTGGTAGAATCATGCAGGACTGAAATTTTTGATGTTTTTCTACTCCTCTCATGAGCCCAAACAAGTCTCTAAAAGCATGAGTTTGCAACTACTTTACTTTTGGAGAAAATTCAAAACATTCATTATTCAATAGAGCCCAATAGCAAAAACCAGCGTTTTGAATGAAGAATCACATTTCTTGGTAGAATCATGCAGGATTGACATTTTTGATGGTTTTTTACTCCTCTCAACAGCCCAAACAAGTTTCTAAAAGGATGAGTTTGCAACTACTTTACTTTTGGAGAAAATTCAAAACATTCATTATTCAATAGGGCCCAAACTATCAAAAACCAGCCGTTTCAATGAACACACATGTTTTGGTAGAATCATGCAGGACTGAAATTTTTGATGTTTTTCTACTCATCTCATGAGCCCAAACAAGTCTCTAAAAGCATGAGTTTGCAACTACTTTACTTTTGGAGAAAATTCAAAACATTCACTATTCAATAGAGCCCAATAGCAAAAATCAGGTTTTGAATGAAGAATCACATTTCTTGGTAAAATCATGCAGGATTGAAATTTTTGATGGTTTTTTACTCCTCTCAACAGCCCAAACAAGTTTCTAAAAGGATGAGTTTGCAACTACTTTACTTTTGGAGAAAATTCAAAACATTCATTATTCAATAGGGCCCAAACTATCAAAAACCAGCGGTTTCAATGAACACACATTTCTTGGTAGAATCATGCAGGACTGAAATTTTTGATGTTTTTCTACTCCTCTCATGAGCCCAAACAAGTCTCTAAAAGCATGAGTTTGCAACTACTTTACTTTTGGAGAAAATTCAAAACATTCACTATTCAATAGAGCCCAATAGCAAAAATCAGGTTTTGAATGAAGAATCACATTTCTTGGTAAAATCATGCAGGATTGAAATTTTTGATGGTTTTTTACTCCTCTCAACAGCCCAAACAAGTTTCTAAAAGGATGAGTTTGCAACTACTTTACTTTTGGAGAAAATTCAAAACATTCATTATTCAATAGGGCCCAAACTATCAAAAACCAGCGGTTTCAATGAACACACATTTCTTGGTAGAATCTTGCAGGACTGAAATTTTTGATGTTTTTCTACTCCTCTCATGAGCCCAAACAAGTCTCTAAAAGCATGAGTTTGCAACTACTTTACTTTTGGAGAAAATTCAAAACATTCATTATTCAATAGAGCCCAATAGCAAAAACCAGCGTTTTGAATGAAAAATCACATTTCTTGGTAGAATCATGCAGGATTGAAATTTTTGATGGTTTTTTACTCCTCTCAACAGCCCAAACAAGTTTCTAAAAGGATGAGTTTGCAACTACTTTACTTTTGGAGAAAATTCAAAACATTCATTATTCAATAGGGCCCAAACTATCAAAAACCAGCGGTTTCAATGAACACACATTTCTTGGTAGAATCATGCAGGACTGAAATTTTTGATGTTTTTCTACTCCTCTCATGAGCCCAAACAAGTCTCTAAAAGCATGAGTTTACAACTACTTTACTTTTGGAGAAAATTCAAAACATTCATTATTCAATAGAGCCCAATAGCAAAAACCAGCGTTTTGAATGAAGAATCACATTTCTTGGTAGAATCATGCAGGATTGAAATTTTTGATGGTTTTTTACTCCTCTCAACAGCCCAAACAAGTTTCTAAAAGGATGAGTTTGCAACTACTTTACTTTTGGAGAAAATTCAAAACATTCATTATTCAATAGGGCCCAAACTATCAAAAACCAGCGGTTTCAATGAACACACATTTCTTGGTAGAATCATGCAGGACTGAAATTTTTGATGTTTTTCTACTCCTCTCATGAGCCCAAACAAGTCTCTAAAAGCATGAGTTTGCAACTACTTTACTTTTGGAGAAAATTCAAAACATTCATTATTCAATAGAGCCCAATAGCAAAAACCAGCGTTTTGAATGAAGAATCACATTTCTTGGTAGAATCATGCAGGATTAAAATTTTTGATGGTTTTTTACTCCTCTCAACAGCCCAAACAAGTTTCTAAAAGGATGAGTTTGCAACTACTTTACTTTTGGAGAAAATTCAAAACATTCATTATTCAATAGGGCCCAAACTATCAAAAACCAGCGGTTTCAATGAACACACATTTCTTGGTAGAATCATGCAGGACTGAAATTTTTGATGTTTTTCTACTCCTCTCATGAGCCCAAACAAGTCTCTAAAAGCATGAGTTTGCAACTACTTTACTTTTGGAGAAAATTCAAAACATTCATTATTCAATAGAGCCCAATAGCAAAAACCAGCGTTTTGAATGAAGAATCACATTTCTTGGTAGAATCATGCAGGATTGAAATTTTTGATGGTTTTTTACTCCTCTCAACAGCCCAAACAAGTTTCTAAAAGGATGAGTTTGCAACTACTTTACTTTTGGAGAAAATTCAAAACATTCATTATTCAATAGAGCCCAATAGCAAAAACCAGCGTTTTGAATGAAGAATCACATTTCTTGGTAGAATCATGCAGGATTGAAATTTTTGATGGTTTTTTACTCCTCTCAACAGCCCAAACAAGTTTCTAAAAGGATGAGTTTGCAACTACTTTACTTTTGGAGAAAATTCAAAACATTCATTATTCAATAGGGCCCAAACTATCAAAAACCAGCGGTTTCAATGAACACACATTTCTTGGTAGAATCATGCAGGACTGAAATTTTTTATGTTTTTCTACTCATCTCATGAGCCCAAACAAGTCTCTAAAAGCATGAGTTTGCAAATACTTTACTTTTGGAGAAAATTCAAAACATTCACTATTCAATAGAGCCCAATAGCAAAAATCAGGTTTTGAATGAAGAATCACATTTCTTGGTAAAATCATGCAGGATTGAAATTTTTAATGGTTTTTTGCTCCTCTCAACAGCCCAAACAAGTTTCTAAAAGGATGAGTTTGCAACTACTTTACTTTTGGAGAAAATTCAAAACATTCATTATTCAATAGGGCCCAAACTATCAAAAACCAGCGGTTTCAATGAACACACATTTCTTGGTAGAATCATGCAGGACTGAAATTTTTGATGTTTTTCTACTCCTCTCATGAGCCCAAACTAGTCTCTAAAAGCATGAGTTTGCAACTACTTTACTTTTGGAGAAAATTCAAAACATTCACTATTCAATCGAGCCCAATATCAAAAATCAGGTTTTGAATGAAGAATCACATTTCTTGGTAAAATCATGCAGGATTGAAATTTTTGATGGTTTTTTACTCCTCTCAACAGCCCAAACAAGTTTCTAAAAGGATGAGTTTGCAACTACTTTACTTTTGGAGAAAATTCAAAACATTCATTATTCAATAGGGCCCAAACTATCAAAAACCAGCGGTTTCAATGAACACACATTTCTTGGTAGAATCATGCAGGACTGAAATTTTTGATGTTTTTCTACTCCTCTCATGAGCCCAAACAAGTCTCTAAAAGCATGAGTTTGCAACTACTTTACTTTTGGAGAAAATTCAAAACATTCATTATTCAATAGAGCCCAATAGCAAAAACCAGCGTTTTGAATGAAGAATCTCATTTCTTGGTAGAATCATGCAGGATTGAAATTTTTGATGGTTTTTTACTCCTCTCAACAGCCCAAACAAGTTTCTAAAAGGATGAGTTTGCAACTACTTTACTTTTGGAGAAAATTCAAAACATTCATTATTCAATAGGGCCCAAACTATCAAAAACCAGCGGTTTCAATGAACACACATTTCTTGGTAGAATCATGCAGGACTGAAATTTTTGATGTTTTTCTACTCCACTCATGAGCCCAAACAAGTCTCTAAAAGCATGAGTTTGCAACTACTTTACTTTTGGAGAAAATTCAAAACATTCATTATTCAATAGAGCCCAATAGCAAAAACCAGCGTTTTGAATGAAGAATCACATTTCTTGGTAGAATCATGCAGGATTGAAATTTTTGATGGTTTTTTACTCCTCTCAACAGCCCAAACAAGTTTCTAAAAGGATGAGTTTGCAACTACTTTACTTTTGGAGAAAATTCAAAACATTCATTATTCAATAGGGCCCAAACTATCAAAAACCAGCGGTTTCAATGAACACACATTTCTTGGTAGAATCATGCAGGACTGAAATTTTTGATGTTTTTCTACTCCTCTCATGAGCCCAAACAAGTCTCTAAAAGCATGAGTTTGCAACTACTTTACTTTTGGAGAAAATTCAAAACATTCATTATTCAATAGAGATCAATAGCAAAAACCAGCGTTTTGAATGAAGAATCACATTTCTTGGTAGAATCATGCAGGATTAAAATTTTTGATGGTTTTTTACTCCTCTCAACAGCCCAAACAAGTTTCTAAAAGGATGAGTTTGCAACTACTTTACTTTTGGAGAAAATTCAAAACATTCATTATTCAATAGGGCCCAAACTATCAAAAACCAGCGGTTTCAATGAACACACATTTCTTGGCAGAATCATGCAGGACTGAAATTTTTGATGTTTTTCTACTCCTCTCATGAGCCCAAACAAGTCTCTAAAAGCATGAGTTTGCAACTACTTTACTTTTGGAGAAAATTCAAAACATTCATTATTCAATAGAGCCCAATAGCAAAAACCAGCGTTTTGAATGAAGAATCACATTTCTTGGTAGAATCATGCAGGATTGAAATTTTTGATGGTTTTTTACTCCTCTCAACAGCCCAAACAAGTTTCTAAAAGGATGAGTTTGCAACTACTTTACTTTTGGAGAAAATTCAAAACATTCATTATTCAATAGGGCCCAAACTATCAAAAACCAGCGGTTTCAATGAACACACATTTCTTGGTAGAATCATGCAGGACTGAAATTTTTGATGTTTTTCTACTCCTCTCATGAGCCCAAACAAGTCTCTAAAAGCATGAGTTTGCAACTACTTTACTTTTGGAGAAAATTCAAAACATTCATTATTCAATAGGGCCCAAACTATCAAAAACCAGCGGTTTGAATGAACACACATTTCTTGGTAGAATCATGCAGGACTGAAATTTTTGATGTTTTTCTACTCCTCTCATGAGCCCAAACAAGTCTCTAAAAGCATGAGTTTGCAACTACTTTACTTTTGGAGAAAATTCAAAACATTCACTATTCAATAGAGCCCAATAGCAAAAATCAGGTTTTGAATGAAGAATCACATTTCTTGGTAAAATCATGCAGGATTGAAATTTTTGATGGTTTTTTACTCCTCTCAACAGCCCAAACAAGTTTCTAAAAGGATGAGTTTGCAACTACTTTACTTTTGGAGAAAATTCAAAACATTCATTATTCAATAGGGCCCAAACTATCAAAAACCAGCGGTTTCAATGAACACACATTTCTTGGTAGAATCATGCAGGACTGAAATTTTTGATGTTTTTCTACTCCTCTCATGAGCCCAAACAAGTCTCTAAAAGCATGAGTTTGCAACTACTTTACTTTTGGAGAAAATTCAAAACATTCATTATTCAATAGAGCCCAATAGCAAAAACCAGCGTTTTGAATGAAGAATCACATTTCTTGGTAGAATCATGCAGGATTGAAATTTTTGATGGTTTTTTACTCCTCTCAAAAGCCCAAACAAGTTTCTAAAAGGATGAGTTTGCAACTACTTTACTTTTGGAGAAAATTCAAAACATTCATTATTCAATAGGGCCCAAACTATCAAAAACCAGCGGTTTCAATGAACACACATTTCTTGGTAGAATCATGCAGGACTGAAATTTTTGATGTTTTTCTACTCCTCTCATGAGCCCAAACAAGTCTCTAAAAGCATGAGTTTGCAACTACTTTACTTTTGGAGAAAATTCAAAACATTCATTATTCAATAGAGCCCAATAGCAAAAACCAGCGTTTTGAATGAAGAATCACATTTCTTGGTAGAATCATGCAGGATTGAAATTTTTGATGGTTTTTTACTCCTCTCAACAGCCCAAACAAGTTTCTAAAAGGCTGAGTTTGCAACTACTTTACTTTTGGAGAAAATTCAAAACATTCATTATTCAATAGGGCCCAAACTATCAAAAACCAGCGGTTTCAATGAACACACATTTCTTGGTAGAATCATGCAGGACTGAAATTTTTGATGTTTTTCTACTCCTCTCATGAGCCCAAACAAGTCTCTAAAAGCATGAGTTTGCAACTACTTTACTTTTGGAGAAAATTCAAAACATTCATTATTCAATAGGGCCCAAACTATCAAAAACCAGCGGTTTAAATGAACACACATTTCTTGGTAGAATCATGCAGGACTGAAATTTTTGATGTTTTTCTACTCCTCTCATGAGCCCAAACAAGTCTCTAAAAGCATGAGTTTGCAACTACTTTACTTTTGGAGAAAATTCAAAACATTCATTATTCAATAGAGCCCAATAGCAAAAACCAGCGTTTTGAATGAAGAATCACATTTCTTGGTAGAATCATGCAGGATTGAAATTTTTGATGGTTTTTTACTCCTCTCAACAGCCCAAACAAGTTTCTAAAAGGATGAGTTTGCAACTACTTTACTTTTGGAGAAAATTCAAAACATTCATTATTCAATAGGGCCCAAACTATCAAAAACCAGCCGTTTCAATGAACACACATGTTTTGGTAGAATCATGCAGGACTGAAATTTTTGATGTTTTTCTACTCATCTCATGAGCCCAAACAAGTCTCTAAAAGCATGAGTTTGCAACTACTTTACTTTTGGAGAAAATTCAAAACATTCACTATTCAATAGAGCCCAATAGCAAAAATCAGGTTTTGAATGAAGAATCACATTTCTTGGTAAAATCATGCAGGATTGAAATTTTTGATGGTTTTTTACTCCTCTCAACAGCCCAAACAAGTTTCTAAAAGGATGAGTTTGCAACTACTTTACTTTTGGAGAAAATTCAAAACATTCATTATTCAATAGGGCCCAAACTATCAAAAACCAGCGGTTTCAATGAACACACATTTCTTGGTAGAATCATGCAGGACTGAAATTTTTGATGTTTTTCTACTCCTCTCATGAGCCCAAACAAGTCTCTAAAAGCATGAGTTTGCAACTACTTTACTTTTGGAGAAAATTCAAAACATTCATTATTCAATAGAGCCCAATAGCAAAAACCAGCGTTTTGAATGAAGAATCTCATTTCTTGGTAGAATCATGCAGGATTGAAATTTTTGATGGTTTTTTACTCCTCTCAACAGCCCAAACAAGTTTCTAAAAGGATGAGTTTGCAACTACTTTACTTTTGGAGAAAATTCAAAACATTCATTATTCAATAGGGCCCAAACTATCAAAAACCAGCGGTTTCAATGAACACACATTTCTTGGTAGAATCATGCAGGACTGAAATTTTTGATGTTTTTCTACTCCACTCATGAGCCCAAACAAGTCTCTAAAAGCATGAGTTTGCAACTACTTTACTTTTGGAGAAAATTCAAAACATTCATTATTCAATAGAGCCCAATAGCAAAAACCAGCGTTTTGAATGAAGAATCACATTTCTTGGTAGAATCATGCAGGATTGAAATTTTTGATGGTTTTTTACTCCTCTCAACAGCCCAAACAAGTTTCTAAAAGGATGAGTTTGCAACTACTTTACTTTTGGAGAAAATTCAAAACATTCATTATTCAATAGGGCCCAAACTATCAAAAACCAGCGGTTTCAATGAACACACATTTCTTGGTAGAATCATGCAGGACTGAAATTTTTGATGTTTTTCTACTCCTCTCATGAGCCCAAACAAGTCTCTAAAAGCATGAGTTTGCAACTACTTTACTTTTGGAGAAAATTCAAAACATTCATTATTCAATAGAGATCAATAGCAAAAACCAGCGTTTTGAATGAAGAATCACATTTCTTGGTAGAATCATGCAGGATTAAAATTTTTGATGGTTTTTTACTCCTCTCAACAGCCCAAACAAGTTTCTAAAAGGATGAGTTTGCAACTACTTTACTTTTGGAGAAAATTCAAAACATTCATTATTCAATAGGGCCCAAACTATCAAAAACCAGCGGTTTCAATGAACACACATTTCTTGGCAGAATCATGCAGGACTGAAATTTTTGATGTTTTTCTACTCCTCTCATGAGCCCAAACAAGTCTCTAAAAGCATGAGTTTGCAACTACTTTACTTTTGGAGAAAATTCAAAACATTCATTATTCAATAGAGCCCAATAGCAAAAACCAGCGTTTTGAATGAAGAATCACATTTCTTGGTAGAATCATGCAGGATTGAAATTTTTGATGGTTTTTTACTCCTCTCAACAGCCCAAACAAGTTTCTAAAAGGATGAGTTTGCAACTACTTTACTTTTGGAGAAAATTCAAAACATTCATTATTCAATAGGGCCCAAACTATCAAAAACCAGCGGTTTCAATGAACACACATTTCTTGGTAGAATCATGCAGGACTGAAATTTTTGATGTTTTTCTACTCCTCTCATGAGCCCAAACAAGTCTCTAAAAGCATGAGTTTGCAACTACTTTACTTTTGGAGAAAATTCAAAACATTCATTATTCAATAGAGCCCAATAGCAAAAACCAGCGTTTTGAATGAAGAATCACATTTCTTGGTAGAATCATGCAGGATTGAAATTTTTGATGGTTTTTTACTCCTCTCAACAGCCCAAACAAGTTTCTAAAAGGATGAGTTTGCAACTACTTTACTTTTGGAGAAAATTCAAAACATTCATTATTCAATAGGGCCCAAACTATCAAAAACCAGCGGTTTCAATGAACACACATTTCTTGGTAGAATCATGCAGGACTGAAATTTTTGATGTTTTTCTACTCCTCTCATGAGCCCAAACAAGTCTCTAAAAGCATGAGTTTGCAACTACTTTACTTTTGGAGAAAATTCAAAACATTCATTATTCAATAGGGCCCAAACTATCAAAAACCAGCGGTTTAAATGAACACACATTTCTTGGTAGAATCATGCAGGACTGAAATTTTTGATGTTTTTCTACTCCTCTCATGAGCCCAAACAAGTCTCTAAAAGCATGAGTTTGCAACTACTTTACTTTTGGAGAAAATTCAAAACATTCATTATTCAATAGAGCCCAATAGCAAAAACCAGCGTTTTGAATGAAGAATCACATTTCTTGGTAGAATCATGCAGGATTGAAATTTTTGATGGTTTTTTACTCCTCTCAACAGCCCAAACAAGTTTCTAAAAGGATGAGTTTGCAACTACTTTACTTTTGGAGAAAATTCAAAACATTCATTATTCAATAGGGCCCAAACTATCAAAAACCAGCCGTTTCAATGAACACACATGTTTTGGTAGAATCATGCAGGACTGAAATTTTTGATGTTTTTCTACTCATCTCATGAGCCCAAACAAGTCTCTAAAAGCATGAGTTTGCAACTACTTTACTTTTGGAGAAAATTCAAAACATTCACTATTCAATAGAGACCAATAGCAAAAATCAGGTTTTGAATGAAGAATCACATTTCTTGGTAAAATCATGCAGGATTGAAATTTTTGATGGTTTTTTGCTCCTCTCAACAGCCCAAACAAGTTTCTAAAAGGATGAGTTTGCAACTACTTTACTTTTGGAGAAAATTCAAAACATTCATTATTCAATAGGGCCCAAACTATCAAAAACCAGCGGTTTCAATGAACACACATTTCTTGGTAGAATCATGCAGGACTGAAATTTTTGATGTTTTTCTACTCCTCTCATGAGCCCAAACTAGTCTCTAAAAGCATGAGTTTGCAACTACTTTACTTTTGGAGAAAATTCAAAACATTCACTATTCAATAGAGCCCAATAGCAAAAATCAGGTTTTGAATGAAGAATCACATTTCTTGGTAAAATCATGCAGGATTGAAATTTTTGATGGTTTTTTACTCCTCTCAACAGCCCAAACAAGTTTCTAAAAGGATGAGTTTGCAACTACTTTACTTTTGGAGAAAATTCAAAACATTCATTATTCAATAGGGCCCAAACTATCAAAAACCAGCGGTTTCAATGAACACACATTTCTTGGTAGAATCATGCAGGACTGAAATTTTTGATGTTTTTCTACTCCTCTCATGAGCCCAAACAAGTCTCTAAAAGCATGAGTTTGCAACTACTTTACTTTTGGAGAAAATTCAAAACATTCATTATTCAATAGAGCCCAATAGCAAAAACCAGCGTTTTGAATGAAGAATCACATTTCTTGGTAGAATCATGCAGGATTGAAATTTTTGATGGTTTTTTACTCCTCTCAACAGCCCAAACAAGTTTCTAAAAGGATGAGTTTGCAACTACTTTACTTTTGGAGAAAATTCAAAACATTCATTATTCAATAGGGCCCAAACTATCAAAAACCAGCGGTTTGAATGAACACACATTTCTTGGTAGAATCATGTAGGACTGAAATTTTTGATGTTTTTCTACTCCTCTCATGAGCCCAAACAAGTCTCTAAAAGCATGAGTTTGCAACTACTTTACTTTTGGAGAAAATTCAAAACATTCATTATTCAATAGAGCCCAATAGCAAAAACCAGCGTTTTGAATGAAGAATCACATTTCTTGGTAGAATCATGCAGGATTGAAATTTTTGATGGTTTTTTACTCCTCTCAACAGCCCAAACAAGTTTCTAAAAGGATGAGTTTGCAACTACTTTACTTTTGGAGAAAATTCAAAACATTCATTATTCAATAGGGCCCAAACTATCAAAAACCAGCGGTTTCAATGAACACACATTTCTTGGTAGAATCATGCAGGACTGAAATTTTTGATGTTTTTCTACTCCTCTCATGAGCCCAAACAAGTCTCTAAAAGCATGAGTTTGCAACTACTTTACTTTTGGAGAAAATTCAAAACATTCATTATTCAATAGAGCCCAATAGCAAAAACCAGTGTTTTGAATGAAGAATCACATTTCTTGGTAGAATCATGCAGGATTGAAATTTTTGATGGTTTTTTACTCCTCTCAACAGCCCAAACAAGTTTCTAAAAGGATGAGTTTGCAACTACTTTACTTTTGGAGAAAATTCAAAACATTCATTATTCAATAGGGCCCAAACTATCAAAAACCAGCGGTTTCAATGAACACACATTTCTTGGTAGAATCATGCAGGACTGAAATTTTTGATGTTTTTCTACTCCTCTCATGAGCCCAAACAAGTCTCTAAAAGCATGAGTTTGCAACTACTTTACTTTTGGAGAAAATTCAAAACATTCATTATTCAATAGGGCCCAAACTATCAAAAACCAGCGGTTTGAATGAACACACATTTCTTGGTAGAATCATGCAGGACTGAAATTTTTGATGTTTTTCTACTCCTCTCATGAGCCCAAACAAGTCTCTAAAAGCATGAGTTTGCAACTACTTTACTTTTGGAGAAAATTCAAAACATTCATTATTCAATAGAGCCCAATAGCAAAAACCAGCGTTTTGAATGAAGAATCACATTTCTTGGTAGAATCATGCAGGATTGAAATTTTTGATGGTTTTTTACTCCTCTCAACAGCCCAAACAAGTTTCTAAAAGGATGAGTTTGCAACTACTTTACTTTTGGAGAAAATTCAAAACATTCATTATTCAATAGGGCCCAAACTATCAAAAACCAGCGGTTTCAATGAACACACATTTCTTGGTAGAATCATGCAGGACTGAAATTTTTGATGTTTTTCTACTCCTCTCATGAGCCCAAACAAGTCTCTAAAAGCATGAGTTTGCAACTACTTTACTTTTGGAGAAAATTCAAAACATTCATTATTCAATAGAGCCCAATAGCAAAAACCAGTGTTTTGAATGAAGAATCACATTTCTTGGTAGAATCATGCAGGATTGAAATTTTTGATGGTTTTTTACTCCTCTCAACAGCCCAAACAAGTTTCTAAAAGGATGAGTTTGCAACTACTTTACTTTTGGAGAAAATTCAAAACATTCATTATTCAATAGGGCCCAAACTATCAAAAACCAGCGGTTTCAATGAACACACATTTCTTGGTAGAATCATGCAGGACTGAAATTTTTGATGTTTTTCTACTCCTCTCATGAGCCCAAACAAGTCTCTAAAAGCATGAGTTTGCAACTACTTTACTTTTGGAGAAAATTCAAAACATTCATTATTCAATAGGGCCCAAACTATCAAAAACCAGCGGTTTGAATGAACACACATTTCTTGGTAGAATCATGCAGGACTGAAATTTTTGATGTTTTTCTACTCCTCTCATGAGCCCAAACAAGTCTCTAAAAGCATGAGTTTGCAACTACTTTACTTTTGGAGAAAATTCAAAACATTCATTATTCAATAGAGCCCAATAGCAAAAACCAGCGTTTTGAATGAAGAATCACATTTCTTGGTAGAATCATGCAGGATTGAAATTTTTGATGGTTTTTTACTCCTCTCAACAGCCCAAACAAGTTTCTAAAAGGATGAGTTTGCAACTACTTTACTTTTGGAGAAAATTCAAAACATTCATTATTCAATAGGGCCCAAACTATCAAAAACCAGCCGTTTCAATGAACACACATTTCTTGGTAGAATCATGCAGGACTGAAATTTTTGATGTTTTTCTACTCATATCATGAGCCCAAACAAGTCTCTAAAAGCATGAGTTTGCAACTACTTTACTTTTGGAGAAAATTCAAAACATTCATTATTCAATAGAGCCCAATAGCAAAAACCAGCGTTTTGAATGAAGAATCACATTTCTTGGTAGAATCATGCAGGATTGAAATTTTTGATGGTTTTTTACTCCTCTCAACAGCCCAAACAAGTTTCTAAAAGGATGAGTTTGCAACTACTTTACTTTTGGAGAAAATTCAAAACATTCATTATTCAATAGGGCCCAAACTATCAAAAACCAGCGGTTTCAATGAACACACATTTCTTGGTAGAATCATGCAGGACTGAAATTTTTGATGTTTTTCTACTCCTCTCATGAGCCCAAACAAGTCTCTAAAAGCATGAGTTTGCAACTACTTTACTTTTGGAGAAAATTCAAAACATTCACTATTCAATAGAGCCCAATAGCAAAAATCAGGTTTTGAATGAAGAATCACATTTCTTGGTAAAATCATGCAGGATTGAAATTTTTGATGGTTTTTTACTCCTCTCAACAGCCCAAACAAGTTTCTAAAAGGATGAGTTTGCAACTACTTTACTTTTGGAGAAAATTCAAAACATTCATTATTCAATAGGGCCCAAACTATCAAAAACCAGCGGTTTCAATGAACACACATTTCTTGGTAGAATCATGCAGGACTGAAATTTTTGATGTTTTTCTACTCCTATCATGAGCCCAAACAAGTCTCTAAAAGCATGAGTTTGCAACTACTTTACTTTTGGAGAAAATTCAAAACATTCACTATTCAATAGAGCCCAATAGCAAAAATCAGGTTTTGAATGAAGAATCACATTTCTTGGTAAAATCATGCAGGATTGAAATTTTTGATGGTTTTTTACTCCTCTCAACAGCCCAAACAAGTTTCTAAAAGGATGAGTTTGCAACTACTTTACTTTTGGAGAAAATTCAAAACATTCATTATTCAATAGGGCCCAAACTATCAAAAACCAGCGGTTTCAATGAACACACATTTCTTGGTAGAATCATGCAGGACTGAAATTTTTGATGTTTTTCTACTCCTCTCATGAGCCCAAACAAGTCTCTAAAAGCATGAGTTTGCAACTACTTTACTTTTGGAGAAAATTCAAAACATTCATTATTCAATAGAGCCCAATAGCAAAAACCAGCGTTTTGAATGAAGAATCACATTTCTTGGTAGAATCATGCAGGATTGAAATTTTTGATGGTTTTTTACTCCTCTCAACAGCCCAAACAAGTTTCTAAAAGGATGAGTTTGCAACTACTTTACTTTTGGAGAAAATTCAAAACATTCATTATTCAATAGGGCCCAAACTATCAAAAACCAGCCGTTTCAATGAACACACATGTCTTGGTAGAATCATGCAGGACTGAAATTTTTGATGTTTTTCTACTCATATCATGAGCCCAAACAAGTCTCTAAAAGCATGAGTTTGCAACTACTTTACTTTTGGAGAAAATTCAAAACATTCATTATTCAATAGAGCCCAATAGCAAAAACCAGCGTTTTGAATGAAGAATCACATTTCTTGGTAGAATCATGCAGGATTGAAATTTTTGATGGTTTTTTACTCCTCTCAACAGCCCAAACAAGTTTCTAAAAGGATGAGTTTGCAACTACTTTACTTTTGGAGAAAATTCAAAACATTCATTATTCAATAGGGCCCAAACTATCAAAAACCAGCGGTTTCAATGAACACACATTTCTTGGTAGAATCATGCAGGACTGAAATTTTTGATGTTTTTCTACTCCTCTCATGAGCCCAAACAAGTCTCTAAAAGCATGAGTTTGCAACTACTTTACTTTTGGAGAAAATTCAAAACATTCATTATTCAATAGAGCCCAATAGCAAAAACCAGCGTTTTGAATGAAGAATCACATTTCTTGGTAGAATCATGCAGGATTGAAATTTTTGATGGTTTTTTACTCCTCTCAACAGCCCAAACAAGTTTCTAAAAGGATGAGTTTGCAACTACTTTACTTTTGGAGAAAATTCAAAACATTCATTATTCAATAGGGCCCAAACTATCAAAAACCAGCGGTTTCAATGAACACACATTTCTTGGTAGAATCATGCAGGACTGAAATTTTTGATGTTTTTCTACTCCTCTCATGAGCCCAAACAAGTCTCTAAAAGCATGAGTTTGCAACTACTTTACTTTTGGAGAAAATTCAAAACATTCATTATTCAATAGAGCCCAATAGCAAAAACCAGTGTTTTGAATGAAGAATCACATTTCTTGGTAGAATCATGCAGGATTGAAATTTTTGATGGTTTTTTACTCCTCTCAACAGCCCAAACAAGTTTCTAAAAGGATGAGTTTGCAACTACTTTACTTTTGGAGAAAATTCAAAACATTCATTATTCAATAGGGCCCAAACTATCAAAAACCAGCGGTTTCAATGAACACACATTTCTTGGTAGAATCATGCAGGACTGAAATTTTTTATGTTTTTCTACTCCTCTCATGAGCCCAAACAAGTCTCTAAAAGCATGAGTTTGCAACTACTTTACTTTTGGAGAAAATTCAAAACATTCATTATTCAATAGGGCCCAAACTATCAAAAACCAGCGGTTTGAATGAACACACATTTCTTGGTAGAATCATGCAGGACTGAAATTTTTGATGTTTTTCTACTCCTCTCATGAGCCCAAACAAGTCTCTAAAAGCATGAGTTTGCAACTACTTTACTTTTGGAGAAAATTCAAAACATTCATTATTCAATAGAGCCCAATAGCAAAAACCAGCGTTTTGAATGAAGAATCACATTTCTTGGTAGAATCATGCAGGATTGAAATTTTTGATGGTTTTTTACTCCTCTCAACAGCCCAAACAAGTTTCTAAAAGGATGAGTTTGCAACTACTTTACTTTTGGAGAAAATTCAAAACATTCATTATTCAATAGGGCCCAAACTATCAAAAACCAGCCGTTTCAATGAACACACATGTCTTGGTAGAATCATGCAGGACTGAAATTTTTGATGTTTTTCTACTCATATCATGAGCCCAAACAAGTCTCTAAAAGCATGAGTTTGCAACTACTTTACTTTTGGAGAAAATTCAAAACATTCATTATTCAATAGAGCCCAATAGCAAAAACCAGCGTTTTGAATGAAGAATCACATTTCTTGGTAGAATCATGCAGGATTGAAATTTTTGATGGTTTTTTACTCCTCTCAACAGCCCAAACAAGTTTCTAAAAGGATGAGTTTGCAACTACTTTACTTTTGGAGAAAATTCAAAACATTCATTATTCAATAGGGCCCAAACTATCAAAAACCAGCGGTTTCAATGAACACACATTTCTTGGTAGAATCATGCAGGACTGAAATTTTTGATGTTTTTCTACTCCTCTCATGAGCCCAAACAAGTCTCTAAAAGCATGAGTTTGCAACTACTTTACTTTTGGAGAAAATTCAAAACATTCACTATTCAATAGAGCCCAATAGCAAAAATCAGGTTTTGAATGAAGAATCACATTTCTTGGTAAAATCATGCAGGATTGAAATTTTTGATGGTTTTTTACTCCTCTCAACAGCCCAAACAAGTTTCTAAAAGGATGAGTTTGCAACTACTTTACTTTTGGAGAAAATTCAAAACATTCATTATTCAATAGGGCCCAAACTATCAAAAACCAGCGGTTTGAATGAACACACATTTCTTGGTAGAATCATGCAGGACTGAAATTTTTGATGTTTTTCTACTCCTCTCATGAGCCCAAACAAGTCTCTAAAAGCATGAGTTTGCAACTACTTTACTTTTGGAGAAAATTCAAAACATTCATTATTCAATAGAGCCCAATAGCAAAAACCAGCGTTTTGAATGAAGAATCACATTTCTTGGTAGAATCATGCAGGATTGACATTTTTGATGGTTTTTTACTCCTCTCAACAGCCCAAACAAGTTTCTAAAAGGATGAGTTTGCAACTACTTTACTTTTGGAGAAAATTCAAAACATTCATTATTCAATAGGGCCCAAACTATCAAAAACCAGCCGTTTCAATGAACACACATGTTTTGGTAGATTCATGCAGGACTGAAATTTTTGATGTTTTTCTACTCATCTCATGAGCCCAAACAAGTCTCTAAAAGCATGAGTTTGCAACTACTTTACTTTTGGAGAAAATTCAAAACATTCACTATTCAATAGAGCCCAATAGCAAAAATCAGGTTTTGAATGAAGAATCACATTTCTTGGTAAAATCATGCAGGATTGAAATTTTTGATGGTTTTTTACTCCTCTCAACAGCCCAAACAAGTTTCTAAAAGGATGAGTTTGCAACTACTTTACTTTTGGAGAAAATTCAAAACATTCATTATTCAATAGGGCCCAAACTATCAAAAACCAGCGGTTTCAATGAACACACATTTCTTGGTAGAATCATGCAGGACTGAAATTTTTGATGTTTTTCTACTCCTCTCATGAGCCCAAACAAGTCTCTAAAAGCATGAGTTTGCAACTACTTTACTTTTGGAGAAAATTCAAAACATTCACTATTCAATAGAGCCCAATAGCAAAAATCAGGTTTTGAATGAAGAATCACATTTCTTGGTAAAATCATGCAGGATTGAAATTTTTGATGGTTTTTTACTCCTCTCAACAGCCCAAACAAGTTTCTAAAAGGATGAGTTTGCAACTACTTTACTTTTGGAGAAAATTCAAAACATTCATTGTTCAATAGGGCCCAAACTATCAAAAACCAGCGGTTTCAATGAACACACATTTCTTGGTAGAATCTTGCAGGACTGAAATTTTTGATGTTTTTCTACTCCTCTCATGAGCCCAAACAAGTCTCTAAAAGCATGAGTTTGCAACTACTTTACTTTTGGAGAAAATTCAAAACATTCATTATTCAATAGAGCCCAATAGCAAAAACCAGCGTTTTGAATGAAGAATCACATTTCTTGGTAGAATCATGCAGGATTGAAATTTTTGATGGTTTTTTACTCCTCTCAACAGCCCAAACAAGTTTCTAAAAGGATGAGTTTGCAACTACTTTACTTTTGGAGAAAATTCAAAACATTCATTATTCAATAGGGCCCAAACTATCAAAAACCAGCGGTTTCAATGAACACACATTTCTTGGTAGAATCATGCAGGACTGAAATTTTTGATGTTTTTCTACTCCTCTCATGAGCCCAAACAAGTCTCTAAAAGCATGAGTTTGCAACTACTTTACTTTTGGAGAAAATTCAAAACATTCATTATTCAATAGAGCCCAATAGCAAAAACCAGCGTTTTGAATGAAGAATCACATTTCTTGGTAGAATCATGCAGGATTGAAATTTTTGATGGTTTTTTACTCCTCTCAACAGCCCAAACAAGTTTCTAAAAGGATGAGTTTGCAACTACTTTACTTTTGGAGAAAATTCAAAACATTCATTATTCAATAGGGCCCAAACTATCAAAAACCAGCGGTTTCAATGAACACACATTTCTTGGTAGAATCATGCAGGACTGAAATTTTTGATGTTTTTCTACTCCTCTCATGAGCCCAAACAAGTCTCTAAAAGCATGAGTTTGCAACTACTTTACTTTTGGAGAAAATTCAAAACATTCATTATTCAATAGAGCCCAATAGCAAAAACCAGCGTTTTGAATGAAGAATCACATTTCTTGGTAGAATCATGCAGGATTGAAATTTTTGATGGTTTTTTACTCCTCTCAACAGCCCAAACAAGTTTCTAAAAGGATGAGTTTGCAACTACTTTACTTTTGGAGAAAATTCAAAACATTCATTATTCAATAGGGCCCAAACTATCAAAAACCAGCGGTTTCAATGAACACACATTTCTTGGTAGAATCATGCAGGACTGAAATTTTTGATGTTTTTCTACTCCTCTCATGAGCCCAAACAAGTCTCTAAAAGCATGAGTTTGCAACTACTTTACTTTTGGAGAAAATTCAAAACATTCATTATTCAATAGAGCCCAATAGCAAAAACCAGCGTTTTGAATGAAGAATCACATTTCTTGGTAGAATCATGCAGGATTGAAATTTTTGATGGTTTTTTACTCCTCTCAACAGCCCAAACAAGTTTCTAAAAGGATGAGTTTGCAACTACTTTACTTTTGGAGAAAATTCAAAACATTCATTATTCAATAGGGCCCAAACTATCAAAAACCAGCGGTTTCAATGAACACACATTTCTTGGTAGAATCATGCAGGACTGAAATTTTTGATGTTTTTCTACTCCTCTCATGAGCCCAAACAAGTCTCTAAAAGCATGAGTTTGCAACTACTTTACTTTTGGAGAAAATTCAAAACATTCATTATTCAATAGGGCCCAAACTATCAAAAACCAGCGGTTTGAATGAACACACATTTCTTGGTAGAATCATGCAGGACTGAAATTTTTGATGTTTTTCTACTCCTCTCATGAGCCCAAACAAGTATCTAAAAGCATGAGTTTGCAACTACTTTACTTTTGGAGAAAATTCAAAACATTCATTATTCAATAGAGCCCAATAGCAAAAACCAGCGTTTTGAATGAAGAATCACATTTCTTGGTAGAATCATGCAGGATTGAAATTTTTGATGGTTTTTTACTCCTCTCAACAGCCCAAACAAGTTTCTAAAAGGATGAGTTTGCAACTACTTTACTTTTGGAGAAAATTCAAAACATTCATTATTCAATAGGGCCCAAACTATCAAAAAACAGCCGTTTCAATGAACACACATGTCTTGGCAGAATCATGCAGGACTGAAATTTTTGATGTTTTTCTACTCCTCTCATGAGCCCAAACAAGTCTCTAAAAGCATGAGTTTGCAACTACTTTACTTTTGGAGAAAATTCAAAACATTCATTATTCAATAGAGCCCAATAGCAAAAACCAGCGTTTTGAATGAAGAATCACATTTCTTGGTAGAATCATGCAGGATTGAAATTTTTGATGGTTTTTTACTCCTCTCAACAGCCCAAACAAGTTTCTAAAAGGATGAGTTTGCAACTACTTTACTTTTGGAGAAAATTCAAAACATTCATTATTCAATAGGGCCCAAACTATCAAAAACCAGCGGTTTGAATGAACACACATTTCTTGGTAGAATCATGCAGGACTGAAATTTTTGATGTTTTTCTACTCCTCTCATGAGCCCAAACAAGTCTCTAAAAGCATGAGTTTGCAACTACTTTACTTTTGGAGAAAATTCAAAACATTCACTATTCAATAGAGCCCAATAGCAAAAATCAGGTTTTGAATGAAGAATCACATTTCTTGGTAAAATCATGCAGGATTGAAATTTTTGATGGTTTTTTACTCCTCTCAACAGCCCAAACAAGTTTCTAAAAGGATGAGTTTGCAACTACTTTACTTTTGGAGAAAATTCAAAACATTCATTATTCAATAGAGCCCAATAGCAAAAACCAGCGTTTTGAATGAAGAATCACATTTCTTGGTAGAATCATGCAGGATTGAAATTTTTGATGGTTTTTTACTCCTCTCAACAGCCCAAACAAGTTTCTAAAAGGATGAGTTTGCAACTACTTTACTTTTGGAGAAAATTCAAAACATTCATTATTCAATAGGGCCCAAACTATCAAAAACCAGCCGTTTCAATGAACACATATGTCTTGGTAGAATCATGCAGGACTGAAATTTTTGATGTTTTTCTACTCATATCATGAGCCCAAACAAGTCTCTAAAAGCATGAGTTTGCAACTACTTTACTTTTGGAGAAAATTCAAAACATTCATTATTCAATAGAGCCCAATAGCAAAAACTAGCGTTTTGAATGAAGAATCACATTTCTTGGTAGAATCATGCAGGATTGAAATTTTTGATGGTTTTTTACTCCTCTCAACAGCCCAAACAAGTTTCTAAAAGGATGAGTTTGCAACTACTTTACTTTTGGAGAAAATTCAAAACATTCATTATTCAATAGGGCCCAAACTATCAAAAACCAGCGGTTTCAATGAACACACATTTCTTGGTAGAATCATGCAGGACTGAAATTTTTGATGTTTTTCTACTCCTCTCATGAGCCCAAACAAGTCTCTAAAAGCATGAGTTTGCAACTACTTTACTTTTGGAGAAAATTCAAAACATTCACTATTCAATAGAGCCCAATAGCAAAAATCAGGTTTTGAATGAAGAATCACATTTCTTGGTAAAATCATGCAGGATTGAAATTTTTGATGGTTTTTTACTCCTCTCAACAGCCCAAACAAGTTTCTAAAAGGATGAGTTTGCAACTACTTTACTTTTGGAGAAAATTCAAAACATTCATTATTCAATAGGGCCCAAACTATCAAAAACCAGCGGTTTCAATGAACACACATTTCTTGGTAGAATCATGCAGGACTGAAATTTTTGATGTTTTTCTACTCCTCTCATGAGCCCAAACAAGTCTCTAAAAGCATGAGTTTGCAACTACTTTACTTTTGGAGAAAATTCAAAACATTCACTATTCAATAGAGCCCAATAGCAAAAATCAGGTTTTGAATGAAGAATCACATTTCTTGGTAAAATCATGCAGGATTGAAATTTTTGATGGTTTTTTACTCCTCTCAACAGCCCAAACAAGTTTCTAAAAGGATGAGTTTGCAACTACTTTACTTTTGGAGAAAATTCAAAACATTCATTATTCAATAGGGCCCAAACTATCAAAAACCAGCGGTTTCAATGAACACACATTTCTTGGTAGAATCATGCAGGACTGAAATTTTTGATGTTTTTCTACTCCTCTCATGAGCCCAAACAAGTCTCTAAAAGCATGAGTTTGCAACTACTTTACTTTTGGAGAAAATTCAAAACATTCGGGGGGCGTGGCCAGCGTCTGAGCTGAATGGAAGCCTGAGCTCTGAGCTCCTCCACAGGGCAGCCTGCCAAGCACTACTAACAAGCAAATTATAAGCCAGGACTGGCTGAAAACTTGTGGGAACCTCCATAGACACCAGCGGTGCCCCCACATAATGGATCCGCTTAATAGAAAAGCAGGAAAATCCAAAAATCTGGAGCGCTCTCCCCTCATGCTGAGGAGCCAAGATGGCGCCCGCCACACAGCAGCCACAGCCTGCAGCCCCAGCCTGAGCGGCGCACAGCGGGAGAGAACGCCACAGAGACTGAAACATGCAGTATTCAAGTCAGGGGGTAAGTCTGCCCCCATCCCTGCAAAAACCGCCGCTCCATATATTAAAGAAAGCGCTAAATCCAATGTTAAAAGTAGCGCTGGGAAGAAGGAGGCAAAATATCGCGAGATTAACCGGGAAACAGACGGGATTGCGCAGCAAGTACGCAAATTGCGTACCTTAAGCAAAAATCTTGCGCAGCCTGTGAAATCTTGCACAGCAGCAACGCTCACAGCTGCTATGGAGGCCACAAATACAATAAGGGCCTCCTCATCTTGTCCAGATATCTCCACCATTTCAGACACCCCTCTAACGCCACCACAGAGGGAACTGTCCCCTGCCTCACAAAATAGCTGCAGATTAAGCAGTAGCTCGGCTGAGCTGCAAAGTGAGACGCAGATGGAGGACTTCTGCACTCCAGATAACCCCATGCCTGAAAACATTTTACATGTTTTGACTGAGGTAGAGGCTACCAACAAAGCAGCTTCAGAATTGTTCATAAAAAATATGGTATGCCTTCTTGCAAAGACATTCCAAAAACAACTAGAGGGATATAATACAAACCTCCAAAACAATATAGACAGTCTGGGCCAGAGGGTGGATCACTTGGAGTCGAAAATGGAGGAGATAGTCCAGTCTCACAACAATTTGATAGACGAACACTATGCCTTAGAGAAAGAAGTTACCTTCCTAAAGTCAAGACTGATAGAACAAGAGGACAGGAGTAGGAGAAACAACCTTAAATTCAGAGGAATACCTGAGAATGTCAAAGACAGAGATCTTGATTCATATGTGCAAAAAATGCTCCATACTATGCTCCCAGGTGCTTCCAAAGGAGACCTCTTAATAGAACGCATACACAGACTACCTAAGTCCAAATATGCCCCTGAAAGAGCTCCACGGGATGTTATTGCATTTTTTCACTATTTTCTGACAAAGGAGGACATTCTGAGGAAAAGCAAGCAGTCACCCATCTTACCAAGACCATATGAGGGTATTAAGATCTTTGCAGACTTTTCAAAAGCCACGTTGCAAAAAAGGAGAGACTTTTTCCCTATCACTGCACACCTAAGGGAGCACAGGGTGCTATACAGATGGGGCTTTCCTACAAAAATATTGGTCATGAAGGAAAACACTACTTTTGCCTTGTCTAACATTGATAACTGTGATAGATTCTTTCAGGACCTTGGTATTCCTCCAATGAAGAACTCATCTTTATCCTACAATCAAGAGAGGAGCAACTCTTCACAACAGCCAAGACGTTTGTCACAGTCCTGGACCACACAAAAGAAAAGATAATGGACTTGGTAGGTGTTGACCCTGGCTCTTGGCCTGAACTTTTATCCCCAAACACTAACCAAGAGATTTCTCTTGGTATCATTTCTTTTGAGAAATTCAACTTCCTTGTTAACAAGTTTGTTTTGTTTTAGGTTATTCCAGGTTATAACATGTTTCTATTCACAGGCACACCAGGCACTGACAACAAATTTCTAGAGAAGTACCACTCTTTTTGGATATATGTCCAGATGGACTATTCTATCTTATTGAGTTATTTAACACATTTCTTTCTTTTTGATATATTATGGAGTTGAAAATCCTATCATTTAATGTAAATGGGCTTAATAGTCCCTTTAAAAGGTATGCTTTGTGGAAGGAGATCAAAAGATTGAAAGCAAATGTTGCTATGATACAGGAAACCCACCTCCTGGAAACTGATAATAACAGATTTAAAAACAAAGATTATCCTCAGATTTTCTTCTCCAATAACGAGGGAGGGAAAAAAGCTGGGGTGGCCATTGCCTTCCACAAAGACCTACCAGTGGTTATTTCAGATGTTTATAAAGACAATAAAGGCAGATATTTAATCATCAATTTTACCTTGGAGGGAATGGAATACACTGTGGTTAATGTATACGCCCCTAATGTGAGACAAATTAGCTTTCTCAATAAAGTCAAAAGAAAATTATCTAAATTTAGCAAGGGACAAATCATATGGGGGGGAGACTTTAATTGTATTGTTGACCCAAGCACTGATTGCTCATCCTCTGCTCCATACTACAGAAGTGTGAATTTGGGGAAGTGGCTGAGCAATGCTAACCTACACGACAGTTGTAAAATATTGAACCCTAATTCTAGAGAATACACCAGATTCTGCCCACACAACAGATCTTATACCAAAATAGATCATATATTTACCAGTTTTTCCTTACTAGATTCGTATATAGATTTCCAAACTGGCCCCATCACATGGTCGGACCATGCTCCAATTCTATTAACATTACAGGTTTCCTCTTCGACTCAAAGACACTACAATTGGAGATATAGCAAATTTGTAGTAGACTCCCCAGATAATATAGCAACAATAAAAAACACTATAATGAATTATTTTAAAGAAAATGACTCCCAGGAAATCTCCCCTGAAACCTTATGGTTAGCACATAAATGTGTCATTAGAGGCCACTTAATTCAGATGGCCTCAAGACAAAAGAGGGAAAGAGAGAGCAAACAGAGGCTGTTACTAGAACAAATCAAAAAACTAGAAGACCAGGCCAAAGTGGAAAAATTTTTTACTAAATACAAGGAGTTATACTCCCTTAGATTGGAATTTAGAAATCTTCTCATAAACATTTACGAAAAAAAGACTCTGTTTAACAGGGCAGGGTTTTACATAAATAACAACAAAAACTCAAAAACTATGGCAAATAGATTCAAACCCATAAATAAAAAGCATTTAATTAAAAAACTTTCCCAGAACTTAGTGAATATAGAAAAGCCAAGGGACATAGCTTTGGCTTTTGAAAAATACTACTCAAACCTTTACAATATAGGAAAAAATGGGACTTATCCCCCTCCTACAGAGGAGATGATAGATAATTTCTTGGGAGGAGTAGAGTTGAGATCTCTGTCTTCTGAGCAAAGGGAAATGCTTGATGCACCCTTCTCTGAGGGAGAGGTGTCTCTGGCAATAAAAAATCTCAAATGTAATAAGGCTCCTGGTCCAGACGGATTCCCTGTGGAATATTATAAAACATTTCAGGAAAATCTGATCCCCCACTTAACAAACACCCTAAATTTTATAAAATCAAAAGGAACATGTAGTGCAGATATGCTGAGAGCCACCATAGTGGTAATCCCCAAACCGGACAAAGATCCCACAAAGATAGAAAACTATAGACCCATATCCCTCCTGAATGCAGACATCAAGGTCTATGCAAAAATACTGGCAGAAAGGGTGCAAGATGTTATCCAATATCTCATACATCCCGATCAAGTGGGTTTTGTAAAATTTAGACAGACTTCTGACAGTTCAAGAAGTGTCTTGCACCATATACACTTTTGTAACAAGAAAAAAATTCCCAGTCTGTTTGTGGCCCTTGATGCAGAGAAAGCTTTTGACCGCATCAATTGGACATATGCATTCGCAGTATTAAAGAGGATGGGTTTTGGTGAGGAGATGTTGAAAAGTGTTCAGGCTCTGTACTCCCAACCGTCTGCCTCTGTGCTGGTCAATAGCACGATGTCAGGGAAATTTGACATAACAAACGGAACAAGACAGGGATGCCCTCTGTCCCCAATTATTTTTATCCTGAGTCTGGAACCACTGGCTCAAAGGATAAGGGACTCGAGTGAGGTGAGGGGAGTACGGTTGGGAGATGTAGAGCACAAAATAAATTTATATGCAGACGATATCATACTCACACTGACAGATCCTGTTGAGTCATTGAAGGCGACTTGGGACATCATAGAGTTGTTTGGTTCAATATCATATTATAAACTCAATGTAAAAAAGACTAATGTTTTGTCACTATTTGTTTCAGCCCCTATAAAACAGCAACTACAAGATAAGTACCCTTTTACTTGGGACTGCACTAAAATCCCGTATCTAGGAATTTGGCTCACAAGCGACCTCACACACACGAGTGAGGTAAACATGGATTGCCTTTTGAAATCTCTTGACACTAAGTTGGGAGAATTGTCAAAAACCCCAGCCACTTGGTTGGGAAGAATAGTACTATATAAAATGTTCTGCCTCCCAAAGGTGTTGTTTTTGTATAGGAATGTTCCTCTGCCTTTATCAATGCAACACATACAAAAATTAACTCATCAAATGAACAGATTTATTTGGAATAATAAAAAGCCTAGAGTAAAGAAACACACACTACTCAAATCTAGAGAAAATGGGGGGATAGCCCTTCCAGACTTAGAGGCATATTACTTTGCCACCACAACTGAATTGACAAAAATGTGGCTCACAGAACAGACAGAATTGGGATGGCCAAAAATTGAAAGAGATTTAATGCCTAATAAAGAACCGACACTTTATGTTTCCTATTTTCTTCTGCACAGAGGAGAGATTGGAGACATAGAAAACCCAATACTCAGAGCCTCTGTGCAGAGTTGGTCACATATGTGCAGGAGAAGGTTTAATGTCTCCCCTGTTTCAACCAAAAGACTGAGACTTCACTTTTTGGCACCTGTCAAGGTTTCTCTGAGACCCATGTTTGATAATTGGAAAACATTCCCCATTGCTTATGTGGATGATTTACTGGACAATAATAAAGTCATGCCTTTTGAGTTGGTCAAGGCTAAATTTAAAATCCCTAATACGGAATATATGAAATACCTCATACTCAAAGAGGAATATAATAAATTTAAGAGATACTTCTGCAAGATAGTTTTGGTCAACCATACCATTTATAATTTCCTAACCAGCACAACCCCCAGGCACAAGAGCTCTCTTAAACCCCTGTATAACTTCCTGACCGGCAAATACACCTTCTCTAAGGGTGGATGCTTTGAAAAATGGGAGACTACTCTGCAGAAGCAGATTTATGCCCCACAGTGGACATTATCTTTTAAAACTGCAGTGAGGTCTACAAATTGCATGAACATTCTGGAAACACATTACAAACTAGTCCACAGATATTACTTGACTCCAAACAGGATCAAACATTTTGGGGAAGGGGGATCTGATCTGTGTTGGCGGGAATGCGGATCTCAGGCTGACTTACTCCATATTTTCTGGGGATGCCCGGTACTGAAACCATACTGGCTTAAGGTCTCCAATTTGATTTCGATCATATGCAACTGGCGTGTTCAGTTGCACCCTGCCTTGGCCTTACTACTTATAGATATTTGCAGATTCAAAACAACAAAGTATTTGGTTGCCCACATTCTCATGTCTGCAATATACCTTATAGCGAAAGGTTGGAACAATAAGCAACCTCCGAACATTGCCACATTGATCATGTTGGTGGACAAACATTGTGTTTATGAAAAAATTCATTACATCAACAATATGTCAATAAAGTTATTTGACGACAGATGGCATAGATGGTTGAAACTCAAATCTAAGATAGAAGAAGAATTTATATCTTGATATCTTGATTTTTGCTCTTTTTGTGTGCCAAAATTTCACATATATTTGGTGTTTGCCTGTGCTGTTGCAACTGTTTTTCAAATCTATTTCAATTAATGTTAATTGTACATACTTTAAATGATGATATGATGTTCAGATACCATATGATGATGTCCTGATGTACATTATCTTGACTCTATTCGAACATGATATATATGAGGTATGTTTATACATTTCTATTATTTTGAAAACTCAATAAAAATATTGTTTAAGAAAATTCAAAACATTCATTATTCAATAGAGCCCAATAGCAAAAACCAGCGTTTTGAATGAAGAATCACATTTCTTGGTAGAATCATGCAGGATTGAAATTTTTGATGGTTTTTTACTCCTCTCAACAGCCCAAACAAGTTTCTAAAAGGATGAGTTTGCAACTACTTTACTTTTGGAGAAAATTCAAAACATTCATTATTCAATAGGGCCCAAACTATCAAAAACCAGCCGTTTCAATGAACACACATGTCTTGGTAGAATCATGCAGGACTGAAATTTTTGATGTTTTTCTACTCCTCTCATGAGCCCAAACAAGTCTCTAAAAGCATGAGTTTGCAACTACTTTACTTTTGGAGAAAATTCAAAACATTCATTATTCAATAGAGCCCAATAGCAAAAACCAGCGTTTTGAATGAAGAATCACATTTCTTGGTAAAATCATGCAGGATTGAAATTTTTGATGGTTTTTTACTCCTCTCAACAGCCCAAACAAGTTTCTAAAAGGATGAGTTTGCAACTACTTTACTTTTGGAGAAAATTCAAAACATTCATTATTCAATAGGGCCCAAACTATCAAAAACCAGCGGTTTCAATGAACACACATTTCTTGGTAGAATCATGCAGGACTGAAATTTTTGATGTTTTTCTACTCCTCTCATGAGCCCAAACAAGTCTCTAAAAGCATGAGTTTGCAACTACTTTACTTTTGGAGAAAATTCAAAACATTCATTATTCAATAGAGCCCAATAGCAAAAACCAGCGTTTTGAATGAAGAATCACATTTCTTGGTAGAATCATGCAGGATTGAAATTTTTGATGGTTTTTTACTCCTCTCAACAGCCCAAACAAGTTTCTAAAAGGATGAGTTTGCAACTACTTTACTTTTGGAGAAAATTCAAAACATTCATTATTCAATAGGGCCCAAACTATCAAAAACCAGCGGTTTCAATGAACACACATTTCTTGGTAGAATCATGCAGGACTGAAATTTTTGATGTTTTTCTACTCCTCTCATGAGCCCAAACAAGTCTCTAAAAGCATGAGTTTGCAACTACTTTACTTTTGGAGAAAATTCAAAACATTCATTATTCAATAGAGCCCAATAGCAAAAACCAGCGTTTTGAATGAAGAATCACATTTCTTGGTAGAATCATGCAGGATTGAAATTTTTGATGGTTTTTTACTCCTCTCAACAGCCCAAACAAGTTTCTAAAAGGATGAGTTTGCAACTACTTTACTTTTGGAGAAAATTCAAAACATTCATTATTCAATAGGGCCCAAACTATCAAAAACCAGCCGTTTCAATGAACACACATGTCTTGGTAGAATCATGCAGGACTGAAATTTTTGATGTTTTTCTACTCCTCTCATGAGCCCAAACAAGTCTCTAAAAGCATGAGTTTGCAACTACTTTACTTTTGGAGAAAATTCAAAACATTCATTATTCAATAGAGCCCAATAGCAAAAACCAGCGTTTTGAATGAAGAATCACATTTCTTGGTAGAATCATGCAGGATTGAAATTTTTGATGGTTTTTTACTCCTCTCAACAGCCCAAAGAAGTTTCTAAAAGGATGAGTTTGCAACTACTTTACTTTTGGAGAAAATTCAAAACATTCATTATTCAATAGGGCCCAAACTATCAAAAACCAGCGGTTTCAATGAACACACATTTCTTGGTAGAATCATGCAGGACTGAAATTTTTGATGTTTTTCTACTCCTCTCATGAGCCCAAACAAGTCTCTAAAAGCATGAGTTTGCAACTACTTTACTTTTGGAGAAAATTCAAAACATTCATTATTCAATAGAGCCCAATAGCAAAAACCAGCGTTTTGAATGAAGAATCACATTTCTTGGTAGAATCATGCAGGATTGAAATTTTTGATGGTTTTTTACTCCTCTCAACAGCCCAAACAAGTTTCTAAAAGGATGAGTTTGCAACTACTTTACTTTTGGAGAAAATTCAAAACATTCATTATTCAATAGGGCCCAAACTATCAAAAACCAGCGGTTTGAATGAACACACATTTCTTGGTAGAATCATGCAGGACTGAAATTTTTGATGTTTTTCTACTCCTCTCATGAGCCCAAACAAGTCTCTAAAAGCATGAGTTTGCAACTACTTTACTTTTGGAGAAAATTCAAAACATTCATTATTCAATAGAGCCCAATAGCAAAAACCAGCGTTTTGAATGAAGAATCACATTTCTTGGTAGAATCATGCAGGATTGACATTTTTGATGGTTTTTTACTCCTCTCAACAGCCCAAACAAGTTTCTAAAAGGATGAGTTTGCAACTACTTTACTTTTGGAGAAAATTCAAAACATTCATTATTCAATAGGGCCCAAACTATCAAAAACCAGCCGTTTCAATGAACACACATGTTTTGGTAGAATCATGCAGGACTGAAATTTTTGATGTTTTTCTACTCATCTCATGAGCCCAAACAAGTCTCTAAAAGCATGAGTTTGCAACTACTTTACTTTTGGAGAAAATTCAAAACATTCACTATTCAATAGAGCCCAATAGCAAAAATCAGGTTTTGAATGAAGAATCACATTTCTTGGTAAAATCATGCAGGATTGAAATTTTTGATGGTTTTTTACTCCTCTCAACAGCCCAAACAAGTTTCTAAAAGGATGAGTTTGCAACTACTTTACTTTTGGAGAAAATTCAAAACATTCATTATTCAATAGGGCCCAAACTATCAAAAACCAGCGGTTTCAATGAACACACATTTCTTGGTAGAATCATGCAGGACTGAAATTTTTGATGTTTTTCTACTCCTCTCATGAGCCCAAACAAGTCTCTAAAAGCATGAGTTTGCAACTACTTTACTTTTGGAGAAAATTCAAAACATTCACTATTCAATAGAGCCCAATAGCAAAAATCAGGTTTTGAATGAAGAATCACATTTCTTGGTAAAATCATGCAGGATTGAAATTTTTGATGGTTTTTTACTCCTCTCAACAGCCCAAACAAGTTTCTAAAAGGATGAGTTTGCAACTACTTTACTTTTGGAGAAAATTCAAAACATTCATTATTCAATAGGGCCCAAACTATCAAAAACCAGCGGTTTCAATGAACACACATTTCTTGGTAGAATCTTGCAGGACTGAAATTTTTGATGTTTTTCTACTCCTCTCATGAGCCCAAACAAGTCTCTAAAAGCATGAGTTTGCAACTACTTTACTTTTGGAGAAAATTCAAAACATTCATTATTCAATAGAGCCCAATAGCAAAAACCAGCGTTTTGAATGAAAAATCACATTTCTTCGTAGAATCATGCAGGATTGAAATTTTTGATGGTTTTTTACTCCTCTCAACAGCCCAAACAAGTTTCTAAAAGGATGAGTTTGCAACTACTTTACTTTTGGAGAAAATTCAAAACATTCATTATTCAATAGGGCCCAAACTATCAAAAACCAGCGGTTTCAATGAACACACATTTCTTGGTAGAATCATGCAGGACTGAAATTTTTGATGTTTTTCTACTCCTCTCATGAGCCCAAACAAGTCTCTAAAAGCATGAGTTTGCAACTACTTTACTTTTGGAGAAAATTCAAAACATTCATTATTCAATAGAGCCCAATAGCAAAAACCAGCGTTTTGAATGAAGAATCACATTTCTTGGTAGAATCATGCAGGATTGAAATTTTTGATGGTTTTTTACTCCTCTCAACAGCCCAAACAAGTTTCTGAAAGGATGAGTTTGCAACTACTTTACTTTTGGAGAAAATTCAAAACATTCATTATTCAATAGGGCCCAAACTATCAAAAACCAGCGGTTTGAATGAACACACATTTCTTGGTAGAATCATGCAGGACTGAAATTTTTGATGTTTTTCTACTCCTCTCATGAGCCCAAACAAGTCTCTAAAAGCATGAGTTTGCAACTACTTTACTTTTGGAGAAAATTCAAAACATTCATTATTCAATAGAGCCCAATAGCAAAAACCAGCGTTTTGAATGAAGAATCACATTTCTTGGTAGAATCATGCAGGATTGAAATTTTTGATGGTTTTTTACTCCTCTCAACAGCCCAAACAAGTTTCTAAAAGGATGAGTTTGCAACTACTTTACTTTTGGAGAAAATTCAAAACATTCATTATTCAATAGGGCCCAAACTATCAAAAACCAGCGGTTTCAATGAACACACATTTCTTGGTAGAATCATGCAGGACTGAAATTTTTGATGTTTTTCTACTCCTCTCATGAGCCCAAACAAGTCTCTAAAAGCATGAGTTTGCAACTACTTTACTTTTGGAGAAAATTCAAAACATTCATTATTCAATAGAGCCCAATAGCAAAAACCAGCGTTTTGAATGAAGAATCACATTTCTTGGTAGAATCATGCAGGATTGAAATTTTTGATGGTTTTTTACTCCTCTCAACAGCCCAAACAAGTTTCTAAAAGGATGAGTTTGCAACTACTTTACTTTTGGAGAAAATTCAAAACATTCATTATTCAATAGGGCCCAAACTATCAAAAACCAGCGGTTTCAATGAACACACATTTCTTGGTAGAATCATGCAGGACTGAAATTTTTGATGTTTTTCTACTCCTCTCATGAGCCCAAACAAGTCTCTAAAAGCATGAGTTTGCAACTACTTTACTTTTGGAGAAAATTCAAAACATTCATTATTCAATAGAGCCCAATAGCAAAAACCAGCGTTTTGAATGAAGAATCACATTTCTTGGTAGAATCATGCAGGATTGAAATTTTTGATGGTTTTTTACTCCTCTCAACAGCCCAAACAAGTTTCTAAAAGGATGAGTTTGCAACTACTTTACTTTTGGAGAAAATTCAAAACATTCATTATTCAATAGGGCCCAAACTATCAAAAACCAGCGGTTTCAATGAACACACATTTCTTGGTAGAATCATGCAGGACTGAAATTTTTGATGTTTTTCTACTCCTCTCATGAGCCCAAACAAGTCTCTAAAAGCATGAGTTTGCAACTACTTTACTTTTGGAGAAAATTCAAAACATTCATTATTCAATAGGGCCCAAACTATCAAAAACCAGCGGTTTGAATGAACACACATTTCTTGGTAGAATCATGCAGGACTGAAATTTTTGATGTTTTTCTACTCCTCTCATGAGCCCAAACAAGTCTCTAAAAGCATGAGTTTGCAACTACTTTACTTTTGGAGAAAATTCAAAACATTCATTATTCAATAGAGCCCAATAGCAAAAACCAGCGTTTTGAATGAAGAATCACATTTCTTGGTAGAATCATGCAGGATTGAAATTTTTGATGGTTTTTTACTCCTCTCAACAGCCCAAACAAGTTTCTAAAAGGATGAGTTTGCAACTACTTTACTTTTGGAGAAAATTCAAAACATTCATTATTCAATAGGGCCCAAACTATCAAAAACCAGCCGTTTCAATGAACACACATGTCTTGGTAGAATCATGCAGGACAGAAATTTTTGATGTTTTTCTACTCCTCTCATGAGCCCAAACAAGTCTCTAAAAGCATGAGTTTGCAACTACTTTACTTTTGGAGAAAATTCAAAACATTCATTATTCAATAGAGCCCAATAGCAAAAACCAGCGTTTTGAATGAAGAATCACATTTCTTGGTAGAATCATGCAGGATTGAAATTTTTGATGGTTTTTTACTCCTCTCAACAGCCCAAACAAGTTTCTAAAAGGATGAGTTTGCAACTACTTTACTTTTGGAGAAAATTCAAAACATTCATTATTCAATAGGGCCCAAACTATCAAAAACCAGCGGTTTCAATGAACACACATTTCTTGGTAGAATCATGCAGGACTGAAATTTTTGATGTTTTTCTACTCCTCTCATGAGCCCAAACAAGTCTCTAAAAGCATGAGTTTGCAACTACTTTACTTTTGGAGAAAATTCAAAACATTCACTATTCAATAGAGCCCAATAGCAAAAATCAGGTTTTGAATGAAGAATCACATTTCTTGGTAAAATCATGCAGGATTGAAATTTTTGATGGTTTTTTACTCCTCTCAACAGCCCAAACAAGTTTCTAAAAGGATGAGTTTGCAACTACTTTACTTTTGGAGAAAATTCAAAACATTCATTATTCAATAGAGCCCAATAGCAAAAACCAGCGTTTTGAATGAAGAATCACATTTCTTGGTAGAATCATGCAGGATTGAAATTTTTGATGGTTTTTTACTCCTCTCAACAGCCCAAACAAGTTTCTAAAAGGATGAGTTTGCAACTACTTTACTTTTGGAGAAAATTCAAAACATTCATTATTCAATAGGGCCCAAACTATCAAAAACCAGCCGTTTCAATGAACACACATGTCTTGGTAGAATCATGCAGGACTGAAATTTTTGATGTTTTTCTACTCATATCATGAGCCCAAACAAGTCTCTAAAAGCATGAGTTTGGAACTACTTTACTTTTGGAGAAAATTCAAAACATTCATTATTCAATAGAGCCCAATAGCAAAAACCAGCGTTTTGAATGAAGAATCACATTTCTTGGTAGAATCATGCAGGATTGAAATTTTTGATGGTTTTTTACTCCTCTCAACAGCCCAAACAAGTTTCTAAAAGGATGAGTTTGCAACTACTTTACTTTTGGAGAAAATTCAAAACATTCATTATTCAATAGGGCCCAAACTATCAAAAACCAGCGGTTTCAATGAACACACATTTCTTGGTAGAATCATGCAGGACTGAAATTTTTGATGTTTTTCTACTCCTCTCATGAGCCCAAACAAGTCTCTAAAAGCATGAGTTTGCAACTACTTTACTTTTGGAGAAAATTCAAAACATTCACTATTCAATAGAGCCCAATAGCAAAAATCAGGTTTTGAATGAAGAATCACATTTCTTGGTAAAATCATGCAGGATTGAAATTTTTGATGGTTTTTTACTCCTCTCAACAGCCCAAACAAGTTTCTAAAAGGATGAGTTTGCAACTACTTTACTTTTGGAGAAAATTCAAAACATTCATTATTCAATAGGGCCCAAACTATCAAAAACCAGCGGTTTCAATGAACACACATTTCTTGGTAGAATCATGCAGGACTGAAATTTTTGATGTTTTTCTACTCCTCTCATGAGCCCAAACAAGTCTCTAAAAGCATGAGTTTGCAACTACTTTACTTTTGGAGAAAATTCAAAACATTCACTATTCAATAGAGCCCAATAGCAAAAATCAGGTTTTGAATGAAGAATCACATTTCTTGGTAAAATCATGCAGGATTGAAATTTTTGATGGTTTTTTACTCCTCTCAACAGCCCAAACAAGTTTCTAAAAGGATGAGTTTGCAACTACTTTACTTTTGGAGAAAATTCAAAACATTCATTATTCAATAGGGCCCAAACTATCAAAAACCAGCGGTTTCAATGAACACACATTTCTTGGTAGAATCATGCAGGACTGAAATTTTTGATGTTTTTCTACTCCTCTCATGAGCCCAAACAAGTCTCTAAAAGCATGAGTTTGCAACTACTTTACTTTTGGAGAAAATTCAAAACATTCGGGGGGCGTGGCCAGCGTCTGAGCTGAATGGAAGCCTGAGCTCTGAGCTCCTCCACAGGGCAGCCTGCCAAGCACTACTAACAAGCGAATTATAAGCCAGGACTGGCTGAAAACTTGTGGGAACCTCCATAGACACCAGCGGTGCCCCCACATAATGGATCCGCTTAATAGAAAAGCAGGAAAATCCAAAAATCTGGAGCGCTCTCCCCTCATGCTGAGGAGCCAAGATGGCGCCCGCCACACAGCAGCCACAGCCTGCAGCCCCAGCCTGAGCGGCGCACAGCGGGAGAGAACGCCACAGAGACTGAAACATGCAGTATTCAAGTCAGGGGGTAAGTCTGCCCCCATCCCTGCAAAAACCGCCGCTCCATATATTAAAGAAAGCGCTAAATCCAATGTTAAAAGTAGCGCTGGGAAGAAGGAGGCAAAATATCGCGAGATTAACCGGGAAACAGACGGGATTGCGCAGCAAGTACGCAAATTGCGTACCTTAAGCAAAAATCTTGCGCAGCCTGTGAAATCTTGCACAGCAGCAACGCTCACAGCTGCTATGGAGGCCACAAATACAATAAGGGCCTCCTCATCTTGTCCAGATATCTCCACCATTTCAGACACCCCTCTAACGCCACCACAGAGGGAACTGTCCCCTGCCTCACAAAATAGCTGCAGATTAAGCAGTAGCTCGGCTGAGCTGCAAAGTGAGACGCAGATGGAGGACTTCTGCACTCCAGATAACCCCATGCCTGAAAACATTTTACATGTTTTGACTGAGGTAGAGGCTACCAACAAAGCAGCTTCAGAATTGTTCATAAAAAATATGGTATGCCTTCTTGCAAAGACATTCCAAAAACAACTAGAGGGATATAATACAAACCTCCAAAACAATATAGACAGTCTGGGCCAGAGGGTGGATCACTTGGAGTCGAAAATGGAGGAGATAGTCCAGTCTCACAACAATTTGATAGACGAACACTATGCCTTAGAGAAAGAAGTTACCTTCCTAAAGTCAAGACTGATAGAACAAGAGGACAGGAGTAGGAGAAACAACCTTAAATTCAGAGGAATACCTGAGAATGTCAAAGACAGAGATCTTGATTCATATGTGCAAAAAATGCTCCATACTATGCTCCCAGGTGCTTCCAAAGGAGACCTCTTAATAGAACGCATACACAGACTACCTAAGTCCAAATATGCCCCTGAAAGAGCTCCACGGGATGTTATTGCATTTTTTCACTATTTTCTGACAAAGGAGGACATTCTGAGGAAAAGCAAGCAGTCACCCATCTTACCAAGACCATATGAGGGTATTAAGATCTTTGCAGACTTTTCAAAAGCCACGTTGCAAAAAAGGAGAGACTTTTTCCCTATCACTGCACACCTAAGGGAGCACAGGGTGCTATACAGATGGGGCTTTCCTACAAAAATATTGGTCATGAAGGAAAACACTACTTTTGCCTTGTCTAACATTGATAACTGTGATAGATTCTTTCAGGACCTTGGTATTCCTCCAATGAAGAACTCATCTTTATCCTACAATCAAGAGAGGAGCAACTCTTCACAACAGCCAAGACGTTTGTCACAGTCCTGGACCACACAAAAGAAAAGATAATGGACTTGGTAGGTGTTGACCCTGGCTCTTGGCCTGAACTTTTATCCCCAAACACTAACCAAGAGATTTCTCTTGGTATCATTTCTTTTGAGAAATTCAACTTCCTTGTTAACAAGTTTGTTTTGTTTTAGGTTATTCCAGGTTATAACATGTTTCTATGCACAGGCACACCAGGCACTGACAACAAATTTCTAGAGAAGTACCACTCTTTTTGGATATATGTCCAGATGGACTATTCTATCTTATTGAGTTATTTAACACATTTCTTTCTTTTTGATATATTATGGAGTTGAAAATCCTATCATTTAATGTAAATGGGCTTAATAGTCCCTTTAAAAGGTATGCTTTGTGGAAGGAGATCAAAAGATTGAAAGCAAATGTTGCTATGATACAGGAAACCCACCTCCTGGAAACTGATAATAACAGATTTAAAAACAAAGATTATCCTCAGATTTTCTTCTCCAATAACGAGGGAGGGAAAAAAGCTGGGGTGGCCATTGCCTTCCACAAAGACCTACCAGTGGTTATTTCAGATGTTTATAAAGACAATAAAGGCAGATATTTAATCATCAATTTTACCTTGGAGGGAATGGAATACACTGTGGTTAATGTATACGCCCCTAATGTGAGACAAATTAGCTTTCTCAATAAAGTCAAAAGAAAATTATCTAAATTTAGCAAGGGACAAATCATATGGGGGGGAGACTTTAATTGTATTGTTGACCCAAGCACTGATTGCTCATCCTCTGCTCCATACTACAGAAGTGTGAATTTGGGGAAGTGGCTGAGCAATGCTAACCTACACGACAGTTGTAAAATATTGAACCCTAATTCTAGAGAATACACCAGATTCTGCCCACACAACAGATCTTATACCAAAATAGATCATATATTTACCAGTTTTTCCTTACTAGATTCGTATATAGATTTCCAAACTGGCCCCATCACATGGTCGGACCATGCTCCAATTCTATTAACATTACAGGTTTCCTCTTCGACTCAAAGACACTACAATTGGAGATATAGCAAATTTGTAGTAGACTCCCCAGATAATATAGCAACAATAAAAAACACTATAATGAATTATTTTAAAGAAAATGACTCCCAGGAAATCTCCCCTGAAACCTTATGGTTAGCACATAAATGTGTCATTAGAGGCCACTTAATTCAGATGGCCTCAAGACAAAAGAGGGAAAGAGAGAGCAAACAGAGGCTGTTACTAGAACAAATCAAAAAACTAGAAGACCAGGCCAAAGTGGAAAAATTTTTTACTAAATACAAGGAGTTATACTCCCTTAGATTGGAATTTAGAAATCTTCTCATAAACATTTACGAAAAAAAGACTCTGTTTAACAGGGCAGGGTTTTACATAAATAACAACAAAAACTCAAAAACTATGGCAAATAGATTCAAACCCATAAATAAAAAGCATTTAATTAAAAAACTTTCCCAGAACTTAGTGAATATAGAAAAGCCAAGGGACATAGCTTTGGCTTTTGAAAAATACTACTCAAACCTTTACAATATAGGAAAAAATGGGACTTATCCCCCTCCTACAGAGGAGATGATAGATAATTTCTTGGGAGGAGTAGAGTTGAGATCTCTGTCTTCTGAGCAAAGGGAAATGCTTGATGCACCCTTCTCTGAGGGAGAGGTGTCTCTGGCAATAAAAAATCTCAAATGTAATAAGGCTCCTGGTCCAGACGGATTCCCTGTGGAATATTATAAAACATTTCAGGAAAATCTGATCCCCCACTTAACAAACACCCTAAATTTTATAAAATCAAAAGGAACATGTAGTGCAGATATGCTGAGAGCCACCATAGTGGTAATCCCCAAACCGGACAAAGATCCCACAAAGATAGAAAACTATAGACCCATATCCCTCCTGAATGCAGACATCAAGGTCTATGCAAAAATACTGGCAGAAAGGGTGCAAGATGTTATCCAATATCTCATACATCCCGATCAAGTGGGTTTTGTAAAATTTAGACAGACTTCTGACAGTTCAAGAAGTGTCTTGCACCATATACACTTTTGTAACAAGAAAAAAATTCCCAGTCTGTTTGTGGCCCTTGATGCAGAGAAAGCTTTTGACCGCATCAATTGGACATATGCATTCGCAGTATTAAAGAGGATGGGTTTTGGTGAGGAGATGTTGAAAAGTGTTCAGGCTCTGTACTCCCAACCGTCTGCCTCTGTGCTGGTCAATAGCACGATGTCAGGGAAATTTGACATAACAAACGGAACAAGACAGGGATGCCCTCTGTCCCCAATTATTTTTATCCTGAGTCTGGAACCACTGGCTCAAAGGATAAGGGACTCGAGTGAGGTGAGGGGAGTACGGTTGGGAGATGTAGAGCACAAAATAAATTTATATGCAGACGATATCATACTCACACTGACAGATCCTGTTGAGTCATTGAAGGCGACTTGGGACATCATAGAGTTGTTTGGTTCAATATCATATTATAAACTCAATGTAAAAAAGACTAATGTTTTGTCACTATTTGTTTCAGCCCCTATAAAACAGCAACTACAAGATAAGTACCCTTTTACTTGGGACTGCACTAAAATCCCGTATCTAGGAATTTGGCTCACAAGCGACCTCACACACACGAGTGAGGTAAACATGGATTGCCTTTTGAAATCTCTTGACACTAAGTTGGGAGAATTGTCAAAAACCCCAGCCACTTGGTTGGGAAGAATAGTACTATATAAAATGTTCTGCCTCCCAAAGGTGTTGTTTTTGTATAGGAATGTTCCTCTGCCTTTATCAATGCAACACATACAAAAATTAACTCATCAAATGAACAGATTTATTTGGAATAATAAAAAGCCTAGAGTAAAGAAACACACACTACTCAAATCTAGAGAAAATGGGGGGATAGCCCTTCCAGACTTAGAGGCATATTACTTTGCCACCACAACTGAATTGACAAAAATGTGGCTCACAGAACAGACAGAATTGGGATGGCCAAAAATTGAAAGAGATTTAATGCCTAATAAAGAACCGACACTTTATGTTTCCTATTTTCTTCTGCACAGAGGAGAGATTGGAGACATAGAAAACCCAATACTCAGAGCCTCTGTGCAGAGTTGGTCACATATGTGCAGGAGAAGGTTTAATGTCTCCCCTGTTTCAACCAAAAGACTGAGACTTCACTTTTTGGCACCTGTCAAGGTTTCTCTGAGACCCATGTTTGATAATTGGAAAACATTCCCCATTGCTTATGTGGATGATTTACTGGACAATAATAAAGTCATGCCTTTTGAGTTGGTCAAGGCTAAATTTAAAATCCCTAATACGGAATATATGAAATACCTCACACTCAAAGAGGAATATAATAAATTTAAGAGATACTTCTGCAAGATAGTTTTGGTCAACCATACCATTTATAATTTCCTAACCAGCACAACCCCCAGGCACAAGAGCTCTCTTAAACCCCTGTATAACTTCCTGACCGGCAAATACACCTTCTCTAAGGGTGGATGCTTTGAAAAATGGGAGACTACTCTGCAGAAGCAGATTTATGCCCCACAGTGGACATTATCTTTTAAAACTGCAGTGAGGTCTACAAATTGCATGAACATTCTGGAAACACATTACAAACTAGTCCACAGATATTACTTGACTCCAAACAGGATCAAACATTTTGGGGAAGGGGGATCTGATCTGTGTTGGCGGGAATGCGGATCTCAGGCTGACTTACTCCATATTTTCTGGGGATGCCCGGTACTGAAACCATACTGGCTTAAGGTCTCCAATTTGATTTCGATCATATGCAACTGGCGTGTTCAGTTGCACCCTGCCTTGGCCTTACTACTTATAGATATTTGCAGATTCAAAACAACAAAGTATTTGGTTGCCCACATTCTCATGTCTGCAATATACCTTATAGCGAAAGGTTGGAACAATAAGCAACCTCCGAACATTGCCACATTGATCATGTTGGTGGACAAACATTGTGTTTATGAAAAAATTCATTACATCAACAATATGTCAATAAAGTTATTTGACGACAGATGGCATAGATGGTTGAAACTCAAATCTAAGATAGAAGAAGAATTTATATCTTGATATCTTGATTTTTGCTCTTTTTGTGTGCCAAAATTTCACATATATTTGGTGTTTGCCTGTGCTGTTGCAACTGTTTTTCAAATCTATTTCAATTAATGTTAATTGTACATACTTTAAATGATGATATGATGTTCAGATACCATATGATGATGTCCTGATGTACATTATCTTGACTCTATTCGAACATGATATATATGAGGTATGTTTATACATTTCTATTATTTTGAAAACTCAATAAAAATATTGTTTAAGAAAATTCAAAACATTCATTATTCAATAGAGCCCAATAGCAAAAACCAGCGTTTTGAATGAAGAATCACATTTCTTGGTAGAATCATGCAGGATTGAAATTTTTGATGGTTTTTTACTCCTCTCAACAGCCCAAACAAGTTTCTAAAAGGATGAGTTTGCAACTACTTTACTTTTGGAGAAAATTCAAAACATTCATTATTCAATAGGGCCCAAACTATCAAAAACCAGCCGTTTCAATGAACACACATGTCTTGGTAGAATCATGCAGGACTGAAATTTTTGATGTTTTTCTACTCCTCTCATGAGCCCAAACAAGTCTCTAAAAGCATGAGTTTGCAACTACTTTACTTTTGGAGAAAATTCAAAACATTCATTATTCAATAGAGCCCAATAGCAAAAACCAGCGTTTTGAATGAAGAATCACATTTCTTGGTAAAATCATGCAGGATTGAAATTTTTGATGGTTTTTTACTCCTCTCAACAGCCCAAACAAGTTTCTAAAAGGATGAGTTTGCAACTACTTTACTTTTGGAGAAAATTCAAAACATTCATTATTCAATAGGGCCCAAACTATCAAAAACCAGCGGTTTCAATGAACACACATTTCTTGGTAGAATCATGCAGGACTGAAATTTTTGATGTTTTTCTACTCCTCTCATGAGCCCAAACAAGTCTCTAAAAGCATGAGTTTGCAACTACTTTACTTTTGGAGAAAATTCAAAACATTCATTATTCAATAGAGCCCAATAGCAAAAACCAGCTTTTTGAATGAAGAATCACATTTCTTGGTAGAATCATGCAGGATTGAAATTTTTGATGATTTTTTACTCCTCTCAACAGCCCAAACAAGTTTCTAAAAGGATGAGTTTGCAACTACTTTACTTTTGGAGAAAATTCAAAACATTCATTATTCAATAGGGCCCAAACTATCAAAAACCAGCCGTTTCAATGAACACACATGTCTTGGTAGAATCATGCAGGACTGAAATTTTTGATGTTTTTCTACTCATCTCATGAGCCCAAACAAGTCTCTAAAAGCATGAGTTTGCAACTACTTTACTTTTGGAGAAAATTCAAAACATTCACTATTCAATAGAGCCCAATAGCAAAAATCAGGTTTTGAATGAAGAATCACATTTCTTGGTAGAATCATGCAGGATTGAAATTTTTGATGGTTTTTTACTCCTCTCAACAGCCCAAACAAGTTTCTAAAAGGATGAGTTTGCAACTACTTTACTGTTGGAGAAAATTCAAAACATTCATTATTCAATAGGGCCCAAACTATCAAAAACCAGCGGTTTCAATGAACACACATTTCTTGGTAGAATCATGCAGGACTGAAATTTTTGATGTTTTTCTACTCCTCTCATGAGCCCAAACAAGTCTCTAAAAGCATGAGTTTGCAACTACTTTACTTTTGGAGAAAATTCAAAACATTCATTATTCAATAGGGCCCAAACTATCAAAAACCAGCGGTTTGAATGAACACACATTTCTTGGTAGAATCATGCAGGACTGAAATTTTTGATGTTTTTCTACTCCTCTCATGAGCCCAAACAAGTCTCTAAAAGCATGAGTTTGCAACTACTTTACTTTTGGAGAAAATTCAAAACATTCACTATTCAATAGAGCCCAATAGCAAAAATCAGGTTTTGAATGAAGAATCACATTTCTTGGTAAAATCATGCAGGATTGAAATTTTTGATGGTTTTTTACTCCTCTCAACAGCCCAAACAAGTTTCTAAAAGGATGAGTTTGCAACTACTTTACTTTTGGAGAAAATTTAAAACATTCATTATTCAATAGGGCCCAAACTATCAAAAACCAGCGGTTTCAATGAACACACATTTCTTGGTAGAATCATGCAGGACTGAAATTTTTGATGTTTTTCTACTCCTCTCATGAGCCCAAACAAATCTCTAAAAGCATGAGTTTGCAACTACTTTACTTTTGGAGAAAATTCAAAACATTCATTATTCAATAGAGCCCAATAGCAAAAACCAGCGTTTTGAATGAAGAATCACATTTCTTGGTAGAATCATGCAGGATTGGAATTTTTGATGGTTTTTTACTCCTCTCAACAGCCCAAACAAGTTTCTAAAAGGATGAGTTTGCAACTACTTTACTTTTGGAGAAAATTCAAAACATTCATTATTCAATAGGGCCCAAACTATCAAAAACCAGCGGTTTCAATGAACACACATTTCTTGGTAGAATCATGCAGGACTGAAATTTTTGATGTTTTTCTACTCCTCTCATGAGCCCAAACAAGTCTCTAAAAGCATGAGTTTGCAACTACTTTACTTTTGGAGAAAATTCAAAACATTCATTATTCAATAGAGCCCAATAGCAAAAACCAGCGTTTTGAATGAAGAATCACATTTCTTGGTAGAATCATGCAGGATTGAAATTTTTGATGGTTTTTTACTCCTCTCAAAAGCCCAAACAAGTTTCTAAAAGGATGAGTTTGCAACTACTTTACTTTTGAAGAAAATTCAAAACATTCATTATTCAATAGGGCCCAAACTATCAAAAACCAGCGGTTTCAATGAACACACATTTCTTGGTAGAATCATGCAGGACTGAAATTTTTGATGTTTTTCTACTCCTCTCATGAGCCCAAACAAGTCTCTAAAAGCATGAGTTTGCAACTACTTTACTTGTGGAGAAAATTCAAAACATTCATTATTCAATAGGGCCCAAACTATCAAAAACCAGCGGTTTGAATGAACACACATTTCTTGGTAGAATCATGCAGGACTGAAATTTTTGATGTTTTTCTACTCCTCTCATGAGCCCAAACAAGTCTCTAAAAGCATGAGTTTGCAACTACTTTACTTTTGGAGAAAATTCAAAACATTCATTATTCAATAGAGCCCAATAGCAAAAACCAGCGTTTTGAATGAAGAATCACATTTCTTGGTAGAATCATGCAGGATTGAAATTTTTGATGGTTTTTTACTCCTCTCAACAGCCCAAACAAGTTTCTAAAAGGATGAGTTTGCAACTACTTTACTTTTGGAGAAAATTCAAAACATTCATTATTCAATAGGGCCCAAACTATCAAAAACCAGCCGTTTCAATGAACACACATGTCTTGGTAGAATCATGCAGGACTGAAATTTTTGATGTTTTTCTACTCATCTCATGAGCCCAAACAAGTCTCTAAAAGCATGAGTTTGCAACTACTTTACTTTTGGAGAAAATTCAAAACATTCACTATTCAATAGAGCCCAATAGCAAAAATCAGGTTTTGAATGAAGAATCACATTTCTTGGTAGAATCATGCAGGATTGAAATTTTTGATGGTTTTTTACTCCTCTCAACAGCCCAAACAAGTTTCTAAAAGGATGAGTTTGCAACTACTTTACATTTGGAGAAAATTCAAAACATTCATTATTCAATAGGGCCCAAACTATCAAAAACCAGCTGTTTCAATGAACACACATTTCTTGGTAGAATCATGCAGGACTGAAATTTTTGATGTTTTTCTACTCCTCTCATGAGCCCAAACAAGTCTCTAAAAGCATGAGTTTGCAACTACTTTACTTCTGGAGAAAATTCAAAACATTCATTATTCAATAGAGCCCAATAGCAAAAACCAGCGTTTTGAATGAAGAATCACATTTCTTGGTAGAATCATGCAGGATTGAAATTTTTGATGGTTTTTTACTCCTCTCAACAGCCCAAACAAGGTTCTAAAAGGATGAGTTTGCAACTACTTTACTTTTGGAGAAAATTCAAAACATTCATTATTCAATAGGGCCCAAACTATCAAAAACCAGCGGTTTGAATGAACACACATTTCTTGGTAGAATCATGCAGGACTGAAATTTTTGATGTTTTTCTACTCCTCTCATGAGCCCAAACAAGTCTCTAAAAGCATGAGTTTGCAACTACTTTACTTTTGGAGAAAATTCAAAACATTCATTATTCAATAGGGCCCAAACTATCAAAAACCAGCGGTTTGAATGAACACACATTTCTTGGTAGAATCATGCGGGACTGAAATTTTTGATGTTTTTCTACTCCTCTCATGAGCCCAAACAAGTCTCTAAAAGCATGAGTTTGCAACTACTTTACTTTTGGAGAAAATTCAAAACATTCACTATTCAATAGAGCCCAATAGCAAAAATCAGGTTTTGAATGAAGAATCACATTTCTTGGTAAAATCATGCAGGATTGAAATTTTTGATGTTTTTTTACTCCTCTCAACAGCCCAAACAAGTTTCTAAAAGGATGAGTTTGCAACTACTTTACTTTTGGAGAAAATTTAAAACATTCATTATTCAATAGGGCCCAAACTATCAAAAACCAGCGGTTTCAATGAACACACATTTCTTGGTAGAATCATGCAGGACTGAAATTTTTGATGTTTTTCTACTCCTCTCATGAGCCCAAACAAATCTCTAAAAGCATGAGTTTGCAACTACTTTACTTTTGGAGAAAATTCAAAACATTCATTATTCAATAGAGCCCAATAGCAAAAACCAGCGTTTTGAATGAAGAATCACATTTCTTGGTAGAATCATGCAGGATTGAAATTTTTGATGGTTTTTTACTCCTCTCAACAGCCCAAACAAGTTTCTAAAAGGATGAGTTTGCAACTACTTTACTTTTGGAGAAAATTCAAAACATTCATTATTCAATAGGGCCCAAACTATCCAAAACCAGCGGTTTCAATGAACACACATTTCTTGGTAGAATCATGCAGGACTGAAATTTTTGACGTTTTTCTACTCCTCTCATGAGCCCAAACAAGTCTCTAAAAGCATGAGTTTGCAACTACTTTACTTTTGGAGAAAATTCAAAACATTCATTATTCAATAGGGCCCAAACTATCAAAAACCAGCGGTTTCAATGAACACACATTTCTTGGTAGAATCATGCAGGACTGAAATTTTTGATGTTTTTCTACTCCTCTCATGAGCCCAAACAAGTCTCTAAAAGCATGAGTTTGCAACTACTTTACTTTTGGAGAAAATTCAAAACATGCACTATTCAATAGAGCCCAATAGCAAAAACCAGCGTTTTGAATGAAGAATCACATTTCTTGGTAGAATCATGCAGGATTGAAATTTTTGATGGTTTTTTACTCCTCTCAACAGCCCAAACAAGTTTCTAAAAGGATGAGTTTGCAACTACTTTACTTTTGGAGAAAATTCAAAACATTCATTATTCAATAGGGCCCAAACTATCAAAAACCAGCGGTTTCAATGAACACACATTTCTTGGTAGAATCATGCAGGACTGAAATTTTTGATGTTTTTCTACTCCTCTCATGAGCCCAAACAAGTCTCTAAAAGCATGAGTTTGCAACTACTTTACTTCTGGAGAAAATTCAAAACATTCATTATTCAATAGAGCCCAATAGCAAAAACCAGCGTTTTGAATGAAGAATCACATTTCTTGGTAGAATCATGCAGGATTGAAATTTTTGATGGTTTTTTACTCCTCTCAACAGCCCAAACAAGTTTCTAAAAGGATGAGTTTGCAACTACTTTACTTTTGGAGAAAATTCAAAACATTCATTATTCAATAGGGCCCAAACTATCAAAAACCAGCGGTTTCAATGAACACACATTTCTTGGTAGAATCATGCAGGACTGAAAATTTTGATGTTTTTCTACTCCTCTCATGAGCCCAAACAAGTCTCTAAAAGCATGAGTTTGCAACTACTTTACTTTTGGAGAAAATTCAAAACATTCATTATTCAATAGAGCCCAATAGCAAAAACCAGCGTTTTGAATGAAGAATCACATTTCTTGGTAGAATCATGCAGGATTGAAATTTTTGATGGTTTTTTACTCCTCTCAACAGCCCAAACAAGTTTCTAAAAGGATGAGTTTGCAACTACTTTACTTTTGGAGAAAATTCAAAACATTCATTATTCAATAGGGCCCAAACTATCAAAAACCAGCGGTTTCAATGAACACACATTTCTTGGTAGAATCATGCAGGACTGAAATTTTTGATGTTTTTCTACTCCTCTCATGAGCCCAAACAAGTCTCTAAAAGCATGAGTTTGCAACTACTTTACTTTTGGAGAAAATTCAAAACATTCATTATTCAATAGAGCCCAATAGCAAAAACCAGCGTTTTGAATGAAGAATCACATTTCTTGGTAGAATCATGCAGGATTGAAATTTTTGATGGTTTTTTACTCCTCTCAACAGCCCAAACAAGTTTCTAAAAGGATGAGTTTGCAACTACTTTACTTTTGGAGAAAATTCAAAACATTCATTATTCAATAGGGCCCAAACTATCAAAAACCAGCGGTTTCAATGAACACACATTTCTTGGTAGAATCATGCAGGACTGAAATTTTTGATGTTTTTCTACTCCTCTCATGAGCCCAAACAAGTCTCTAAAAGCATGAGTTTGCAACTACTTTACTTTTGGAGAAAATTCAAAACATTCATTATTCAATAGGGCCCAAACTATCAAAAACCAGCGGTTTGAATGAACACACATTTCTTGGTAGAATCATGCAGGACTGAAATTTTTGATGTTTTTCTACTCCTCTCATGAGCCCAAACAAGTCTCTAAAAGCATGAGTTTGCAACTACTTTACTTTTGGAGAAAATTCAAAACATTCATTATTCAATAGAGCCCAATAGCAAAAACCAGCGTTTTGAATGAAGAATCACATTTCTTGGTAGAATCATGCAGGATTGAAATTTTTGATGGTTTTTTACTCCTCTCAACAGCCCAAACAAGTTTCTAAAAGGATGAGTTTGCAACTACTTTACTTTTGGAGAAAATTCAAAACATTCACTACTCAATAGAGCCCAATAGCAAAAATCAGGTTTTGAATGAAGAATCACATTTCTTGGTAAAATCATGCAGGATTGAAATTTTTGATGTTTTTCTACTCCTCTCATGAGCCCAAACAAGTCTCTAAAAGCATGAGTTTGCAACTACTTTACTTTTGGAGAAAATTCAAAACATTCACTATTCAATAGAGCCCAATAGCAAAAATCAGGTTTTGAATGAAGAATCACATTTCTTGGTAAAATCATGCAGGATTGAAATTTTTGATGGTTTTTTACTCCTCTCAACAGCCCAAACAAGTTTCTAAAAGGATGAGTTTGCAACTACTTTACTTTTGGAGAAAATTCAAAACATTCATTATTCAATAGGGCCCAAACTATCAAAAACCAGCGGTTTCAATGAACACACATTTCTTGGTAGAATCATGCAGGACTGAAATTTTTGATGTTTTTCTACTCCTCTCATGAGCCCAAACAAGTCTCTAAAAGCATGAGTTTGCAACTACTTTACTTTTGGAGAAAATTCAAAACATTCATTATTCAATAGTGCCCAATAGCAAAAACCAGCGTTTTGAATGAAGAATCACATTTCTTGGTAGAATCATGCAGGATTGAAATTTTTGATGGTTTTTTACTCCTCTCAACAGCCCAAACAAGTTTCTAAAAGGATGAGTTTGCAACTACTTTACTTTTGGAGAAAATTCAAAACATTCATTATTCAATAGGGCCCAAACTATCAAAAACCAGCGGTTTCAATGAACACACATTTCTTGGTAGAATCATGCAGGACTGAAATTTTTGATGTTTTTCTACTCCTCTCATGAGCCCAAACAAGTCTCTAAAAGCATGAGTTTGCAACTACTTTACTTTTGGAGAAAATTCAAAACATTCATTATTCAATAGAGCCCAATAGCAAAAACCAGCGTTTTGAATGAAGAATCACATTTCTTGGTAGAATCATGCAGGATTGAAATTTTTGATGGTTTTTTACTCCTCTCAACAGCCCAAACAAGTTTCTAAAAGGATGAGTTTGCAACTACTTTACTTTTGGAGAAAATTCAAAACATTCATTATTCAATAGGGCCCAAACTATCAAAAACCAGCGGTTTCAATGAACACACATTTCTTGGTAGAATCATGCAGGACTGAAATTTTTGATGTTTTTCTACTCCTCTCATGAGCCCAAACAAGTCTCTAAAAGCATGAGTTTGCAACTACTTTACTTTTGGAGAAAATTCAAAACATTCATTATTCAATAGAGCCCAATAGCAAAAACCAGCGTTTTGAATGAAGAATCACATTTCTTGGTAGAATCATGCAGGATTGAAATTTTTGATGGTTTTTTACTCCTCTCAACAGCCCAAACAAGTTTCTAAAAGGATGAGTTTGCAACTACTTTACTTTTGGAGAAAATTCAAAACATTCATTATTCAATAGGGCCCAAACTATCAAAAACCAGCGGTTTCAATGAACACACATTTCTTGGCAGAATCATGCAGGACTGAAATTTTTGATGTTTTTCTACTCCTCTCATGAGCCCAAACAAGTCTCTAAAAGCATGAGTTTGCAACTACTTTACTTTTGGAGAAAATTCAAAACATTCATTATTCAATAGGGCCCAAACTATCAAAAACCAGCGGTTTCAATGAACACACATTTCTTGGTAGAATCATGCAGGACTGAAATTTTTGATGTTTTTCTACTCCTCTCATGAGCCCAAACAAGTCTCTAAAAGCATGAGTTTGCAACTACTTTACTTTTGGAGAAAATTCAAAACATTCACTATTCAATAGAGCCCAATAGCAAAAATCAGGTTTTGAATGAAGAATCACATTTCTTGGTAAAATCATGCAGGATTGAAATTTTTGATGGTTTTTTACTCCTCTCAACAGCCCAAACAAGTTTCTAAAAGGATGAGTTTGCAACTACTTTACTTTTGGAGAAAATTCAAAACATTCATTATTCAATAGGGCCCAAACTATCAAAAACCAGCGGTTTCAATGAACACACATTTCTTGGTAGAATCATGCAGGACTGAAATTTTTGATGTTTTTCTACTCCTCTCATGAGCCCAAACAAGTCTCTAAAAGCATGAGTTTGCAACTACTTTACTTTTGGAGAAAATTCAAAACATTCATTATTCAATAGAGCCCAATAGCAAAAACCAGCGTTTTGAATGAAGAATCACATTTCTTGGTAGAATCATGCAGGATTGAAATTTTTGATGGTTTTTTACTCCTCTCAACAGCCCAAACAAGTTTCTAAAAGGATGAGTTTGCAACTACTTTACTTTTGGAGAAAATTCAAAACATTCATTATTCAATAGGGCCCAAACTATCAAAAACCAGCGGTTTCAATGAACACACATTTCTTGGTAGAATCATGCAGGACTGAAATTTTTGATGTTTTTCTACTCCTCTCATGAGCCCAAACAAGTCTCTAAAAGCATGAGTTTGCAACTACTTTACTTTTGGAGAAAATTCAAAACATTCATTATTCAATAGAGCCCAATAGCAAAAACCAGCGTTTTGAATGAAGAATCACATTTCTTGGTAGAATCATGCAGGATTGAAATTTTTGATGGTTTTTTACTCCTCTCAACAGCCCAAACAAGTTTCTAAAAGGATGAGTTTGCAACTACTTTACTTTTGGAGAAAATTCAAAACATTCATTATTCAATAGGGCCCAAACTATCAAAAACCAGCGGTTTCAATGAACACACATTTCTTGGTAGAATCATGCAGGACTGAAATTTTTGATGTTTTTCTACTCCTCTCATGAGCCCAAACAAGTCTCTAAAAGCATGAGTTTGCAACTACTTTACTTTTGGAGAAAATTCAAAACATTCATTATTCAATAGGGCCCAAACTATCAAAAACCAGCGGTTTGAATGAACACACATTTCTTGGTAGAATCATGCAGGACTGAAATTTTTGATGTTTTTCTACTCCTCTCATGAGCCCAAACAAGTCTCTAAAAGCATGAGTTTGCAACTACTTTACTTTTGGAGAAAATTCAAAACATTCATTATTCAATAGAGCCCAATAGCAAAAACCAGCGTTTTGAATGAAGAATCACATTTCTTGGTAGAATCATGCAGGATTGAAATTTTTGATGGTTTTTTACTCCTCTCAACAGCCCAAACAAGTTTCTAAAAGGATGAGTTTGCAACTACTTTACCTTTGGAGAAAATTCAAAACATTCATTATTCAATAGGGCCCAAACTATCAAAAACCAGCCGTTTCAATGAACACACATGTCTTGGTAGAATCATGCAGGACTGAAATTTTTGATGTTTTTCTACTCCTCTCATGAGCCCAAACTAGTCTCTAAAAGCATGAGTTTGCAACTACTTTACTTTTGGAGAAAATTCAAAACATTCACTATTCAATAGAGCCCAATAGCAAAAATCAGGTTTTGAATGAAGAATCACATTTCTTGGTAAAATCATGCAGGATTGAAATTTTTGATGGTTTTTTACTCCTCTCAACAGCCCAAACAAGTTTCTAAAAGGATGAGTTTGCAACTACTTTACTTTTGGAGAAAATTCAAAACATTCATTATTCAATAGGGCCCAAACTATCAAAAACCAGCGGTTTCAATGAACACACATTTCTTGGTAGAATCATGCAGGACTGAAATTTTTGATGTTTTTCTACTCCTCTCATGAGCCCAAACAAGTCTCTAAAAGCATGAGTTTGCAACTACTTTACTTTTGGAGAAAATTCAAAACATTCATTATTCAATAGAGCCCAATAGCAAAAACCAGCGTTTTGAATGAAGAATCACATTTCTTGGTAGAATCATGCAGGATTGAAATTTTTGATGGTTTTTTACTCCTCTCAACAGCCCAAACAAGTTTCTAAAATGATGAGTTTGCAACTACTTTACTTTTGGAGAAAATTCAAAACATTCATTATTCAATAGGGCCCAAACTATCAAAAACCAGCGGTTTCAATGAACACACATTTCTTGGTAGAATCATGCAGGACTGAAATTTTTGATGTTTTTCTACTCCTCTCATGAGCCCAAACAAGTCTCTAAAAGCATGAGTTTGCAACTACTTTACTTTTGGAGAAAATTCAAAACATTCATTATTCAATAGAGCCCAATAGCAAAAACCAGCGTTTTGAATGAAGAATCACATTTCTTGGTAGAATCATGCAGGATTGAAATTTTTGATGGTTTTTTACTCCTCTCAACAGCCCAAACAAGTTTCTAAAAGGATGAGTTTGCAACTACTTTACTTTTGGAGAAAATTCAAAACATTCACTACTCAATAGAGCCCAATAGCAAAAATCAGGTTTTGAATGAAGAATCACATTTCTTGGTAAAATCATGCAGGATTGAAATTTTTGATGTTTTTCTACTCCTCTCATGAGCCCAAACAAGTCTCTAAAAGCATGAGTTTGCAACTACTTTACTTTTGGAGAAAATTCAAAACATTCACTATTCAATAGAGCCCAATAGCAAAAATCAGGTTTTGAATGAAGAATCACATTTCTTGGTAAAATCATGCAGGATTGAAATTTTTGATGGTTTTTTACTCCTCTCAACAGCCCAAACAAGTTTCTAAAAGGATGAGTTTGCAACTACTTTACTTTTGGAGAAAATTAAAAACATTCATTATTCAATAGGGCCCAAACTATCAAAAACCAGCGGTTTCAATGAACACACATTTCTTGGTAGAATCATGCAGGACTGAAATTTTTGATGTTTTTCTACACCTCTCATGAGCCCAAACAAGTCTCTAAAAGCATGAGTTTGCAACTACTTTACTTTTGGAGAAAATTCAAAACATTCATTATTCAATAGTGCCCAATAGCAAAAACCAGCGTTTTGAATGAAGAATCACATTTCTTGGTAGAATCATGCAGGATTGAAATTTTTGATGGTTTTTTACTCCTCTCAACAGCCCAAACAAGTTTCTAAAAGGATGAGTTTGCAACTACTTTACTTTTGGAGAAAATTCAAAACATTCATTATTCAATAGGGCCCAAACTATCAAAAACCAGCGGTTTCAATGAACACACATTTCTTGGTAGAATCATGCAGGACTGAAATTTTTGATGTTTTTCTACTCCTCTCATGAGCCCAAACAAGTCTCTAAAAGCATGAGTTTGCAACTACTTTACTTTTGGAGAAAATTCAAAACATTCATTATTCAATAGAGCCCAATAGCAAAAACCAGCGTTTTGAATGAAGAATCACATTTCTTGGTAGAATCATGCAGGATTGAAATTTTTGATGGTTTTTTACTCCTCTCAACAGCCCAAACAAGTTTCTAAAAGGATGAGTTTGCAACTACTTTACTTTTGGAGAAAATTCAAAACATTCATTATTCAATAGGGCCCAAACTATCAAAAACCAGCGGTTTCAATGAACACACATTTCTTGGTAGAATCATGCAGGACTGAAATTTTTGATGTTTTTCTACTCCTCTCATGAGCCCAAACAAGTCTCTAAAAGCATGAGTTTGCAACTACTTTACTTTTGGAGAAAATTCAAAACATTCATTATTCAATAGAGCCCAATAGCAAAAACCAGCGTTTTGAATGAAGAATCACATTTCTTGGTAGAATCATGCAGGATTGAAATTTTTGATGGTTTTTTACTCCTCTCAACAGCCCAAACAAGTTTCTAAAAGGATGAGTTTGCAACTACTTTACTTTTGGAGAAAATTCAAAACATTCATTATTCAATAGGGCCCAAACTATCAAAAACCAGCGGTTTCAATGAACACACATTTCTTGGCAGAATCATGCAGGACTGAAATTTTTGATGTTTTTCTACTCCTCTCATGAGCCCAAACAAGTCTCTAAAAGCATGAGTTTGCAACTACTTTACTTTTGGAGAAAATTCAAAACATTCATTATTCAATAGGGCCCAAACTATCAAAAACCAGCGGTTTCAATGAACACACATTTCTTGGTAGAATCATGCAGGACTGAAATTTTTGATGTTTTTCTACTCCTCTCATGAGCCCAAACAAGTCTCTAAAAGCATGAGTTTGCAACTACTTTACTTTTGGAGAAAATTCAAAACATTCACTATTCAATAGAGCCCAATAGCAAAAATCAGGTTTTGAATGAAGAATCACATTTCTTGGTAAAATCATGCAGGATTGAAATTTTTGATGGTTTTTTACTCCTCTCAACAGCCCAAACAAGTTTCTAAAAGGATGAGTTTGCAACTACTTTACTTTTGGAGAAAATTCAAAACATTCATTATTCAATAGGGCCCAAACTATCAAAAACCAGCGGTTTCAATGAACACACATTTCTTGGTAGAATCATGCAGGACTGAAATTTTTGATGTTTTTCTACTCCTCTCATGAGCCCAAACAAGTCTCTAAAAGCATGAGTTTGCAACTACTTTACTTTTGGAGAAAATTCAAAACATTCATTATTCAATAGAGCCCAATAGCAAAAACCAGCGTTTTGAATGAAGAATCACATTTCTTGGTAGAATCATGCAGGATTGAAATTTTTGATGGTTTTTTACTCCTCTCAACAGCCCAAACAAGTTTCTAAAAGGATGAGTTTGCAACTACTTTACTTTTGGAGAAAATTCAAAACATTCATTATTCAATAGGGCCCAAACTATCAAAAACCAGCGGTTTCAATGAACACACATTTCTTGGTAGAATCATGCAGGACTGAAATTTTTGATGTTTTTCTACTCCTCTCATGAGCCCAAACAAGTCTCTAAAAGCATGAGTTTGCAACTACTTTACTTTTGGAGAAAATTCAAAACATTCATTATTCAATAGGGCCCAAACTATCAAAAACCAGCGGTTTGAATGAACACACATTTCTTGGTAGAATCATGCAGGACTGAAATTTTTGATGTTTTTCTACTCCTCTCATGAGCCCAAACAAGTCTCTAAAAGCATGAGTTTGCAACTACTTTACTTTTGGAGAAAATTCAAAACATTCATTATTCAATAGAGCCCAATAGCAAAAACCAGCGTTTTGAATGAAGAATCACATTTCTTGGTAGAATCATGCAGGATTGAAATTTTTGATGGTTTTTTACTCCTCTCAACAGCCCAAACAAGTTTCTAAAAGGATGAGTTTGCAACTACTTTACCTTTGGAGAAAATTCAAAACATTCATTATTCAATAGGGCCCAAACTATCAAAAACCAGCCGTTTCAATGAACACACATGTCTTGGTAGAATCATGCAGGACTGAAATTTTTGATGTTTTTCTACTCCTCTCATGAGCCCAAACTAGTCTCTAAAAGCATGAGTTTGCAACTACTTTACTTTTGGAGAAAATTCAAAACATTCACTATTCAATAGAGCCCAATAGCAAAAATCAGGTTTTGAATGAAGAATCACATTTCTTGGTAAAATCATGCAGGATTGAAATTTTTGATGGTTTTTTACTCCTCTCAACAGCCCAAACAAGTTTCTAAAAGGATGAGTTTGCAACTACTTTACTTTTGGAGAAAATTCAAAACATTCATTATTCAATAGGGCCCAAACTATCAAAAACCAGCGGTTTCAATGAACACACATTTCTTGGTAGAATCATGCAGGACTGAAATTTTTGATGTTTTTCTACTCCTCTCATGAGCCCAAACAAGTCTCTAAAAGCATGAGTTTGCAACTACTTTACTTTTGGAGAAAATTCAAAACATTCATTATTCAATAGAGCCCAATAGCAAAAACCAGCGTTTTGAATGAAGAATCACATTTCTTGGTAGAATCATGCAGGATTGAAATTTTTGATGGTTTTTTACTCCTCTCAACAGCCCAAACAAGTTTCTAAAATGATGAGTTTGCAACTACTTTACTTTTGGAGAAAATTCAAAACATTCATTATTCAATAGGGCCCAAACTATCAAAAACCAGCGGTTTCAATGAACACACATTTCTTGGTAGAATCATGCAGGACTGAAATTTTTGATGTTTTTCTACTCCTCTCATGAGCCCAAACAAGTCTCTAAAAGCATGAGTTTGCAACTACTTTACTTTTGGAGAAAATTCAAAACATTCATTATTCAATAGAGCCCAATAGCAAAAACCAGCGTTTTGAATGAAGAATCACATTTCTTGGTAGAATCATGCAGGATTGAAATTTTTGATGGTTTTTTACTCCTCTCAACAGCCCAAACAAGTTTCTAAAAGGATGAGTTTGCAACTACTTTACTTTTGGAGAAAATTCAAAACATTCACTACTCAATAGAGCCCAATAGCAAAAATCAGGTTTTGAATGAAGAATCACATTTCTTGGTAAAATCATGCAGGATTGAAATTTTTGATGTTTTTCTACTCCTCTCATGAGCCCAAACAAGTCTCTAAAAGCATGAGTTTGCAACTACTTTACTTTTGGAGAAAATTCAAAACATTCACTATTCAATAGAGCCCAATAGCAAAAATCAGGTTTTGAATGAAGAATCACATTTCTTGGTAAAATCATGCAGGATTGAAATTTTTGATGGTTTTTTACTCCTCTCAACAGCCCAAACAAGTTTCTAAAAGGATGAGTTTGCAACTACTTTACTTTTGGAGAAAATTAAAAACATTCATTATTCAATAGGGCCCAAACTATCAAAAACCAGCGGTTTCAATGAACACACATTTCTTGGTAGAATCATGCAGGACTGAAATTTTTGATGTTTTTCTACACCTCTCATGAGCCCAAACAAGTCTCTAAAAGCATGAGTTTGCAACTACTTTACTTTTGGAGAAAATTCAAAACATTCATTATTCAATAGTGCCCAATAGCAAAAACCAGCGTTTTGAATGAAGAATCACATTTCTTGGTAGAATCATGCAGGATTGAAATTTTTGATGGTTTTTTACTCCTCTCAACAGCCCAAACAAGTTTCTAAAAGGATGAGTTTGCAACTACTTTACTTTTGGAGAAAATTCAAAACATTCATTATTCAATAGGGCCCAAACTATCAAAAACCAGCGGTTTCAATGAACACACATTTCTTGGTAGAATCATGCAGGACTGAAATTTTTGATGTTTTTCTACTCCTCTCATGAGCCCAAACAAGTCTCTAAAAGCATGAGTTTGCAACTACTTTACTTTTGGAGAAAATTCAAAACATTCATTATTCAATAGAGCCCAATAGCAAAAACCAGCGTTTTGAATGAAGAATCACATTTCTTGGTAGAATCATGCAGGATTGAAATTTTTGATGGTTTTTTACTCCTCTCAACAGCCCAAACAAGTTTCTAAAAGGATGAGTTTGCAACTACTTTACTTTTGGAGAAAATTCAAAACATTCATTATTCAATAGGGCCCAAACTATCAAAAACCAGCGGTTTCAATGAACACACATTTCTTGGTAGAATCATGCAGGACTGAAATTTTTGATGTTTTTCTACTCCTCTCATGAGCCCAAACAAGTCTCTAAAAGCATGAGTTTGCAACTACTTTACTTTTGGAGAAAATTCAAAACATTCATTATTCAATAGAGCCCAATAGCAAAAACCAGCGTTTTGAATGAAGAATCACATTTCTTGGTAGAATCATGCAGGATTGAAATTTTTGATGGTTTTTTACTCCTCTCAACAGCCCAAACAAGTTTCTAAAAGGATGAGTTTGCAACTACTTTACTTTTGGAGAAAATTCAAAACATTCATTATTCAATAGGGCCCAAACTATCAAAAACCAGCGGTTTCAATGAACACACATTTCTTGGCAGAATCATGCAGGACTGAAATTTTTGATGTTTTTCTACTCCTCTCATGAGCCCAAACAAGTCTCTAAAAGCATGAGTTTGCAACTACTTTACTTTTGGAGAAAATTCAAAACATTCATTATTCAATAGGGCCCAAACTATCAAAAACCAGCGGTTTCAATGAACACACATTTCTTGGTAGAATCATGCAGGACTGAAATTTTTGATGTTTTTCTACTCCTCTCATGAGCCCAAACAAGTCTCTAAAAGCATGAGTTTGCAACTACTTTACTTTTGGAGAAAATTCAAAACATTCACTATTCAATAGAGCCCAATAGCAAAAATCAGGTTTTGAATGAAGAATCACATTTCTTGGTAAAATCATGCAGGATTGAAATTTTTGATGGTTTTTTACTCCTCTCAACAGCCCAAACAAGTTTCTAAAAGGATGAGTTTGCAACTACTTTACTTTTGGAGAAAATTCAAAACATTCATTATTCAATAGGGCCCAAACTATCAAAAACCAGCGGTTTCAATGAACACACATTTCTTGGTAGAATCATGCAGGACTGAAATTTTTGATGTTTTTCTACTCCTCTCATGAGCCCAAACAAGTCTCTAAAAGCATGAGTTTGCAACTACTTTACTTTTGGAGAAAATTCAAAACATTCATTATTCAATAGAGCCCAATAGCAAAAACCAGCGTTTTGAATGAAGAATCACATTTCTTGGTAGAATCATGCAGGATTGAAATTTTTGATGGTTTTTTACTCCTCTCAACAGCCCAAACAAGTTTCTAAAAGGATGAGTTTGCAACTACTTTACTTTTGGAGAAAATTCAAAACATTCATTATTCAATAGGGCCCAAACTATCAAAAACCAGCGGTTTCAATGAACACACATTTCTTGGTAGAATCATGCAGGACTGAAATTTTTGATGTTTTTCTACTCCTCTCATGAGCCCAAACAAGTCTCTAAAAGCATGAGTTTGCAACTACTTTACTTTTGGAGAAAATTCAAAACATTCATTATTCAATAGGGCCCAAACTATCAAAAACCAGCGGTTTGAATGAACACACATTTCTTGGTAGAATCATGCAGGACTGAAATTTTTGATGTTTTTCTACTCCTCTCATGAGCCCAAACAAGTCTCTAAAAGCATGAGTTTGCAACTACTTTACTTTTGGAGAAAATTCAAAACATTCATTATTCAATAGAGCCCAATAGCAAAAACCAGCGTTTTGAATGAAGAATCACATTTCTTGGTAGAATCATGCAGGATTGAAATTTTTGATGGTTTTTTACTCCTCTCAACAGCCCAAACAAGTTTCTAAAAGGATGAGTTTGCAACTACTTTACCTTTGGAGAAAATTCAAAACATTCATTATTCAATAGGGCCCAAACTATCAAAAACCAGCCGTTTCAATGAACACACATGTCTTGGTAGAATCATGCAGGACTGAAATTTTTGATGTTTTTCTACTCCTCTCATGAGCCCAAACTAGTCTCTAAAAGCATGAGTTTGCAACTACTTTACTTTTGGAGAAAATTCAAAACATTCACTATTCAATAGAGCCCAATAGCAAAAATCAGGTTTTGAATGAAGAATCACATTTCTTGGTAAAATCATGCAGGATTGAAATTTTTGATGGTTTTTTACTCCTCTCAACAGCCCAAACAAGTTTCTAAAAGGATGAGTTTGCAACTACTTTACTTTTGGAGAAAATTCAAAACATTCATTATTCAATAGGGCCCAAACTATCAAAAACCAGCGGTTTCAATGAACACACATTTCTTGGTAGAATCATGCAGGACTGAAATTTTTGATGTTTTTCTACTCCTCTCATGAGCCCAAACAAGTCTCTAAAAGCATGAGTTTGCAACTACTTTACTTTTGGAGAAAATTCAAAACATTCATTATTCAATAGAGCCCAATAGCAAAAACCAGCGTTTTGAATGAAGAATCACATTTCTTGGTAGAATCATGCAGGATTGAAATTTTTGATGGTTTTTTACTCCTCTCAACAGCCCAAACAAGTTTCTAAAATGATGAGTTTGCAACTACTTTACTTTTGGAGAAAATTCAAAACATTCATTATTCAATAGGGCCCAAACTATCAAAAACCAGCGGTTTCAATGAACACACATTTCTTGGTAGAATCATGCAGGACTGAAATTTTTGATGTTTTTCTACTCCTCTCATGAGCCCAAACAAGTCTCTAAAAGCATGAGTTTGCAACTACTTTACTTTTGGAGAAAATTCAAAACATTCACTATTCAATAGAGCCCAATAGCAAAAATCAGGTTTTGAATGAAGAATCACATTTCTTGGTAAAATCATGCAGGATTGAAATTTTTGATGGTTTTTTACTCCTCTCAACAGCCCAAACAAGTTTCTAAAAGGATGAATTTGCAACTACTTTACTTTTGGAGAAAATTCAAAACATTCATTATTCAATAGGGCCCAAACTATCAAAAACCAGCGGTTTCAATGAACACACATTTCTTGGTAGAATCATGTAGGACTGAAATTTTTGATGTTTTTCTACTCCTCTCATGAGCCCAAACAAGTCTCTAAAAGCATGAGTTTGCAACTACTTTACTTTTGGAGAAAATTCAAAACATTCATTATTCAATAGAGCCCAATAGCAAAAACCAGCGTTTTGAATGAAGAATCACATTTCTTGGTAGAATCATGCAGGATTGAAATTTTTGATGGTTTTTTACTCCTCTCAACAGCCCAAACAAGTTTCTAAAAGGATGAGTTTGCAACTACTTTACTTTTGGAGAAAATTCAAAACATTCATTATTCAATAGGGCCCAAACTATCAAAAACCAGCGGTTTCAATGAACACACATTTCTTGGTAGAATCATGCAGGACTGAAATTTTTGATGTTTTTCTACTCCTCTCATGAGCCCAAACAAGTCTCTAAAAGCATGAGTTTGCAACTACTTTACTTTTGGAGAAAATTCAAAACATTCATTATTCAATAGAGCCCAATAGCAAAAACCAGCGTTTTGAATGAAGAATCACATTTCTTGGTAGAATCATGCAGGATTGAAATTTTTGATGGTTTTTTACTCCTCTCAACAGCCCAAACAAGTTTCTAAAAGGATGAGTTTGCAACTACTTTACTTTTGGAGAAAATTCAAAACATTCATTATTCAATAGGGCCCAAACTATCAAAAACCAGCGGTTTCAATGAACACACATTTCTTGGTAGAATCATGCAGGACTGAAATTTTTGATGTTTTTCTACTCCTCTCATGAGCCCAAACAAGTCTCTAAAAGCATGAGTTTGCAACTACTTTACTTTTGGAGAAAATTCAAAACATTCATTATTCAATAGGGCCCAAACTATCAAAAACCAGCGGTTTGAATGAACACACATTTCTTGGTAGAATCATGCAGGACTGAAATTTTTGATGTTTTTCTACTCCTCTCATGAGCCCAAACAAGTCTCTAAAAGCATGAGTTTGCAACTACTTTACTTTTGGAGAAAATTCAAAACATTCATTATTCAATAGAGCCCAATAGCAAAAACCAGCGTTTTGAATGAAGAATCACATTTCTTGGTAGAATCATGCAGGATTGAAATTTTTGATGGTTTTTTACTCCTCTCAACAGCCCAAACAAGTTTCTAAAAGGATGAGTTTGCAACTACTTTACTTTTGGAGAAAATTCAAAACATTCATTATTCAATAGGGCCCAAACTATCAAAAACCAGCCGTTTCAATGAACACACATGTCTTGGTAGAATCATGCAGGACTGAAATTTTTGATGTTTTTCTACTCATCTCATGAGCCCAAACAAGTCTCTAAAAGCATGAGTTTGCAACTTCTTTACTTTTGGAGAAAATTCAAAACATTCACTATTCAATAGAGCCCAATAGCAAAAATCAGGTTTTGAATGAAGAATCACATTTCTTGGTAGAATCATGCAGGATTGAAATTTTTGATGGTTTTTTACTCCTCTCAACAGCCCAAACAAGTTTCTAAAAGGATGAGTTTGCAACTACTTTACTTTTGGAGAAAATTCAAAACATTCATTATTCAATAGGGCCCAAACTATCAAAAACCAGCGGTTTCAATGAACACACATTTCTTGGTAGAATCATGCAGGACTGAAATTTTTGATGTTTTTCTACTCCTCTCATGAGCCCAAACTAGTCTCTAAAAGCATGAGTTTGCAACTACTTTACTTTTGGAGAAAATTCAAAACATTCACTATTCAATAGAGCCCAATAGCAAAAATCAGGTTTTGAATGAAGAATCACATTTCTTGGTAAAATCATGCAGGATTGAAATTTTTGATGGTTTTTTACTCCTCTCAACAGCCCAAACAAGTTTCTAAAAGGATGAGTTTGCAACTACTTTACTTTTGGAGAAAATTCAAAACATTCATTATTCAATAGGGCCCAAACTATCAAAAACCAGCGGTTTCAATGAACACACATTTCTTGGTAGAATCATGCAGGACTGAAATTTTTGATGTTTTTCTACTCCTCTCATGAGCCCAAACAAGTCTCTAAAAGCATGAGTTTGCAACTACTTTACTTTTGGAGAAAATTCAAAACATTCATTATTCAATAGAGCCCAATAGCAAAAACCAGGTTTTGAATGAAGAATCACATTTCTTGGTAGAATCATGCAGGATTGAAATTTTTGATGGTTTTTTACTCCTCTCAACAGCCCAAACAAGTTTCTAAAAGGATGAGTTTGCAACTACTTTACTTTTGGAGAAAATTCAAAACATTCATTATTCAATAGGGCCCAAACTATCAAAAACCAGCGGTTTCAATGAACACACATTTCTTGGTAGAATCATGCAGGACTGAAATTTTTGATGTTTTTCTACTCCTCTCATGAGCCCAAACAAGTCTCTAAAAGCATGAGTTTGCAACTACTTTACTTCTGGAGAAAATTCAAAACATTCATTATTCAATAGAGCCCAATAGCAAAAACCAGCGTTTTGAATGAAGAATCACATTTCTTGGTAGAATCATGCAGGATTGAAATTTTTGATGGTTTTTTACTCCTCTCAACAGCCCAAACAAGTTTCTAAAAGGATGAGTTTGCAACTACTTTACTTTTGGAGAAAATTCAAAACATTCATTATTCAATAGGGCCCAAACTATCAAAAACCAGCGGTTTCAATGAACACACATTTCTTGGTAGAATCATGCAGGACTGAAATTTTTGATGTTTTTCTACTCCTCTCATGAGCCCAAACAAGTCTCTAAAAGCATGAGTTTGCAACTACTTTACTTTTGGAGAAAATTCAAAACATTCATTATTCAATAGAGCCCAATAGCAAAAACCAGCGTTTTGAATGAAGAATCACATTTCTTGGTAGAATCATGCAGGATTGAAATTTTTGATGGTTTTTTACTCCTCTCAACAGCCCAAACAAGTTTCTAAAAGGATGAGTTTGCAACTACTTTACTTTTGGAGAAAATTCAAAACATTCATTATTCAATAGGGCCCAAACTATCAAAAACCAGCGGTTTCAATGAACACACATTTCTTGGTAGAATCATGCAGGACTGAAATTTTTGATGTTTTTCTACTCCTCTCATGAGCCCAAACAAGTCTCTAAAAGCATGAGTTTGCAACTACTTTACTTTTGGAGAAAATTCAAAACATTCATTATTCAATAGAGCCCAATAGCAAAAACCAGCGTTTTGAATGAAGAATCACATTTCTTGGTAGAATCATGCAGGATTGAAATTTTTGATGGTTTTTTACTCCTCTCAACAGCCCAAACAAGTTTCTAAAAGGATGAGTTTGCAACTACTTTACTTTTGGAGAAAATTCAAAACATTCATTATTCAATAGGGCCCAAACTATCAAAAACCAGCGGTTTCAATGAACACACATTTCTTGGTAGAATCATGCAGGACTGAAATTTTTGATGTTTTTCTACTCCTCTCATGAGTCCAAACAAGTTTCTAAAAGGATGAGTTTGCAACTACTTTACTTTTGGAGAAAATTCAAAACATTCATTATTCAATAGGGCCCAAACTATCAAAAACCAGCCGTTTCAATGAACACACATGTCTTGGTAGAATCATGCAGGACTGAAATTTTTGATGTTTTTCTACTCATCTCATGAGCCCAAACAAGTCTCTAAAAGCATGAGTTTGCAACTACTTTACTTTTGGAGAAAATTCAAAACATTCACTATTCAATAGAGCCCAATAGCAAAAATCAGGTTTTGAATGAAGAATCACATTTCTTGGTAAAATCATGCAGGATTGAAATTTTTGATGGTTTTTTACTCCTCTCAACAGCCCAAACAAGTTTCTAAAAGGATGAGTTTGCAACTACTTTACTTTTGGAGAAAATTCAAAACATTCATTATTCAATAGGGCCCAAACTATCAAAAACCAGCGGTTTCAATGAACACACATTTCTTGGTAGAATCATGCAGGACTGAAATTTTTGATGTTTTTCTACTCCTCTCATGAGCCCAAACAAGTCTCTAAAAGCATGAGTTTGCAACTACTTTACATTTGGAGAAAATTCAAAACATTCACTATTCAATAGAGCCCAATAGCAAAAATCAGGTTTTGAATGAAGAATCACATTTCTTGGTAAAATCATGCAGGATTGAAATTTTTGATGGTTTTTTACTCCTCTCAACAGCCCAAACAAGTTTCTAAAAGGATGAGTTTGCAACTACTTTACTTTTGGAGAAAATTCAAAACATTCATTATTCAATAGGGCCCAAACTATCAAAAACCAGCGGTTTCAATGAACACACATTTCTTGGTAGAATCATGCAGGACTGAAATTTTTGATGTTTTTCTACTCCTCTCATGAGCCCAAACAAGTCTCTAAAAGCATGAGTTTGCAACTACTTTACTTTTGGAGAAAATTCAAAACATTCACTATTCAATAGAGCCCAATAGCAAAAATCAGGTTTTGAATGAAGAATCACATTTCTTGGTAAAATCATGCAGGATTGAAATTTTTGATGGTTTTTTACTCCTCTCAACAGCCCAAACAAGTTTCTAAAAGGATGAGTTTGCAACTACTTTACTTTTGGAGAAAATTCAAAACATTCATTATTCAATAGGGCCCAAACTATCAAAAACCAGCGGTTTCAATGAACACACATTTCTTGGTAGAATCATGCAGGACTGAAATTTTTGATGTTTTTCTACTCCTCTCATGAGCCCAAACAAGTCTCTAAAAGCATGAGTTTGCAACTACTTTACTTTTGGAGAAAATTCAAAACATTCATTATTCAATAGAGCCCAATAGCAAAAACCAGCGTTTTGAATGAAGAATCACATTTCTTGGTAGAATCATGCAGGATTGAAATTTTTGATGGTTTTTTACTCCTCTCAACAGCCCAAACAAGTTTCTAAAAGGATGAGTTTGCAACTACTTTACTTTTGGAGAAAATTCAAAACATTCATTATTCAATAGGGCCCAAACTATCAAAAACCAGCGGTTTGAATGAACACACATTTCTTGGTAGAATCATGCAGGACTGAAATTTTTGATGTTTTTCTACTCCTCTCATGAGCCCAAACAAGTCTCTAAAAGCATGAGTTTGCAACTACTTTACTTTTGGAGAAAATTCAAAACATTCATTATTCAATAGAGCCCAATAGCAAAAACCAGCGTTTTGAATGAAGAATCACATTTCTTGGTAGAATCATGCAGGATTGAAATTTTTGATGGTTTTTTACTCCTCTCAACAGCCCAAACAAGTTTCTAAAAGGATGAGTTTGCAACTACTTTACCTTTGGAGAAAATTCAAAACATTCATTATTCAATAGGGCCCAAACTATCAAAAACCAGCCGTTTCAATGAACACACATGTCTTGGTAGAATCATGCAGGACTGAAATTTTTGATGTTTTTCTACTCCTCTCATGAGCCCAAACTAGTCTCTAAAAGCATGAGTTTGCAACTACTTTACTTTTGGAGAAAATTCAAAACATTCACTATTCAATAGAGCCCAATAGCAAAAATCAGGTTTTGAATGAAGAATCACATTTCTTGGTAAAATCATGCAGGATTGAAATTTTTGATGGTTTTTTACTCCTCTCAACAGCCCAAACAAGTTTCTAAAAGGATGAGTTTGCAACTACTTTACTTTTGGAGAAAATTCAAAACATTCATTATTCAATAGGGCCCAAACTATCAAAAACCAGCGGTTTCAATGAACACACATTTCTTGGTAGAATCATGCAGGACTGAAATTTTTGATGTTTTTCTACTCCTCTCATGAGCCCAAACAAGTCTCTAAAAGCATGAGTTTGCAACTACTTTACTTTTGGAGAAAATTCAAAACATTCATTATTCAATAGAGCCCAATAGCAAAAACCAGCGTTTTGAATGAAGAATCACATTTCTTGGTAGAATCATGCAGGATTGAAATTTTTGATGGTTTTTTACTCCTCTCAACAGCCCAAACAAGTTTCTAAAATGATGAGTTTGCAACTACTTTACTTTTGGAGAAAATTCAAAACATTCATTATTCAATAGGGCCCAAACTATCAAAAACCAGCGGTTTCAATGAACACACATTTCTTGGTAGAATCATGCAGGACTGAAATTTTTGATGTTTTTCTACTCCTCTCATGAGCCCAAACAAGTCTCTAAAAGCATGAGTTTGCAACTACTTTACTTTTGGAGAAAATTCAAAACATTCACTATTCAATAGAGCCCAATAGCAAAAATCAGGTTTTGAATGAAGAATCACATTTCTTGGTAAAATCATGCAGGATTGAAATTTTTGATGGTTTTTTACTCCTCTCAACAGCCCAAACAAGTTTCTAAAAGGATGAATTTGCAACTACTTTACTTTTGGAGAAAATTCAAAACATTCATTATTCAATAGGGCCCAAACTATCAAAAACCAGCGGTTTCAATGAACACACATTTCTTGGTAGAATCATGTAGGACTGAAATTTTTGATGTTTTTCTACTCCTCTCATGAGCCCAAACAAGTCTCTAAAAGCATGAGTTTGCAACTACTTTACTTTTGGAGAAAATTCAAAACATTCATTATTCAATAGAGCCCAATAGCAAAAACCAGCGTTTTGAATGAAGAATCACATTTCTTGGTAGAATCATGCAGGATTGAAATTTTTGATGGTTTTTTACTCCTCTCAACAGCCCAAACAAGTTTCTAAAAGGATGAGTTTGCAACTACTTTACTTTTGGAGAAAATTCAAAACATTCATTATTCAATAGGGCCCAAACTATCAAAAACCAGCGGTTTCAATGAACACACATTTCTTGGTAGAATCATGCAGGACTGAAATTTTTGATGTTTTTCTACTCCTCTCATGAGCCCAAACAAGTCTCTAAAAGCATGAGTTTGCAACTACTTTACTTTTGGAGAAAATTCAAAACATTCATTATTCAATAGAGCCCAATAGCAAAAACCAGCGTTTTGAATGAAGAATCACATTTCTTGGTAGAATCATGCAGGATTGAAATTTTTGATGGTTTTTTACTCCTCTCAACAGCCCAAACAAGTTTCTAAAAGGATGAGTTTGCAACTACTTTACTTTTGGAGAAAATTCAAAACATTCATTATTCAATAGGGCCCAAACTATCAAAAACCAGCGGTTTCAATGAACACACATTTCTTGGTAGAATCATGCAGGACTGAAATTTTTGATGTTTTTCTACTCCTCTCATGAGCCCAAACAAGTCTCTAAAAGCATGAGTTTGCAACTACTTTACTTTTGGAGAAAATTCAAAACATTCATTATTCAATAGGGCCCAAACTATCAAAAACCAGCGGTTTGAATGAACACACATTTCTTGGTAGAATCATGCAGGACTGAAATTTTTGATGTTTTTCTACTCCTCTCATGAGCCCAAACAAGTCTCTAAAAGCATGAGTTTGCAACTACTTTACTTTTGGAGAAAATTCAAAACATTCATTATTCAATAGAGCCCAATAGCAAAAACCAGCGTTTTGAATGAAGAATCACATTTCTTGGTAGAATCATGCAGGATTGAAATTTTTGATGGTTTTTTACTCCTCTCAACAGCCCAAACAAGTTTCTAAAAGGATGAGTTTGCAACTACTTTACTTTTGGAGAAAATTCAAAACATTCATTATTCAATAGGGCCCAAACTATCAAAAACCAGCCGTTTCAATGAACACACATGTCTTGGTAGAATCATGCAGGACTGAAATTTTTGATGTTTTTCTACTCATCTCATGAGCCCAAACAAGTCTCTAAAAGCATGAGTTTGCAACTTCTTTACTTTTGGAGAAAATTCAAAACATTCACTATTCAATAGAGCCCAATAGCAAAAATCAGGTTTTGAATGAAGAATCACATTTCTTGGTAGAATCATGCAGGATTGAAATTTTTGATGGTTTTTTACTCCTCTCAACAGCCCAAACAAGTTTCTAAAAGGATGAGTTTGCAACTACTTTACTTTTGGAGAAAATTCAAAACATTCATTATTCAATAGGGCCCAAACTATCAAAAACCAGCGGTTTCAATGAACACACATTTCTTGGTAGAATCATGCAGGACTGAAATTTTTGATGTTTTTCTACTCCTCTCATGAGCCCAAACTAGTCTCTAAAAGCATGAGTTTGCAACTACTTTACTTTTGGAGAAAATTCAAAACATTCACTATTCAATAGAGCCCAATAGCAAAAATCAGGTTTTGAATGAAGAATCACATTTCTTGGTAAAATCATGCAGGATTGAAATTTTTGATGGTTTTTTACTCCTCTCAACAGCCCAAACAAGTTTCTAAAAGGATGAGTTTGCAACTACTTTACTTTTGGAGAAAATTCAAAACATTCATTATTCAATAGGGCCCAAACTATCAAAAACCAGCGGTTTCAATGAACACACATTTCTTGGTAGAATCATGCAGGACTGAAATTTTTGATGTTTTTCTACTCCTCTCATGAGCCCAAACAAGTCTCTAAAAGCATGAGTTTGCAACTACTTTACTTTTGGAGAAAATTCAAAACATTCATTATTCAATAGAGCCCAATAGCAAAAACCAGGTTTTGAATGAAGAATCACATTTCTTGGTAGAATCATGCAGGATTGAAATTTTTGATGGTTTTTTACTCCTCTCAACAGCCCAAACAAGTTTCTAAAAGGATGAGTTTGCAACTACTTTACTTTTGGAGAAAATTCAAAACATTCATTATTCAATAGGGCCCAAACTATCAAAAACCAGCGGTTTCAATGAACACACATTTCTTGGTAGAATCATGCAGGACTGAAATTTTTGATGTTTTTCTACTCCTCTCATGAGCCCAAACAAGTCTCTAAAAGCATGAGTTTGCAACTACTTTACTTCTGGAGAAAATTCAAAACATTCATTATTCAATAGAGCCCAATAGCAAAAACCAGCGTTTTGAATGAAGAATCACATTTCTTGGTAGAATCATGCAGGATTGAAATTTTTGATGGTTTTTTACTCCTCTCAACAGCCCAAACAAGTTTCTAAAAGGATGAGTTTGCAACTACTTTACTTTTGGAGAAAATTCAAAACATTCATTATTCAATAGGGCCCAAACTATCAAAAACCAGCGGTTTCAATGAACACACATTTCTTGGTAGAATCATGCAGGACTGAAATTTTTGATGTTTTTCTACTCCTCTCATGAGCCCAAACAAGTCTCTAAAAGCATGAGTTTGCAACTACTTTACTTTTGGAGAAAATTCAAAACATTCATTATTCAATAGAGCCCAATAGCAAAAACCAGCGTTTTGAATGAAGAATCACATTTCTTGGTAGAATCATGCAGGATTGAAATTTTTGATGGTTTTTTACTCCTCTCAACAGCCCAAACAAGTTTCTAAAAGGATGAGTTTGCAACTACTTTACTTTTGGAGAAAATTCAAAACATTCATTATTCAATAGGGCCCAAACTATCAAAAACCAGCGGTTTCAATGAACACACATTTCTTGGTAGAATCATGCAGGACTGAAATTTTTGATGTTTTTCTACTCCTCTCATGAGCCCAAACAAGTCTCTAAAAGCATGAGTTTGCAACTACTTTACTTTTGGAGAAAATTCAAAACATTCATTATTCAATAGAGCCCAATAGCAAAAACCAGCGTTTTGAATGAAGAATCACATTTCTTGGTAGAATCATGCAGGATTGAAATTTTTGATGGTTTTTTACTCCTCTCAACAGCCCAAACAAGTTTCTAAAAGGATGAGTTTGCAACTACTTTACTTTTGGAGAAAATTCAAAACATTCATTATTCAATAGGGCCCAAACTATCAAAAACCAGCGGTTTCAATGAACACACATTTCTTGGTAGAATCATGCAGGACTGAAATTTTTGATGTTTTTCTACTCCTCTCATGAGTCCAAACAAGTCTCTAAAAGCATGAGTTTGCAACTACTTTACTTTTGGAGAAAATTCAAAACATTCATTATTCAATAGGGCCCAAACTATCAAAAACCAGCGGTTTGAATGAACACACATTTCTTGGTAGAATCATGCAGGACTGAAATTTTTGATGTTTTTCTACTCCTCTCATGAGCCCAAACAAGTCTCTAAAAGCATGAGTTTGCAACTACTTTACTTTTGGAGAAAATTCAAAACATTCATTATTCAATAGAGCCCAATAGCAAAAACCAGCGTTTTGAATGAAGAATCACATTTCTTGGTAGAATCATGCAGGATTGAAATTTTTGATGGTTTTTTACTCCTCTCAACAGCCCAAACAAGTTTCTAAAAGGATGAGTTTGCAACTACTTTACTTTTGGAGAAAATTCAAAACATTCATTATTCAATAGGGCCCAAACTATCAAAAACCAGCCGTTTCAATGAACACACATGTCTTGGTAGAATCATGCAGGACTGAAATTTTTGATGTTTTTCTACTCATCTCATGAGCCCAAACAAGTCTCTAAAAGCATGAGTTTGCAACTACTTTACTTTTGGAGAAAATTCAAAACATTCACTATTCAATAGAGCCCAATAGCAAAAATCAGGTTTTGAATGAAGAATCACATTTCTTGGTAAAATCATGCAGGATTGAAATTTTTGATGGTTTTTTACTCCTCTCAACAGCCCAAACAAGTTTCTAAAAGGATGAGTTTGCAACTACTTTACTTTTGGAGAAAATTCAAAACATTCATTATTCAATAGGGCCCAAACTATCAAAAACCAGCGGTTTCAATGAACACACATTTCTTGGTAGAATCATGCAGGACTGAAATTTTTGATGTTTTTCTACTCCTCTCATGAGCCCAAACAAGTCTCTAAAAGCATGAGTTTGCAACTACTTTACATTTGGAGAAAATTCAAAACATTCACTATTCAATAGAGCCCAATAGCAAAAATCAGGTTTTGAATGAAGAATCACATTTCTTGGTAAAATCATGCAGGATTGAAATTTTTGATGGTTTTTTACTCCTCTCAACAGCCCAAACAAGTTTCTAAAAGGATGAGTTTGCAACTACTTTACTTTTGGAGAAAATTCAAAACATTCATTATTCAATAGGGCCCAAACTATCAAAAACCAGCGGTTTCAATGAACACACATTTCTTGGTAGAATCATGCAGGACTGAAATTTTTGATGTTTTTCTACTCCTCTCATGAGCCCAAACAAGTCTCTAAAAGCATGAGTTTGCAACTACTTTACTTTTGGAGAAAATTCAAAACATTCACTATTCAATAGAGCCCAATAGCAAAAATCAGGTTTTGAATGAAGAATCACATTTCTTGGTAAAATCATGCAGGATTGAAATTTTTGATGGTTTTTTACTCCTCTCAACAGCCCAAACAAGTTTCTAAAAGGATGAGTTTGCAACTACTTTACTTTTGGAGAAAATTCAAAACATTCATTATTCAATAGGGCCCAAACTATCAAAAACCAGCGGTTTCAATGAACACACATTTCTTGGTAGAATCATGCAGGACTGAAATTTTTGATGTTTTTCTACTCCTCTCATGAGCCCAAACAAGTCTCTAAAAGCATGAGTTTGCAACTACTTTACTTTTGGAGAAAATTCAAAACATTCATTATTCAATAGAGCCCAATAGCAAAAACCAGCGTTTTGAATGAAGAATCACATTTCTTGGTAGAATCATGCAGGATTGAAATTTTTGATGGTTTTTTACTCCTCTCAACAGCCCAAACAAGTTTCTAAAAGGATGAGTTTGCAACTACTTTACTTTTGGAGAAAATTCAAAACATTCATTATTCAATAGGGCCCAAACTATCAAAAACCAGCGGTTTGAATGAACACACATTTCTTGGTAGAATCATGCAGGACTGAAATTTTTGATGTTTTTCTACTCCTCTCATGAGCCCAAACAAGTCTCTAAAAGCATGAGTTTGCAACTACTTTACTTTTGGAGAAAATTCAAAACATTCATTATTCAATAGAGCCCAATAGCAAAAACCAGCGTTTTGAATGAAGAATCACATTTCTTGGTAGAATCATGCAGGATTGAAATTTTTGATGGTTTTTTACTCCTCTCAACAGCCCAAACAAGTTTCTAAAAGGATGAGTTTGCAACTACTTTACTTTTGGAGAAAATTCAAAACATTCATTATTCAATAGGGCCCAAACTATCAAAAACCAGCCGTTTCAATGAACACACATGTTTTGGTAGAATCCTGCAGGACTGAAATTTTTGATGTTTTTCTACTCATCTCATGAGCCCAAACAAGTCTCTAAAAGCATGAGTTTGCAACTACTTTACTTTTGGAGAAAATTCAAAACATTCACTATTCAATAGAGCCCAATAGCAAAAATCAGGTTTTGAATGAAGAATCACATTTCTTGGTAAAATCATGCAGGATTGAAATTTTTGATGGTTTTTTTCTCCTCTCAACAGCCCAAACAAGTTTCTAAAAGGATGAGTTTGCAACTACTTTACTTTTGGAGAAAATTCAAAACATTCATTATTCAATAGGGCCCAAACTATCAAAAACCAGCGGTTTCAATGAACACACATTTCTTGGTAGAATCATGCAGGACTGAAATTTTTGATGTTTTTCTACTCCTCTCATGAGCCCAAACAAGTCTCTAAAAGCATGAGTTTGCAACTACTTTACTTTTGGAGAAAATTCAAAACATTCATTATTCAATAGAGCCCAATAGCAAAAACCAGCGTTTTGAATGAAGAATCACATTTCTTGGTAGAATCATGCAGGATTGAAATTTTTGATGGTTTTTTATTCCTCTCAACAGCCCAAACAAGTTTCTAAAAGGATGAGTTTGCAACTACTTTACTTTTGGAGAAAATTCAAAACATTCATTATTCAATAGGGCCCAAACTATCAAAAACCAGCGGTTTCAATGAACACACATTTCTTGGTAGAATCATGCAGGACTGAAATTTTTGATGTTTTTCTACTCCTCTCATGAGCCCAAACAAGTCTCTAAAAGCATGAGTTTGCAACTACTTTACTTTTGGAGAAAATTCAAAACATTCATTATTCAATAGAGCCCAATAGCAAAAACCAGCGTTTTGAATGAAGAATCACATTTCTTGGTAGAATCATGCAGGATTGAAATTTTTGATGGTTTTTTACTCCTCTCAACTGCCCAAACAAGTTTCTAAAAGGATGAGTTTGCAACTACTTTACTTTTGGAGAAAATTCAAAACATTCATTATTCAATAGGGCCCAAACTATCAAAAACCAGCGGTTTCAATGAACACACATTTCTTGGTAGAATCATGCAGGACTGAAATTTTTGATGTTTTTCTACTCCTCTCATGAGCCCAAACAAGTCTCTAAAAGCATGAGTTTGCAACTACTTTACTTTTGGAGAAAATTCAAAACATTCATTATTCAATAGGGCCCAAACTATCAAAAACCAGCGGTTTGAATGAACACACATTTCTTGGTAGAATCATGCAGGACTGAAATTTTTGATGTTTTTCTACTCCTCTCATGAGCCCAAACAAGTCTCTAAAAGCATGAGTTTGCAACTACTTTACTTTTGGAGAAAATTCAAAACATTCATTATTCAATAGAGCCCAATAGCAAAAACCAGCGTTTTGAATGAAGAATCACATTTCTTGGTAGAATCATGCAGGATTGAAATTTTTGATGGTTTTTTACTCCTCTCAACAGCCCAAACAAGTTTCTAAAAGGATGAGTTTGCAACTACTTTACTTTTGGAGAAAATTCAAAACATTCATTATTCAATAGGGCCCAAACTATCAAAAACCAGCCGTTTCAATGAACACACATGTCTTGGTAGAATCATGCAGGACTGAAATTTTTGATGTTTTTCTACTCATCTCATGAGCCCAAACAAGTCTCTAAAAGCATGAGTTTGCAACTTCTTTACTTTTGGAGAAAATTCAAAACATTCACTATTCAATAGAGCCCAATAGCAAAAATCAGGTTTTGAATGAAGAATCACATTTCTTGGTAGAATCATGCAGGATTGAAATTTTTGATGGTTTTTTACTCCTCTCAACAGCCCAAACAAGTTTCTAAAAGGATGAGTTTGCAACTACTTTACTTTTGGAGAAAATTCAAAACATTCATTATTCAATAGGGCCCAAACTATCAAAAACCAGCGGTTTCAATGAACACACATTTCTTGGTAGAATCATGCAGGACTGAAATTTTTGATGTTTTTCTACTCCTCTCATGAGCCCAAACTAGTGTCTAAAAGCATGAGTTTGCAACTACTTTACTTTTGGAGAAAATTCAAAACATTCACTAATCAATAGAGCCCAATAGCAAAAATCAGGTTTTGAATGAAGAATCACATTTCTTGGTAAAATCATGCAGGATTGAAATTTTTGATGGTTTTTTACTCCTCTCAACAGCCCAAACAAGTTTCTAAAAGGATGAGTTTGCAACTACTTTACTTTTGGAGAAAATTCAAAACATTCATTATTCAATAGGGCCCAAACTATCAAAAACCAGCGGTTTCAATGAACACACATTTCTTGGTAGAATCATGCAGGACTGAAATTTTTGATGTTTTTCTACTCCTCTCATGAGCCCAAACAAGTCTCTAAAAGCATGAGTTTGCAACTACTTTACTTTTGGAGAAAATTCAAAACATTCATTATTCAATAGAGCCCAATAGCAAAAACCAGCGTTTTGAATGAAGAATCACATTTCTTGGTAGAATCATGCAGGATTGAAATTTTTGATGGTTTTTTACTCCTCTCAACAGCCCAAACAAGTTTCTAAAAGGATGAGTTTGCAACTACTTTACTTTTGGAGAAAATTCAAAACATTCATTATTCAATAGGGCCCAAACTATCAAAAACCAGCGGTTTCAATGAACACACATTTCTTGGTAGAATCATGCAGGACTGAAATTTTTGATGTTTTTCTACTCCTCTCATGAGCCCAAACAAGTCTCTAAAAGCATGAGTTTGCAACTACTTTACTTCTGGAGAAAATTCAAAACATTCATTATTCAATAGAGCCCAATAGCAAAAACCAGCGTTTTGAATGAAGAATCACATTTCTTGGTAGAATCATGCAGGATTGAAATTTTTGATGGTTTTTTACTCCTCTCAACAGCCCAAACAAGTTTCTAAAAGGATGAGTTTGCAACTACTTTACTTTTGGAGAAAATTCAAAACATTCATTATTCAATAGGGCCCAAACTATCAAAAACCAGCGGTTTCAATGAACACACATTTCTTGGTAGAATCATGCAGGACTGAAATTTTTGATGTTTTTCTACTCCTCTCATGAGCCCAAACAAGTCTCTAAAAGCATGAGTTTGCAACTACTTTACTTTTGGAGAAAATTCAAAACATTCATTATTCAATAGAGCCCAATAGCAAAAACCAGCGTTTTGAATGAAGAATCACATTTCTTGGTAGAATCATGCAGGATTGAAATTTTTGATGGTTTTTTACTCCTCTCAACAGCCCAAACAAGTTTATAAAAGGATGAGTTTGCAACTACTTTACTTTTGGAGAAAATTCAAAACATTCATTATTCAATAGGGCCCAAACTATCAAAAACCAGCGGTTTCAATGAACACACATTTCTTGGTAGAATCATGCAGGACTGAAATTTTTGATGTTTTTCTACTCCTCTCATGAGCCCAAACAAGTCTCTAAAAGCATGAGTTTGCAACTACTTTACTTTTGGAGAAAATTCAAAACATTCATTATTCAATAGAGCCCAATAGCAAAAACCAGCGTTTTGAATGAAGAATCACATTTCTTGGTAGAATCATGCAGGATTGAAATTTTTGATGGTTTTTTACTCCTCTCAACAGCCCAAACAAGTTTCTAAAAGGATGAGTTTGCAACTACTTTACTTTTGGAGAAAATTCAAAACATTCATTATTCAATAGGGCCCAAACTATCAAAAACCAGCGGTTTCAATGAACACACATTTCTTGGTAGAATCATGCAGGACTGAAATTTTTGATGTTTTTCTACTCCTCTCATGAGCCCAAACAAGTCTCTAAAAGCATGAGTTTGCAACTACTTTACTTTTGGAGAAAATTCAAAACATTCATTATTCAATAGAGCCCAATAGCAAAAACCAGCGTTTTGAATGAAGAATCACATTTCTTGGTAGAATCATGCAGGATTGAAATTTTTGATGGTTTTTTACTCCTCTCAACAGCCCAAACAAGTTTCTAAAAGGATGAGTTTGCAACTACTTTACTTTTGGAGAAAATTCAAAACATTCATTATTCAATAGGGCCCAAACTATCAAAAACCAGCCGTTTCAATGAACACACATGTCTTGGTAGAATCATGCAGGACTGAAATTTTTGATGTTTTTCTACTCATCTCATGAGCCCAAACAAGTCTCTAAAAGCATGAGTTTGCAACTACTTTACATTTGGAGAAAATTCAAAACATTCACTATTCAATAGAGCCCAATAGCAAAAATCAGGTTTTGAATGAAGAATCACATTTCTTGGTAAAATCATGCAGGATTGAAATTTTTGATGGTTTTTTACTCCTCTCAACAGCCCAAACAAGTTTCTAAAAGGATGAGTTTGCAACTACTTTACTTTTGGAGAAAATTCAAAACATTCATTATTCAATAGGGCCCAAACTATCAAAAACCAGCGGTTTGAATGAACACACATTTCTTGGTAGAATCATGCAGGACTGAAATTTTTGATGTTTTTCTACTCCTCTCATGAGCCCAAACAAGTCTCTAAAAGCATGAGTTTGCAACTACTTTACTTTTGGAGAAAATTCAAAACATTCACTATTCAATAGAGCCCAATAGCAAAAATCAGGTTTTGAATGAAGAATCACATTTCTTGGTAAAATCATGCAGGATTGAAATTTTTGATGGTTTTTTACTCCTCTCAACAGCCCAAACAAGTTTCTAAAAGGATGAGTTTGCAACTACTTTACTTTTGGAGAAAATTCAAAACATTCATTATTCAATAGGGCCCAAACTATCAAAAACCAGCGGTTTCAATGAACACACATTTCTTGGTAGAATCATGCAGGACTGAAATTTTTGATGTTTTTCTACTCCTCTCATGAGCCCAAACAAGTCTCTAAAAGCATGAGTTTGCAACTACTTTACTTTTGGAGAAAATTCAAAACATTCATTATTCAATAGAGCCCAATAGCAAAAACCAGCGTTTTGAATGAAGAATCACATTTCTTGGTAGAATCATGCAGGATTGAAATTTTTGATGGTTTTTTACTCCTCTCAACAGCCCAAACAAGTTTCTAAAAGGATGAGTTTGCAACTACTTTACTTTTGGAGAAAATTCAAAACATTCATTATTCAATAGGGCCCAAACTATCAAAAACCAGCCGTTTCAATGAACACACATGTCTTGGTAGAATCATGCAGGACTGAAATTTTTGATGTTTTTCTACTCATCTCATGAGCCCAAACAAGTCTCTAAAAGCATGAGTTTGCAACTACTTTACTTTTGGAGAAAATTCAAAACATTCATTATTCAATAGAGCCCAATAGCAAAAATCAGGTTTTGAATGAAGAATCACATTTCTTGGTAAAATCATGCAGGATTGAAATTTTTGATGGTTTTTTACTCCTCTCAACAGCCCAAACAAGTTTCTAAAAGGATGAGTTTGCAACTACTTTACTTTTGGAGAAAATTCAAAACATTCATTATTCAATAGGGCCCAAACTATCAAAAACCAGCGGTTTCAATGAACACACATTTCTTGGTAGAATCATGCAGGACTGAAATTTTTGATGTTTTTCTACTCCTCTCATGAGCCCAAACAAGTCTCTAAAAGCATGAGTTTGCAACTACTTTACATTTGGAGAAAATTCAAAACATTCACTATTCAATAGAGCCCAATAGCAAAAATCAGGTTTTGAATGAAGAATCACATTTCTTGGTAAAATCATGCAGGATTGAAATTTTTGATGGTTTTTTACTCCTCTCAACAGCCCAAACAAGTTTCTAAAAGGATGAGTTTGCAACTACTTTACTTTTGGAGAAAATTCAAAACATTCATTATTCAATAGGGCCCAAACTATCAAAAACCAGCGGTTTCAATGAACACACATTTCTTGGTAGAATCATGCAGGACTGAAATTTTTGATGTTTTTCTACTCCTCTCATGAGCCCAAACAAGTCTCTAAAAGCATGAGTTTGCAACTACTTTACTTTTGGAGAAAATTCAAAACATTCACTATTCAATAGAGCCCAATAGCAAAAATCAGGTTTTGAATGAAGAATCACATTTCTTGGTAAAATCATGCAGGATTGAAATTTTTGATGGTTTTTTACTCCTCTCAACAGCCCAAACAAGTTTCTAAAAGGATGAGTTTGCAACTACTTTACTTTTGGAGAAAATTCAAAACATTCATTATTCAATAGGGCCCAAACTATCAAAAACCAGCGGTTTCAATGAACACACATTTCTTGGTAGAATCATGCAGGACTGAAATTTTTGATGTTTTTCTACTCCTCTCATGAGCCCAAACAAGTCTCTAAAAGCATGAGTTTGCAACTACTTTACTTTTGGAGAAAATTCAAAACATTCATTATTCAATAGAGCCCAATAGCAAAAACCAGCGTTTTGAATGAAGAATCACATTTCTTGGTAGAATCATGCAGGATTGAAATTTTTGATGGTTTTTTACTCCTCTCAACAGCCCAAACAAGTTTCTAAAAGGATGAGTTTGCAACTACTTTACTTTTGGAGAAAATTCAAAACATTCATTATTCAATAGGGCCCAAACTATCAAAAACCAGCGGTTTGAATGAACACACATTTCTTGGTAGAATCATGCAGGACTGAAATTTTTGATGTTTTTCTACTCCTCTCATGAGCCCAAACAAGTCTCTAAAAGCATGAGTTTGCAACTACTTTACTTTTGGAGAAAATTCAAAACATTCATTATTCAATAGAGCCCAATAGCAAAAACCAGCGTTTTGAATGAAGAATCACATTTCTTGGTAGAATCATGCAGGATTGAAATTTTTGATGGTTTTTTACTCCTCTCAACAGCCCAAACAAGTTTCTAAAAGGATGAGTTTGCAACTACTTTACTTTTGGAGAAAATTCAAAACATTCATTATTCAATAGGGCCCAAACTATCAAAAACCAGCCGTTTCAATGAACACACATGTTTTGGTAGAATCCTGCAGGACTGAAATTTTTGATGTTTTTCTACTCATCTCATGAGCCCAAACAAGTCTCTAAAAGCATGAGTTTGCAACTACTTTACTTTTGGAGAAAATTCAAAACATTCACTATTCAATAGAGCCCAATAGCAAAAATCAGGTTTTGAATGAAGAATCACATTTCTTGGTAAAATCATGCAGGATTGAAATTTTTGATGGTTTTTTACTCCTCTCAACAGCCCAAACAAGTTTCTAAAAGGATGAGTTTGCAACTACTTTACTTTTGGAGAAAATTCAAAACATTCATTATTCAATAGGGCCCAAACTATCAAAAACCAGCGGTTTCAATGAACACACATTTCTTGGTAGAATCATGCAGGACTGAAATTTTTGATGTTTTTCTACTCCTCTCATGAGCCCAAACAAGTCTCTAAAAGCATGAGTTTGCAACTACTTTACTTTTGGAGAAAATTCAAAACATTCATTATTCAATAGAGCCCAATAGCAAAAACCAGCGTTTTGAATGAAGAATCACATTTCTTGGTAGAATCATGCAGGATTGAAATTTTTGATGGTTTTTTATTCCTCTCAACAGCCCAAACAAGTTTCTAAAAGGATGAGTTTGCAACTACTTTACTTTTGGAGAAAATTCAAAACATTCATTATTCAATAGGGCCCAAACTATCAAAAACCAGCGGTTTCAATGAACACACATTTCTTGGTAGAATCATGCAGGACTGAAATTTTTGATGTTTTTCTACTCCTCTCATGAGCCCAAACAAGTCTCTAAAAGCATGAGTTTGCAACTACTTTACTTTTGGAGAAAATTCAAAACATTCATTATTCAATAGAGCCCAATAGCAAAAACCAGCGTTTTGAATTAAGAATCACATTTCTTGGTAGAATCATGCAGGATTGAAATTTTTGATGGTTTTTTACTCCTCTCAACTGCCCAAACAAGTTTCTAAAAGGATGAGTTTGCAACTACTTTACTTTTGGAGAAAATTCAAAACATTCATTATTCAATAGGGCCCAAACTATCAAAAACCAGCGGTTTCAATGAACACACATTTCTTGGTAGAATCATGCAGGACTGAAATTTTTGATGTTTTTCTACTCCTCTCATGAGCCCAAACAAGTCTCTAAAAGCATGAGTTTGCAACTACTTTACTTTTGGAGAAAATTCAAAACATTCATTATTCAATAGGGCCCAAACTATCAAAAACCAGCGGTTTGAATGAACACACATTTCTTGGTAGAATCATGCAGGACTGAAATTTTTGATGTTTTTCTACTCCTCTCATGAGCCCAAACAAGTCTCTAAAAGCATGAGTTTGCAACTACTTTACTTTTGGAGAAAATTCAAAACATTCATTATTCAATAGAGCCCAATAGCAAAAACCAGCGTTTTGAATGAAGAATCACATTTCTTGGTAGAATCATGCAGGATTGAAATTTTTGATGGTTTTTTACTCCTCTCAACAGCCCAAACAAGTTTCTAAAAGGATGAGTTTGCAACTACTTTACTTTTGGAGAAAATTCAAAACATTCATTATTCAATAGGGCCCAAACTATCAAAAACCAGCCGTTTCAATGAACACACATGTCTTGGTAGAATCATGCAGGACTGAAATTTTTGATGTTTTTCTACTCATCTCATGAGCCCAAACAAGTCTCTAAAAGCATGAGTTTGCAACTTCTTTACTTTTGGAGAAAATTCAAAACATTCACTATTCAATAGAGCCCAATAGCAAAAATCAGGTTTTGAATGAAGAATCACATTTCTTGGTAGAATCATGCAGGATTGAAATTTTTGATGGTTTTTTACTCCTCTCAACAGCCCAAACAAGTTTCTAAAAGGATGAGTTTGCAACTACTTTACTTTTGGAGAAAATTCAAAACATTCATTATTCAATAGGGCCCAAACTATCAAAAACCAGCGGTTTCAATGAACACACATTTCTTGGTAGAATCATGCAGGACTGAAATTTTTGATGTTTTTCTACTCCTCTCATGAGCCCAAACTAGTGTCTAAAAGCATGAGTTTGCAACTACTTTACTTTTGGAGAAAATTCAAAACATTCACTAATCAATAGAGCCCAATAGCAAAAATCAGGTTTTGAATGAAGAATCACATTTCTTGGTAAAATCATGCAGGATTGAAATTTTTGATGGTTTTTTACTCCTCTCAACAGCCCAAACAAGTTTCTAAAAGGATGAGTTTGCAACTACTTTACTTTTGGAGAAAATTCAAAACATTCATTATTCAATAGGGCCCAAACTATCAAAAACCAGCGGTTTCAATGAACACACATTTCTTGGTAGAATCATGCAGGACTGAAATTTTTGATGTTTTTCTACTCCTCTCATGAGCCCAAACAAGTCTCTAAAAGCATGAGTTTGCAACTACTTTACTTTTGGAGAAAATTCAAAACATTCATTATTCAATAGAGCCCAATAGCAAAAACCAGCGTTTTGAATGAAGAATCACATTTCTTGGTAGAATCATGCAGGATTGAAATTTTTGATGGTTTTTTACTCCTCTCAACAGCCCAAACAAGTTTCTAAAAGGATGAGTTTGCAACTACTTTACTTTTGGAGAAAATTCAAAACATTCATTATTCAATAGGGCCCAAACTATCAAAAACCAGCGGTTTGAATGAACACACATTTCTTGGTAGAATCATGCAGGACTGAAATTTTTGATGTTTTTCTACTCCTCTCATGAGCCCAAACAAGTCTCTAAAAGCATGAGTTTGCAACTACTTTACTTTTGGAGAAAATTCAAAACATTCATTATTCAATAGAGCCCAATAGCAAAAACCAGCGTTTTGAATGAAGAATCACATTTCTTGGTAGAATCATGCAGGATTGAAATTTTTGATGGTTTTTTACTCCTCTCAACAGCCCAAACAAGTTTCTAAAAGGATGAGTTTGCAACTACTTTACTTTTGGAGAAAATTCAAAACATTCATTATTCAATAGGGCCCAAACTATCAAAAACCAGCCGTTTCAATGAACACACATGTTTTGGTAGAATCCTGCAGGACTGAAATTTTTGATGTTTTTCTACTCATCTCATGAGCCCAAACAAGTCTCTAAAAGCATGAGTTTGCAACTACTTTACTTTTGGAGAAAATTCAAAACATTCACTATTCAATAGAGCCCAATAGCAAAAATCAGGTTTTGAATGAAGAATCACATTTCTTGGTAAAATCATGCAGGATTGAAATTTTTGATGGTTTTTTACTCCTCTCAACAGCCCAAACAAGTTTCTAAAAGGATGAGTTTGCAACTACTTTACTTTTGGAGAAAATTCAAAACATTCATTATTCAATAGGGCCCAAACTATCAAAAACCAGCGGTTTCAATGAACACACATTTCTTGGTAGAATCATGCAGGACTGAAATTTTTGATGTTTTTCTACTCCTCTCATGAGCCCAAACAAGTCTCTAAAAGCATGAGTTTGCAACTACTTTACATTTGGAGAAAATTCAAAACATTCACTATTCAATAGAGCCCAATAGCAAAAATCAGGTTTTGAATGAAGAATCACATTTCTTGGTAAAATCATGCAGGATTGAAATTTTTGATGGTTTTTTACTCCTCTCAACAGCCCAAACAAGTTTCTAAAAGGATGAGTTTGCAACTACTTTACTTTTGGAGAAAATTCAAAACATTCATTATTCAATAGGGCCCAAACTATCAAAAACCAGCGGTTTCAATGAACACACATTTCTTGGTAGAATCATGCAGGACTGAAATTTTTGATGTTTTTCTACTCCTCTCATGAGCCCAAACAAGTCTCTAAAAGCATGAGTTTGCAACTACTTTACTTTTGGAGAAAATTCAAAACATTCACTATTCAATAGAGCCCAATAGCAAAAATCAGGTTTTGAATGAAGAATCACATTTCTTGGTAAAATCATGCAGGATTGAAATTTTTGATGGTTTTTTACTCCTCTCAACAGCCCAAACAAGTTTCTAAAAGGATGAGTTTGCAACTACTTTACTTTTGGAGAAAATTCAAAACATTCATTATTCAATAGGGCCCAAACTATCAAAAACCAGCGGTTTCAATGAACACACATTTCTTGGTAGAATCATGCAGGACTGAAATTTTTGATGTTTTTCTACTCCTCTCATGAGCCCAAACAAGTCTCTAAAAGCATGAGTTTGCAACTACTTTACTTTTGGAGAAAATTCAAAACATTCATTATTCAATAGAGCCCAATAGCAAAAACCAGCGTTTTGAATGAAGAATCACATTTCTTGGTAGAATCATGCAGGATTGAAATTTTTGATGGTTTTTTACTCCTCTCAACAGCCCAAACAAGTTTCTAAAAGGATGAGTTTGCAACTACTTTACTTTTGGAGAAAATTCAAAACATTCATTATTCAATAGGGCCCAAACTATCAAAAACCAGCGGTTTGAATGAACACACATTTCTTGGTAGAATCATGCAGGACTGAAATTTTTGATGTTTTTCTACTCCTCTCATGAGCCCAAACAAGTCTCTAAAAGCATGAGTTTGCAACTACTTTACTTTTGGAGAAAATTCAAAACATTCATTATTCAATAGAGCCCAATAGCAAAAACCAGCGTTTTGAATGAAGAATCACATTTCTTGGTAGAATCATGCAGGATTGAAATTTTTGATGGTTTTTTACTCCTCTCAACAGCCCAAACAAGTTTCTAAAAGGATGAGTTTGCAACTACTTTACCTTTGGAGAAAATTCAAAACATTCATTATTCAATAGGGCCCAAACTATCAAAAACCAGCCGTTTCAATGAACACACATGTCTTGGTAGAATCATGCAGGACTGAAATTTTTGATGTTTTTCTACTCCTCTCATGAGCCCAAACTAGTCTCTAAAAGCATGAGTTTGCAACTACTTTACTTTTGGAGAAAATTCAAAACATTCACTATTCAATAGAGCCCAATAGCAAAAATCAGGTTTTGAATGAAGAATCACATTTCTTGGTAAAATCATGCAGGATTGAAATTTTTGATGGTTTTTTACTCCTCTCAACAGCCCAAACAAGTTTCTAAAAGGATGAGTTTGCAACTACTTTACTTTTGGAGAAAATTCAAAACATTCATTATTCAATAGGGCCCAAACTATCAAAAACCAGCGGTTTCAATGAACACACATTTCTTGGTAGAATCATGCAGGACTGAAATTTTTGATGTTTTTCTACTCCTCTCATGAGCCCAAACAAGTCTCTAAAAGCATGAGTTTGCAACTACTTTACTTTTGGAGAAAATTCAAAACATTCATTATTCAATAGAGCCCAATAGCAAAAACCAGCGTTTTGAATGAAGAATCACATTTCTTGGTAGAATCATGCAGGATTGAAATTTTTGATGGTTTTTTACTCCTCTCAACAGCCCAAACAAGTTTCTAAAATGATGAGTTTGCAACTACTTTACTTTTGGAGAAAATTCAAAACATTCATTATTCAATAGGGCCCAAACTATCAAAAACCAGCGGTTTCAATGAACACACATTTCTTGGTAGAATCATGCAGGACTGAAATTTTTGATGTTTTTCTACTCCTCTCATGAGCCCAAACAAGTCTCTAAAAGCATGAGTTTGCAACTACTTTACTTTTGGAGAAAATTCAAAACATTCACTATTCAATAGAGCCCAATAGCAAAAATCAGGTTTTGAATGAAGAATCACATTTCTTGGTAAAATCATGCAGGATTGAAATTTTTGATGGTTTTTTACTCCTCTCAACAGCCCAAACAAGTTTCTAAAAGGATGAATTTGCAACTACTTTACTTTTGGAGAAAATTCAAAACATTCATTATTCAATAGGGCCCAAACTATCAAAAACCAGCGGTTTCAATGAACACACATTTCTTGGTAGAATCATGTAGGACTGAAATTTTTGATGTTTTTCTACTCCTCTCATGAGCCCAAACAAGTCTCTAAAAGCATGAGTTTGCAACTACTTTACTTTTGGAGAAAATTCAAAACATTCATTATTCAATAGAGCCCAATAGCAAAAACCAGCGTTTTGAATGAAGAATCACATTTCTTGGTAGAATCATGCAGGATTGAAATTTTTGATGGTTTTTTACTCCTCTCAACAGCCCAAACAAGTTTCTAAAAGGATGAGTTTGCAACTACTTTACTTTTGGAGAAAATTCAAAACATTCATTATTCAATAGGGCCCAAACTATCAAAAACCAGCGGTTTCAATGAACACACATTTCTTGGTAGAATCATGCAGGACTGAAATTTTTGATGTTTTTCTACTCCTCTCATGAGCCCAAACAAGTCTCTAAAAGCATGAGTTTGCAACTACTTTACTTTTGGAGAAAATTCAAAACATTCATTATTCAATAGAGCCCAATAGCAAAAACCAGCGTTTTGAATGAAGAATCACATTTCTTGGTAGAATCATGCAGGATTGAAATTTTTGATGGTTTTTTACTCCTCTCAACAGCCCAAACAAGTTTCTAAAAGGATGAGTTTGCAACTACTTTACTTTTGGAGAAAATTCAAAACATTCATTATTCAATAGGGCCCAAACTATCAAAAACCAGCGGTTTCAATGAACACACATTTCTTGGTAGAATCATGCAGGACTGAAATTTTTGATGTTTTTCTACTCCTCTCATGAGCCCAAACAAGTCTCTAAAAGCATGAGTTTGCAACTACTTTACTTTTGGAGAAAATTCAAAACATTCATTATTCAATAGGGCCCAAACTATCAAAAACCAGCGGTTTGAATGAACACACATTTCTTGGTAGAATCATGCAGGACTGAAATTTTTGATGTTTTTCTACTCCTCTCATGAGCCCAAACAAGTCTCTAAAAGCATGAGTTTGCAACTACTTTACTTTTGGAGAAAATTCAAAACATTCATTATTCAATAGAGCCCAATAGCAAAAACCAGCGTTTTGAATGAAGAATCACATTTCTTGGTAGAATCATGCAGGATTGAAATTTTTGATGGTTTTTTACTCCTCTCAACAGCCCAAACAAGTTTCTAAAAGGATGAGTTTGCAACTACTTTACTTTTGGAGAAAATTCAAAACATTCATTATTCAATAGGGCCCAAACTATCAAAAACCAGCCGTTTCAATGAACACACATGTCTTGGTAGAATCATGCAGGACTGAAATTTTTGATGTTTTTCTACTCATCTCATGAGCCCAAACAAGTCTCTAAAAGCATGAGTTTGCAACTTCTTTACTTTTGGAGAAAATTCAAAACATTCACTATTCAATAGAGCCCAATAGCAAAAATCAGGTTTTGAATGAAGAATCACATTTCTTGGTAGAATCATGCAGGATTGAAATTTTTGATGGTTTTTTACTCCTCTCAACAGCCCAAACAAGTTTCTAAAAGGATGAGTTTGCAACTACTTTACTTTTGGAGAAAATTCAAAACATTCATTATTCAATAGGGCCCAAACTATCAAAAACCAGCGGTTTCAATGAACACACATTTCTTGGTAGAATCATGCAGGACTGAAATTTTTGATGTTTTTCTACTCCTCTCATGAGCCCAAACTAGTCTCTAAAAGCATGAGTTTGCAACTACTTTACTTTTGGAGAAAATTCAAAACATTCACTATTCAATAGAGCCCAATAGCAAAAATCAGGTTTTGAATGAAGAATCACATTTCTTGGTAAAATCATGCAGGATTGAAATTTTTGATGGTTTTTTACTCCTCTCAACAGCCCAAACAAGTTTCTAAAAGGATGAGTTTGCAACTACTTTACTTTTGGAGAAAATTCAAAACATTCATTATTCAATAGGGCCCAAACTATCAAAAACCAGCGGTTTCAATGAACACACATTTCTTGGTAGAATCATGCAGGACTGAAATTTTTGATGTTTTTCTACTCCTCTCATGAGCCCAAACAAGTCTCTAAAAGCATGAGTTTGCAACTACTTTACTTTTGGAGAAAATTCAAAACATTCATTATTCAATAGAGCCCAATAGCAAAAACCAGGTTTTGAATGAAGAATCACATTTCTTGGTAGAATCATGCAGGATTGAAATTTTTGATGGTTTTTTACTCCTCTCAACAGCCCAAACAAGTTTCTAAAAGGATGAGTTTGCAACTACTTTACTTTTGGAGAAAATTCAAAACATTCATTATTCAATAGGGCCCAAACTATCAAAAACCAGCGGTTTCAATGAACACACATTTCTTGGTAGAATCATGCAGGACTGAAATTTTTGATGTTTTTCTACTCCTCTCATGAGCCCAAACAAGTCTCTAAAAGCATGAGTTTGCAACTACTTTACTTCTGGAGAAAATTCAAAACATTCATTATTCAATAGAGCCCAATAGCAAAAACCAGCGTTTTGAATGAAGAATCACATTTCTTGGTAGAATCATGCAGGATTGAAATTTTTGATGGTTTTTTACTCCTCTCAACAGCCCAAACAAGTTTCTAAAAGGATGAGTTTGCAACTACTTTACTTTTGGAGAAAATTCAAAACATTCATTATTCAATAGGGCCCAAACTATCAAAAACCAGCGGTTTCAATGAACACACATTTCTTGGTAGAATCATGCAGGACTGAAATTTTTGATGTTTTTCTACTCCTCTCATGAGCCCAAACAAGTCTCTAAAAGCATGAGTTTGCAACTACTTTACTTTTGGAGAAAATTCAAAACATTCATTATTCAATAGAGCCCAATAGCAAAAACCAGCGTTTTGAATGAAGAATCACATTTCTTGGTAGAATCATGCAGGATTGAAATTTTTGATGGTTTTTTACTCCTCTCAACAGCCCAAACAAGTTTCTAAAAGGATGAGTTTGCAACTACTTTACTTTTGGAGAAAATTCAAAACATTCATTATTCAATAGGGCCCAAACTATCAAAAACCAGCGGTTTCAATGAACACACATTTCTTGGTAGAATCATGCAGGACTGAAATTTTTGATGTTTTTCTACTCCTCTCATGAGCCCAAACAAGTCTCTAAAAGCATGAGTTTGCAACTACTTTACTTTTGGAGAAAATTCAAAACATTCATTATTCAATAGAGCCCAATAGCAAAAACCAGCGTTTTGAATGAAGAATCACATTTCTTGGTAGAATCATGCAGGATTGAAATTTTTGATGGTTTTTTACTCCTCTCAACAGCCCAAACAAGTTTCTAAAAGGATGAGTTTGCAACTACTTTACTTTTGGAGAAAATTCAAAACATTCATTATTCAATAGGGCCCAAACTATCAAAAACCAGCGGTTTCAATGAACACACATTTCTTGGTAGAATCATGCAGGACTGAAATTTTTGATGTTTTTCTACTCCTCTCATGAGTCCAAACAAGTCTCTAAAAGCATGAGTTTGCAACTACTTTACTTTTGGAGAAAATTCAAAACATTCATTATTCAATAGGGCCCAAACTATCAAAAACCAGCGGTTTGAATGAACACACATTTCTTGGTAGAATCATGCAGGACTGAAATTTTTGATGTTTTTCTACTCCTCTCATGAGCCCAAACAAGTCTCTAAAAGCATGAGTTTGCAACTACTTTACTTTTGGAGAAAATTCAAAACATTCATTATTCAATAGAGCCCAATAGCAAAAACCAGCGTTTTGAATGAAGAATCACATTTCTTGGTAGAATCATGCAGGATTGAAATTTTTGATGGTTTTTTACTCCTCTCAACAGCCCAAACAAGTTTCTAAAAGGATGAGTTTGCAACTACTTTACTTTTGGAGAAAATTCAAAACATTCATTATTCAATAGGGCCCAAACTATCAAAAACCAGCCGTTTCAATGAACACACATGTCTTGGTAGAATCATGCAGGACTGAAATTTTTGATGTTTTTCTACTCATCTCATGAGCCCAAACAAGTCTCTAAAAGCATGAGTTTGCAACTACTTTACTTTTGGAGAAAATTCAAAACATTCACTATTCAATAGAGCCCAATAGCAAAAATCAGGTTTTGAATGAAGAATCACATTTCTTGGTAAAATCATGCAGGATTGAAATTTTTGATGGTTTTTTACTCCTCTCAACAGCCCAAACAAGTTTCTAAAAGGATGAGTTTGCAACTACTTTACTTTTGGAGAAAATTCAAAACATTCATTATTCAATAGGGCCCAAACTATCAAAAACCAGCGGTTTCAATGAACACACATTTCTTGGTAGAATCATGCAGGACTGAAATTTTTGATGTTTTTCTACTCCTCTCATGAGCCCAAACAAGTCTCTAAAAGCATGAGTTTGCAACTACTTTACATTTGGAGAAAATTCAAAACATTCACTATTCAATAGAGCCCAATAGCAAAAATCAGGTTTTGAATGAAGAATCACATTTCTTGGTAAAATCATGCAGGATTGAAATTTTTGATGGTTTTTTACTCCTCTCAACAGCCCAAACAAGTTTCTAAAAGGATGAGTTTGCAACTACTTTACTTTTGGAGAAAATTCAAAACATTCATTATTCAATAGGGCCCAAACTATCAAAAACCAGCGGTTTCAATGAACACACATTTCTTGGTAGAATCATGCAGGACTGAAATTTTTGATGTTTTTCTACTCCTCTCATGAGCCCAAACAAGTCTCTAAAAGCATGAGTTTGCAACTACTTTACTTTTGGAGAAAATTCAAAACATTCACTATTCAATAGAGCCCAATAGCAAAAATCAGGTTTTGAATGAAGAATCACATTTCTTGGTAAAATCATGCAGGATTGAAATTTTTGATGGTTTTTTACTCCTCTCAACAGCCCAAACAAGTTTCTAAAAGGATGAGTTTGCAACTACTTTACTTTTGGAGAAAATTCAAAACATTCATTATTCAATAGGGCCCAAACTATCAAAAACCAGCGGTTTCAATGAACACACATTTCTTGGTAGAATCATGCAGGACTGAAATTTTTGATGTTTTTCTACTCCTCTCATGAGCCCAAACAAGTCTCTAAAAGCATGAGTTTGCAACTACTTTACTTTTGGAGAAAATTCAAAACATTCATTATTCAATAGAGCCCAATAGCAAAAACCAGCGTTTTGAATGAAGAATCACATTTCTTGGTAGAATCATGCAGGATTGAAATTTTTGATGGTTTTTTACTCCTCTCAACAGCCCAAACAAGTTTCTAAAAGGATGAGTTTGCAACTACTTTACTTTTGGAGAAAATTCAAAACATTCATTATTCAATAGGGCCCAAACTATCAAAAACCAGCGGTTTGAATGAACACACATTTCTTGGTAGAATCATGCAGGACTGAAATTTTTGATGTTTTTCTACTCCTCTCATGAGCCCAAACAAGTCTCTAAAAGCATGAGTTTGCAACTACTTTACTTTTGGAGAAAATTCAAAACATTCATTATTCAATAGAGCCCAATAGCAAAAACCAGCGTTTTGAATGAAGAATCACATTTCTTGGTAGAATCATGCAGGATTGAAATTTTTGATGGTTTTTTACTCCTCTCAACAGCCCAAACAAGTTTCTAAAAGGATGAGTTTGCAACTACTTTACTTTTGGAGAAAATTCAAAACATTCATTATTCAATAGGGCCCAAACTATCAAAAACCAGCCGTTTCAATGAACACACATGTTTTGGTAGAATCCTGCAGGACTGAAATTTTTGATGTTTTTCTACTCATCTCATGAGCCCAAACAAGTCTCTAAAAGCATGAGTTTGCAACTACTTTACTTTTGGAGAAAATTCAAAACATTCACTATTCAATAGAGCCCAATAGCAAAAATCAGGTTTTGAATGAAGAATCACATTTCTTGGTAAAATCATGCAGGATTGAAATTTTTGATGGTTTTTTACTCCTCTCAACAGCCCAAACAAGTTTCTAAAAGGATGAGTTTGCAACTACTTTACTTTTGGAGAAAATTCAAAACATTCATTATTCAATAGGGCCCAAACTATCAAAAACCAGCGGTTTCAATGAACACACATTTCTTGGTAGAATCATGCAGGACTGAAATTTTTGATGTTTTTCTACTCCTCTCATGAGCCCAAACAAGTCTCTAAAAGCATGAGTTTGCAACTACTTTACTTTTGGAGAAAATTCAAAACATTCATTATTCAATAGAGCCCAATAGCAAAAACCAGCGTTTTGAATGAAGAATCACATTTCTTGGTAGAATCATGCAGGATTGAAATTTTTGATGGTTTTTTATTCCTCTCAACAGCCCAAACAAGTTTCTAAAAGGATGAGTTTGCAACTACTTTACTTTTGGAGAAAATTCAAAACATTCATTATTCAATAGGGCCCAAACTATCAAAAACCAGCGGTTTCAATGAACACACATTTCTTGGTAGAATCATGCAGGACTGAAATTTTTGATGTTTTTCTACTCCTCTCATGAGCCCAAACAAGTCTCTAAAAGCATGAGTTTGCAACTACTTTACTTTTGGAGAAAATTCAAAACATTCATTATTCAATAGAGCCCAATAGCAAAAACCAGCGTTTTGAATGAAGAATCACATTTCTTGGTAGAATCATGCAGGATTGAAATTTTTGATGGTTTTTTACTCCTCTCAACTGCCCAAACAAGTTTCTAAAAGGATGAGTTTGCAACTACTTTACTTTTGGAGAAAATTCAAAACATTCATTATTCAATAGGGCCCAAACTATCAAAAACCAGCGGTTTCAATGAACACACATTTCTTGGTAGAATCATGCAGGACTGAAATTTTTGATGTTTTTCTACTCCTCTCATGAGCCCAAACAAGTCTCTAAAAGCATGAGTTTGCAACTACTTTACTTTTGGAGAAAATTCAAAACATTCATTATTCAATAGGGCCCAAACTATCAAAAACCAGCGGTTTGAATGAACACACATTTCTTGGTAGAATCATGCAGGACTGAAATTTTTGATGTTTTTCTACTCCTCTCATGAGCCCAAACAAGTCTCTAAAAGCATGAGTTTGCAACTACTTTACTTTTGGAGAAAATTCAAAACATTCATTATTCAATAGAGCCCAATAGCAAAAACCAGCGTTTTGAATGAAGAATCACATTTCTTGGTAGAATCATGCAGGATTGAAATTTTTGATGGTTTTTTACTCCTCTCAACAGCCCAAACAAGTTTCTAAAAGGATGAGTTTGCAACTACTTTACTTTTGGAGAAAATTCAAAACATTCATTATTCAATAGGGCCCAAACTATCAAAAACCAGCCGTTTCAATGAACACACATGTCTTGGTAGAATCATGCAGGACTGAAATTTTTGATGTTTTTCTACTCATCTCATGAGCCCAAACAAGTCTCTAAAAGCATGAGTTTGCAACTTCTTTACTTTTGGAGAAAATTCAAAACATTCACTATTCAATAGAGCCCAATAGCAAAAATCAGGTTTTGAATGAAGAATCACATTTCTTGGTAGAATCATGCAGGATTGAAATTTTTGATGGTTTTTTACTCCTCTCAACAGCCCAAACAAGTTTCTAAAAGGATGAGTTTGCAACTACTTTACTTTTGGAGAAAATTCAAAACATTCATTATTCAATAGGGCCCAAACTATCAAAAACCAGCGGTTTCAATGAACACACATTTCTTGGTAGAATCATGCAGGACTGAAATTTTTGATGTTTTTCTACTCCTCTCATGAGCCCAAACTAGTGTCTAAAAGCATGAGTTTGCAACTACTTTACTTTTGGAGAAAATTCAAAACATTCACTAATCAATAGAGCCCAATAGCAAAAATCAGGTTTTGAATGAAGAATCACATTTCTTGGTAAAATCATGCAGGATTGAAATTTTTGATGGTTTTTTACTCCTCTCAACAGCCCAAACAAGTTTCTAAAAGGATGAGTTTGCAACTACTTTACTTTTGGAGAAAATTCAAAACATTCATTATTCAATAGGGCCCAAACTATCAAAAACCAGCGGTTTCAATGAACACACATTTCTTGGTAGAATCATGCAGGACTGAAATTTTTGATGTTTTTCTACTCCTCTCATGAGCCCAAACAAGTCTCTAAAAGCATGAGTTTGCAACTACTTTACTTTTGGAGAAAATTCAAAACATTCATTATTCAATAGAGCCCAATAGCAAAAACCAGCGTTTTGAATGAAGAATCACATTTCTTGGTAGAATCATGCAGGATTGAAATTTTTGATGGTTTTTTACTCCTCTCAACAGCCCAAACAAGTTTCTAAAAGGATGAGTTTGCAACTACTTTACTTTTGGAGAAAATTCAAAACATTCATTATTCAATAGGGCCCAAACTATCAAAAACCAGCGGTTTCAATGAACACACATTTCTTGGTAGAATCATGCAGGACTGAAATTTTTGATGTTTTTCTACTCCTCTCATGAGCCCAAACAAGTCTCTAAAAGCATGAGTTTGCAACTACTTTACTTCTGGAGAAAATTCAAAACATTCATTATTCAATAGAGCCCAATAGCAAAAACCAGCGTTTTGAATGAAGAATCACATTTCTTGGTAGAATCATGCAGGATTGAAATTTTTGATGGTTTTTTACTCCTCTCAACAGCCCAAACAAGTTTCTAAAAGGATGAGTTTGCAACTACTTTACTTTTGGAGAAAATTCAAAACATTCATTATTCAATAGGGCCCAAACTATCAAAAACCAGCGGTTTCAATGAACACACATTTCTTGGTAGAATCATGCAGGACTGAAATTTTTGATGTTTTTCTACTCCTCTCATGAGCCCAAACAAGTCTCTAAAAGCATGAGTTTGCAACTACTTTACTTTTGGAGAAAATTCAAAACATTCATTATTCAATAGAGCCCAATAGCAAAAACCAGCGTTTTGAATGAAGAATCACATTTCTTGGTAGAATCATGCAGGATTGAAATTTTTGATGGTTTTTTACTCCTCTCAACAGCCCAAACAAGTTTATAAAAGGATGAGTTTGCAACTACTTTACTTTTGGAGAAAATTCAAAACATTCATTATTCAATAGGGCCCAAACTATCAAAAACCAGCGGTTTCAATGAACACACATTTCTTGGTAGAATCATGCAGGACTGAAATTTTTGATGTTTTTCTACTCCTCTCATGAGCCCAAACAAGTCTCTAAAAGCATGAGTTTGCAACTACTTTACTTTTGGAGAAAATTCAAAACATTCATTATTCAATAGAGCCCAATAGCAAAAACCAGCGTTTTGAATGAAGAATCACATTTCTTGGTAGAATCATGCAGGATTGAAATTTTTGATGGTTTTTTACTCCTCTCAACAGCCCAAACAAGTTTCTAAAAGGATGAGTTTGCAACTACTTTACTTTTGGAGAAAATTCAAAACATTCATTATTCAATAGGGCCCAAACTATCAAAAACCAGCGGTTTCAATGAACACACATTTCTTGGTAGAATCATGCAGGACTGAAATTTTTGATGTTTTTCTACTCCTCTCATGAGCCCAAACAAGTCTCTAAAAGCATGAGTTTGCAACTACTTTACTTTTGGAGAAAATTCAAAACATTCATTATTCAATAGAGCCCAATAGCAAAAACCAGCGTTTTGAATGAAGAATCACATTTCTTGGTAGAATCATGCAGGATTGAAATTTTTGATGGTTTTTTACTCCTCTCAACAGCCCAAACAAGTTTCTAAAAGGATGAGTTTGCAACTACTTTACTTTTGGAGAAAATTCAAAACATTCATTATTCAATAGGGCCCAAACTATCAAAAACCAGCCGTTTCAATGAACACACATGTCTTGGTAGAATCATGCAGGACTGAAATTTTTGATGTTTTTCTACTCATCTCATGAGCCCAAACAAGTCTCTAAAAGCATGAGTTTGCAACTACTTTACATTTGGAGAAAATTCAAAACATTCACTATTCAATAGAGCCCAATAGCAAAAATCAGGTTTTGAATGAAGAATCACATTTCTTGGTAAAATCATGCAGGATTGAAATTTTTGATGGTTTTTTACTCCTCTCAACAGCCCAAACAAGTTTCTAAAAGGATGAGTTTGCAACTACTTTACTTTTGGAGAAAATTCAAAACATTCATTATTCAATAGGGCCCAAACTATCAAAAACCAGCGGTTTGAATGAACACACATTTCTTGGTAGAATCATGCAGGACTGAAATTTTTGATGTTTTTCTACTCCTCTCATGAGCCCAAACAAGTCTCTAAAAGCATGAGTTTGCAACTACTTTACTTTTGGAGAAAATTCAAAACATTCACTATTCAATAGAGCCCAATAGCAAAAATCAGGTTTTGAATGAAGAATCACATTTCTTGGTAAAATCATGCAGGATTGAAATTTTTGATGGTTTTTTACTCCTCTCAACAGCCCAAACAAGTTTCTAAAAGGATGAGTTTGCAACTACTTTACTTTTGGAGAAAATTCAAAACATTCATTATTCAATAGGGCCCAAACTATCAAAAACCAGCGGTTTCAATGAACACACATTTCTTGGTAGAATCATGCAGGACTGAAATTTTTGATGTTTTTCTACTCCTCTCATGAGCCCAAACAAGTCTCTAAAAGCATGAGTTTGCAACTACTTTACTTTTGGAGAAAATTCAAAACATTCATTATTCAATAGAGCCCAATAGCAAAAACCAGCGTTTTGAATGAAGAATCACATTTCTTGGTAGAATCATGCAGGATTGAAATTTTTGATGGTTTTTTACTCCTCTCAACAGCCCAAACAAGTTTCTAAAAGGATGAGTTTGCAACTACTTTACTTTTGGAGAAAATTCAAAACATTCATTATTCAATAGGGCCCAAACTATCAAAAACCAGCCGTTTCAATGAACACACATGTCTTGGTAGAATCATGCAGGACTGAAATTTTTGATGTTTTTCTACTCATCTCATGAGCCCAAACAAGTCTCTAAAAGCATGAGTTTGCAACTACTTTACTTTTGGAGAAAATTCAAAACATTCATTATTCAATAGAGCCCAATAGCAAAAATCAGGTTTTGAATGAAGAATCACATTTCTTGGTAAAATCATGCAGGATTGAAATTTTTGATGGTTTTTTACTCCTCTCAACAGCCCAAACAAGTTTCTAAAAGGATGAGTTTGCAACTACTTTACTTTTGGAGAAAATTCAAAACATTCATTATTCAATAGGGCCCAAACTATCAAAAACCAGCGGTTTCAATGAACACACATTTCTTGGTAGAATCATGCAGGACTGAAATTTTTGATGTTTTTCTACTCCTCTCATGAGCCCAAACAAGTCTCTAAAAGCATGAGTTTGCAACTACTTTACATTTGGAGAAAATTCAAAACATTCACTATTCAATAGAGCCCAATAGCAAAAATCAGGTTTTGAATGAAGAATCACATTTCTTGGTAAAATCATGCAGGATTGAAATTTTTGATGGTTTTTTACTCCTCTCAACAGCCCAAACAAGTTTCTAAAAGGATGAGTTTGCAACTACTTTACTTTTGGAGAAAATTCAAAACATTCATTATTCAATAGGGCCCAAACTATCAAAAACCAGCGGTTTCAATGAACACACATTTCTTGGTAGAATCATGCAGGACTGAAATTTTTGATGTTTTTCTACTCCTCTCATGAGCCCAAACAAGTCTCTAAAAGCATGAGTTTGCAACTACTTTACTTTTGGAGAAAATTCAAAACATTCACTATTCAATAGAGCCCAATAGCAAAAATCAGGTTTTGAATGAAGAATCACATTTCTTGGTAAAATCATGCAGGATTGAAATTTTTGATGGTTTTTTACTCCTCTCAACAGCCCAAACAAGTTTCTAAAAGGATGAGTTTGCAACTACTTTACTTTTGGAGAAAATTCAAAACATTCATTATTCAATAGGGCCCAAACTATCAAAAACCAGCGGTTTCAATGAACACACATTTCTTGGTAGAATCATGCAGGACTGAAATTTTTGATGTTTTTCTACTCCTCTCATGAGCCCAAACAAGTCTCTAAAAGCATGAGTTTGCAACTACTTTACTTTTGGAGAAAATTCAAAACATTCATTATTCAATAGAGCCCAATAGCAAAAACCAGCGTTTTGAATGAAGAATCACATTTCTTGGTAGAATCATGCAGGATTGAAATTTTTGATGGTTTTTTACTCCTCTCAACAGCCCAAACAAGTTTCTAAAAGGATGAGTTTGCAACTACTTTACTTTTGGAGAAAATTCAAAACATTCATTATTCAATAGGGCCCAAACTATCAAAAACCAGCGGTTTGAATGAACACACATTTCTTGGTAGAATCATGCAGGACTGAAATTTTTGATGTTTTTCTACTCCTCTCATGAGCCCAAACAAGTCTCTAAAAGCATGAGTTTGCAACTACTTTACTTTTGGAGAAAATTCAAAACATTCATTATTCAATAGAGCCCAATAGCAAAAACCAGCGTTTTGAATGAAGAATCACATTTCTTGGTAGAATCATGCAGGATTGAAATTTTTGATGGTTTTTTACTCCTCTCAACAGCCCAAACAAGTTTCTAAAAGGATGAGTTTGCAACTACTTTACTTTTGGAGAAAATTCAAAACATTCATTATTCAATAGGGCCCAAACTATCAAAAACCAGCCGTTTCAATGAACACACATGTTTTGGTAGAATCCTGCAGGACTGAAATTTTTGATGTTTTTCTACTCATCTCATGAGCCCAAACAAGTCTCTAAAAGCATGAGTTTGCAACTACTTTACTTTTGGAGAAAATTCAAAACATTCACTATTCAATAGAGCCCAATAGCAAAAATCAGGTTTTGAATGAAGAATCACATTTCTTGGTAAAATCATGCAGGATTGAAATTTTTGATGGTTTTTTACTCCTCTCAACAGCCCAAACAAGTTTCTAAAAGGATGAGTTTGCAACTACTTTACTTTTGGAGAAAATTCAAAACATTCATTATTCAATAGGGCCCAAACTATCAAAAACCAGCGGTTTCAATGAACACACATTTCTTGGTAGAATCATGCAGGACTGAAATTTTTGATGTTTTTCTACTCCTCTCATGAGCCCAAACAAGTCTCTAAAAGCATGAGTTTGCAACTACTTTACTTTTGGAGAAAATTCAAAACATTCATTATTCAATAGAGCCCAATAGCAAAAACCAGCGTTTTGAATGAAGAATCACATTTCTTGGTAGAATCATGCAGGATTGAAATTTTTGATGGTTTTTTATTCCTCTCAACAGCCCAAACAAGTTTCTAAAAGGATGAGTTTGCAACTACTTTACTTTTGGAGAAAATTCAAAACATTCATTATTCAATAGGGCCCAAACTATCAAAAACCAGCGGTTTCAATGAACACACATTTCTTGGTAGAATCATGCAGGACTGAAATTTTTGATGTTTTTCTACTCCTCTCATGAGCCCAAACAAGTCTCTAAAAGCATGAGTTTGCAACTACTTTACTTTTGGAGAAAATTCAAAACATTCATTATTCAATAGAGCCCAATAGCAAAAACCAGCGTTTTGAATTAAGAATCACATTTCTTGGTAGAATCATGCAGGATTGAAATTTTTGATGGTTTTTTACTCCTCTCAACTGCCCAAACAAGTTTCTAAAAGGATGAGTTTGCAACTACTTTACTTTTGGAGAAAATTCAAAACATTCATTATTCAATAGGGCCCAAACTATCAAAAACCAGCGGTTTCAATGAACACACATTTCTTGGTAGAATCATGCAGGACTGAAATTTTTGATGTTTTTCTACTCCTCTCATGAGCCCAAACAAGTCTCTAAAAGCATGAGTTTGCAACTACTTTACTTTTGGAGAAAATTCAAAACATTCATTATTCAATAGGGCCCAAACTATCAAAAACCAGCGGTTTGAATGAACACACATTTCTTGGTAGAATCATGCAGGACTGAAATTTTTGATGTTTTTCTACTCCTCTCATGAGCCCAAACAAGTCTCTAAAAGCATGAGTTTGCAACTACTTTACTTTTGGAGAAAATTCAAAACATTCATTATTCAATAGAGCCCAATAGCAAAAACCAGCGTTTTGAATGAAGAATCACATTTCTTGGTAGAATCATGCAGGATTGAAATTTTTGATGGTTTTTTACTCCTCTCAACAGCCCAAACAAGTTTCTAAAAGGATGAGTTTGCAACTACTTTACTTTTGGAGAAAATTCAAAACATTCATTATTCAATAGGGCCCAAACTATCAAAAACCAGCCGTTTCAATGAACACACATGTCTTGGTAGAATCATGCAGGACTGAAATTTTTGATGTTTTTCTACTCATCTCATGAGCCCAAACAAGTCTCTAAAAGCATGAGTTTGCAACTTCTTTACTTTTGGAGAAAATTCAAAACATTCACTATTCAATAGAGCCCAATAGCAAAAATCAGGTTTTGAATGAAGAATCACATTTCTTGGTAGAATCATGCAGGATTGAAATTTTTGATGGTTTTTTACTCCTCTCAACAGCCCAAACAAGTTTCTAAAAGGATGAGTTTGCAACTACTTTACTTTTGGAGAAAATTCAAAACATTCATTATTCAATAGGGCCCAAACTATCAAAAACCAGCGGTTTCAATGAACACACATTTCTTGGTAGAATCATGCAGGACTGAAATTTTTGATGTTTTTCTACTCCTCTCATGAGCCCAAACTAGTGTCTAAAAGCATGAGTTTGCAACTACTTTACTTTTGGAGAAAATTCAAAACATTCACTAATCAATAGAGCCCAATAGCAAAAATCAGGTTTTGAATGAAGAATCACATTTCTTGGTAAAATCATGCAGGATTGAAATTTTTGATGGTTTTTTACTCCTCTCAACAGCCCAAACAAGTTTCTAAAAGGATGAGTTTGCAACTACTTTACTTTTGGAGAAAATTCAAAACATTCATTATTCAATAGGGCCCAAACTATCAAAAACCAGCGGTTTCAATGAACACACATTTCTTGGTAGAATCATGCAGGACTGAAATTTTTGATGTTTTTCTACTCCTCTCATGAGCCCAAACAAGTCTCTAAAAGCATGAGTTTGCAACTACTTTACTTTTGGAGAAAATTCAAAACATTCATTATTCAATAGAGCCCAATAGCAAAAACCAGCGTTTTGAATGAAGAATCACATTTCTTGGTAGAATCATGCAGGATTGAAATTTTTGATGGTTTTTTACTCCTCTCAACAGCCCAAACAAGTTTCTAAAAGGATGAGTTTGCAACTACTTTACTTTTGGAGAAAATTCAAAACATTCATTATTCAATAGGGCCCAAACTATCAAAAACCAGCGGTTTGAATGAACACACATTTCTTGGTAGAATCATGCAGGACTGAAATTTTTGATGTTTTTCTACTCCTCTCATGAGCCCAAACAAGTCTCTAAAAGCATGAGTTTGCAACTACTTTACTTTTGGAGAAAATTCAAAACATTCATTATTCAATAGAGCCCAATAGCAAAAACCAGCGTTTTGAATGAAGAATCACATTTCTTGGTAGAATCATGCAGGATTGAAATTTTTGATGGTTTTTTACTCCTCTCAACAGCCCAAACAAGTTTCTAAAAGGATGAGTTTGCAACTACTTTACTTTTGGAGAAAATTCAAAACATTCATTATTCAATAGGGCCCAAACTATCAAAAACCAGCCGTTTCAATGAACACACATGTTTTGGTAGAATCCTGCAGGACTGAAATTTTTGATGTTTTTCTACTCATCTCATGAGCCCAAACAAGTCTCTAAAAGCATGAGTTTGCAACTACTTTACTTTTGGAGAAAATTCAAAACATTCACTATTCAATAGAGCCCAATAGCAAAAATCAGGTTTTGAATGAAGAATCACATTTCTTGGTAAAATCATGCAGGATTGAAATTTTTGATGGTTTTTTACTCCTCTCAACAGCCCAAACAAGTTTCTAAAAGGATGAGTTTGCAACTACTTTACTTTTGGAGAAAATTCAAAACATTCATTATTCAATAGGGCCCAAACTATCAAAAACCAGCGGTTTCAATGAACACACATTTCTTGGTAGAATCATGCAGGACTGAAATTTTTGATGTTTTTCTACTCCTCTCATGAGCCCAAACAAGTCTCTAAAAGCATGAGTTTGCAACTACTTTACTTTTGGAGAAAATTCAAAACATTCATTATTCAATAGAGCCCAATAGCAAAAACCAGCGTTTTGAATGAAGAATCACATTTCTTGGTAGAATCATGCAGGATTGAAATTTTTGATGGTTTTTTATTCCTCTCAACAGCCCAAACAAGTTTCTAAAAGGATGAGTTTGCAACTACTTTACTTTTGGAGAAAATTCAAAACATTCATTATTCAATAGGGCCCAAACTATCAAAAACCAGCGGTTTCAATGAACACACATTTCTTGGTAGAATCATGCAGGACTGAAATTTTTGATGTTTTTCTACTCCTCTCATGAGCCCAAACAAGTCTCTAAAAGCATGAGTTTGCAACTACTTTACTTTTGGAGAAAATTCAAAACATTCATTATTCAATAGAGCCCAATAGCAAAAACCAGCGTTTTGAATGAAGAATCACATTTCTTGGTAGAATCATGCAGGATTGAAATTTTTGATGGTTTTTTACTCCTCTCAACTGACCAAACAAGTTTCTAAAAGGATGAGTTTGCAACTACTTTACTTTTGGAGAAAATTCAAAACATTCATTATTCAATAGGGCCCAAACTATCAAAAACCAGCGGTTTCAATGAACACACATTTCTTGGTAGAATCATGCAGGACTGAAATTTTTGATGTTTTTCTACTCCTCTCATGAGCCCAAACAAGTCTCTAAAAGCATGAGTTTGCAACTACTTTACTTTTGGAGAAAATTCAAAACATTCATTATTCAATAGAGCCCAATAGCAAAAACCAGCGTTTTGAATGAAGAATCACATTTCTTGGTAGAATCATGCAGGATTGAAATTTTTGATGGTTTTTTACTCCTCTCAACAGCCCAAACAAGTTTCTAAAAGGATGAGTTTGCAACTACTTTACTTTTGGAGAAAATTCAAAACATTCATTATTCAATAGGGCCCAAACTATCAAAAACCAGTGGTTTGAATGAACACACATTTCTTGGTAGAATCATGCAGGACTGAAATTTTTGATGTTTTTCTACTCCTCTCATGAGCCCAAACAAGTCTCTAAAAGCATGAGTTTGCAACTACTTTACTTTTGGAGAAAATTCAAAACATTCATTATTCAATAGAGCCCAATAGCAAAAACCAGCGTTTTGAATGAAGAATCACATTTCTTGGTAGAATCATGCAGGATTGAAATTTTTGATGGTTTTTTACTCCTCTCAACAGCCCAAACAAGTTTCTAAAAGGATGAGTTTGCAACTACTTTACTTTTGGAGAAAATTCAAAACATTCATTATTCAATAGGGCCCAAACTATCAAAAACCAGCCGTTTCAATGAACACACATGTTTTGGTAGAATCCTGCAGGACTGAAATTTTTGATGTTTTTCTACTCATCTCATGAGCCCAAACAAGTCTCTAAAAGCATGAGTTTGCAACTACTTTACTTTTGGAGAAAATTCAAAACATTCACTATTCAATAGAGCCCAATAGCAAAAATCAGGTTTTGAATGAAGAATCACATTTCTTGGTAAAATCATGCAGGATTGAAATTTTTGATGGTTTTTTACTCCTCTCAACAGCCCAAACAAGTTTCTAAAAGGATGAGTTTGCAACTACTTTACTTTTGGAGAAAATTCAAAACATTCATTATTCAATAGGGCCCAAACTATCAAAAACCAGCGGTTTCAATGAACACACATTTCTTGGTAGAATCATGCAGGACTGAAATTTTTGATGTTTTTCTACTCCTCTCATGAGCCCAAACAAGTCTCTAAAAGCATGAGTTTGCAACTACTTTACTTTTGGAGAAAATTCAAAACATTCATTATTCAATAGAGCCCAATAGCAAAAACCAGCGTTTTGAATGAAGAATCACATTTCTTGGTAGAATCATGCAGGATTGAAATTTTTGATGGTTTTTTATTCCTCTCAACAGCCCAAACAAGTTTCTAAAAGGATGAGTTTGCAACTACTTTACTTTTGGAGAAAATTCAAAACATTCATTATTCAATAGGGCCCAAACTATCAAAAACCAGCGGTTTCAATGAACACACATTTCTTGGTAGAATCATGCAGGACTGAAATTTTTGATGTTTTTCTACTCCTCTCATGAGCCCAAACAAGTCTCTAAAAGCATGAGTTTGCAACTACTTTACTTTTGGAGAAAATTCAAAACATTCATTATTCAATAGAGCCCAATAGCAAAAACCAGCGTTTTGAATGAAGAATCACATTTCTTGGTAGAATCATGCAGGATTGAAATTTTTGATGGTTTTTTACTCCTCTCAACAGCCCAAACAAGTTTCTAAAAGGATGAGTTTGCAACTACTTTACTTTTGGAGAAAATTCAAAACATTCATTATTCAATAGGGCCCAAACTATCAAAAACCAGCCGTTTCAATGAACACACATGTCTTGGTAGAATCATGCAGGACTGAAATTTTTGATGTTTTTCTACTCATCTCATGAGCCCAAACAAGTCTCTAAAAGCATGAGTTTGCAACTACTTTACATTTGGAGAAAATTCAAAACATTCACTATTCAATAGAGCCCAATAGCAAAAATCAGGTTTTGAATGAAGAATCACATTTCTTGGTAAAATCATGCAGGATTGAAATTTTTGATGGTTTTTTACTCCTCTCAACAGCCCAAACAAGTTTCTAAAAGGATGAGTTTGCAACTACTTTACTTTTGGAGAAAATTCAAAACATTCATTATTCAATAGGGCCCAAACTATCAAAAACCAGCGGTTTGAATGAACACACATTTCTTGGTAGAATCATGCAGGACTGAAATTTTTGATGTTTTTCTACTCCTCTCATGAGCCCAAACAAGTCTCTAAAAGCATGAGTTTGCAACTACTTTACTTTTGGAGAAAATTCAAAACATTCACTATTCAATAGAGCCCAATAGCAAAAATCAGGTTTTGAATGAAGAATCACATTTCTTGGTAAAATCATGCAGGATTGAAATTTTTGATGGTTTTTTACTCCTCTCAACAGCCCAAACAAGTTTCTAAAAGGATGAGTTTGCAACTACTTTACTTTTGGAGAAAATTCAAAACATTCATTATTCAATAGGGCCCAAACTATCAAAAACCAGCGGTTTCAATGAACACACATTTCTTGGTAGAATCATGCAGGACTGAAATTTTTGATGTTTTTCTACTCCTCTCATGAGCCCAAACAAGTCTCTAAAAGCATGAGTTTGCAACTACTTTACTTTTGGAGAAAATTCAAAACATTCATTATTCAATAGAGCCCAATAGCAAAAACCAGCGTTTTGAATGAAGAATCACATTTCTTGGTAGAATCATGCAGGATTGAAATTTTTGATGGTTTTTTACTCCTCTCAACAGCCCAAACAAGTTTCTAAAAGGATGAGTTTGCAACTACTTTACTTTTGGAGAAAATTCAAAACATTCATTATTCAATAGGGCCCAAACTATCAAAAACCAGCCGTTTCAATGAACACACATGTCTTGGTAGAATCATGCAGGACTGAAATTTTTGATGTTTTTCTACTCATCTCATGAGCCCAAACAAGTCTCTAAAAGCATGAGTTTGCAACTACTTTACTTTTGGAGAAAATTCAAAACATTCATTATTCAATAGAGCCCAATAGCAAAAATCAGGTTTTGAATGAAGAATCACATTTCTTGGTAAAATCATGCAGGATTGAAATTTTTGATGGTTTTTTACTCCTCTCAACAGCCCAAACAAGTTTCTAAAAGGATGAGTTTGCAACTACTTTACTTTTGGAGAAAATTCAAAACATTCATTATTCAATAGGGCCCAAACTATCAAAAACCAGCGGTTTCAATGAACACACATTTCTTGGTAGAATCATGCAGGACTGAAATTTTTGATGTTTTTCTACTCCTCTCATGAGCCCAAACAAGTCTCTAAAAGCATGAGTTTGCAACTACTTTACATTTGGAGAAAATTCAAAACATTCACTATTCAATAGAGCCCAATAGCAAAAATCAGGTTTTGAATGAAGAATCACATTTCTTGGTAAAATCATGCAGGATTGAAATTTTTGATGGTTTTTTACTCCTCTCAACAGCCCAAACAAGTTTCTAAAAGGATGAGTTTGCAACTACTTTACTTTTGGAGAAAATTCAAAACATTCATTATTCAATAGGGCCCAAACTATCAAAAACCAGCGGTTTCAATGAACACACATTTCTTGGTAGAATCATGCAGGACTGAAATTTTTGATGTTTTTCTACTCCTCTCATGAGCCCAAACAAGTCTCTAAAAGCATGAGTTTGCAACTACTTTACTTTTGGAGAAAATTCAAAACATTCACTATTCAATAGAGCCCAATAGCAAAAATCAGGTTTTGAATGAAGAATCACATTTCTTGGTAAAATCATGCAGGATTGAAATTTTTGATGGTTTTTTACTCCTCTCAACAGCCCAAACAAGTTTCTAAAAGGATGAGTTTGCAACTACTTTACTTTTGGAGAAAATTCAAAACATTCATTATTCAATAGGGCCCAAACTATCAAAAACCAGCGGTTTCAATGAACACACATTTCTTGGTAGAATCATGCAGGACTGAAATTTTTGATGTTTTTCTACTCCTCTCATGAGCCCAAACAAGTCTCTAAAAGCATGAGTTTGCAACTACTTTACTTTTGGAGAAAATTCAAAACATTCATTATTCAATAGAGCCCAATAGCAAAAACCAGCGTTTTGAATGAAGAATCACATTTCTTGGTAGAATCATGCAGGATTGAAATTTTTGATGGTTTTTTACTCCTCTCAACAGCCCAAACAAGTTTCTAAAAGGATGAGTTTGCAACTACTTTACTTTTGGAGAAAATTCAAAACATTCATTATTCAATAGGGCCCAAACTATCAAAAACCAGCGGTTTGAATGAACACACATTTCTTGGTAGAATCATGCAGGACTGAAATTTTTGATGTTTTTCTACTCCTCTCATGAGCCCAAACAAGTCTCTAAAAGCATGAGTTTGCAACTACTTTACTTTTGGAGAAAATTCAAAACATTCATTATTCAATAGAGCCCAATAGCAAAAACCAGCGTTTTGAATGAAGAATCACATTTCTTGGTAGAATCATGCAGGATTGAAATTTTTGATGGTTTTTTACTCCTCTCAACAGCCCAAACAAGTTTCTAAAAGGATGAGTTTGCAACTACTTTACTTTTGGAGAAAATTCAAAACATTCATTATTCAATAGGGCCCAAACTATCAAAAACCAGCCGTTTCAATGAACACACATGTTTTGGTAGAATCCTGCAGGACTGAAATTTTTGATGTTTTTCTACTCATCTCATGAGCCCAAACAAGTCTCTAAAAGCATGAGTTTGCAACTACTTTACTTTTGGAGAAAATTCAAAACATTCACTATTCAATAGAGCCCAATAGCAAAAATCAGGTTTTGAATGAAGAATCACATTTCTTGGTAAAATCATGCAGGATTGAAATTTTTGATGGTTTTTTACTCCTCTCAACAGCCCAAACAAGTTTCTAAAAGGATGAGTTTGCAACTACTTTACTTTTGGAGAAAATTCAAAACATTCATTATTCAATAGGGCCCAAACTATCAAAAACCAGCGGTTTCAATGAACACACATTTCTTGGTAGAATCATGCAGGACTGAAATTTTTGATGTTTTTCTACTCCTCTCATGAGCCCAAACAAGTCTCTAAAAGCATGAGTTTGCAACTACTTTACTTTTGGAGAAAATTCAAAACATTCATTATTCAATAGAGCCCAATAGCAAAAACCAGCGTTTTGAATGAAGAATCACATTTCTTGGTAGAATCATGCAGGATTGAAATTTTTGATGGTTTTTTATTCCTCTCAACAGCCCAAACAAGTTTCTAAAAGGATGAGTTTGCAACTACTTTACTTTTGGAGAAAATTCAAAACATTCATTATTCAATAGGGCCCAAACTATCAAAAACCAGCGGTTTCAATGAACACACATTTCTTGGTAGAATCATGCAGGACTGAAATTTTTGATGTTTTTCTACTCCTCTCATGAGCCCAAACAAGTCTCTAAAAGCATGAGTTTGCAACTACTTTACTTTTGGAGAAAATTCAAAACATTCATTATTCAATAGAGCCCAATAGCAAAAACCAGCGTTTTGAATTAAGAATCACATTTCTTGGTAGAATCATGCAGGATTGAAATTTTTGATGGTTTTTTACTCCTCTCAACTGCCCAAACAAGTTTCTAAAAGGATGAGTTTGCAACTACTTTACTTTTGGAGAAAATTCAAAACATTCATTATTCAATAGGGCCCAAACTATCAAAAACCAGCGGTTTCAATGAACACACATTTCTTGGTAGAATCATGCAGGACTGAAATTTTTGATGTTTTTCTACTCCTCTCATGAGCCCAAACAAGTCTCTAAAGGCATGAGTTTGCAACTACTTTACTTTTGGAGAAAATTCAAAACATTCATTATTCAATAGGGCCCAAACTATCAAAAACCAGCGGTTTGAATGAACACACATTTCTTGGTAGAATCATGCAGGACTGAAATTTTTGATGTTTTTCTACTCCTCTCATGAGCCCAAACAAGTCTCTAAAAGCATGAGTTTGCAACTACTTTACTTTTGGAGAAAATTCAAAACATTCATTATTCAATAGAGCCCAATAGCAAAAACCAGCGTTTTGAATGAAGAATCACATTTCTTGGTAGAATCATGCAGGATTGAAATTTTTGATGGTTTTTTACTCCTCTCAACAGCCCAAACAAGTTTCTAAAAGGATGAGTTTGCAACTACTTTACTTTTGGAGAAAATTCAAAACATTCATTATTCAATAGGGCCCAAACTATCAAAAACCAGCCGTTTCAATGAACACACATGTCTTGGTAGAATCATGCAGGACTGAAATTTTTGATGTTTTTCTACTCATCTCATGAGCCCAAACAAGTCTCTAAAAGCATGAGTTTGCAACTTCTTTACTTTTGGAGAAAATTCAAAACATTCACTATTCAATAGAGCCCAATAGCAAAAATCAGGTTTTGAATGAAGAATCACATTTCTTGGTAGAATCATGCAGGATTGAAATTTTTGATGGTTTTTTACTCCTCTCAACAGCCCAAACAAGTTTCTAAAAGGATGAGTTTGCAACTACTTTACTTTTGGAGAAAATTCAAAACATTCATTATTCAATAGGGCCCAAACTATCAAAAACCAGCGGTTTCAATGAACACACATTTCTTGGTAGAATCATGCAGGACTGAAATTTTTGATGTTTTTCTACTCCTCTCATGAGCCCAAACTAGTGTCTAAAAGCATGAGTTTGCAACTACTTTACTTTTGGAGAAAATTCAAAACATTCACTAATCAATAGAGCCCAATAGCAAAAATCAGGTTTTGAATGAAGAATCACATTTCTTGGTAAAATCATGCAGGATTGAAATTTTTGATGGTTTTTTACTCCTCTCAACAGCCCAAACAAGTTTCTAAAAGGATGAGTTTGCAACTACTTTACTTTTGGAGAAAATTCAAAACATTCATTATTCAATAGGGCCCAAACTATCAAAAACCAGCGGTTTCAATGAACACACATTTCTTGGTAGAATCATGCAGGACTGAAATTTTTGATGTTTTTCTACTCCTCTCATGAGCCCAAACAAGTCTCTAAAAGCATGAGTTTGCAACTACTTTACTTTTGGAGAAAATTCAAAACATTCATTATTCAATAGAGCCCAATAGCAAAAACCAGCGTTTTGAATGAAGAATCACATTTCTTGGTAGAATCATGCAGGATTGAAATTTTTGATGGTTTTTTACTCCTCTCAACAGCCCAAACAAGTTTCTAAAAGGATGAGTTTGCAACTACTTTACTTTTGGAGAAAATTCAAAACATTCATTATTCAATAGGGCCCAAACTATCAAAAACCAGCGGTTTGAATGAACACACATTTCTTGGTAGAATCATGCAGGACTGAAATTTTTGATGTTTTTCTACTCCTCTCATGAGCCCAAACAAGTCTCTAAAAGCATGAGTTTGCAACTACTTTACTTTTGGAGAAAATTCAAAACATTCATTATTCAATAGAGCCCAATAGCAAAAACCAGCGTTTTGAATGAAGAATCACATTTCTTGGTAGAATCATGCAGGATTGAAATTTTTGATGGTTTTTTACTCCTCTCAACAGCCCAAACAAGTTTCTAAAAGGATGAGTTTGCAACTACTTTACTTTTGGAGAAAATTCAAAACATTCATTATTCAATAGGGCCCAAACTATCAAAAACCAGCCGTTTCAATGAACACACATGTTTTGGTAGAATCCTGCAGGACTGAAATTTTTGATGTTTTTCTACTCATCTCATGAGCCCAAACAAGTCTCTAAAAGCATGAGTTTGCAACTACTTTACTTTTGGAGAAAATTCAAAACATTCACTATTCAATAGAGCCCAATAGCAAAAATCAGGTTTTGAATGAAGAATCACATTTCTTGGTAAAATCATGCAGGATTGAAATTTTTGATGGTTTTTTACTCCTCTCAACAGCCCAAACAAGTTTCTAAAAGGATGAGTTTGCAACTACTTTACTTTTGGAGAAAATTCAAAACATTCATTATTCAATAGGGCCCAAACTATCAAAAACCAGCGGTTTCAATGAACACACATTTCTTGGTAGAATCATGCAGGACTGAAATTTTTGATGTTTTTCTACTCCTCTCATGAGCCCAAACAAGTCTCTAAAAGCATGAGTTTGCAACTACTTTACTTTTGGAGAAAATTCAAAACATTCATTATTCAATAGAGCCCAATAGCAAAAACCAGCGTTTTGAATGAAGAATCACATTTCTTGGTAGAATCATGCAGGATTGAAATTTTTGATGGTTTTTTATTCCTCTCAACAGCCCAAACAAGTTTCTAAAAGGATGAGTTTGCAACTACTTTACTTTTGGAGAAAATTCAAAACATTCATTATTCAATAGGGCCCAAACTATCAAAAACCAGCGGTTTCAATGAACACACATTTCTTGGTAGAATCATGCAGGACTGAAATTTTTGATGTTTTTCTACTCCTCTCATGAGCCCAAACAAGTCTCTAAAAGCATGAGTTTGCAACTACTTTACTTTTGGAGAAAATTCAAAACATTCATTATTCAATAGAGCCCAATAGCAAAAACCAGCGTTTTGAATGAAGAATCACATTTCTTGGTAGAATCATGCAGGATTGAAATTTTTGATGGTTTTTTACTCCTCTCAACTGACCAAACAAGTTTCTAAAAGGATGAGTTTGCAACTACTTTACTTTTGGAGAAAATTCAAAACATTCATTATTCAATAGGGCCCAAACTATCAAAAACCAGCGGTTTCAATGAACACACATTTCTTGGTAGAATCATGCAGGACTGAAATTTTTGATGTTTTTCTACTCCTCTCATGAGCCCAAACAAGTCTCTAAAAGCATGAGTTTGCAACTACTTTACTTTTGGAGAAAATTCAAAACATTCATTATTCAATAGAGCCCAATAGCAAAAACCAGCGTTTTGAATGAAGAATCACATTTCTTGGTAGAATCATGCAGGATTGAAATTTTTGATGGTTTTTTACTCCTCTCAACAGCCCAAACAAGTTTCTAAAAGGATGAGTTTGCAACTACTTTACTTTTGGAGAAAATTCAAAACATTCATTATTCAATAGGGCCCAAACTATCAAAAACCAGTGGTTTGAATGAACACACATTTCTTGGTAGAATCATGCAGGACTGAAATTTTTGATGTTTTTCTACTCCTCTCATGAGCCCAAACAAGTCTCTAAAAGCATGAGTTTGCAACTACTTTACTTTTGGAGAAAATTCAAAACATTCATTATTCAATAGAGCCCAATAGCAAAAACCAGCGTTTTGAATGAAGAATCACATTTCTTGGTAGAATCATGCAGGATTGAAATTTTTGATGGTTTTTTACTCCTCTCAACAGCCCAAACAAGTTTCTAAAAGGATGAGTTTGCAACTACTTTACTTTTGGAGAAAATTCAAAACATTCATTATTCAATAGGGCCCAAACTATCAAAAACCAGCCGTTTCAATGAACACACATGTTTTGGTAGAATCCTGCAGGACTGAAATTTTTGATGTTTTTCTACTCCTCTCATGAGCCCAAACAAGTCTCTAAAAGCATGAGTTTGCAACTACTTTACTTTTGGAGAAAATTCAAAACATTCACTATTCAATAGAGCCCAATAGCAAAAATCAGGTTTTGAATGAAGAATCACATTTCTTGGTAAAATCATGCAGGATTGAAATTTTTGATGGTTTTTTACTCCTCTCAACAGCCCAAACAAGTTTCTAAAAGGATGAGTTTGCAACTACTTTACTTTTGGAGAAAATTCAAAACATTCATTATTCAATAGGGCCCAAACTATCAAAAACCAGCGGTTTCAATGAACACACATTTCTTGGTAGAATCATGCAGGACTGAAATTTTTGATGTTTTTCTACTCCTCTCATGAGCCCAAACTAGTCTCTAAAAGCATGAGTTTGCAACTACTTTACTTTTGGAGAAAATTCAAAACATTCACTATTCAATAGAGCCCAATAGCAAAAATCAGGTTTTGAATGAAGAATCACATTTCTTGGTAAAATCATGCAGGATTGAAATTTTTGATGGTTTTTTACTCCTCTCAACAGCCCAAACAAGTTTCTAAAAGGATGAGTTTGCAACTACTTTACTTTTGGAGAAAATTCAAAACATTCATTATTCAATAGGGCCCAAACTATCAAAAACCAGCGGTTTCAATGAACACACATTTCTTGGTAGAATCATGCAGGACTGAAATTTTTGATGTTTTTCTACTCCTCTCATGAGCCCAAACAAGTCTCTAAAAGCATGAGTTTGCAACTACTTTACTTTTGGAGAAAATTCAAAACATTCATTATTCAATAGAGCCCAATAGCAAAAACCAGCGTTTTGAATGAAGAATCACATTTCTTGGTAGAATCATGCAGGATTGAAATTTTTGATGGTTTTTTACTCCTCTCAACAGCCCAAACAAGTTTCTAAAAGGATGAGTTGGCAACTACTTTACTTTTGGAGAAAATTCAAAACATTCATTATTCAATAGGGCCCAAACTATCAAAAACCAGCGGTTTGAATGAACACACATTTCTTGGTAGAATCATGCAGGACTGAAATTTTTGATGTTTTTCTACTCCTCTCATGAGCCCAAACAAGTCTCTAAAAGCATGAGTTTGCAACTACTTTACTTTTGGAGAAAATTCAAAACATTCATTATTCAATAGAGCCCAATAGCAAAAACCAGCGTTTTGAATGAAGAATCACATTTCTTGGTAGAATCATGCAGGATTGAAATTTTTGATGGTTTTTTACTCCTCTCAACAGCCCAAACAAGTTTCTAAAAGGATGAGTTTGCAACTACTTTACTTTTGGAGAAAATTCAAAACATTCATTATTCAATAGGGCCCAAACTATCAAAAACCAGCCGTTTCAATGAACACACATGTTTTGGTAGAATCCTGCAGGACTGAAATTTTTGATGTTTTTCTACTCATCTCATGAGCCCAAACAAGTCTCTAAAAGCATGAGTTTGCAACTACTTTACTTTTGGAGAAAATTCAAAACATTCACTATTCAATAGAGCCCAATAGCAAAAATCAGGTTTTGAATGAAGAATCACATTTCTTGGTAAAATCATGCAGGATTGAAATTTTTGATGGTTTTTTACTCCTCTCAACAGCCCAAACAAGTTTCTAAAAGGATGAGTTTGCAACTACTTTACTTTTGGAGAAAATTCAAAACATTCATTATTCAATAGGGCCCAAACTATCAAAAACCAGCGGTTTCAATGAACACACATTTCTTGGTAGAATCATGCAGGACTGAAATTTTTGATGTTTTTCTACTCCTCTCATGAGCCCAAACAAGTCTCTAAAAGCATGAGTTTGCAACTACTTTACTTTTGGAGAAAATTCAAAACATTCATTATTCAATAGAGCCCAATAGCAAAAACCAGCGTTTTGAATGAAGAATCACATTTCTTGGTAGAATCATGCAGGATTGAAATTTTTGATGGTTTTTTATTCCTCTCAACAGCCCAAACAAGTTTCTAAAAGGATGAGTTTGCAACTACTTTACTTTTGGAGAAAATTCAAAACATTCATTATTCAATAGGGCCCAAACTATCAAAAACCAGCGGTTTCAATGAACACACATTTCTTGGTAGAATCATGCAGGACTGAAATTTTTGATGTTTTTCTACTCCTCTCATGAGCCCAAACAAGTCTCTAAAAGCATGAGTTTGCAACTACTTTACTTTTGGAGAAAATTCAAAACATTCATTATTCAATAGAGCCCAATAGCAAAAACCAGCGTTTTGAATGAAGAATCACATTTCTTGGTAGAATCATGCAGGATTGAAATTTTTGATGGTTTTTTACTCCTCTCAACTGCCCAAACAAGTTTCTAAAAGGATGAGTTTGCAACTACTTTACTTTTGGAGAAAATTCAAAACATTCATTATTCAATAGGGCCCAAACTATCAAAAACCAGCGGTTTCAATGAACACACATTTCTTGGTAGAATCATGCAGGACTGAAATTTTTGATGTTTTTCTACTCCTCTCATGAGCCCAAACAAGTCTCTAAAAGCATGAGTTTGCAACTACTTTACTTTTGGAGAAAATTCAAAACATTCATTATTCAATAGGGCCCAAACTATCAAAAACCAACGGTTTGAATGAACACACATTTCTTGGTAGAATCATGCAGGACTGAAATTTTTGATGTTTTTCTACTCCTCTCATGAGCCCAAACAAGTCTCTAAAAGCATGAGTTTGCAACTACTTTACTTTTGGAGAAAATTCAAAACATTCATTATTCAATAGAGCCCAATAGCAAAAACCAGCGTTTTGAATGAAGAATCACATTTCTTGGTAGAATCATGCAGGATTGAAATTTTTGATGGTTTTTTACTCCTCTCAACAGCCCAAACAAGTTTCTAAAAGGATGAGTTTGCAACTACTTTACTTTTGGAGAAAATTCAAAACATTCATTATTCAATAGGGCCCAAACTATCAAAAACCAGCCGTTTCAATGAACACACATGTCTTGGTAGAATCATGCAGGACTGAAATTTTTGATGTTTTTCTACTCATCTCATGAGCCCAAACAAGTCTCTAAAAGCATGAGTTTGCAACTTCTTTACTTTTGGAGAAAATTCAAAACATTCACTATTCAATAGAGCCCAATAGCAAAAATCAGGTTTTGAATGAAGAATCACATTTCTTGGTAGAATCATGCAGGATTGAAATTTTTGATGGTTTTTTACTCCTCTCAACAGCCCAAACAAGTTTCTAAAAGGATGAGTTTGCAACTACTTTACTTTTGGAGAAAATTCAAAACATTCATTATTCAATAGGGCCCAAACTATCAAAAACCAGCGGTTTCAATGAACACACATTTCTTGGTAGAATCATGCAGGACTGAAATTTTTGATGTTTTTCTACTCCTCTCATGAGCCCAAACTAGTGTCTAAAAGCATGAGTTTGCAACTACTTTACTTTTGGAGAAAATTCAAAACATTCACTAATCAATAGAGCCCAATAGCAAAAATCAGGTTTTGAATGAAGAATCACATTTCTTGGTAAAATCATGCAGGATTGAAATTTTTGATGGTTTTTTACTCCTCTCAACAGCCCAAACAAGTTTCTAAAAGGATGAGTTTGCAACTACTTTACTTTTGGAGAAAATTCAAAACATTCATTATTCAATAGGGCCCAAACTATCAAAAACCAGCGGTTTCAATGAACACACATTTCTTGGTAGAATCATGCAGGACTGAAATTTTTGATGTTTTTCTACTCCTCTCATGAGCCCAAACAAGTCTCTAAAAGCATGAGTTTGCAACTACTTTACTTTTGGAGAAAATTCAAAACATTCATTATTCAATAGAGCCCAATAGCAAAAACCAGCGTTTTGAATGAAGAATCACATTTCTTGGTAGAATCATGCAGGATTGAAATTTTTGATGGTTTTTTACTCCTCTCAACAGCCCAAACAAGTTTCTAAAAGGATGAGTTTGCAACTACTTTACTTTTGGAGAAAATTCAAAACATTCATTATTCAATAGGGCCCAAACTATCAAAAACCAGCGGTTTCAATGAACACACATTTCTTGGTAGAATCATGCAGGACTGAAATTTTTGATGTTTTTCTACTCCTCTCATGAGCCCAAACAAGTCTCTAAAAGCATGAGTTTGCAACTACTTTACTTCTGGAGAAAATTCAAAACATTCATTATTCAATAGAGCCCAATAGCAAAAACCAGCGTTTTGAATGAAGAATCACATTTCTTGGTAGAATCATGCAGGATTGAAATTTTTGATGGTTTTTTACTCCTCTCAACAGCCCAAACAAGTTTCTAAAAGGATGAGTTTGCAACTACTTTACTTTTGGAGAAAATTCAAAACATTCATTATTCAATAGGGCCCAAACTATCAAAAACCAGCGGTTTCAATGAACACACATTTCTTGGTAGAATCATGCAGGACTGAAATTTTTGATGTTTTTCTACTCCTCTCATGAGCCCAAACAAGTCTCTAAAAGCATGAGTTTGCAACTACTTTACTTTTGGAGAAAATTCAAAACATTCATTATTCAATAGAGCCCAATAGCAAAAACCAGCGTTTTGAATGAAGAATCACATTTCTTGGTAGAATCATGCAGGATTGAAATTTTTGATGGTTTTTTACTCCTCTCAACAGCCCAAACAAGTTTCTAAAAGGATGAGTTTGCAACTACTTTACTTTTGGAGAAAATTCAAAACATTCATTATTCAATAGGGCCCAAACTATCAAAAACCAGCGGTTTCAATGAACACACATTTCTTGGTAGAATCATGCAGGACTGAAATTTTTGATGTTTTTCTACTCCTCTCATGAGCCCAAACAAGTCTCTAAAAGCATGAGTTTGCAACTACTTTACTTTTGGAGAAAATTCAAAACATTCATTATTCAATAGAGCCCAATAGCAAAAACCAGCGTTTTGAATGAAGAATCACATTTCTTGGTAGAATCATGCAGGATTGAAATTTTTGATGGTTTTTTACTCCTCTCAACAGCCCAAACAAGTTTCTAAAAGGATGAGTTTGCAACTACTTTACTTTTGGAGAAAATTCAAAACATTCATTATTCAATAGGGCCCAAACTATCAAAAACCAGCGGTTTCAATGAACACACATTTCTTGGTAGAATCATGCAGGACTGAAATTTTTGATGTTTTTCTACTCCTCTCATGAGCCCAAACAAGTCTCTAAAAGCATGAGTTTGCAACTACTTTACTTTTGGAGAAAATTCAAAACATTCATTATTCAATAGAGCCCAATAGCAAAAACCAGCGTTTTGAATGAAGAATCACATTTCTTGGTAGAATCATGCAGGATTGAAATTTTTGATGGTTTTTTACTCCTCTCAACAGCCCAAACAAGTTTCTAAAAGGATGAGTTTGCAACTACTTTACTTTTGGAGAAAATTCAAAACATTCATTATTCAATAGGGCCCAAACTATCAAAAACCAGCCGTTTCAATGAACACACATGTCTTGGTAGAATCATGCAGGACTGAAATTTTTGATGTTTTTCTACTCATCTCATGAGCCCAAACAAGTCTCTAAAAGCATGAGTTTGCAACTACTTTACTTTTGGAGAAAATTCAAAACATTCACTATTCAATAGAGCCCAATAGCAAAAATCAGGTTTTGAATGAAGAATCACATTTCTTGGTAAAATCATGCAGGATTGAAATTTTTGATGGTTTTTTACTCCTCTCAACAGCCCAAACAAGTTTCTAAAAGGATGAGTTTGCAACTACTTTACTTTTGGAGAAAATTCAAAACATTCATTATTCAATAGGGCCCAAACTATCAAAAACCAGCGGTTTGAATGAACACACATTTCTTGGTAGAATCATGCAGGACTGAAATTTTTGATGTTTTTCTACTCCTCTCATGAGCCCAAACAAGTCTCTAAAAGCATGAGTTTGCAACTACTTTACTTTTGGAGAAAATTCAAAACATTCACTATTCAATAGAGCCCAATAGCAAAAATCAGGTTTTGAATGAAGAATCACATTTCTTGGTAAAATCATGCAGGATTGAAATTTTTGATGGTTTTTTACTCCTCTCAACAGCCCAAACAAGTTTCTAAAAGGATGAGTTTGCAACTACTTTACTTTTGGAGAAAATTCAAAACATTCATTATTCAATAGGGCCCAAACTATCAAAAACCAGCGGTTTCAATGAACACACATTTCTTGGTAGAATCATGCAGGACTGAAATTTTTGATGTTTTTCTACTCCTCTCATGAGCCCAAACAAGTCTCTAAAAGCATGAGTTTGCAACTACTTTACTTTTGGAGAAAATTCAAAACATTCATTATTCAATAGAGCCCAATAGCAAAAACCAGCGTTTTGAATGAAGAATCACATTTCTTGGTAGAATCATGCAGGATTGAAATTTTTGATGGTTTTTTACTCCTCTCAACAGCCCAAACAAGTTTCTAAAAGGATGAGTTTGCAACTACTTTACTTTTGGAGAAAATTCAAAACATTCATTATTCAATAGGGCCCAAACTATCAAAAACCAGCCGTTTCAATGAACACACATGTCTTGGTAGAATCATGCAGGACTGAAATTTTTGATGTTTTTCTACTCATCTCATGAGCCCAAACAAGTCTCTAAAAGCATGAGTTTGCAACTACTTTACTTTTGGAGAAAATTCAAAACATTCATTATTCAATAGAGCCCAATAGCAAAAATCAGGTTTTGAATGAAGAATCACATTTCTTGGTAAAATCATGCAGGATTGAAATTTTTGATGGTTTTTTACTCCTCTCAACAGCCCAAACAAGTTTCTAAAAGGATGAGTTTGCAACTACTTTACTTTTGGAGAAAATTCAAAACATTCATTATTCAATAGGGCCCAAACTATCAAAAACCAGCGGTTTCAATGAACACACATTTCTTGGTAGAATCATGCAGGACTGAAATTTTTGATGTTTTTCTACTCCTCTCATGAGCCCAAACAAGTCTCTAAAAGCATGAGTTTGCAACTACTTTACTTTTGGAGAAAATTCAAAACATTCATTATTCAATAGAGCCCAATAGCAAAAACCAGCGTTTTGAATGAAGAATCACATTTCTTGGTAGAATCATGCAGGATTGAAATTTTTGATGGTTTTTTACTCCTCTCAACAGCCCAAACAAGTTTCTAAAAGGATGAGTTTGCAACTACTTTACTTTTGGAGAAAATTCAAAACATTCATTATTCAATAGGGCCCAAACTATCAAAAACCAGCGGTTTGAATGAACACACATTTCTTGGTAGAATCATGCAGGACTGAAATTTTTGATGTTTTTCTACTCCTCTCATGAGCCCAAACAAGTCTCTAAAAGCATGAGTTTGCAACTACTTTACTTTTGGAGAAAATTCAAAACATTCATTATTCAATAGAGCCCAATAGCAAAAACCAGCGTTTTGAATGAAGAATCACATTTCTTGGTAGAATCATGCAGGATTGAAATTTTTGATGGTTTTTTACTCCTCTCAACAGCCCAAACAAGTTTCTAAAAGGATGAGTTTGCAACTACTTTACTTTTGGAGAAAATTCAAAACATTCATTATTCAATAGGGCCCAAACTATCAAAAACCAGCCGTTTCAATGAACACACATGTTTTGGTAGAATCCTGCAGGACTGAAATTTTTGATGTTTTTCTACTCATCTCATGAGCCCAAACAAGTCTCTAAAAGCATGAGTTTGCAACTACTTTACTTTTGGAGAAAATTCAAAACATTCACTATTCAATAGAGCCCAATAGCAAAAATCAGGTTTTGAATGAAGAATCACATTTCTTGGTAAAATCATGCAGGATTGAAATTTTTGATGGTTTTTTACTCCTCTCAACAGCCCAAACAAGTTTCTAAAAGGATGAGTTTGCAACTACTTTACTTTTGGAGAAAATTCAAAACATTCATTATTCAATAGGGCCCAAACTATCAAAAACCAGCGGTTTCAATGAACACACATTTCTTGGTAGAATCATGCAGGACTGAAATTTTTGATGTTTTTCTACTCCTCTCATGAGCCCAAACAAGTCTCTAAAAGCATGAGTTTGCAACTACTTTACTTTTGGAGAAAATTCAAAACATTCATTATTCAATAGAGCCCAATAGCAAAAACCAGCGTTTTGAATGAAGAATCACATTTCTTGGTAGAATCATGCAGGATTGAAATTTTTGATGGTTTTTTATTCCTCTCAACAGCCCAAACAAGTTTCTAAAAGGATGAGTTTGCAACTACTTTACTTTTGGAGAAAATTCAAAACATTCATTATTCAATAGGGCCCAAACTATCAAAAACCAGCGGTTTCAATGAACACACATTTCTTGGTAGAATCATGCAGGACTGAAATTTTTGATGTTTTTCTACTCCTCTCATGAGCCCAAACAAGTCTCTAAAAGCATGAGTTTGCAACTACTTTACTTTTGGAGAAAATTCAAAACATTCATTATTCAATAGAGCCCAATAGCAAAAACCAGCGTTTTGAATGAAGAATCACATTTCTTGGTAGAATCATGCAGGATTGAAATTTTTGATGGTTTTTTACTCCTCTCAACTGCCCAAACAAGTTTCTAAAAGGATGAGTTTGCAACTACTTTACTTTTGGAGAAAATTCAAAACATTCATTATTCAATAGGGCCCAAACTATCAAAAACCAGCGGTTTCAATGAACACACATTTCTTGGTAGAATCATGCAGGACTGAAATTTTTGATGTTTTTCTACTCCTCTCATGAGCCCAAACAAGTCTCTAAAAGCATGAGTTTGCAACTACTTTACTTTTGGAGAAAATTCAAAACATTCATTATTCAATAGGGCCCAAACTATCAAAAACCAGCGGTTTGAATGAACACACATTTCTTGGTAGAATCATGCAGGACTGAAATTTTTGATGTTTTTCTACTCCTCTCATGAGCCCAAACAAGTCTCTAAAAGCATGAGTTTGCAACTACTTTACTTTTGGAGAAAATTCAAAACATTCATTATTCAATAGAGCCCAATAGCAAAAACCAGCGTTTTGAATGAAGAATCACATTTCTTGGTAGAATCATGCAGGATTGAAATTTTTGATGGTTTTTTACTCCTCTCAACAGCCCAAACAAGTTTCTAAAAGGATGAGTTTGCAACTACTTTACTTTTGGAGAAAATTCAAAACATTCATTATTCAATAGGGCCCAAACTATCAAAAACCAGCCGTTTCAATGAACACACATGTCTTGGTAGAATCATGCAGGACTGAAATTTTTGATGTTTTTCTACTCATCTCATGAGCCCAAACAAGTCTCTAAAAGCATGAGTTTGCAACTTCTTTACTTTTGGAGAAAATTCAAAACATTCACTATTCAATAGAGCCCAATAGCAAAAATCAGGTTTTGAATGAAGAATCACATTTCTTGGTAGAATCATGCAGGATTGAAATTTTTGATGGTTTTTTACTCCTCTCAACAGCCCAAACAAGTTTCTAAAAGGATGAGTTTGCAACTACTTTACTTTTGGAGAAAATTCAAAACATTCATTATTCAATAGGGCCCAAACTATCAAAAACCAGCGGTTTCAATGAACACACATTTCTTGGTAGAATCATGCAGGACTGAAATTTTTGATGTTTTTCTACTCCTCTCATGAGCCCAAACTAGTGTCTAAAAGCATGAGTTTGCAACTACTTTACTTTTGGAGAAAATTCAAAACATTCACTAATCAATAGAGCCCAATAGCAAAAATCAGGTTTTGAATGAAGAATCACATTTCTTGGTAAAATCATGCAGGATTGAAATTTTTGATGGTTTTTTACTCCTCTCAACAGCCCAAACAAGTTTCTAAAAGGATGAGTTTGCAACTACTTTACTTTTGGAGAAAATTCAAAACATTCATTATTCAATAGGGCCCAAACTATCAAAAACCAGCGGTTTCAATGAACACACATTTCTTGGTAGAATCATGCAGGACTGAAATTTTTGATGTTTTTCTACTCCTCTCATGAGCCCAAACAAGTCTCTAAAAGCATGAGTTTGCAACTACTTTACTTTTGGAGAAAATTCAAAACATTCATTATTCAATAGAGCCCAATAGCAAAAACCAGCGTTTTGAATGAAGAATCACATTTCTTGGTAGAATCATGCAGGATTGAAATTTTTGATGGTTTTTTACTCCTCTCAACAGCCCAAACAAGTTTCTAAAAGGATGAGTTTGCAACTACTTTACTTTTGGAGAAAATTCAAAACATTCATTATTCAATAGGGCCCAAACTATCAAAAACCAGCGGTTTCAATGAACACACATTTCTTGGTAGAATCATGCAGGACTGAAATTTTTGATGTTTTTCTACTCCTCTCATGAGCCCAAACAAGTCTCTAAAAGCATGAGTTTGCAACTACTTTACTTCTGGAGAAAATTCAAAACATTCATTATTCAATAGAGCCCAATAGCAAAAACCAGCGTTTTGAATGAAGAATCACATTTCTTGGTAGAATCATGCAGGATTGAAATTTTTGATGGTTTTTTACTCCTCTCAACAGCCCAAACAAGTTTCTAAAAGGATGAGTTTGCAACTACTTTACTTTTGGAGAAAATTCAAAACATTCATTATTCAATAGGGCCCAAACTATCAAAAACCAGCGGTTTCAATGAACACACATTTCTTGGTAGAATCATGCAGGACTGAAATTTTTGATGTTTTTCTACTCCTCTCATGAGCCCAAACAAGTCTCTAAAAGCATGAGTTTGCAACTACTTTACTTTTGGAGAAAATTCAAAACATTCATTATTCAATAGAGCCCAATAGCAAAAACCAGCGTTTTGAATGAAGAATCACATTTCTTGGTAGAATCATGCAGGATTGAAATTTTTGATGGTTTTTTACTCCTCTCAACAGCCCAAACAAGTTTCTAAAAGGATGAGTTTGCAACTACTTTACTTTTGGAGAAAATTCAAAACATTCATTATTCAATAGGGCCCAAACTATCAAAAACCAGCGGTTTCAATGAACACACATTTCTTGGTAGAATCATGCAGGACTGAAATTTTTGATGTTTTTCTACTCCTCTCATGAGCCCAAACAAGTCTCTAAAAGCATGAGTTTGCAACTACTTTACTTTTGGAGAAAATTCAAAACATTCATTATTCAATAGAGCCCAATAGCAAAAACCAGCGTTTTGAATGAAGAATCACATTTCTTGGTAGAATCATGCAGGATTGAAATTTTTGATGGTTTTTTACTCCTCTCAACAGCCCAAACAAGTTTCTAAAAGGATGAGTTTGCAACTACTTTACTTTTGGAGAAAATTCAAAACATTCATTATTCAATAGGGCCCAAACTATCAAAAACCAGCGGTTTCAATGAACACACATTTCTTGGTAGAATCATGCAGGACTGAAATTTTTGATGTTTTTCTACTCCTCTCATGAGCCCAAACAAGTCTCTAAAAGCATGAGTTTGCAACTACTTTACTTTTGGAGAAAATTCAAAACATTCATTATTCAATAGAGCCCAATAGCAAAAACCAGCGTTTTGAATGAAGAATCACATTTCTTGGTAGAATCATGCAGGATTGAAATTTTTGATGGTTTTTTACTCCTCTCAACAGCCCAAACAAGTTTCTAAAAGGATGAGTTTGCAACTACTTTACTTTTGGAGAAAATTCAAAACATTCATTATTCAATAGGGCCCAAACTATCAAAAACCAGCCGTTTCAATGAACACACATGTCTTGGTAGAATCATGCAGGACTGAAATTTTTGATGTTTTTCTACTCATCTCATGAGCCCAAACAAGTCTCTAAAAGCATGAGTTTGCAACTACTTTACTTTTGGAGAAAATTCAAAACATTCACTATTCAATAGAGCCCAATAGCAAAAATCAGGTTTTGAATGAAGAATCACATTTCTTGGTAAAATCATGCAGGATTGAAATTTTTGATGGTTTTTTACTCCTCTCAACAGCCCAAACAAGTTTCTAAAAGGATGAGTTTGCAACTACTTTACTTTTGGAGAAAATTCAAAACATTCATTATTCAATAGGGCCCAAACTATCAAAAACCAGCGGTTTCAATGAACACACATTTCTTGGTAGAATCATGCAGGACTGAAATTTTTGATGTTTTTCTACTCCTCTCATGAGCCCAAACAAGTCTCTAAAAGCATGAGTTTGCAACTACTTTACATTTGGAGAAAATTCAAAACATTCACTATTCAATAGAGCCCAATAGCAAAAATCAGGTTTTGAATGAAGAATCACATTTCTTGGTAAAATCATGCAGGATTGAAATTTTTGATGGTTTTTTACTCCTCTCAACAGCCCAAACAAGTTTCTAAAAGGATGAGTTTGCAACTACTTTACTTTTGGAGAAAATTCAAAACATTCATTATTCAATAGGGCCCAAACTATCAAAAACCAGCGGTTTGAATGAACACACATTTCTTGGTAGAATCATGCAGGACTGAAATTTTTGATGTTTTTCTACTCCTCTCATGAGCCCAAACAAGTCTCTAAAAGCATGAGTTTGCAACTACTTTACTTTTGGAGAAAATTCAAAACATTCACTATTCAATAGAGCCCAATAGCAAAAATCAGGTTTTGAATGAAGAATCACATTTCTTGGTAAAATCATGCAGGATTGAAATTTTTGATGGTTTTTTACTCCTCTCAACAGCCCAAACAAGTTTCTAAAAGGATGAGTTTGCAACTACTTTACTTTTGGAGAAAATTCAAAACATTCATTATTCAATAGGGCCCAAACTATCAAAAACCAGCGGTTTCAATGAACACACATTTCTTGGTAGAATCATGCAGGACTGAAATTTTTGATGTTTTTCTACTCCTCTCATGAGCCCAAACAAGTCTCTAAAAGCATGAGTTTGCAACTACTTTACTTTTGGAGAAAATTCAAAACATTCATTATTCAATAGGGCCCAAACTATCAAAAACCAGCGGTTTGAATGAACACACATTTCTTGGTAGAATCATGCAGGACTGAAATTTTTGATGTTTTTCTACTCCTCTCATGAGCCCAAACAAGTCTCTAAAAGCATGAGTTTGCAACTACTTTACTTTTGGAGAAAATTCAAAACATTCATTATTCAATAGAGCCCAATAGCAAAAACCAGCGTTTTGAATGAAGAATCACATTTCTTGGTAGAATCATGCAGGATTGAAATTTTTGATGGTTTTTTACTCCTCTCAACAGCCCAAACAAGTTTCTAAAAGGATGAGTTTGCAACTACTTTACTTTTGGAGAAAATTCAAAACATTCATTATTCAATAGGGCCCAAACTATCAAAAACCAGCCGTTTCAATGAACACACATGTCTTGGTAGAATCATGCAGGACTGAAATTTTTGATGTTTTTCTACTCATCTCATGAGCCCAAACAAGTCTCTAAAAGCATGAGTTTGCAACTTCTTTACTTTTGGAGAAAATTCAAAACATTCACTATTCAATAGAGCCCAATAGCAAAAATCAGGTTTTGAATGAAGAATCACATTTCTTGGTAGAATCATGCAGGATTGAAATTTTTGATGGTTTTTTACTCCTCTCAACAGCCCAAACAAGTTTCTAAAAGGATGAGTTTGCAACTACTTTACTTTTGGAGAAAATTCAAAACATTCATTATTCAATAGGGCCCAAACTATCAAAAACCAGCGGTTTCAATGAACACACATTTCTTGGTAGAATCATGCAGGACTGAAATTTTTGATCTTTTTCTACTCCTCTCATGAGCCCAAACTAGTGTCTAAAAGCATGAGTTTGCAACTACTTTACTTTTGGAGAAAATTCAAAACATTCACTAATCAATAGAGCCCAATAGCAAAAATCAGGTTTTGAATGAAGAATCACATTTCTTGGTAAAATCATGCAGGATTGAAATTTTTGATGGTTTTTTACTCCTCTCAACAGCCCAAACAAGTTTCTAAAAGGATGAGTTTGCAACTACTTTACTTTTGGAGAAAATTCAAAACATTCATTATTCAATAGGGCCCAAACTATCAAAAACCAGCGGTTTCAATGAACACACATTTCTTGGTAGAATCATGCAGGACTGAAATTTTTGATGTTTTTCTACTCCTCTCATGAGCCCAAACAAGTCTCTAAAAGCATGAGTTTGCAACTACTTTACTTTTGGAGAAAATTCAAAACATTCATTATTCAATAGAGCCCAATAGCAAAAACCAGCGTTTTGAATGAAGAATCACATTTCTTGGTAGAATCATGCAGGATTGAAATTTTTGATGGTTTTTTACTCCTCTCAACAGCCCAAACAAGTTTCTAAAAGGATGAGTTTGCAACTACTTTACTTTTGGAGAAAATTCAAAACATTCATTATTCAATAGGGCCCAAACTATCAAAAACCAGCGGTTTCAATGAACACACATTTCTTGGTAGAATCATGCAGGACTGAAATTTTTGATGTTTTTCTACTCCTCTCATGAGCCCAAACAAGTCTCTAAAAGCATGAGTTTGCAACTACTTTACTTCTGGAGAAAATTCAAAACATTCATTATTCAATAGAGCCCAATAGCAAAAACCAGCGTTTTGAATGAAGAATCACATTTCTTGGTAGAATCATGCAGGATTGAAATTTTTGATGGTTTTTTACTCCTCTCAACAGCCCAAACAAGTTTCTAAAAGGATGAGTTTGCAACTACTTTACTTTTGGAGAAAATTCAAAACATTCATTATTCAATAGGGCCCAAACTATCAAAAACCAGCGGTTTCAATGAACACACATTTCTTGGTAGAATCATGCAGGACTGAAATTTTTGATGTTTTTCTACTCCTCTCATGAGCCCAAACAAGTCTCTAAAAGCATGAGTTTGCAACTACTTTACTTTTGGAGAAAATTCAAAACATTCATTATTCAATAGAGCCCAATAGCAAAAACCAGCGTTTTGAATGAAGAATCACATTTCTTGGTAGAATCATGCAGGATTGAAATTTTTGATGGTTTTTTACTCCTCTCAACAGCCCAAACAAGTTTCTAAAAGGATGAGTTTGCAACTACTTTACTTTTGGAGAAAATTCAAAACATTCATTATTCAATAGGGCCCAAACTATCAAAAACCAGCGGTTTCAATGAACACACATTTCTTGGTAGAATCATGCAGGACTGAAATTTTTGATGTTTTTCTACTCCTCTCATGAGCCCAAACAAGTCTCTAAAAGCATGAGTTTGCAACTACTTTACTTTTGGAGAAAATTCAAAACATTCATTATTCAATAGAGCCCAATAGCAAAAACCAGCGTTTTGAATGAAGAATCACATTTCTTGGTAGAATCATGCAGGATTGAAATTTTTGATGGTTTTTTACTCCTCTCAACAGCCCAAACAAGTTTCTAAAAGGATGAGTTTGCAACTACTTTACTTTTGGAGAAAATTCAAAACATTCATTATTCAATAGGGCCCAAACTATCAAAAACCAGCGGTTTCAATGAACACACATTTCTTGGTAGAATCATGCAGGACTGAAATTTTTGATGTTTTTCTACTCCTCTCATGAGCCCAAACAAGTCTCTAAAAGCATGAGTTTGCAACTACTTTACTTTTGGAGAAAATTCAAAACATTCATTATTCAATAGAGCCCAATAGCAAAAACCAGCGTTTTGAATGAAGAATCACATTTCTTGGTAGAATCATGCAGGATTGAAATTTTTGATGGTTTTTTACTCCTCTCAACAGCCCAAACAAGTTTCTAAAAGGATGAGTTTGCAACTACTTTACTTTTGGAGAAAATTCAAAACATTCATTATTCAATAGGGCCCAAACTATCAAAAACCAGCCGTTTCAATGAACACACATGTCTTGGTAGAATCATGCAGGACTGAAATTTTTGATGTTTTTCTACTCATCTCATGAGCCCAAACAAGTCTCTAAAAGCATGAGTTTGCAACTACTTTACTTTTGGAGAAAATTCAAAACATTCACTATTCAATAGAGCCCAATAGCAAAAATCAGGTTTTGAATGAAGAATCACATTTCTTGGTAAAATCATGCAGGATTGAAATTTTTGATGGTTTTTTACTCCTCTCAACAGCCCAAACAAGTTTCTAAAAGGATGAGTTTGCAACTACTTTACTTTTGGAGAAAATTCAAAACATTCATTATTCAATAGGGCCCAAACTATCAAAAACCAGCGGTTTCAATGAACACACATTTCTTGGTAGAATCATGCAGGACTGAAATTTTTGATGTTTTTCTACTCCTCTCATGAGCCCAAACAAGTCTCTAAAAGCATGAGTTTGCAACTACTTTACATTTGGAGAAAATTCAAAACATTCACTATTCAATAGAGCCCAATAGCAAAAATCAGGTTTTGAATGAAGAATCACATTTCTTGGTAAAATCATGCAGGATTGAAATTTTTGATGGTTTTTTACTCCTCTCAACAGCCCAAACAAGTTTCTAAAAGGATGAGTTTGCAACTACTTTACTTTTGGAGAAAATTCAAAACATTCATTATTCAATAGGGCCCAAACTATCAAAAACCAGCGGTTTGAATGAACACACATTTCTTGGTAGAATCATGCAGGACTGAAATTTTTGATGTTTTTCTACTCCTCTCATGAGCCCAAACAAGTCTCTAAAAGCATGAGTTTGCAACTACTTTACTTTTGGAGAAAATTCAAAACATTCACTATTCAATAGAGCCCAATAGCAAAAATCAGGTTTTGAATGAAGAATCACATTTCTTGGTAAAATCATGCAGGATTGAAATTTTTGATGGTTTTTTACTCCTCTCAACAGCCCAAACAAGTTTCTAAAAGGATGAGTTTGCAACTACTTTACTTTTGGAGAAAATTCAAAACATTCATTATTCAATAGGGCCCAAACTATCAAAAACCAGCGGTTTCAATGAACACACATTTCTTGGTAGAATCATGCAGGACTGAAATTTTTGATGTTTTTCTACTCCTCTCATGAGCCCAAACAAGTCTCTAAAAGCATGAGTTTGCAACTACTTTACTTTTGGAGAAAATTCAAAACATTCATTATTCAATAGAGCCCAATAGCAAAAACCAGCGTTTTGAATGAAGAATCACATTTCTTGGTAGAATCATGCAGGATTGAAATTTTTGATGGTTTTTTACTCCTCTCAACAGCCCAAACAAGTTTCTAAAAGGATGAGTTTGCAACTACTTTACTTTTGGAGAAAATTCAAAACATTCATTATTCAATAGGGCCCAAACTATCAAAAACCAGCCGTTTCAATGAACACACATGTCTTGGTAGAATCATGCAGGACTGAAATTTTTGATGTTTTTCTACTCATCTCATGAGCCCAAACAAGTCTCTAAAAGCATGAGTTTGCAACTACTTTACTTTTGGAGAAAATTCAAAACATTCATTATTCAATAGAGCCCAATAGCAAAAATCAGGTTTTGAATGAAGAATCACATTTCTTGGTAAAATCATGCAGGATTGAAATTTTTGATGGTTTTTTACTCCTCTCAACAGCCCAAACAAGTTTCTAAAAGGATGAGTTTGCAACTACTTTACTTTTGGAGAAAATTCAAAACATTCATTATTCAATAGGGCCCAAACTATCAAAAACCAGCGGTTTCAATGAACACACATTTCTTGGTAGAATCATGCAGGACTGAAATTTTTGATGTTTTTCTACTCCTCTCATGAGCCCAAACAAGTCTCTAAAAGCATGAGTTTGCAACTACTTTACATTTGGAGAAAATTCAAAACATTCACTATTCAATAGAGCCCAATAGCAAAAATCAGGTTTTGAATGAAGAATCACATTTCTTGGTAAAATCATGCAGGATTGAAATTTTTGATGGTTTTTTACTCCTCTCAACAGCCCAAACAAGTTTCTAAAAGGATGAGTTTGCAACTACTTTACTTTTGGAGAAAATTCAAAACATTCATTATTCAATAGGGCCCAAACTATCAAAAACCAGCGGTTTCAATGAACACACATTTCTTGGTAGAATCATGCAGGACTGAAATTTTTGATGTTTTTCTACTCCTCTCATGAGCCCAAACAAGTCTCTAAAAGCATGAGTTTGCAACTACTTTACATTTGGAGAAAATTCAAAACATTCACTATTCAATAGAGCCCAATAGCAAAAATCAGGTTTTGAATGAAGAATCACATTTCTTGGTAAAATCATGCAGGATTGAAATTTTTGATGGTTTTTTACTCCTCTCAACAGCCCAAACAAGTTTCTAAAAGGATGAGTTTGCAACTACTTTACTTTTGGAGAAAATTCAAAACATTCATTATTCAATAGGGCCCAAACTATCAAAAACCAGCGGTTTCAATGAACACACATTTCTTGGTAGAATCATGCAGGACTGAAATTTTTGATGTTTTTCTACTCCTCTCATGAGCCCAAACAAGTCTCTAAAAGCATGAGTTTGCAACTACTTTACTTTTGGAGAAAATTCAAAACATTCACTATTCAATAGAGCCCAATAGCAAAAATCAGGTTTTGAATGAAGAATCACATTTCTTGGTAAAATCATGCAGGATTGAAATTTTTGATGGTTTTTTACTCCTCTCAACAGCCCAAACAAGTTTCTAAAAGGATGAGTTTGCAACTACTTTACTTTTGGAGAAAATTCAAAACATTCATTATTCAATAGGGCCCAAACTATCAAAAACCAGCGGTTTCAATGAACACACATTTCTTGGTAGAATCATGCAGGACTGAAATTTTTGATGTTTTTCTACTCCTCTCATGAGCCCAAACAAGTCTCTAAAAGCATGAGTTTGCAACTACTTTACTTTTGGAGAAAATTCAAAACATTCATTATTCAATAGAGCCCAATAGCAAAAACCAGCGTTTTGAATGAAGAATCACATTTCTTGGTAGAATCATGCAGGATTGAAATTTTTGATGGTTTTTTACTCCTCTCAACAGCCCAAACAAGTTTCTAAAAGGATGAGTTTGCAACTACTTTACTTTTGGAGAAAATTCAAAACATTCATTATTCAATAGGGCCCAAACTATCAAAAACCAGCGGTTTGAATGAACACACATTTCTTGGTAGAATCATGCAGGACTGAAATTTTTGATGTTTTTCTACTCCTCTCATGAGCCCAAACAAGTCTCTAAAAGCATGAGTTTGCAACTACTTTACTTTTGGAGAAAATTCAAAACATTCATTATTCAATAGAGCCCAATAGCAAAAACCAGCGTTTTGAATGAAGAATCACATTTCTTGGTAGAATCATGCAGGATTGAAATTTTTGATGGTTTTTTACTCCTCTCAACAGCCCAAACAAGTTTCTAAAAGGATGAGTTTGCAACTACTTTACTTTTGGAGAAAATTCAAAACATTCATTATTCAATAGGGCCCAAACTATCAAAAACCAGCCGTTTCAATGAACACACATGTTTTGGTAGAATCCTGCAGGACTGAAATTTTTGATGTTTTTCTACTCATCTCATGAGCCCAAACAAGTCTCTAAAAGCATGAGTTTGCAACTACTTTACTTTTGGAGAAAATTCAAAACATTCACTATTCAATAGAGCCCAATAGCAAAAATCAGGTTTTGAATGAAGAATCACATTTCTTGGTAAAATCATGCAGGATTGAAATTTTTGATGGTTTTTTACTCCTCTCAACAGCCCAAACAAGTTTCTAAAAGGATGAGTTTGCAACTACTTTACTTTTGGAGAAAATTCAAAACATTCATTATTCAATAGGGCCCAAACTATCAAAAACCAGCGGTTTCAATGAACACACATTTCTTGGTAGAATCATGCAGGACTGAAATTTTTGATGTTTTTCTACTCCTCTCATGAGCCCAAACAAGTCTCTAAAAGCATGAGTTTGCAACTACTTTACTTTTGGAGAAAATTCAAAACATTCATTATTCAATAGAGCCCAATAGCAAAAACCAGCGTTTTGAATGAAGAATCACATTTCTTGGTAGAATCATGCAGGATTGAAATTTTTGATGGTTTTTTATTCCTCTCAACAGCCCAAACAAGTTTCTAAAAGGATGAGTTTGCAACTACTTTACTTTTGGAGAAAATTCAAAACATTCATTATTCAATAGGGCCCAAACTATCAAAAACCAGCGGTTTCAATGAACACACATTTCTTGGTAGAATCATGCAGGACTGAAATTTTTGATGTTTTTCTACTCCTCTCATGAGCCCAAACAAGTCTCTAAAAGCATGAGTTTGCAACTACTTTACTTTTGGAGAAAATTCAAAACATTCATTATTCAATAGAGCCCAATAGCAAAAACCAGCGTTTTGAATGAAGAATCACATTTCTTGGTAGAATCATGCAGGATTGAAATTTTTGATGGTTTTTTACTCCTCTCAACTGCCCAAACAAGTTTCTAAAAGGATGAGTTTGCAACTACTTTACTTTTGGAGAAAATTCAAAACATTCATTATTCAATAGGGCCCAAACTATCAAAAACCAGCGGTTTCAATGAACACACATTTCTTGGTAGAATCATGCAGGACTGAAATTTTTGATGTTTTTCTACTCCTCTCATGAGCCCAAACAAGTCTCTAAAAGCATGAGTTTGCAACTACTTTACTTTTGGAGAAAATTCAAAACATTCATTATTCAATAGGGCCCAAACTATCAAAAACCAGCGGTTTGAATGAACACACATTTCTTGGTAGAATCATGCAGGACTGAAATTTTTGATGTTTTTCTACTCCTCTCATGAGCCCAAACAAGTCTCTAAAAGCATGAGTTTGCAACTACTTTACTTTTGGAGAAAATTCAAAACATTCATTATTCAATAGAGCCCAATAGCAAAAACCAGCGTTTTGAATGAAGAATCACATTTCTTGGTAGAATCATGCAGGATTGAAATTTTTGATGGTTTTTTACTCCTCTCAACAGCCCAAACAAGTTTCTAAAAGGATGAGTTTGCAACTACTTTACTTTTGGAGAAAATTCAAAACATTCATTATTCAATAGGGCCCAAACTATCAAAAACCAGCCGTTTCAATGAACACACATGTCTTGGTAGAATCATGCAGGACTGAAATTTTTGATGTTTTTCTACTCATCTCATGAGCCCAAACAAGTCTCTAAAAGCATGAGTTTGCAACTTCTTTACTTTTGGAGAAAATTCAAAACATTCACTATTCAATAGAGCCCAATAGCAAAAATCAGGTTTTGAATGAAGAATCACATTTCTTGGTAGAATCATGCAGGATTGAAATTTTTGATGGTTTTTTACTCCTCTCAACAGCCCAAACAAGTTTCTAAAAGGATGAGTTTGCAACTACTTTACTTTTGGAGAAAATTCAAAACATTCATTATTCAATAGGGCCCAAACTATCAAAAACCAGCGGTTTCAATGAACACACATTTCTTGGTAGAATCATGCAGGACTGAAATTTTTGATGTTTTTCTACTCCTCTCATGAGCCCAAACTAGTGTCTAAAAGCATGAGTTTGCAACTACTTTACTTTTGGAGAAAATTCAAAACATTCACTAATCAATAGAGCCCAATAGCAAAAATCAGGTTTTGAATGAAGAATCACATTTCTTGGTAAAATCATGCAGGATTGAAATTTTTGATGGTTTTTTACTCCTCTCAACAGCCCAAACAAGTTTCTAAAAGGATGAGTTTGCAACTACTTTACTTTTGGAGAAAATTCAAAACATTCATTATTCAATAGGGCCCAAACTATCAAAAACCAGCGGTTTCAATGAACACACATTTCTTGGTAGAATCATGCAGGACTGAAATTTTTGATGTTTTTCTACTCCTCTCATGAGCCCAAACAAGTCTCTAAAAGCATGAGTTTGCAACTACTTTACTTTTGGAGAAAATTCAAAACATTCATTATTCAATAGAGCCCAATAGCAAAAACCAGCGTTTTGAATGAAGAATCACATTTCTTGGTAGAATCATGCAGGATTGAAATTTTTGATGGTTTTTTACTCCTCTCAACAGCCCAAACAAGTTTCTAAAAGGATGAGTTTGCAACTACTTTACTTTTGGAGAAAATTCAAAACATTCATTATTCAATAGGGCCCAAACTATCAAAAACCAGCGGTTTCAATGAACACACATTTCTTGGTAGAATCATGCAGGACTGAAATTTTTGATGTTTTTCTACTCCTCTCATGAGCCCAAACAAGTCTCTAAAAGCATGAGTTTGCAACTACTTTACTTCTGGAGAAAATTCAAAACATTCATTATTCAATAGAGCCCAATAGCAAAAACCAGCGTTTTGAATGAAGAATCACATTTCTTGGTAGAATCATGCAGGATTGAAATTTTTGATGGTTTTTTACTCCTCTCAACAGCCCAAACAAGTTTTTAAAAGGATGAGTTTGCAACTACTTTACTTTTGGAGAAAATTCAAAACATTCATTATTCAATAGGGCCCAAACTATCAAAAACCAGCGGTTTCAATGAACACACATTTCTTGGTAGAATCATGCAGGACTGAAATTTTTGATGTTTTTCTACTCCTCTCATGAGCCCAAACAAGTCTCTAAAAGCATGAGTTTGCAACTACTTTACTTTTGGAGAAAATTCAAAACATTCATTATTCAATAGAGCCCAATAGCAAAAACCAGCGTTTTGAATGAAGAATCACATTTCTTGGTAGAATCATGCAGGATTGAAATTTTTGATGGTTTTTTACTCCTCTCAACAGCCCAAACAAGTTTCTAAAAGGATGAGTTTGCAACTACTTTACTTTTGGAGAAAATTCAAAACATTCATTATTCAATAGGGCCCAAACTATCAAAAACCAGCGGTTTCAATGAACACACATTTCTTGGTAGAATCATGCAGGACTGAAATTTTTGATGTTTTTCTACTCCTCTCATGAGCCCAAACAAGTCTCTAAAAGCATGAGTTTGCAACTACTTTACTTTTGGAGAAAATTCAAAACATTCATTATTCAATAGAGCCCAATAGCAAAAACCAGCGTTTTGAATGAAGAATCACATTTCTTGGTAGAATCATGCAGGATTGAAATTTTTGATGGTTTTTTACTCCTCTCAACAGCCCAAACAAGTTTCTAAAAGGATGAGTTTGCAACTACTTTACTTTTGGAGAAAATTCAAAACATTCATTATTCAATAGGGCCCAAACTATCAAAAACCAGCGGTTTCAATGAACACACATTTCTTGGTAGAATCATGCAGGACTGAAATTTTTGATGTTTTTCTACTCCTCTCATGAGCCCAAACAAGTCTCTAAAAGCATGAGTTTGCAACTACTTTACTTTTGGAGAAAATTCAAAACATTCATTATTCAATAGGGCCCAAACTATCAAAAACCAGCGGTTTGAATGAACACACATTTCTTGGTAGAATCATGCAGGACTGAAATTTTTGATGTTTTTCTACTCCTCTCATGAGCCCAAACAAGTCTCTAAAAGCATGAGTTTGCAACTACTTTACTTTTGGAGAAAATTCAAAACATTCATTATTCAATAGAGCCCAATAGCAAAAACCAGCGTTTTGAATGAAGAATCACATTTCTTGGTAGAATCATGCAGGATTGAAATTTTTGATGGTTTTTTACTCCTCTCAACAGCCCAAACAAGTTTCTAAAAGGATGAGTTTGCAACTACTTTACTTTTGGAGAAAATTCAAAACATTCATTATTCAATAGGGCCCAAACTATCAAAAACCAGCGGTTTCAATGAACACACATTTCTTGGTAGAATCATGCAGGACTGAAATTTTTGATGTTTTTCTACTCCTCTCATGAGCCCAAACAAGTCTCTAAAAGCATGAGTTTGCAACTACTTTACTTTTGGAGAAAATTCAAAACATTCACTATTCAATAGAGCCCAATAGCAAAAATCAGGTTTTGAATGAAGAATCACATTTCTTGGTAAAATCATGCAGGATTGAAATTTTTGATGGTTTTTTACTCCTCTCAACAGCCCAAACAAGTTTCTAAAAGGATGAGTTTGCAACTACTTTACTTTTGGAGAAAATTCAAAACATTCATTATTCAATAGGGCCCAAACTATCAAAAACCAGCGGTTTCAATGAACACACATTTCTTGGTAGAATCATGCAGGACTGAAATTTTTGATGTTTTTCTACTCCTCTCATGAGCCCAAACAAGTCTCTAAAAGCATGAGTTTGCAACTACTTTACTTTTGGAGAAAATTCAAAACATTCATTATTCAATAGAGCCCAATAGCAAAAACCAGCGTTTTGAATGAAGAATCACATTTCTTGGTAGAATCATGCAGGATTGAAATTTTTGATGGTTTTTTACTCCTCTCAACAGCCCAAACAAGTTTCTAAAAGGATGAGTTTGCAACTACTTTACTTTTGGAGAAAATTCAAAACATTCATTATTCAATAGGGCCCAAACTATCAAAAACCAGCGGTTTGAATGAACACACATTTCTTGGTAGAATCATGCAGGACTGAAATTTTTGATGTTTTTCTACTCCTCTCATGAGCCCAAACAAGTCTCTAAAAGCATGAGTTTGCAACTACTTTACTTTTGGAGAAAATTCAAAACATTCATTATTCAATAGAGCCCAATAGCAAAAACCAGCGTTTTGAATGAAGAATCACATTTCTTGGTAGAATCATGCAGGATTGAAATTTTTGATGGTTTTTTACTCCTCTCAACAGCCCAAACAAGTTTCTAAAAGGATGAGTTTGCAACTACTTTACTTTTGGAGAAAATTCAAAACATTCATTATTCAATAGGGCCCAAACTATCAAAAACCAGCCGTTTCAATGAACACACATGTTTTGGTAGAATCCTGCAGGACTGAAATTTTTGATGTTTTTCTACTCATCTCATGAGCCCAAACAAGTCTCTAAAAGCATGAGTTTGCATCTACTTTACTTTTGGAGAAAATTCAAAACATTCACTATTCAATAGAGCCCAATAGCAAAAATCAGGTTTTGAATGAAGAATCACATTTCTTGGTAAAATCATGCAGGATTGAAATTTTTGATGGTTTTTTACTCCTCTCAACAGCCCAAACAAGTTTCTAAAAGGATGAGTTTGCAACTACTTTACTTTTGGAGAAAATTCAAAACATTCATTATTCAATAGGGCCCAAACTATCAAAAACCAGCGGTTTCAATGAACACACATTTCTTGGTAGAATCATGCAGGACTGAAATTTTTGATGTTTTTCTACTCCTCTCATGAGCCCAAACAAGTCTCTAAAAGCATGAGTTTGCAACTACTTTACTTTTGGAGAAAATTCAAAACATTCATTATTCAATAGAGCCCAATAGCAAAAACCAGCGTTTTGAATGAAGAATCACATTTCTTGGTAGAATCATGCAGGATTGAAATTTTTGATGGTTTTTTATTCCTCTCAACAGCCCAAACAAGTTTCTAAAAGGATGAGTTTGCAACTACTTTACTTTTGGAGAAAATTCAAAACATTCATTATTCAATAGGGCCCAAACTATCAAAAACCAGCGGTTTCAATGAACACACATTTCTTGGTAGAATCATGCAGGACTGAAATTTTTGATGTTTTTCTACTCCTCTCATGAGCCCAAACAAGTCTCTAAAAGCATGAGTTTGCAACTACTTTACTTTTGGAGAAAATTCAAAACATTCATTATTCAATAGAGCCCAATAGCAAAAACCAGCGTTTTGAATGAAGAATCACATTTCTTGGTAGAATCATGCAGGATTGAAATTTTTGATGGTTTTTTACTCCTCTCAACTGACCAAACAAGTTTCTAAAAGGATGAGTTTGCAACTACTTTACTTTTGGAGAAAATTCAAAACATTCATTATTCAATAGGGCCCAAACTATCAAAAACCAGCGGTTTCAATGAACACACATTTCTTGGTAGAATCATGCAGGACTGAAATTTTTGATGTTTTTCTACTCCTCTCATGAGCCCAAACAAGTCTCTAAAAGCATGAGTTTGCAACTACTTTACTTTTGGAGAAAATTCAAAACATTCATTATTCAATAGAGCCCAATAGCAAAAACCAGCGTTTTGAATGAAGAATCACATTTCTTGGTAGAATCATGCAGGATTGAAATTTTTGATGGTTTTTTACTCCTCTCAACAGCCCAAACAAGTTTCTAAAAGGATGAGTTTGCAACTACTTTACTTTTGGAGAAAATTCAAAACATTCATTATTCAATAGGGCCCAAACTATCAAAAACCAGTGGTTTGAATGAACACACATTTCTTGGTAGAATCATGCAGGACTGAAATTTTTGATGTTTTTCTACTCCTCTCATGAGCCCAAACAAGTCTCTAAAAGCATGAGTTTGCAACTACTTTACTTTTGGAGAAAATTCAAAACATTCATTATTCAATAGAGCCCAATAGCAAAAACCAGCGTTTTGAATGAAGAATCACATTTCTTGGTAGAATCATGCAGGATTGAAATTTTTGATGGTTTTTTACTCCTCTCAACAGCCCAAACAAGTTTCTAAAAGGATGAGTTTGCAACTACTTTACTTTTGGAGAAAATTCAAAACATTCATTATTCAATAGGGCCCAAACTATCAAAAACCAGCCGTTTCAATGAACACACATGTTTTGGTAGAATCCTGCAGGACTGAAATTTTTGATGTTTTTCTACTCATCTCATGAGCCCAAACAAGTCTCTAAAAGCATGAGTTTGCAACTACTTTACTTTTGGAGAAAATTCAAAACATTCACTATTCAATAGAGCCCAATAGCAAAAATCAGGTTTTGAATGAAGAATCACATTTCTTGGTAAAATCATGCAGGATTGAAATTTTTGATGGTTTTTTACTCCTCTCAACAGCCCAAACAAGTTTCTAAAAGGATGAGTTTGCAACTACTTTACTTTTGGAGAAAATTCAAAACATTCATTATTCAATAGGGCCCAAACTATCAAAAACCAGCGGTTTGAATGAACACACATTTCTTGGTAGAATCATGCAGGACTGAAATTTTTGATGTTTTTCTACTCCTCTCATGAGCCCAAACAAGTCTCTAAAAGCATGAGTTTGCAACTACTTTACTTTTGGAGAAAATTCAAAACATTCACTATTCAATAGAGCCCAATAGCAAAAATCAGGTTTTGAATGAAGAATCACATTTCTTGGTAAAATCATGCAGGATTGAAATTTTTGATGGTTTTTTACTCCTCTCAACAGCCCAAACAAGTTTCTAAAAGGATGAGTTTGCAACTACTTTACTTTTGGAGAAAATTCAAAACATTCATTATTCAATAGGGCCCAAACTATCAAAAACCAGCGGTTTCAATGAACACACATTTCTTGGTAGAATCATGCAGGACTGAAATTTTTGATGTTTTTCTACTCCTCTCATGAGCCCAAACAAGTCTCTAAAAGCATGAGTTTGCAACTACTTTACTTTTGGAGAAAATTCAAAACATTCATTATTCAATAGAGCCCAATAGCAAAAACCAGCGTTTTGAATGAAGAATCACATTTCTTGGTAGAATCATGCAGGATTGAAATTTTTGATGGTTTTTTACTCCTCTCAACAGCCCAAACAAGTTTCTAAAAGGATGAGTTGGCAACTACTTTACTTTTGGAGAAAATTCAAAACATTCATTATTCAATAGGGCCCAAACTATCAAAAACCAGCGGTTTGAATGAACACACATTTCTTGGTAGAATCATGCAGGACTGAAATTTTTGATGTTTTTCTACTCCTCTCATGAGCCCAAACAAGTCTCTAAAAGCATGAGTTTGCAACTACTTTACTTTTGGAGAAAATTCAAAACATTCATTATTCAATAGAGCCCAATAGCAAAAACCAGCGTTTTGAATGAAGAATCACATTTCTTGGTAGAATCATGCAGGATTGAAATTTTTGATGGTTTTTTACTCCTCTCAACAGCCCAAACAAGTTTCTAAAAGGATGAGTTTGCAACTACTTTACTTTTGGAGAAAATTCAAAACATTCATTATTCAATAGGGCCCAAACTATCAAAAACCAGCCGTTTCAATGAACACACATGTTTTGGTAGAATCCTGCAGGACTGAAATTTTTGATGTTTTTCTACTCATCTCATGAGCCCAAACAAGTCTCTAAAAGCATGAGTTTGCAACTACTTTACTTTTGGAGAAAATTCAAAACATTCACTATTCAATAGAGCCCAATAGCAAAAATCAGGTTTTGAATGAAGAATCACATTTCTTGGTAAAATCATGCAGGATTGAAATTTTTGATGGTTTTTTACTCCTCTCAACAGCCCAAACAAGTTTCTAAAAGGATGAGTTTGCAACTACTTTACTTTTGGAGAAAATTCAAAACATTCATTATTCAATAGGGCCCAAACTATCAAAAACCAGCGGTTTCAATGAACACACATTTCTTGGTAGAATCATGCAGGACTGAAATTTTTGATGTTTTTCTACTCCTCTCATGAGCCCAAACAAGTCTCTAAAAGCATGAGTTTGCAACTACTTTACTTTTGGAGAAAATTCAAAACATTCATTATTCAACCCTCCGTCAGGCGCAATATAGATTCTCCTCAGTTCATGCGCAATGTGCCTGACAAGCACAGGTCAGAAAACCACCTATAGTAGCTACATATTTCAATTTCAGGACTATAGAAGTAGTCAGTGACCTTCATAGGAATGTATTAAAAGAGATTACACCAAATCAGATGCAAAAAAATACATTTATTAACCATAAACTTATTAAAACTAAAAGTACCACTTTTCGGTTGTACCGCCAAATAGGCTCCAGTTATCTTTACTTAAATATAAAATTATGGAAAAAAACTTAAAGGATATTGCACTTAGATGTTACTTAATTATTTTCTACTCATCTTCAGTGGTTTCAATTGCAGCAGAAGCAGCACAGGTACACTTAGAAAAGCAAGGCTGGCAGACGAAAGTTGCATGGGAAAGGCAGATTGATTCTTTACATATTTTGCAGTCATATTTAGAAAACCTTCTGAAACCAGATACAAATGAGCAGGTAGTACAACTGCGTCTTTTAGAAGGTGGTAGAGTCGGTGTTTGTTCTGGAACGTCCTTGGGACGTCCTTTGTATTTTTATCTTTGCCCAAATAATAAGCTAGATCTGTGTCTGTTTCCTCTGTATCTGTCACGGGGGCTTAGTTCAACTAAGGCTGAAATACCCGGGGCCCCTGTGGTGTCCCTTTACTAGGGGAAACCCTGTCTGACCCTCAACCCAGGGTTTTTGCTGAAGGTGCAAATGCCTGAGCCTCCGACCTTTCCTTATCTCCTGCTCAGCCCTGCACTTAACCCTCCACCCTCCACCCAGTGAGAAGTCACCACCAAAGCTCCCACACAAATAATGACAGACAGGGAGAACTTAAACTGCACTGCGCCGCACACACACAGGAATAAACAGTAATGTGAACAGGGCACAACTAAACACAAATATGGGAAGGAGAAAGGATAACGACGGATCATACGACACCAGATAAGAATCTCTCTCTCTTGAACACCTCCACTCCAGACCGGAACCACTTGGTATGAAACACAAGCTATAATCGGCGACGCCCATAGGCCAGCATGACTATTTAAAGACCGTGGGCGTGACTAACCATCCAACCTGGTCTCCAGCAGGATTAACCCCCGAGAGCCTGAAGATCAGGCCGGCGCCACTGAGGCTATAGTGGCTGGAGGTGGAACTACCTCTGCCTGCCGGATGCTGTGGTGTGAACAGCGTCCGACATGACAGTATCAGTGTCATCACCATCCTGCTCTGTTCCAGAATCAGTGTTACATTCTGCTACCTCATCTTCAGATGAAATGTCACTAGATTCCTCTAAATCCTCAGTTACTGCTGGTTCTTCCTCATCATCTTCTAACAAAAAAATCTTCATTTCTTCTAAATGAAGGGGTTTAGATGAATCATACTGTTTTCTGGCCATTGCAGCAGAAAATCTGAAGCAAAAGAGAAAGAGTATGTGTTAGGGCGCAATGTGCCTTAGAAGCCACCCTCCTTTTGTATAAGAAAACAGTACTTATGTACACTAACTTAACATTAATCCTTCATAAAACAAGCTAAATACACAATCGTGATGAATAAAAAAAGAAAATACTAACCTTTCAATTTGTGTTGAAATCAGGCGCAATGTGCCTGAGAAGCCAAAGTGTTGATATCTGCTCACTAGAAGGTCTGCTGAGTCACTGTGATATCAGGTTTCACAGAGCCTGTAGAGTCAGGAGATAACTAGGAGGGGTGGGGTTTTCTGATAAGTGGGCAAGGAGAGAGAAGTGAAACTAATTACTGTGTGCCTGTCAGATCTATTGCGCCTGACGGAGGGTCAATAGAGCCCAATAGCAAAAACCAGCGTTTTGAATGAAGAATCACATTTCTTGGTAGAATCATGCAGGATTGAAATTTTTGATGGTTTTTCATTCCTCTCAACAGCCCAAACAAGTTTCTAAAAGGATGAGTTTGCAACTACTTTACTTTTGGAGAAAATTCAAAACATTCATTATTCAATAGGGCCCAAACTATCAAAAACCAGCGGTTTCAATGAACACACATTTCTTGGTAGAATCATGCAGGACTGAAATTTTTGATGTTTTTCTACTCCTCTCATGAGCCCAAACAAGTCTCTAAAAGCATGAGTTTGCAACTACTTTACTTTTGGAGAAAATTCAAAACATTCATTATTCAATAGAGCCCAATAGCAAAAACCAGCGTTTTGAATGAAGAATCACATTTCTTGGTAGAATCATGCAGGATTGAAATTTTTGATGGTTTTTTACTCCTCTCAACTGCCCAAACAAGTTTCTAAAAGGATGAGTTTGCAACTACTTTACTTTTGGAGAAAATTCAAAACATTCATTATTCAATAGGGCCCAAACTATCAAAAACCAGCGGTTTCAATGAACACACATTTCTTGGTAGAATCATGCAGGACTGAAATTTTTGATGTTTTTCTACTCCTCTCATGAGCCCAAACAAGTCTCTAAAAGCATGAGTTTGCAACTACTTTACTTTTGGAGAAAATTCAAAACATTCATTATTCAATAGGGCCCAAACTATCAAAAACCAGCGGTTTGAATGAACACACATTTCTTGGTAGAATCATGCAGGACTGAAATTTTTGATGTTTTTCTACTCCTCTCATGAGCCCAAACAAGTCTCTAAAAGCATGAGTTTGCAACTACTTTACTTTTGGAGAAAATTCAAAACATTCATTATTCAATAGAGCCCAATAGCAAAAACCAGCGTTTTGAATGAAGAATCACATTTCTTGGTAGAATCATGCAGGATTGAAATTTTTGATGGTTTTTTACTCCTCTCAACAGCCCAAACAAGTTTCTAAAAGGATGAGTTTGCAACTACTTTACTTTTGGAGAAAATTCAAAACATTCATTATTCAATAGGGCCCAAACTATCAAAAACCAGCCGTTTCAATGAACACACATGTCTTGGTAGAATCATGCAGGACTGAAATTTTTGATGTTTTTCTACTCATCTCATGAGCCCAAACAAGTCTCTAAAAGCATGAGTTTGCAACTTCTTTACTTTTGGAGAAAATTCAAAACATTCACTATTCAATAGAGCCCAATAGCAAAAATCAGGTTTTGAATGAAGAATCACATTTCTTGGTAGAATCATGCAGGATTGAAATTTTTGATGGTTTTTTACTCCTCTCAACAGCCCAAACAAGTTTCTAAAAGGATGAGTTTGCAACTACTTTACTTTTGGAGAAAATTCAAAACATTCATTATTCAATAGGGCCCAAACTATCAAAAACCAGCGGTTTCAATGAACACACATTTCTTGGTAGAATCATGCAGGACTGAAATTTTTGATGTTTTTCTACTCCTCTCATGAGCCCAAACTAGTGTCTAAAAGCATGAGTTTGCAACTACTTTACTTTTGGAGAAAATTCAAAACATTCACTAATCAATAGAGCCCAATAGCAAAAATCAGGTTTTGAATGAAGAATCACATTTCTTGGTAAAATCATGCAGGATTGAAATTTTTGATGGTTTTTTACTCCTCTCAACAGCCCAAACAAGTTTCTAAAAGGATGAGTTTGCAACTACTTTACTTTTGGAGAAAATTCAAAACATTCATTATTCAATAGGGCCCAAACTATCAAAAACCAGCGGTTTCAATGAACACACATTTCTTGGTAGAATCATGCAGGACTGAAATTTTTGATGTTTTTCTACTCCTCTCATGAGCCCAAACAAGTCTCTAAAAGCATGAGTTTGCAACTACTTTACTTTTGGAGAAAATTCAAAACATTCATTATTCAATAGAGCCCAATAGCAAAAACCAGCGTTTTGAATGAAGAATCACATTTCTTGGTAGAATCATGCAGGATTGAAATTTTTGATGGTTTTTTACTCCTCTCAACAGCCCAAACAAGTTTCTAAAAGGATGAGTTTGCAACTACTTTACTTTTGGAGAAAATTCAAAACATTCATTATTCAATAGGGCCCAAACTATCAAAAACCAGCGGTTTCAATGAACACACATTTCTTGGTAGAATCATGCAGGACTGAAATTTTTGATGTTTTTCTACTCCTCTCATGAGCCCAAACAAGTCTCTAAAAGCATGAGTTTGCAACTACTTTACTTCTGGAGAAAATTCAAAACATTCATTATTCAATAGAGCCCAATAGCAAAAACCAGCGTTTTGAATGAAGAATCACATTTCTTGGTAGAATCATGCAGGATTGAAATTTTTGATGGTTTTTTACTCCTCTCAACAGCCCAAACAAGTTTCTAAAAGGATGAGTTTGCAACTACTTTACTTTTGGAGAAAATTCAAAACATTCATTATTCAATAGGGCCCAAACTATCAAAAACCAGCGGTTTCAATGAACACACATTTCTTGGTAGAATCATGCAGGACTGAAATTTTTGATGTTTTTCTACTCCTCTCATGAGCCCAAACAAGTCTCTAAAAGCATGAGTTTGCAACTACTTTACTTTTGGAGAAAATTCAAAACATTCATTACACTGGTCAACAGCATTTTTGGTGCCAAAGATATTTCATCGAATTTAGGGTATTTTTGGGGTGCTGATTCTGAATATGTCATCAGTTTTGCCAGATTGGCTCAAGTTTTTGAGATTTTTGGTATCTTATTTATAGCACTTGTTGGTAAATGCGACGCATCATCTCATTAATTTCTTTGGATTAGTACTTGAACTGAGCAGTTCTCAATATAGTTTTGTGTTAATTAGTGTTCTAAAAGTTTGTTCATAGCTTGATTTTTGCACTAACTTTATGTTGTTGTCTGTTTTCCAGTGAAAAGCATGAACTCATCAAGAAGAAGTTGTCTTAACGATCCAGACTCATTCTGTTACATTTGTGGTGAATACACACTGCCAAAACATAGAAGAAACATAACAGACTTCGTAAAAAAAGTGTATTTTGCCTATTTTGGGGTTATGCTTGGGGACCAAGACAAGTTTTGGGCACCACACATAGTGTGCAAAGCATGTATCGAATTATTACGAAAATGGAGCAAAGGACAAAGAAAAAGCTTCAAATTTGGTGTTCCAATGGTGTGGAGAGAGCCAAAAAATCATCATGATGACTGTTATTTATGGTAAACACAGGTACAGGCACATCTTCACAATGAGGGACAGGCCTTCTTGCAGATTCCATGTTACTCCCATTTTCGTTTCTTATGCTTATTGAATCCTTGCACTTGCACTGCACAGAAATAACAGTCATCATGATGATTTTTTGGCTCTCTCCACACCATTGGAACACCAAATTTGAAGCTTTTTCTTTGTCCTTTGCTCCATTTTCGCAATAATTCGATACATGCTTTGCACACTATGTGTGGTGCCCAAAACTTGTCTTGGTCCCCAAGCATAACCCCAAAATAGGCAAAATACACTTTTTTTACGAAGTCTGTTATGTTTCTTCTATGTTTTGGCAGTGTATATTCACCACAAATGTAACAGAATGAGTCTGGATCGTTAAGACAACTTCTTCATGATGAGTTCATGCTTTTCACTGGAAAACAGACAACAACATAAAGTTAGTGCAAAAATCAAGCTATGAACAAACTTTTAGAACACTAATTAACACAAAACTATATTGAGAACTGCTCAGTTCAAGTACTAATCCAAAGAAATTAATGAGATGATGCGTCGCATTTACCAACAAGTGCTATAAATAAGATACCAAAAATCTCAAAAACTTGAGCCAATCTGGCAAAACTGATGACATATTCAGAATCAGCACCCCAAAAATACCCCAAATTCATTAAAATATTTTGGACACCAGAAAAAAAAATTTTTTTCGTTGACCTGTGTTATTCAATAGAGCCCAATAGCAAAAACCAGCGTTTTGAATGAAGAATCACATTTCTTGGTAGAATCATGCAGGATTGAAATTTTTGATGGTTTTTTACTCCTCTCAACAGCCCAAACAAGTTTCTAAAAGGATGAGTTTGCAACTACTTTACTTTTGGAGAAAATTCAAAACATTCATTATTCAATAGGGCCCAAACTATCAAAAACCAGCGGTTTCAATGAACACACATTTCTTGGTAGAATCATGCAGGACTGAAATTTTTGATGTTTTTCTACTCCTCTCATGAGCCCAAACAAGTCTCTAAAAGCATGAGTTTGCAACTACTTTACTTTTGGAGAAAATTCAAAACATTCATTATTCAATAGAGCCCAATAGCAAAAACCAGCGTTTTGAATGAAGAATCACATTTCTTGGTAGAATCATGCAGGATTGAAATTTTTGATGGTTTTTTACTCCTCTCAACAGCCCAAACAAGTTTCTAAAAGGATGAGTTTGCAACTACTTTACTTTTGGAGAAAATTCAAAACATTCATTATTCAATAGGGCCCAAACTATCAAAAACCAGCGGTTTCAATGAACACACATTTCTTGGTAGAATCATGCAGGACTGAAATTTTTGATGTTTTTCTACTCCTCTCATGAGCCCAAACAAGTCTCTAAAAGCATGAGTTTGCAACTACTTTACTTTTGGAGAAAATTCAAAACATTCATTATTCAATAGGGCCCAAACTATCAAAAACCAGCGGTTTGAATGAACACACATTTCTTGGTAGAATCATGCAGGACTGAAATTTTTGATGTTTTTCTACTCCTCTCATGAGCCCAAACAAGTCTCTAAAAGCATGAGTTTGCAACTACTTTACTTTTGGAGAAAATTCAAAACATTCATTATTCAATAGAGCCCAATAGCAAAAACCAGCGTTTTGAATGAAGAATCACATTTCTTGGTAGAATCATGCAGGATTGAAATTTTTGATGGTTTTTTACTCCTCTCAACAGCCCAAACAAGTTTCTAAAAGGATGAGTTTGCAACTACTTTACTTTTGGAGAAAATTCAAAACATTCATTATTCAATAGGGCCCAAACTATCAAAAACCAGCGGTTTCAATGAACACACATTTCTTGGTAGAATCATGCAGGACTGAAATTTTTGATGTTTTTCTACTCCTCTCATGAGCCCAAACAAGTCTCTAAAAGCATGAGTTTGCAACTACTTTACATTTGGAGAAAATTCAAAACATTCACTATTCAATAGAGCCCAATAGCAAAAATCAGGTTTTGAATGAAGAATCACATTTCTTGGTAAAATCATGCAGGATTGAAATTTTTGATGGTTTTTTACTCCTCTCAACAGCCCAAACAAGTTTCTAAAAGAATGAGTTTGCAACTACTTTACTTTTGGAGAAAATTCAAAACATTCATTATTCAATAGGGCCCAAACTATCAAAAACCAGCGGTTTGAATGAACACACATTTCTTGGTAGAATCATGCAGGACTGAAATTTTTGATGTTTTTCTACTCCTCTCATGAGCCCAAACAAGTCTCTAAAAGCATGAGTTTGCAACTACTTTACTTTTGGAGAAAATTCAAAACATTCACTATTCAATAGAGCCCAATAGCAAAAATCAGGTTTTGAATGAAGAATCACATTTCTTGGTAAAATCATGCAGGATTGAAATTTTTGATGGTTTTTTACTCCTCTCAACAGCCCAAACAAGTTTCTAAAAGGATGAGTTTGCAACTACTTTACTTTTGGAGAAAATTCAAAACATTCATTATTCAATAGGGCCCAAACTATCAAAAACCAGCGGTTTCAATGAACACACATTTCTTGGTAGAATCATGCAGGACTGAAATTTTTGATGTTTTTCTACTCCTCTCATGAGCCCAAACAAGTCTCTAAAAGCATGAGTTTGCAACTACTTTACTTTTGGAGAAAATTCAAAACATTCATTATTCAATAGAGCCCAATAGCAAAAACCAGCGTTTTGAATGAAGAATCACATTTCTTGGTAGAATCATGCAGGATTGAAATTTTTGATGGTTTTTTACTCCTCTCAACAGCCCAAACAAGTTTCTAAAAGGATGAGTTTGCAACTACTTTACTTTTGGAGAAAATTCAAAACATTCATTATTCAATAGGGCCCAAACTATCAAAAACCAGCGGTTTGAATGAACACACATTTCTTGGTAGAATCATGCAGGACTGAAATTTTTGATGTTTTTCTACTCCTCTCATGAGCCCAAACAAGTCTCTAAAAGCATGAGTTTGCAACTACTTTACTTTTGGAGAAAATTCAAAACATTCATTATTCAATAGAGCCCAATAGCAAAAACCAGCGTTTTGAATGAAGAATCACATTTCTTGGTAGAATCATGCAGGATTGAAATTTTTGATGTTTTTTTACTCCTCTCAACAGCCCAAACAAGTTTCTAAAAGGATGAGTTTGCAACTACTTTACTTTTGGAGAAAATTCAAAACATTCATTATTCAATAGGGCCCAAACTATCAAAAACCAGCCGTTTCAATGAACACACATGTTTTGGTAGAATCCTGCAGGACTGAAATTTTTGATGTTTTTCTACTCATCTCATGAGCCCAAACAAGTCTCTAAAAGCATGAGTTTGCAACTACTTTACTTTTGGAGAAAATTCAAAACATTCACTATTCAATAGAGCCCAATAGCAAAAATCAGGTTTTGAATGAAGAATCACATTTCTTGGTAAAATCATGCAGGATTGAAATTTTTGATGGTTTTTTACTCCTCTCAACAGCCCAAACAAGTTTCTAAAAGGATGAGTTTGCAACTACTTTACTTTTGGAGAAAATTCAAAACATTCATTATTCAATAGGGCCCAAACTATCAAAAACCAGCGGTTTCAATGAACACACATTTCTTGGTAGAATCATGCAGGACTGAAATTTTTGATGTTTTTCTACTCCTCTCATGAGCCCAAACAAGTCTCTAAAAGCATGAGTTTGCAACTACTTTACTTTTGGAGAAAATTCAAAACATTCATTATTCAATAGAGCCCAATAGCAAAAACCAGCGTTTTGAATGAAGAATCACATTTCTTGGTAGAATCATGCAGGATTGAAATTTTTGATGGTTTTTTATTCCTCTCAACAGCCCAAACAAGTTTCTAAAAGGATGAGTTTGCAACTACTTTACTTTTGGAGAAAATTCAAAACATTCATTATTCAATAGGGCCCAAACTATCAAAAACCAGCGGTTTCAATGAACACACATTTCTTGGTAGAATCATGCAGGACTGAAATTTTTGATGTTTTTCTACTCCTCTCATGAGCCCAAACAAGTCTCTAAAAGCATGAGTTTGCAACTACTTTACTTTTGGAGAAAATTCAAAACATTCATTATTCAATAGAGCCCAATAGCAAAAACCAGCGTTTTGAATGAAGAATCACATTTCTTGGTAGAATCATGCAGGATTGAAATTTTTGATGGTTTTTTACTCCTCTCAACTGACCAAACAAGTTTCTAAAAGGATGAGTTTGCAACTACTTTACTTTTGGAGAAAATTCAAAACATTCATTATTCAATAGGGCCCAAACTATCAAAAACCAGCGGTTTCAATGAACACACATTTCTTGGTAGAATCATGCAGGACTGAAATTTTTGATGTTTTTCTACTCCTCTCATGAGCCCAAACAAGTCTCTAAAAGCATGAGTTTGCAACTACTTTACTTTTGGAGAAAATTCAAAACATTCATTATTCAATAGAGCCCAATAGCAAAAACCAGCGTTTTGAATGAAGAATCACATTTCTTGGTAGAATCATGCAGGATTGAAATTTTTGATGGTTTTTTACTCCTCTCAACAGCCCAAACAAGTTTCTAAAAGGATGAGTTTGCAACTACTTTACTTTTGGAGAAAATTCAAAACATTCATTATTCAATAGGGCCCAAACTATCAAAAACCAGTGGTTTGAATGAACACACATTTCTTGGTAGAATCATGCAGGACTGAAATTTTTGATGTTTTTCTACTCCTCTCATGAGCCCAAACAAGTCTCTAAAAGCATGAGTTTGCAACTACTTTACTTTTGGAGAAAATTCAAAACATTCATTATTCAATAGAGCCCAATAGCAAAAACCAGCGTTTTGAATGAAGAATCACATTTCTTGGTAGAATCATGCAGGATTGAAATTTTTGATGGTTTTTTACTCCTCTCAACAGCCCAAACAAGTTTCTAAAAGGATGAGTTTGCAACTACTTTACTTTTGGAGAAAATTCAAAACATTCATTATTCAATAGGGCCCAAACTATCAAAAACCAGCCGTTTCAATGAACACACATGTTTTGGTAGAATCCTGCAGGACTGAAATTTTTGATGTTTTTCTACTCATCTCATGAGCCCAAACAAGTCTCTAAAAGCATGAGTTTGCAACTACTTTACTTTTGGAGAAAATTCAAAACATTCACTATTCAATAGAGCCCAATAGCAAAAATCAGGTTTTGAATGAAGAATCACATTTCTTGGTAAAATCATGCAGGATTGAAATTTTTGATGGTTTTTTACTCCTCTCAACAGCCCAAACAAGTTTCTAAAAGGATGAGTTTGCAACTACTTTACTTTTGGAGAAAATTCAAAACATTCATTATTCAATAGGGCCCAAACTATCAAAAACCAGCGGTTTCAATGAACACACATTTCTTGGTAGAATCATGCAGGACTGAAATTTTTGATGTTTTTCTACTCCTCTCATGAGCCCAAACTAGTCTCTAAAAGCATGAGTTTGCAACTACTTTACTTTTGGAGAAAATTCAAAACATTCACTATTCAATAGAGCCCAATAGCAAAAATCAGGTTTTGAATGAAGAATCACATTTCTTGGTAAAATCATGCAGGATTGAAATTTTTGATGGTTTTTTACTCCTCTCAACAGCCCAAACAAGTTTCTAAAAGGATGAGTTTGCAACTACTTTACTTTTGGAGAAAATTCAAAACATTCATTATTCAATAGGGCCCAAACTATCAAAAACCAGCGGTTTCAATGAACACACATTTCTTGGTAGAATCATGCAGGACTGAAATTTTTGATGTTTTTCTACTCCTCTCATGAGCCCAAACAAGTCTCTAAAAGCATGAGTTTGCAACTACTTTACTTTTGGAGAAAATTCAAAACATTCATTATTCAATAGAGCCCAATAGCAAAAACCAGCGTTTTGAATGAAGAATCACATTTCTTGGTAGAATCATGCAGGATTGAAATTTTTGATGGTTTTTTACTCCTCTCAACAGCCCAAACAAGTTTCTAAAAGGATGAGTTGGCAACTACTTTACTTTTGGAGAAAATTCAAAACATTCATTATTCAATAGGGCCCAAACTATCAAAAACCAGCGGTTTGAATGAACACACATTTCTTGGTAGAATCATGCAGGACTGAAATTTTTGATGTTTTTCTACTCCTCTCATGAGCCCAAACAAGTCTCTAAAAGCATGAGTTTGCAACTACTTTACTTTTGGAGAAAATTCAAAACATTCATTATTCAATAGAGCCCAATAGCAAAAACCAGCGTTTTGAATGAAGAATCACATTTCTTGGTAGAATCATGCAGGATTGAAATTTTTGATGGTTTTTTACTCCTCTCAACAGCCCAAACAAGTTTCTAAAAGGATGAGTTTGCAACTACTTTACTTTTGGAGAAAATTCAAAACATTCATTATTCAATAGGGCCCAAACTATCAAAAACCAGCCGTTTCAATGAACACACATGTTTTGGTAGAATCCTGCAGGACTGAAATTTTTGATGTTTTTCTACTCATCTCATGAGCCCAAACAAGTCTCTAAAAGCATGAGTTTGCAACTACTTTACTTTTGGAGAAAATTCAAAACATTCACTATTCAATAGAGCCCAATAGCAAAAATCAGGTTTTGAATGAAGAATCACATTTCTTGGTAAAATCATGCAGGATTGAAATTTTTGATGGTTTTTTACTCCTCTCAACAGCCCAAACAAGTTTCTAAAAGGATGAGTTTGCAACTACTTTACTTTTGGAGAAAATTCAAAACATTCATTATTCAATAGGGCCCAAACTATCAAAAACCAGTGGTTTCAATGAACACACATTTCTTGGTAGAATCATGCAGGACTGAAATTTTTGATGTTTTTCTACTCCTCTCATGAGCCCAAACAAGTCTCTAAAAGCATGAGTTTGCAACTACTTTACTTTTGGAGAAAATTCAAAACATTCATTATTCAATAGAGCCCAATAGCAAAAACCAGCGTTTTGAATGAAGAATCACATTTCTTGGTAGAATCATGCAGGATTGAAATTTTTGATGGTTTTTTATTCCTCTCAACAGCCCAAACAAGTTTCTAAAAGGATGAGTTTGCAACTACTTTACTTTTGGAGAAAATTCAAAACATTCATTATTCAATAGGGCCCAAACTATCAAAAACCAGCGGTTTGAATGAACACACATTTCTTGGTAGAATCATGCAGGACTGAAATTTTTGATGTTTTTCTACTCCTCTCATGAGCCCAAACAAGTCTCTAAAAGCATGAGTTTGCAACTACTTTACTTTTGGAGAAAATTCAAAACATTCATTATTCAATAGAGCCCAATAGCAAAAACCAGCGTTTTGAATGAAGAATCACATTTCTTGGTAGAATCATGCAGGATTGAAATTTTTGATGGTTTTTTACTCCTCTCAACAGCCCAAACAAGTTTCTAAAAGGATGAGTTTGCAACTACTTTACTTTTGGAGAAAATTCAAAACATTCATTATTCAATAGGGCCCAAACTATCAAAAACCAGCCGTTTCAATGAACACACATGTCTTGGTAGAATCATGCAGGACTGAAATTTTTGATGTTTTTCTACTCATCTCATGAGCCCAAACAAGTCTCTAAAAGCATGAGTTTGCAACTTCTTTACTTTTGGAGAAAATTCAAAACATTCACTATTCAATAGAGCCCAATAGCAAAAATCAAGTTTTGAATGAAGAATCACATTTCTTGGTAGAATCATGCAGGATTGAAATTTTTGATGGTTTTTTACTCCTCTCAACAGCCCAAACAAGTTTCTAAAAGGATGAGTTTGCAACTACTTTACTTTTGGAGAAAATTCAAAACATTCATTATTCAATAGGGCCCAAACTATCAAAAACCAGCGGTTTCAATGAACACACATTTCTTGGTAGAATCATGCAGGACTGAAATTTTTGATGTTTTTCTACTCCTCTCATGAGCCCAAACTAGTGTCTAAAAGCATGAGTTTGCAACTACTTTACTTTTGGAGAAAATTCAAAACATTCACTAATCAATAGAGCCCAATAGCAAAAATCAGGTTTTGAATGAAGAATCACATTTCTTGGTAGAATCATGCAGGATTGAAATTTTTGATGTTTTTTTACTCCTCTCAACAGCCCAAACAAGTTTCTAAAAGGATGAGTTTGCAACTACTTTACTTTTGGAGAAAATTCAAAACATTCATTATTCAATAGGGCCCAAACTATCAAAAACCAGCCGTTTCAATGAACACACATGTTTTGGTAGAATCCTGCAGGACTGAAATTTTTGATGTTTTTCTACTCATCTCATGAGCCCAAACAAGTCTCTAAAAGCATGAGTTTGCAACTACTTTACTTTTGGAGAAAATTCAAAACATTCACTATTCAATAGAGCCCAATAGCAAAAATCAGGTTTTGAATGAAGAATCACATTTCTTGGTAAAATCATGCAGGATTGAAATTTTTGATGGTTTTTTACTCCTCTCAACAGCCCAAACAAGTTTCTAAAAGGATGAGTTTGCAACTACTTTACTTTTGGAGAAAATTCAAAACATTCATTATTCAATAGGGCCCAAACTATCAAAAACCAGCGGTTTCAATGAACACACATTTCTTGGTAGAATCATGCAGGACTGAAATTTTTGATGTTTTTCTACTCCTCTCATGAGCCCAAACAAGTCTCTAAAAGCATGAGTTTGCAACTACTTTACTTTTGGAGAAAATTCAAAACATTCATTATTCAATAGAGCCCAATAGCAAAAACCAGCGTTTTGAATGAAGAATCACATTTCTTGGTAGAATCATGCAGGATTGAAATTTTTGATGGTTTTTTATTCCTCTCAACAGCCCAAACAAGTTTCTAAAAGGATGAGTTTGCAACTACTTTACTTTTGGAGAAAATTCAAAACATTCATTATTCAATAGGGCCCAAACTATCAAAAACCAGCGGTTTCAATGAACACACATTTCTTGGTAGAATCATGCAGGACTGAAATTTTTGATGTTTTTCTACTCCTCTCATGAGCCCAAACAAGTCTCTAAAAGCATGAGTTTGCAACTACTTTACTTTTGGAGAAAATTCAAAACATTCATTATTCAATAGAGCCCAATAGCAAAAACCAGCGTTTTGAATGAAGAATCACATTTCTTGGTAGAATCATGCAGGATTGAAATTTTTGATGGTTTTTTACTCCTCTCAACTGACCAAACAAGTTTCTAAAAGGATGAGTTTGCAACTACTTTACTTTTGGAGAAAATTCAAAACATTCATTATTCAATAGGGCCCAAACTATCAAAAACCAGCGGTTTCAATGAACACACATTTCTTGGTAGAATCATGCAGGACTGAAATTTTTGATGTTTTTCTACTCCTCTCATGAGCCCAAACAAGTCTCTAAAAGCATGAGTTTGCAACTACTTTACTTTTGGAGAAAATTCAAAACATTCATTATTCAATAGAGCCCAATAGCAAAAACCAGCGTTTTGAATGAAGAATCACATTTCTTGGTAGAATCATGCAGGATTGAAATTTTTGATGGTTTTTTACTCCTCTCAACAGCCCAAACAAGTTTCTAAAAGGATGAGTTTGCAACTACTTTACTTTTGGAGAAAATTCAAAACATTCATTATTCAATAGGGCCCAAACTATCAAAAACCAGTGGTTTGAATGAACACACATTTCTTGGTAGAATCATGCAGGACTGAAATTTTTGATGTTTTTCTACTCCTCTCATGAGCCCAAACAAGTCTCTAAAAGCATGAGTTTGCAACTACTTTACTTTTGGAGAAAATTCAAAACATTCATTATTCAATAGAGCCCAATAGCAAAAACCAGCGTTTTGAATGAAGAATCACATTTCTTGGTAGAATCATGCAGGATTGAAATTTTTGATGGTTTTTTACTCCTCTCAACAGCCCAAACAAGTTTCTAAAAGGATGAGTTTGCAACTACTTTACTTTTGGAGAAAATTCAAAACATTCATTATTCAATAGGGCCCAAACTATCAAAAACCAGCCGTTTCAATGAACACACATGTTTTGGTAGAATCCTGCAGGACTGAAATTTTTGATGTTTTTCTACTCATCTCATGAGCCCAAACAAGTCTCTAAAAGCATGAGTTTGCAACTACTTTACTTTTGGAGAAAATTCAAAACATTCACTATTCAATAGAGCCCAATAGCAAAAATCAGGTTTTGAATGAAGAATCACATTTCTTGGTAAAATCATGCAGGATTGAAATTTTTGATGGTTTTTTACTCCTCTCAACAGCCCAAACAAGTTTCTAAAAGGATGAGTTTGCAACTACTTTACTTTTGGAGAAAATTCAAAACATTCATTATTCAATAGGGCCCAAACTATCAAAAACCAGCGGTTTCAATGAACACACATTTCTTGGTAGAATCATGCAGGACTGAAATTTTTGATGTTTTTCTACTCCTCTCATGAGCCCAAACTAGTCTCTAAAAGCATGAGTTTGCAACTACTTTACTTTTGGAGAAAATTCAAAACATTCACTATTCAATAGAGCCCAATAGCAAAAATCAGGTTTTGAATGAAGAATCACATTTCTTGGTAAAATCATGCAGGATTGAAATTTTTGATGGTTTTTTACTCCTCTCAACAGCCCAAACAAGTTTCTAAAAGGATGAGTTTGCAACTACTTTACTTTTGGAGAAAATTCAAAACATTCATTATTCAATAGGGCCCAAACTATCAAAAACCAGCGGTTTCAATGAACACACATTTCTTGGTAGAATCATGCAGGACTGAAATTTTTGATGTTTTTCTACTCCTCTCATGAGCCCAAACAAGTCTCTAAAAGCATGAGTTTGCAACTACTTTACTTTTGGAGAAAATTCAAAACATTCATTATTCAATAGAGCCCAATAGCAAAAACCAGCGTTTTGAATGAAGAATCACATTTCTTGGTAGAATCATGCAGGATTGAAATTTTTGATGGTTTTTTACTCCTCTCAACAGCCCAAACAAGTTTCTAAAAGGATGAGTTGGCAACTACTTTACTTTTGGAGAAAATTCAAAACATTCATTATTCAATAGGGCCCAAACTATCAAAAACCAGCGGTTTGAATGAACACACATTTCTTGGTAGAATCATGCAGGACTGAAATTTTTGATGTTTTTCTACTCCTCTCATGAGCCCAAACAAGTCTCTAAAAGCATGAGTTTGCAACTACTTTACTTTTGGAGAAAATTCAAAACATTCATTATTCAATAGAGCCCAATAGCAAAAACCAGCGTTTTGAATGAAGAATCACATTTCTTGGTAGAATCATGCAGGATTGAAATTTTTGATGGTTTTTTACTCCTCTCAACAGCCCAAACAAGTTTCTAAAAGGATGAGTTTGCAACTACTTTACTTTTGGAGAAAATTCAAAACATTCATTATTCAATAGGGCCCAAACTATCAAAAACCAGCCGTTTCAATGAACACACATGTTTTGGTAGAATCCTGCAGGACTGAAATTTTTGATGTTTTTCTACTCATCTCATGAGCCCAAACAAGTCTCTAAAAGCATGAGTTTGCAACTACTTTACTTTTGGAGAAAATTCAAAACATTCACTATTCAATAGAGCCCAATAGCAAAAATCAGGTTTTGAATGAAGAATCACATTTCTTGGTAAAATCATGCAGGATTGAAATTTTTGATGGTTTTTTACTCCTCTCAACAGCCCAAACAAGTTTCTAAAAGGATGAGTTTGCAACTACTTTACTTTTGGAGAAAATTCAAAACATTCATTATTCAATAGGGCCCAAACTATCAAAAACCAGTGGTTTCAATGAACACACATTTCTTGGTAGAATCATGCAGGACTGAAATTTTTGATGTTTTTCTACTCCTCTCATGAGCCCAAACAAGTCTCTAAAAGCATGAGTTTGCAACTACTTTACTTTTGGAGAAAATTCAAAACATTCATTATTCAATAGAGCCCAATAGCAAAAACCAGCGTTTTGAATGAAGAATCACATTTCTTGGTAGAATCATGCAGGATTGAAATTTTTGATGGTTTTTTATTCCTCTCAACAGCCCAAACAAGTTTCTAAAAGGATGAGTTTGCAACTACTTTACTTTTGGAGAAAATTCAAAACATTCATTATTCAATAGGGCCCAAACTATCAAAAACCAGCGGTTTCAATGAACACACATTTCTTGGTAGAATCATGCAGGACTGAAATTTTTGATGTTTTTCTACTCCTCTCATGAGCCCAAACAAGTCTCTAAAAGCATGAGTTTGCAACTACTTTACTTTTGGAGAAAATTCAAAACATTCATTATTCAATAGAGCCCAATAGCAAAAACCAGCGTTTTGAATGAAGAATCACATTTCTTGGTAGAATCATGCAGGATTGAAATTTTTGATGGTTTTTTACTCCTCTCAACTGCCCAAACAAGTTTCTAAAAGGATGAGTTTGCAACTACTTTACTTTTGGAGAAAATTCAAAACATTCATTATTCAATAGGGCCCAAACTATCAAAAACCAGCGGTTTCAATGAACACACATTTCTTGGTAGAATCATGCAGGACTGAAATTTTTGATGTTTTTCTACTCCTCTCATGAGCCCAAACAAGTCTCTAAAAGCATGAGTTTGCAACTACTTTACTTTTGGAGAAAATTCAAAACATTCATTATTCAATAGGGCCCAAACTATCAAAAACCAGCGGTTTGAATGAACACACATTTCTTGGTAGAATCATGCAGGACTGAAATTTTTGATGTTTTTCTACTCCTCTCATGAGCCCAAACAAGTCTCTAAAAGCATGAGTTTGCAACTACTTTACTTTTGGAGAAAATTCAAAACATTCATTATTCAATAGAGCCCAATAGCAAAAACCAGCGTTTTGAATGAAGAATCACATTTCTTGGTAGAATCATGCAGGATTGAAATTTTTGATGGTTTTTTACTCCTCTCAACAGCCCAAACAAGTTTCTAAAAGGATGAGTTTGCAACTACTTTACTTTTGGAGAAAATTCAAAACATTCATTATTCAATAGGGCCCAAACTATCAAAAACCAGCCGTTTCAATGAACACACATGTCTTGGTAGAATCATGCAGGACTGAAATTTTTGATGTTTTTCTACTCATCTCATGAGCCCAAACAAGTCTCTAAAAGCATGAGTTTGCAACTTCTTTACTTTTGGAGAAAATTCAAAACATTCACTATTCAATAGAGCCCAATAGCAAAAATCAAGTTTTGAATGAAGAATCACATTTCTTGGTAGAATCATGCAGGATTGAAATTTTTGATGGTTTTTTACTCCTCTCAACAGCCCAAACAAGTTTCTAAAAGGATGAGTTTGCAACTACTTTACTTTTGGAGAAAATTCAAAACATTCATTATTCAATAGGGCCCAAACTATCAAAAACCAGCGGTTTCAATGAACACACATTTCTTGGTAGAATCATGCAGGACTGAAATTTTTGATGTTTTTCTACTCCTCTCATGAGCCCAAACTAGTGTCTAAAAGCATGAGTTTGCAACTACTTTACTTTTGGAGAAAATTCAAAACATTCACTAATCAATAGAGCCCAATAGCAAAAATCAGGTTTTGAATGAAGAATCACATTTCTTGGTAAAATCATGCAGGATTGAAATTTTTGATGGTTTTTTACTCCTCTCAACAGCCCAAACAAGTTTCTAAAAGGATGAGTTTGCAACTACTTTACTTTTGGAGAAAATTCAAAACATTCATTATTCAATAGGGCCCAAACTATCAAAAACCAGCGGTTTCAATGAACACACATTTCTTGGTAGAATCATGCAGGACTGAAATTTTTGATGTTTTTCTACTCCTCTCATGAGCCCAAACAAGTCTCTAAAAGCATGAGTTTGCAACTACTTTACTTTTGGAGAAAATTCAAAACATTCATTATTCAATAGAGCCCAATAGCAAAAACCAGCGTTTTGAATGAAGAATCACATTTCTTGGTAGAATCATGCAGGATTGAAATTTTTGATGGTTTTTTACTCCTCTCAACAGCCCAAACAAGTTTCTAAAAGGATGAGTTTGCAACTACTTTACTTTTGGAGAAAATTCAAAACATTCATTATTCAATAGGGCCCAAACTATCAAAAACCAGCGGTTTCAATGAACACACATTTCTTGGTAGAATCATGCAGGACTGAAATTTTTGATGTTTTTCTACTCCTCTCATGAGCCCAAACAAGTCTCTAAAAGCATGAGTTTGCAACTACTTTACTTCTGGAGAAAATTCAAAACATTCATTATTCAATAGAGCCCAATAGCAAAAACCAGCGTTTTGAATGAAGAATCACATTTCTTGGTAGAATCATGCAGGATTGAAATTTTTGATGGTTTTTTACTCCTCTCAACAGCCCAAACAAGTTTCTAAAAGGATGAGTTTGCAACTACTTTACTTTTGGAGAAAATTCAAAACATTCATTATTCAATAGGGCCCAAACTATCAAAAACCAGCGGTTTCAATGAACACACATTTCTTGGTAGAATCATGCAGGACTGAAATTTTTGATGTTTTTCTACTCCTCTCATGAGCCCAAACAAGTCTCTAAAAGCATGAGTTTGCAATTACTTTACTTTTGGAGAAAATTCAAAACATTCATTATTCAATAGAGCCCAATAGCAAAAACCAGCGTTTTGAATGAAGAATCACATTTCTTGGTAGAATCATGCAGGATTGAAATTTTTGATGGTTTTTTACTCCTCTCAACAGCCCAAACAAGTTTCTAAAAGGATGAGTTTGCAACTACTTTACTTTTGGAGAAAATTCAAAACATTCATTATTCAATAGGGCCCAAACTATCAAAAACCAGCGGTTTCAATGAACACACATTTCTTGGTAGAATCATGCAGGACTGAAATTTTTGATGTTTTTCTACTCCTCTCATGAGCCCAAACAAGTCTCTAAAAGCATGAGTTTGCAACTACTTTACTTTTGGAGAAAATTCAAAACATTCATTATTCAATAGAGCCCAATAGCAAAAACCAGCGTTTTGAATGAAGAATCACATTTCTTGGTAGAATCATGCAGGATTGAAATTTTTGATGGTTTTTTACTCCTCTCAACAGCCCAAACAAGTTTCTAAAAGGATGAGTTTGCAACTACTTTACTTTTGGAGAAAATTCAAAACATTCATTATTCAATAGGGCCCAAACTATCAAAAACCAGCGGTTTCAATGAACACACATTTCTTGGTAGAATCATGCAGGACTGAAATTTTTGATGTTTTTCTACTCCTCTCATGAGCCCAAACAAGTCTCTAAAAGCATGAGTTTGCAACTACTTTACTTTTGGAGAAAATTCAAAACATTCATTATTCAATAGAGCCCAATAGCAAAAACCAGCGTTTTGAATGAAGAATCACATTTCTTGGTAGAATCATGCAGGATTGAAATTTTTGATGGTTTTTTACTCCTCTCAACAGCCCAAACAAGTTTCTAAAAGGATGAGTTTGCAACTACTTTACTTTTGGAGAAAATTCAAAACATTCATTATTCAATAGGGCCCAAACTATCAAAAACCAGCCGTTTCAATGAACACACATGTCTTGGTAGAATCATGCAGGACTGAAATTTTTGATGTTTTTCTACTCATCTCATGAGCCCAAACAAGTCTCTAAAAGCATGAGTTTGCAACTACTTTACTTTTGGAGAAAATTCAAAACATTCACTATTCAATAGAGCCCAATAGCAAAAATCAGGTTTTGAATGAAGAATCACATTTCTTGGTAAAATCATGCAGGATTGAAATTTTTGATGGTTTTTTACTCCTCTCAACAGCCCAAACAAGTTTCTAAAAGGATGAGTTTGCAACTACTTTACTTTTGGAGAAAATTCAAAACATTCATTATTCAATAGGGCCCAAACTATCAAAAACCAGCGGTTTCAATGAACACACATTTCTTGGTAGAATCATGCAGGACTGAAATTTTTGATGTTTTTCTACTCCTCTCATGAGCCCAAACAAGTCTCTAAAAGCATGAGTTTGCAACTACTTTACATTTGGAGAAAATTCAAAACATTCACTATTCAATAGAGCCCAATAGCAAAAATCAGGTTTTGAATGAAGAATCACATTTCTTGGTAAAATCATGCAGGATTGAAATTTTTGATGGTTTTTTACTCCTCTCAACAGCCCAAACAAGTTTCTAAAAGGATGAGTTTGCAACTACTTTACTTTTGGAGAAAATTCAAAACATTCATTATTCAATAGGGCCCAAACTATCAAAAACCAGCGGTTTGAATGAACACACATTTCTTGGTAGAATCATGCAGGACTGAAATTTTTGATGTTTTTCTACTCC